>NC_140992.1:87300109-87899768 GCF_052327205.1 Somniosus microcephalus | reverse complement strand
AGGGGAGGAGGGAGGGAGGGAGAAGGAGAGGTGGGAGGAGGGGAGAGAGAGTAAAGCAGGGACGGGGAGGGAGAGAGAGCGGGGAGGGAGAGAGGGGGGGAGGGAGAGGAGAGGAGAGGGGGAGGGAGAGGAGAGGGGGAGGGAGAGGAGAGGGGGAGGGAGGGGGGAGGAGAGGCGGAGGGAGGGAGAGGAGAGGGGAGGGGAGAGGAGAGGAGAGGGGGAGGAGAGAGGAGAGGGAGGGAGGGTGAGGAGGGAGGGAGGGAGAGGAGAGGGGGGAGGGAGGGAGAGAGAGGGAGAGGGAGGGAGGGAGGGAGAGAGAGTAAAGCAGGGAGAGACAGGGGGAGGGGAAAGAGAGAGGGTGAGGGAGGGAAAGAGTGAGGGTATGGGACAGGGAGGGAGAGCTCGCCTTCTTCCTTCCTTCCTTCGCAGGGGTCCATCGGGCCAGGCCTCAGGTGCTCCTTCCCCCCCTCTCTTCTCAGGCTAATCCCGAACTAAATCCAGCAGTCTCTCTCTCTCTCTTCCCCCGTCTCTCTCTTCTCCCCCAGTCTCGTCTCTCTCCTCTCTTCCCCCTGTCTCTCTCTTCCCCCCGTCCCTCGTCTTCTCCCCCAGTCTCTCTCTCTCACTCCCCCGTCTCTCTCTCTCTCCCCCCAAGTCTCTCTCTCTCCCCCCAGTCTCTCTCTCTCTCTCTCTCCCCCCCCAGCGTCTCTCTTCTCTCTCCCCCCCAGTCTCTCTTCTCTCTCTCCCTCCCAGTCTCTCTCTCTCTCTCTCCCCCAGTCTCTCTCTCTCTCTCTCCCCCCGTCTCTCTCTCTCTCTCCCCCCAGTCTTTCTCTCTCTCCCCCCAGTCTCTCTCTTCTCCCCCTCCTCAGTCTCTCTCTCTCTCTCTCCCCCCAGTCTCTCTCTCTCTCTCTCCCCCAGCCTCTCTCTTCTTCCCCCCCAGTCTCTCTCTCTCTCTACCCCCCCGTCTCTCTCTCTCTCTCTCCCCCAGTCTCTCTCGCACTCTCTCCCCCCAGTCTCTCTCTCTCTCCCCCCCAGTCTCTCTCTTCTACCCCCAGTCTCTCTCTCTCTCTCTCTCTCTCCCCCCAGTCTCTCTCTCTCTCTCCCCCCAGTCTCTCTCTCTCTCCTCTTCCCCCCAGTCTCTCTCTCACTCCCCCGTCTCTCTCTCTCTCTTCCCCCCCAGTCTCTCTCTCTCTCTCTTCCCCCCAGTCTCTCTCTCTTCTTCCCCCCAGTCTCTCTCTCTCTCTCTCCCCCCCAGTCTCTCTCTCTCTCTTCCCCCTAGTCTCTCTCTCTCACTCCCCCGTCTCTCTCTCTCTCTTCCCCCCAGTCTCTCTCTCTTTCTCTCTCTCTTCCCCCAAGTTGCTCTCTCTCCCCCTATTATGTCCGTGTATAATTGAGACACGGACAGCAGGAGTTGATTATAACAAGTCTTTGCTGAGTGGAGACAATCGGAAAACTGAAACTACAGAAGGTTGCTAACGCCTTTTATACAGGGGTGGTCACTGCCCGGTACTGCAGTCTGAGACCAGTTATTCCCTTAAAGGTACATACACAACAATTCCTCCCCTTTTAGATAAACAGTACATAACATTCATTTAACAACTAAATGATAACTAATTACAATTAAAATTACGGTTGCTAGATACATTGGTTGAGGTTAAGCCAATTATAAGTTCAGTCTTTGAGGAGGCTTCCTGATTCTGTCTGGATAACGCCTCTTTGGGGTATCAGGTTCTTCTGGCAAGGTTGAGTCGGGATCAATGTCGTTGTTTGGTTCATCTGCTTCCAATATCACCGATTCTGCGGTAGATGCAATTGGTACGTCGGTTTCATCGCCAGGTGTATCAGATCGTGGTGTGGAGTTGACGTTTTCCAGTGACTCTAGAATCTGGTCAGCATGGCATCTTACAATGCTCTCTCCAACGTCCACGGTATACATGAGAGGTCCTTGCCGTGTACAAATCGTTCCTGGCTGCCATTTCTCTGTGTGGTAGTCCCGGGCCAAAACTGGTTGACCTATCTTAAAACTCCTGGTCGGCCCTTTCATTCATATTCTGAAACTGCCTGTTCTCCACATCTCTTCGGACGTTTGGCTTAACCAAATCCAAGCGGCATCGTAGTCTTCAATTGAAGAACATCATGGCTGGAGTTTGGTTGGTAACCGCATGTGTCGCATTCCGTTAGGCAAACAAGAAGTTGTCCACCTTGTGTTGTAGGGGCATATCTCCATTACACATTGCCTTGATAGCCTTCTTGAATGTTTGAACAAACCTCTCGGCCAATCCATTAGTGGCTGGATGATATGGGGCAGATGTGTAATGCTTAACACCATTGTTCTTTAAGAACCTCCGGAACTCTTCAGACACAAACTGTAGTCCATTGTCAGAGCAAATCTGTTCAGGCAGCCCATTCCTGGCGAATATGGTTCGTAAGACTGTGATAGTTTTTTCTGTGGTGGTTGAGGACATTTTTATTACCTCTGGCCACTTTGAATGTGCATCCACCGCAACTAACAACATTGAGTCCATGAAGGGACCAGCAAAATCAATGTGCACCCTTTGCCATGGAGATGAGGGCCACTCCCATGGATGTAGAGGGGCTTGTGGTGGGGCGTTTTGGACCTTCTGGCATCCTGTACAGCTCTTGGTCATCTCTTCAATTTCTCTATCGATTCCCGGCCACCACACAAACGCTCTGGCTAAGTTCTTCATTTTTACCCCTCCCAGATGACCCTCATGAAGCTCATTGAGCACTCTATCCTTCAATTTGGGTGGAATTACTACTCTGGATCCACATATCAAGGTTCCTCTGCACACTGACAGCTGTTCTCTTCTCAGCGAGAATGCTGGCAGCAGTGGTTCGCCATGTGCTGGCCATCCCTTCACCGTTAAATCATAGACCCGGGATAGTGTCGGATCATTTCGTGTTTCCTTTTCTATGTTTGCATTCATCACAGGGAGTCATTCGACTATGGTCGAGTGGAATATCTCCATTGGATCCACTGCAAGTTGTTCTTCCACCATCGGCAACGGTAGGCGCAACAATCCATCAGCATTCCCATGCTGTTTAGTTCCTTTGTACGCAATGTCATATTGGTGTGCCCCTAGGAAAAGGGACCACCTCTGTAGCCGTTGTGCTGTCATTATCGGTACGCCCTTCTGAGGGTTGAAAATGGAGACAAGAGGTTGATGATCAGTTAGTAGAGTAAATTTTTGACCGTGCAGGTAGTGATTGAACTTCTTCACCCCCCACACTAGGCTGAGGGCCTCTCTGTCAATCTGGGCGTAGTTACGCTCGGCTGAAGTTAACGAGTGTGACGCAAAAGCTATCGGCCTCTCTAAACCATCAAGGAATTTACGTGACAATACCGCCCCAATGCCGTAGGGAGACGCATCACACGCCAGTCTTATCGGTAGTGATGGGTTGTAGTGAGCCCATACTTCTCTTGAAGTGATTAAGTCCTTACTCTTCTGAAAGGCCCGCTTACAGTCATTGCTCCATTTCCATGCTACTCCCGTTCGTAGTAGGGCGTTCAGTGGGTGCCGAATTGTGGACAAATTCGGTAAAAACTTATGGTAGTAATTCACCAATCCGAGGAATGACCTCAGTTGCGACACATTTTCAGGCGCTGGGGCCTTAACAACCGCTTCAATTTTGTCAGGGGACTTATGTAACCCCTCTTCATCAATCACGTGGCCACAATACGATATCTGTTTCTTAAAAAACTCGCACTTGGGGCGGTTGGCTCGTAGCCCGTGTTCCCGTAGTCTAGTGAGCACCTGTTCTAGGTTGTTAAGGTGTTCACTGTCATCTTCACCTGTCACTAGGATGTCGTCCAAGTAACACTGAGTCCCCGGAATCCCTTGCAGGACTTGTTCCATCGCTCTTTGCCATATCGCCGGAGCTGATGCTACTCCGAATACCAATCGATGATACTGGTAAAGAGCTTTGTGAGTGTTTATCGTGAGATACTTCCTAGAGGATTCTTCAACCTCCATCTGCAAATACGCTTGTGCTAGGTCAATTTTTGTAAAACGCTTCCCTCCAGATAGTGAGGCGAAGATGTCTTCTATCCTTGGAAGAGGATATTGTACAGTGTGAAGGACTGGGTTCACCGTCACCTTGAAGTCCTCACAGATGCGAACCTTCCTTGGCTCCTCAGACTTATTGTTTAACGTTTTCTTCATGACAGGAACGATGGGTGTCGCCCACTCGCTCCAGTCTACCTTAGACAACACGCCTGCATTCTCCAGATTCTCCAGCTCTACCTCAACGGCTGGGCGAATTGCATATGGTACCGGTCTTGCTTTGAAAAACTTGGGAATTGCATTCTCTTCTATTTTTATCGAGGCAGTTACGCCTTTAAGAGTGCCCAGTTCTTGTTGAAATACCTCTTTGGCGTTAGCTAAGATTGTTGACAATCGTCCAGGAGTGACGTCGTCATCTTTTTTACCATCCACCGTCATTGCCTGAATGGAGTGCCAATCTAAGCTTATCTTTCTGATCCATTCACGACCCAATAACGGTGGTCCACCATCTTGCAGTATGTAGAGATACAATTTCCGTATTTTCTTGCCGTTGTATTCGACAGGCACCCTTATTTTTCCTCTGGGGTATACTTTTTGCCCCATATACATCATCAAGACGATGGATGTCTCTCTCAAGGGTATGTGTGAGAATAGCCGCTCGTAGTCTCGTCGATTCATGACGGTTAGCGCTGACCCTGTATCCAATTCCATTTTAACTTGGGACCCTGCTATCGTGAGGGTGACCTAAATGGTTTGGTGATCCTCTTTTGCGATTACATTGTGAAGTTTGAGACAGCTTAGTCTCTTGTTCCCGGATTCACTATCGCTCATCTGGTCTTCGGAACTACTGTCCGTCATCTTTTGTACATTCTTGTACGGTTCCTTAGTAGCCTTTTTGTTGTTGTTGGTCTTCTTCCCAGACCTGCAAACTCGTGCAATGTGTCCCATCTTTCCGCATTGCCTGCATATTTTGTCCTTGGACCAGCAGTCCTTCTGGTCATGGTTAGTTCTGCCGCAGCGATAACATTTTGCAAATCCCCGTGTCATTTCGTGGGTGCCGTATTCCTGTGGCTTTTGTTGTATTTCCGCAGCTCCCCTGGCTGCTGCTTTGTACAATACTGCCACGCTGAAAGCCTTATCTAGCGTCAGCTCTTTCTCTGAGAGTAACTTCTTCTGTGTTCCTTCACTCAGGAGTCCACAGACAAATTTGTCCCGTAGGGTATCTGCCAGTCCTGCTCTGAACTGGCAGTGCTTTGATAGCTTGCGTAGTTCCGTAAGGTACTTAGCATTGCTCTCATCTTTATGCTGAGTTCTCCTGTGGAATTTAAATCTTTCTGCTATCAGCAGCGGTGCAGGGTTTAGGTGTTCCTGTAGGATAGCAACAATTTCGTTAAAACTCTTCGCCTTCGGTTTGGCTGGAGTAATCAGGTCCCGCAATAGGCCGTACATTCTAGCGCCCATTAAGTTTAGCAGTACCGATGCCTTTTTCTCATCGGCTATTTCGTTTGCCTCGCAATATACCTCGACTCTTTCCACATACGTGGTCCAGTCCTCTATTGCATTATCAAAGGCAGTGATACAGCCAGTCTTCGGCATCTTGAAAATCTAAAATGGCGCCTCCCGCGCTTTGCCTTCTTCCCCGATTTAACAAAATGGCGCCTCCCGCGCTTTGCCTTCTTCCCCGCTGATTAAGATGGCGCCTCCCGCGCTTTGCCTTCTTCCCCGCTGGATTAAGATGGCGCCTCCCGTGCTTTGCCTTCTTCCCCGCTGTTGCTAGCGCTGCTTTCCGTGGTTTCCGTTGCAACCTGCAGCTCCTCGCGGTTTTCTGTGCGTTTAATATTCTTTTATTTTATTATTTTCCCGTCATGGAACAACCCTGTGGGACTCTTGCCTCCCTCTTCTCGGGTCCGTACGCTGCCCGGCTTCGTAGCACCGGCCGCGCCCTGTGTGCTCCACCCTCTCTCTCTCTCCCCTTCCCGACAACGCTGCTCGGCCCCGTTGCA
This sequence comes from Somniosus microcephalus, assembly GCF_052327205.1. NCBI lineage: Eukaryota > Metazoa > Chordata > Chondrichthyes > Squaliformes > Somniosidae > Somniosus > Somniosus microcephalus. The sequence goes on along the minus strand of NC_140992.1, from coordinate 87,893,743 downwards.
AGCCACCCGCTCGAGTTCTCGACCGCCGCAGCCCAGGAAGGATCAGTGTACTACCTGCCACCAGCCCGATTAGCTGAAGCACCGTCGACAGGAACCAAGCCCCGCTCTCGACAGCTTCTCCTGTAATCTTCAACTCCGCTGACTCAGGGGCGGATGCCCGTGGTCGACGCCTGTTTCTACTGCTTCTTTCTTCCTTCTGGCCCCGACCTCTGCTCACTTTGCTTCAGGAACGGATCCCATGAGGTGGTGCAGATTGTAGGTAAGTTCGTATCTGCTCGTCGCCAATATTATGTCCGTGTATAATTGAGACACGGACAGCAGGAGTTGATTATAACAATCTTTACTGAATGGAGACAATCCGAAAACTGAAACTACAGAACGTTGCTAACACCTTTTATACAGGGGTGGTCACTGCCGGTACTGCAGTCTGAGACCAGTTATTCCCTTAAAGGTACATACACAACACCCCCCAGTCGCTATCTCCCCCCCAGTCTCTCTCTCCCCCCACCGTCTCTCTCTTCTCCCCCCAGTCTCTCTTTCGATCCCCGGGCTTCTCTCCCTCCCCCAGTCTCTCTCTCTCTCTTTCCCTCTCTCTCTCTCTCTCTCTCCTTCCCACGCAGACAGACAGACAGACAAACTCATTTGTATATAAAAAAGTTATTTGTACTTTTTTCATAACAACATGCCCTCAAAAACCCTCGGCACCGCCGGGCACTCCAGCTAGTGTATGTATAAATGTGTGTGTATATAAATATATGTTTGTAAATTATCTCTTTATGAAAGATGTTGGAAGAATGTTGACATGCTGGGTCCGATTTTAAAGATGAGCGAGATTGCTGGGGCCTGGGTCAGTATATGTGATTCTTGGCCCTCTGCCGGGTGAGGCTGGGGCCATTTTAACTCCAGGGCTTCATCTGCATAATTCGAAGCAGTGTCCTGTCTGATCCCTGTGGGAGGAGCTATGTGGCCAGTCGGCAGGAGCGGGATTTTGGGTGGCAGGAGGCCACCATCAAATGCTTCAAGGCACTAATTTAAGTGTTTAGGAAGGCATTCGGAGGGGGACGGAATATCAGGGCAGGAAAGGCTCGAAATTTCCTTGTGTGGGGCTTGGAGGAGCATTCCTGCCTCTCCTGGCCCACAGGGAAACAGATCTTTTTTAAAATAACTGATTTGCTGTGCTCATACTCTTGGATCCACTTACAGGTACACACAAGCCTGGGGTTAGGATTGCAGTCGGGCCCCGATGATGTCATTTGAAGGATGTCAAGGCCTTGGAGAGGGTGCAGAAGAAATTTACTAGAATGGTACCAAGGATGAGGGATTTCAGTTATGTGGAGGGACTGGAGAAGCTGGGGTTGTTCTCCTTAGATTAGAGAATTTATAAGAGGAGTATTGATAGAGATGTTCAAAATCATGAATGGTTTTGATAGAGTAAATAAGGAAAAACTGTTTCCAATGGCAGAAGGGTCAGTAACCAGAAGGAACAGATTTAAGGTGATTGGCAAAAGAACCAGAGGCAACATGAGGAACATTTTTTTGCACAGCGAGTTGTTGTGATCTGGAATGCACTGTCTGAAAGGATGGTGGAAGCAGATTCAATAGTAACATTCAAAAGAGAATTGGATAAGTACTTGAAGCCTAAAAAATTACAGGGCAACAGGGAAAGAGTAGGGGAGAGGGACTAATTGGATAGCTATTTCAAAGAGCCGGCACAGGCATGACAGACCAAATAGCCTTCTGTTCTGTATCATTCTATGAATCTATGAACCCGATCTACTCCATAAATACAGCACTGAATAGCTTTGAGGATATTTAGCAGTATTCAAGCTGATGAATATTTTGTTACTCAAATGTGTGATGGTGTGGCGCATGTCCTAATGAATAATTATCATGCAGAGTATGCATGTGTACACTCCTTCATTCAGATGTGCCATATCTCACTTTACACTGAGTAACTCTTGTTGCTCATTGCTGGATGCCACCGGAATAGGGCAAAGTGTAAAAAAACAATTCAAGTCTCAAAGAGCTGTTTGAACCCAGCATTAGAAATGGCTCTTTACAATCTCAGTTTTTTTGCTTGCAGGTGTTGTCCAGCATCTCCTGAATGGAGACCATTTGCACGACACTTATATTAAGAAACACAAGCTGCTATCTGACAACTGGGCAATGAAACAACTTTATGTGGAATCAACAGGAAAAAGCCGGACACTGCAGAGTGGGCTAGCTCTGCTGTACAGCCTACTACCGAAATTCGATTGGGGGAAAATACATATCCGGTACCAGTGGAGCACCATTTTCTGCTCTAACAGCTGTGACTGCCCAATGCGTAATCACTATCTGGAGGAGGAGCAACGTCGCCAGTACAACTTGCGGGTTAAGAACAGCCTGTTGGAACGGACATACATAGACATGGCAAAAATCGTGGGGATTCCCACAAGGCAGTTGAGAGCAGCTAATCCCATTGATTCCCTGCTGTGCCGTTTCTGTCACAATGTCTCATTTCCCTGCACAGAACATGGTTGCATTAACTTGAACCACTTTAAAGTCATCAAGGCACATCAGCTGGAGGATGAGGGAGACAGGCAGAGGAAGAAACTGTACTATAAATATGCACTGCTTGCAACCCATCCGATTTTAAACCAGACTGTCACTCGCATGCAACGGATTGCTCAAGGAAGAAAGGATGAGATAATTGCTCTCTACTCTGCCCATGATGTCACAGTGGCACCCCTGCTCAGTGCTTTGGGCATTACTGATGCTAGTTTCCCTCGATTTGGCGCCCGAATAATCTTTGAAATGTGGCAAAATGGAAAAGACAAAAAAAATAATTATGTTCGTATTCTTTATAACGGTGATGATGTCACATCCCAAACCTCATTCTGCTATGGGCACAAAACACATTCTAAACAGCTCCTCTGTCCTTTTGAACATTTTCTAAATTTTGTAAGAAAGGACATGTTTGCAATTTTTAACAGCACCAATTATTATGACGCATGCCACAGAAGGATGTTTTGAATATTTCAACTGGTGAAGCCTCAATGTAATGCTATGTGTTGTATGTTTTAAATGTTACTGATTTGAACATCTGCTGTTATATTTTGATGACAACATTCCTTTCCCAATAGCAGAGCTGTTTTATTTCCAATGACAATAAAGGAACATGTGGATTGTATGAATTTCATTCTGCCATTATGCGATATGATGCTGTGTTCCAGGGACTTGATTATTAATCCAGATTCTCTCATGTTTTATATTATCAGATTCCATTGAAGCTAAACAAGCCATGGTAACTTAAAGCAGTTAAATACTGATGAATCAGAGGCGTTCCGATGAAAGGTCATCGACCTGAAACGTTAACTCTGTTTCTCTCTCACAGATGCTGCCTGACCTGCTGAGTGTTTCCAGCATTTTCTTGTTTTATTTCAGATTCCCTGGGTCCAAAGTATTTTGCTTCTAAATGCTGATTAGAATTGAATCCTTTTGTGGAGGAGGAAAGGGTTGCTTTCAGTTAGTAACGACTCTCCTCAACCTTACCTAAGGGACATGTTTAAAAGAGGTCAGGTCTTCCTTCCCTTGAATTAAAAAGGCCTGATGCAAAACTTTATAACTTTATAACCTACAGGTTACTGATAACTCTGGAATTTTTGAAGACATTAAACTTGTTTTGTGCACTCTTTAATCTGTTACTGTTAAAACATTTCTTCCTGTGATGTGGGCGTCACTGGCGAGAATATTTATTGTCCATCTTGAGTTGCTTTGAGGGCATCAAGAGTCAACCACATATTGTGGGACTGGAGTCATGTGTATGCTAGACTAGGGGTGGCAGGCACTTTCCTTGAAGAACATGAGTGAAGCAGTTGGGTTTTTACAACAATCCAGCAGCTTTCATGGTCAATGTTTGCTGGTGCCAACACACAAATGACCAGATTCATTAAATTTTATTTCACACTTTGCCATGATGGAATTTGAACTCATAACCTCTGGGTTACCATAACCACAACCACTAGGCTACCAGAAATGCTATTTTATTACTTTCAGTGTTGCAGAATTCTGTTTTCAACTTTTAACTTATTCTGTTTCCAGACACTGCATTAATTAATTCTCTACCTCCTCCTTTATGGTGCACTATAAAGAGATGCAGCACATAAAATGGGAGGAGATTAACACGCATATTTCTACTTAAAACACATGACATAATGATTATAGTGAAGTCACTATTGTATTTTTCATCTCCAAGGTTAACCATCTCTCGTGTATCATCATACCCTGCTGCCCTGTGTTATCACGCACTCTGCCAAAATGATAGGTCGGCTTATTTTTAAAGGAAAATAATCTCTGTGGAAAGTTAGAAAAATCAGACTCTGCTTTAACTTTAGGCATTTTTTTTGTGGATATGTAGAGCAGTGTAGAAAAAGGCATTTGTGTTTCTGAAAATATTATTGTGCACATTCTTGCATTGAAAGGTGCAGACTCTTCTGTAAACTTGGGTTTTCATCACAAAAGCACTCTTGCATTTTGATATCATGATTTAGAAATTCATTGGCACCGTGCCCATTTTCTGGGTGCAAAAATAGGGTCTTAAGCGTCCAATATGTCGGACGGCCGTGCGTGCCCATTCCATGCTGGAATGTGCTTTCTTTTATATGATGCACATTGGTCAACTGCAAATTATTTTCTTGTAAACTTGCAGTAATGATACCACAAACCAATTTAATGTCCCTCCATGAATGACACTTCTCCCAGCTGTCACTTGTCTAAAAATAAAGACTTCTCACTCAAAACGTACAGCACTAAAATACTTGCATAAATCCCACTGCCTCTGGTAGTTCTCTTTTTATCACGTTAACAAGGGGAAGAAATCCCCTGGTCACTAGGTGTCGTGGCATTGCATCATTGCATTTCCTCTAGTGTTTCTAGGAGATTGGACACCATTTCAGTAGAAATACCGAATAGAGAAAATCTTCAATAAAGCAGTTACAATGTCGCTGCACAAAACAACAAGAGCAATTCTTATGGAGCATTGTGTTCTAATCAACCCATGTGAACAATAATTTACTGTTTAGGCTTTGTGAAGCATCTACAGGGACAGAGTACAAACAAATGAAAAAGTAGTACCATGTTAGACTGGCTAAAAAAGGACACCAAGTTATTCACAAATTTAAATCAATTCATAGCACAATATTGTTTGCATATAGTATCATAGTAAATAAAATAAACACAAAGGCCTTGATTTTCATTGGGGATGGGGGGGCAAGAAGGGTGCGGGGAGCCCAGTAGCGGGCGATGAACCTGGCAAAGCCGGAGACGTGGAAGTCCTGTCGATCTTAACAGCAGGACCTCATTTAAATAAATCTATGCAGAGTCCTGCCCGATAACTGACCAGATTGACTACCTGGCTGGCGGGCAGGAGTGTGCATCTGGCAGCAGGAGGCCTCAGCCGGGGACCTGTGTGAACAGGTGGGTGAAGCCGTGACCCAATATTCTAGGTCCTAACACCCATATACTCACCAGTAAACTAGCGGTTGCCCATTGAGAATCTGAGTTTGATAGAAACGCCAGTCTAGAAAGGTATGACCCAGGGTGCTTCAGTGATCATGTCATTTAGCTTTGTGTTTTGGTTTAGCTTCCATTTTGGCCAACTCGATTCTCCTTTTACTCTGGTTTCAGAGTAATTCAAGTGGCTAATTTCAAATAATTTAGGTTTCTGCTGATCCAAACTTAGACTTTCAAGATTTAAATCAATTGAGGCAATCGGAATAGAATTAGGCTTCATGACAGCTGAATCTCAAATGAAGTCAAGCTTAAAATGTTCCTTCCTACCATGGTAGATTGAACTCTTATACATATACAGTAATGCACAAGTCATCTGGAATAAATTTCAAGCCTTCCTAACTAAGTTGGCCTAGTTCATAAGAGTAAAAATATAAATTTAAAACAATCCAAAATGCTACAAAGGTTACAATCCAATCAGTAGTACATGTGGAAATACTTTCCTCTGAAATATGAGGGAAAGATTGAATTGCAAGCTTCCAGTGATTTAGTTAAGAGATCTTTTCAACTTGCAACTTAAATGAGAATCTATTATTTGGAATAGCTTGATCCTGTTAACCACAACTGTGCTCTTGACCATACCACATGGACTGCCCTTCCCAAAATGAATCTCCTGTCAGCTACACTGACTTGTGAATAACCAAGCATGGTGTCCAATTGAACCCGAGTTCAGGCTTCTTTTCTGTATTGGCATTGCTCAGCATTAAGGGAGAATTACTGCCAGTTAAGTGGCAAGAGCATGACTTGGGTGACTGCTCTTCACAGTAAATGACTGCTGGCATGTCTGCTAAAGGGCATAAAGTGATACTTATTTTTCTTGTATTCATATGCAAAATGCTTCTCCCTTCACCCACATTCTTGGAGAAATGGCAACAGTTGCTGTAGGGTTTGATATGTGGAGATAATAAATAATGATCAAATAGCATTGTTATTTGGCTAGAAGTTGATTTCACAATGCAGACCTTTTCATCCACATGAAAGTTTAGTGATGCACTTTTCCCACACTTGCCTGCTGGGATATGTTTTTCCTCATGCTGTGCCTTCCCCTGCTGCTTTGTACTTAATAGATAAAGTTCAGCTTGTGGCAATGGGAAAGTGAGAGGACATCCTTCTCTCTTCTTTTATTATTGTTATCATTACTGGCAAATGTTTCATTCCTGACAGAGCTTTCTTGTTTTCTTTTTGATCGTTTGCTAGCTACAGTGACACAATACATTGAAGCCATGAAACAAAAGCCTGGAAAATTATACGTTTAAATATAATTCTAAAATCCAAGGTTTCCATGGCTTTTCCATCGAAGTTATGGTGAAGGAGTGGGACAATCCCTGTGGATATTCACCCTTATGATATATGCTTGATACATGTGTAGAAAGCAGAAGAAATGTTCTCAGAGTATGAAATGCTGGAGAAGAAATTAGATAAAGATTTGAAGCAGAAAGAATATGGCGCAAGAGCAAGGCAATGAGATTGGAGTAGAAAGCTCTAATGTAGACTTAGCACAGGCACAGGCACGATAGGCTGAATTGCTCATTCTACTGTCTCCTTTCTATAATTCTATGACACTATTCTGACTCTTGCATATGCTAATGCAGGGCCTAACACCAGCTTTAGGACCCCTCGCGTAAATTGGGCTGCCAATTTCCAGTTGTGGATGTGTCTTAGCAAGTAGCCACCACCAAAAAGGTAAGTAAAAACAGGAGGAGTAGGAGTGACGACTCAGCAAAGTTTGATGGTTCTTGTTAAGTCTGTGTGTTGTATTGGGAATTACTACACAGACCACAAGAGTAAACTTTAACAGGTCTTTACTAGTTGAAGGTCAGGGCGGAACTGCCCAATAAATCATTACACAGCACTTATATACCGGTGTGGTCACCACCGGTATTACAGTATACAGCAGCCAAGATAAAGTAGTGCAACCCTTAAAATAGTTCTCTTAAAGGTGGAACGGTTACATACACTACAATCCTCCCTTTTTAGGTTAACAGTATATATTCCCATTAAACATAACATCATAAGATATATACACAACTTAATGTAAAAACAGTTCACAGATTCAGTCTCTCTGGAGGCTTCCTGACTCGGTCCGGATAACGCCTCGGTGGTGTAGTAGTTTTCGGTGGTGTAGTAGGTTCTTTTGGCAAGGTCGATTCGGCTTGAATGTCAGTGTCGGGTTCGACTGGTTCCAGTATTACCGGATCGGAGGTAGATACTATGGGTATCTCTGCTTCATCATTAGGCGTATAGAGTTGTGGGGTAGGTTGTCCCTTTTCGGATGACGCTATGATCTGGTCAGCATGGCGCCTTATTATGCTTTCACCAATGTCCACGGTATACATCAGCGGTCCTAGTCGTGTGCAAATAGTTCCAGGCTGCCATTCCTCGGTACGGTAGTCCCGGGCCAAAACTTGTTGACCTATCTGGAAGGTTCTAGTTGGCCTTTCATTCATGCCTTGAAATTGCCGGTTCTCTACGTCCCTTCTGATGTTTGGCTTGATCAAATCCAGCCGGCATCTTAGTCTTCTATTGAAAAACATCATGGCGGGAGTTTGGTTTGTGACCGCATGTGTTGCATTCCTGTACGCCAACAAGAAGTTATCTACCTTATGTTGTAGATTTATGTCTTCATTACCCATGGCCTTTATGGCCTTCTTGAAGGTCTGGACAAACCTTTCAGCTAATCCATTGGTGGCGGGATGGTATGGGGCGGACGTGTAGTGCTTAACCCCATTGTTTTTTAAGAACTTCCTGAATTCTTCGGACACAAATTGCGGTCCATTATCAGAACAGATCTGTTCCGGCAGCCCATTCCTGGCAAATATGGTCCTTAATACTGTGATGGTTTTTTCCGTGGTGGTGGAGGACATCTTTATTACCTCCGGCCACTTGGAGTGTGCATCCACCGCGATTAAGAACATTGAGTCCATAAATGGACCAGCAAAGTCGATATGTACCCTTTGCCATGGAGATGAGGGCCACTCCCATGGATGCAGAGGAGCTTGTGGTGGGGTGTTTTGGACCTCCTGGCATCCTAAACAGCTCTTGGTCATTTCTTCGATGTCTCCATTGATACCTGGCCACCACACGAACGCTCTGGCTAGGTTCTTCATTTTCACTCCACCCAGATGCCCCTCGTGAAGCTCCTTTAGCACTTTTTGCTGGAGTTTGGGTGGAATCACCACTCTGGATCCACACATCAAAGTTCCTCGGCACACTGACAGCTGTTCTCTTCTTTGCGAAAATGCTGGCAACAGTGGTTCGCCATGTGCTGGCCATTCCTTCACCGTTAAATCGTAGACTCGTGAGAGAGTCGGGTCATTTTTTGTTTCCTTTTCGATCATAGAATTTGTTACTGGTAGACATTCCACTATGGTTGAGTGGAACATCTCCACTGGGTCCACTGTAGGTGCCTCTTCTACCGTTGGCAACGGTAGGCGTGATAAACCGTCAGCATTCCCATGCTGTTTTGATCCTTTGTATTCTATGTCATATTGGTGTGCCCCTAGGAAAAGGGACCACCTCTGTAGCCTTTGCGCTGTCATAATGGAAACGCCCTTTTTAGGGTTGAATATGGATACCAACGGCTGGTGGTCTGTCAGCAGTGTAAACTTCTGGCCCTGCAGGTAATGATTAAACTTCTTTACTTCCCACACCAGGCTGAGAGCCTCCCTATCTATCTGAGCATAGTTGCGCTCAGTAGAGGTCAATGATCTGGATGCAAATGCGACTGGCCTTTCCGAGCCATTTGGCAACTTGTGTGAGAGTACTGCTCCAATACCATAAGGAGAAGCATCACAAGCTAAACGAATAGGTAGCGTTGGGTTGAAGTGAGCCAACACTTCCTCTGAGGTGATCAATGTCTTGCTTTTGCGAAAGGCCTTCTTACAGTCCTCGCTCCACTTCCATGGTACTTCTTTCTGCAAAAGAGCATTCAGCGGGTGCAGCACCGTGGATAGATTTGGCAGAAACTTATGGTAATAGTTAATCAACCCTAGGAACGATCTCAACTGGGATACATTTTCCGGAGCGGGAGCCTTCACAACAGCTTCGATCTTGTCAGGTGACTTGTGCAGCCCCTCCTGGTCAATGACATGACCACAGTACGAGATCCGTTTCTGAAAGAACTCACATTTCTGGCGATTAACTCGAAGGCCATATTCCTTCAACCTGGTGAGCACCAGTTTCAAATTTGCAAGGTGTTCCTCATCGTCATCTCCTGTAATCAGGATATCGTCCAAGTAACATTGAGTGCTTGGAATTCCCTGTAATACCTGCTCCATGGCCCTCTGCCAAATTGCCGGAGCCGAAGCCACTCCAAAAACCAGTCTATTATATCGATACAAGCCTCTGTGCGTGCTGATTGTGAGATACTGGCGCGACTCTTCCTCAACTTCCATCTGTAAGTACGTTTGCGCCAGGTCTATCTTGGTGAAGTGTTTCCCGCCAGACAATGAAGCAAAGATATCCTCAATCTGCGGAAGCGGATATTGCACCGTGTGAAGCACCAAATTAACTGTGATCTTGAAGTCTCCACAGATGCGGACCTTCCCCGGTTCCCCTGGCTTGTTACTCGATGAACGCTTCATGACGGGAACAATGGGCGTGGCCCACTCACTCCAGTCCACCTTAGACAGTACTCCTGAACGTTCCAGCCCTTCCAGCTCAGCTTCCACAGCAGGTCGTATCGCATACGGTACCGGTCTGGCTTTGAAAAATTTTGGGTTTGCATGTTCTGCAATCTTGATTTTTGCCTTAATTCCTCTCAGTGTTCCCAGTCCCTGTTGGAACACCTCCTTAGCCTCATCCAATATTCTGGACAATCGTTCAGGTTTGACATCTTTTTTCCCGGAATCTACCGTTATTGCGTTTAGGGAGTGCCAGTCCATATTTATTTTCCTGATCCACTCCCGTCCCAGAAGTGGTGGACCTCCCTCAGGTAGTACATATAAGTCCATTCCTTGGTGTTCTTTGCCCTTGTGTATCACCTTGACTTTTATCTTTCCGATGGGGTATACTTTTTGCCCCGTGTATGTCTGCAATACTATCTCCGTATCCCGTAGGGGAATATGTTTGAATAACTTTTTGTAATCTTGCTTATTCATGACCGTCAACGCCGATCCGGTGTCCAATTCCATCTTCACTTGGACTCCTGCTATCTGCAGTGTGACCCAGATAGTTTGTCGGTCAGCTTCCTTACTCATGTTGTGAATTCTCAGACTACCCAGTTCCTTGCTGTTGGAGTCTGAATCCGAATTCTGTTCATCCGAACTCTTCTCAGCCACCTTATGTACCTTTCTGCACTTTTCCTGTGGTGACTTTTTGTTGCTGGTCTTCTTTCCTGACCGGCATACTTTAGCTATGTGACCAAGCTTGCCACATTTTCTACATTCCTGGTTTTTAAACCGGCATTGGTTCTGATCGTGTGTTGTCTTCCCACAACGATAACATTTCGTTGTACCTGAAGCCATTTGATCTACGCTGAGTACCGCTGCCTTCAGCTGCATTTCCGCGGTGCCTCTCGCTGCGGCTTCGTGCGATGCTGCAATAGTGACAGCCTTATCAAGTGTAAGATCATTCTCTTCAAGCAACCGTTTTTGTGTTCCTTCTTTCGACAATCCACACACGAATTTGTCTCTCAGTGCCTCTGTCAGGCTTTCCCCAAACTGACAGTATTTCGCTAGCTTGCGCAGTTCAATTAAATACTCCGCGTTGCTTTCCTCTTTCAGTTGCGTTCTCGCATAAAATTTAAATCGTTCCGCTAACATCAGCGGTGTGGGGTTCAAATGATTCTTCAGGACAGCAACAATATTAGCGAACGTCTGATCTGCCGGTTTAGCTGGTGATAGAAGATGCTTCAATAGCCCATATGTCTTCGCACCCATTGAGTTTAGTAAGGTTAGTGCTTTATCTTCATCTGATATTTTATTTGCCTTACAATATATCTCTATGCGTTCTACATATGTGGCCCAATCTTCAACATCGGGATCGAAATCGTTGATGTTACCACGCTTAGGCATCCTCGCGATCTTCTTGAGAAACAAAAGAATTATTTTTTTTTTCTTTTACAAAATGGCAGTTTCCCGTGCTTGTCTTCTTCCCCCGCCTCCGAAAATGGCGGCTTCCCGCGTTTGCCTTTCTCCCCGGCTGGCTGTAATGGCGATTGCCGATTTGCTGCATTCGCCCTCCCCTAGCGGTTTTCAAATCGTGCCTCCCAGCCCCTCTTGCAGTCCGGTCCTTTCCCCCCAGCTGCGGCTGAGTTCTCTGCGTTTTTTTTTATTTTCTCCCACGCCTTACGATCGTCCCGGTCGCTGCGCCTCGCGGCCTCAGTAGCTGCCCGGCCTTTTTCACCGGTCGCGGTCGAGCTCTCTCTCGACGCTGTTGCATCTCCCAGCCCGCTATTTTCTCCCGCGCCTTACGCTGTCCCAGTTGCTGCGCCTCGCGGCCTCGGTAGCTGCCCGGCCTTTTTCACCGGTCGCGGTCGAGCTCGCTCTCGACGCTGTTGCATCTCCCAGCCCGCTTGTAGCCCGGTCTCTCACACCGGCTGCGTTAGCATTCACCGCGGCTTCCGCGCCTTACGCTGCCCCAGTCTCAGCGCCTCTGGCCCCGACTTCTGTCCGGCTCTTTTCCCCGGCCGTGGTCGAGTTCTCCGCCCTTATATCCTCCGTTTCTAAAAAAAAAATTCTCCCCCTACTCACAGTCAACGTGGCCGACTTGCTGCTCGTCGCTGATCGGCTTACCCACCACCGTGATAGAAGGGATGATCACTGCCTGTTGCTGATGGAAGGCTTCGTGTCAGAATTCTTCCTTTGCTCTGCAGACCCGAGTCTTTTCTCAGCAGAATGATGAGGGCGGATGCCTCCTCTCGACACCCGTTAAACTGCCTTGGATGTATCTCTGCCGCAGGGTAAGATCGTACTCGTCGCCACTGTTTTAAGTCTGTGTGTTGTATTGGGAATTACTACACAGACCACAAGAGTAAACTTTAACAGGTCTTTACTAGTTGAAGGTCAGGGCGGAACTGCCCAATAAATCATTACACAGCACTTATATACCGGTGTGGTCACCACCGGTATTACAGTATACAGCAGCCAAGATAAAGTAGTGCAACCCTTAAAATAATTCTCTTAAAGGTGGAACGGTTACATACACTACAGTTCTGATCTGCATTGCGTCGCCGCGCACAATACTAGACTTATTGGTGCAAATCCAGTGCAACTTGCCATGTGGAATTTTGATCTCGGGTGTTGGAAGATTTACTGATTTAAATGCTCTAAGGGAACTGGATTAAGATTAACCCAAAGTGTTTCAGTTGCATTCATGCTAATTCAAGTTCTTCATATCTATTTCTCCAAGGTATTTTTCCCAATACAGTTATTCCCATTCAATATTTAAATGATAGAAAAACTTAAAAAAAGAAAAATGATTTATTGAGCAAAGGATTCATGAACTTGATCCAAGTACCTTTAAACTGGTTCAATTTTAACCAGAGGTTGTGAGCTCCGTTGATTGCATAGTGAGTAAGTTTACTGTGTGGTGTAGTACTCCGTCATATAAATCAGCAAGAACCCAACTTTGATCCCTAGTCTGTACTGAATTGGCTAATCATAATTAGAGGAGCAATTGGCATGCTACAATTATCCCTGGCGTAACGTGGGGGAAAATCAGCCAGCCATGGTCAGACTCTCTAATGATTGAACAGAGAAGGGATGGGTCAGATTCTTTAGGTTTGTTCAATAACAGGAAGATATTATTTAAATTGAGGCAGATTTAGTATTTCCAATCCACAATTATGTAAAGGGAACTTGCTATAAAGAATGCAAGTCCCAGGATATGCCGCAGAATAATAGAATGCTTAAGTTACCTGGAGTAGTGCAAACCCATACGATTTGTTACACCAGTTGTCAATCAAACTTTGACCTACAGAGGAAGCAGCTGGGGCTTCTGGGGTCAGAGGTAAACATTGTAGGATCTCAGAGAGGCACCTGTTTTGAATTTGAAGCTCAGAAGTGTGTTGGCTGGAGAACAAAATGAGAAATTACAGCTGCAGAACAATCAAAGCACAGAGGAAGAGAGCCTCTAGATGAGATCAGATCAGAGAGCAGGTACAGCTGAAGGCCTGTGAGTATGCAATTAAACAAAAGGGGATAGGGGGAAGGAAGCTGAGGAGACACTGAAAATTAAAGACTAAGGCAAAGGGGAGAATGAATGTAGTAAAAGTTTTATAACGTGTAGTTTAACAGAAATTATTGGTCACACAAAATGGTTTTAAGATTCACACACAACCTCATTGGCAAATATTATACTTAATGAGATGTTTTTAACATCCTCTTTGCATGTCTTTGTAATTTAGGGATATGGGTGTTGGGTCGCTATGATGTAGAAAATTGTCAGTAGAGTTTGAAGACCATTTGGTTTTAAATGATAGCAATTTGTAAAGGTCCCAATGCTCACATAATAATAGAGAGAGATCAATGCTGATGCCTAGCCTTCACTAGCTGGAATTGATTTGAGAGAAAGCTATTTACAATTGAGGGTATTGGGCAAGAAAGACTTGGGGGGTGATTTTGTGAATGGGGGCACGTTGGAGGCGGGACTGCTGCTTGTCAGGTTTTATTCCCGCCTCCATCAATTTGTGGCCAACCCACGCTATTTTCCCTTGATTGACCTTGTTAAGCCCGCTTAGCAGGCCAATCAAGGGAAAGCCAGTTGCAGAGCACATCAACGTATGAAGTTTCATCTTTGACAGATGAATTGCCATCATTTGACAGCTCTGTGAAGCTGTCAAACAGTGACATTCTCTGCAGTTTGATGAGGTCTTGCATACAAGACTTCATCAACCTTCTTTCTTTTACAGAAATGAGATAGTTGTTGCATATGAGAATGCAACGGCCATCTCTCATCTGCAACACGGAGGTCCGAGACTCTCCGTATACAAACTGACTGAAGCCTGCAGGAAGAAACAAAGGTAAGTACACTTTTAAAAACACTTTGCACTTACCTCAGATACTCACCTCAACACTCTTGCACCCATCACTTACCTTCACACCACACTTTTGCCCGGCCCCCGGAGACCGAGTACTCGCCTCGATGAGCTGCCGTGTTTTGGAGCCTTCGGGAAGCCCGCAATAGTGAGAGCAAAAAGGGAATAATCCTATTTTAATAGGCTTTAATCCCTTCCCGCCTCCAAGAAGATGGGACCTAGCACGGGACGGCTACCCGCTTCCTAGGAAGATGGCATGGAGGCGGGTTGGGCACCCGCCCCCAAATTCTGCCATTTTCCCGGCAGTCCCTCCTCCATACCCGCCTCCCCAGGGCTGGCAAAATCGCCCCCTTGGTTCCACTCTACCAGTCAAAGTTCTCCTCTGCATCCAAACATGACAACAGTCTTGAATCTGTCTGTTGCAAGATTGACTGGCCCTTTACAAATAATCTGAAGATAGTTTATGTAACAATATCTTAAACTCAAATCAATTCATATCTAACTCTATTTTTGCTTTGAATTATATAACAATGTTAATTGTGGTGGTAAAAATGCATGTGGGTGTGGGAAGAAGAAAAGGGGAAATTTGTCATGGTGTTTGTGAGCTGTAACATTTAAAACTGCCTCAAAAGATTTGAACAAAATCTAACATGTCTTCTCTTCACCATTGGAGTTCTTGCAAAAATAGGCCCATTTGGAACCATCTATGTGCCCTGTTACATTTGTAAAAGGTAATGGCCTAGAAATTCGGTAGGCTGCGCCACCAGTTAGCGCCCAAAGAGGGCACTTAGTGGGTTTAGCGCCACTGGCCAAGCCTCCCGCGAAATTTAGAGGGGCACTAATGGCGGCGTTAGCCGGTAGTGCTGCGCCACCACCGATGACATCATCGGTGTGCACAGCGCCCCGCTACCGCCCCGATTGCGATATTTGGTAGCTCCCCCCGCTGTAACGCTGGTCGCAATTTGCGACTGGTTCAGGGGGGCCTACCTGCGGCGGTGGAGGCGCAAATTAAAGCAGAGGTGCGGGGCGGTCATCTTTGTTGTTGGCTGCCTGCCAGCACCTCTCTGCGCTCCTGTCCCCGGCCTCCTAACCCCCCCCCCCCAACATTGTGCCGGCTGTGTCCCAAGAGCCCGGCACTTCTCCTCGGTGCCGGGCTCTTTTGCCAGCACTCGCAATCTCTGATCGTGCTGCAGCAGGCCCCTCCCCTTTAAGAAGGGGAGGAAGGCCTGCAGTACCGCAGCGCGCCGTGCCGCAGCATGTTGCGCTGCGATTTTCAGTTGCAGCGCCCCAAGATGGATGCGGGGCGCCTCGAGTAGCGCCGCGCTTCCATTTGGGGCGCTCAAACTGAATATCCGGTTGGCGCTTGCAGTTCCTTCCGGGGCAGTACTTCCGGCGCCCAGGCGAGGGGCGCCACCGAATTTCTAGGCCAATATGTCAACTCAAAAACTTAGAAATGTTTCATTGGATTTATGTCTTGTGAATTTTTGTGCTCACCAAGGTGAGAGAAGTCAATGTTGGGAACAGAACATTTTCCTCCTTTATCACTGCCAAGCACACTTGAGTCCAGTATCGTGGCTGCAGAGTATAACCCCTCTTTAACTTGGCCCATCGTTGTGTTTTTGCCTCCACCTCAGTAGATTTCTTTCTGCTGCAGCAGTGTGAATCTTTCAATTTTCCACACCAACCACTCTTGCAGGCTTTCTGAGGGAATTTACAATTGAGTTACAAATTGTACAAAATTCGACAACCAGTTCTTTACCCAAACACACGGAACAGCCATGGGGACCAAATTCGCACCCCAATACGCAAACATCTTCATGCACAAGTTCGAGCAAGACTTCTTCGTTGCACAGGATCTCCAACCAACGCTATACACCAGATACATCGACGACATTTTCTTCCTATGGACCCACGGTGAAGAATCACTGAAAAGACTACACGATAACATCAACGAGTTCCATCCCACCATCAAACTCACCATGGACTACTCCTCAGAATCGGTTTCATTCTTGGACACACGAATCTCCATCAAAGATGGACACCTCAGCACTTCACTCTACCGCAAGCCCACGGACAACCTCACGATGCTTCACTTCTCCAGCTTCCACCCTAACCACGTTAAAGAAGCCATCCCCTATGGACAAGCCCTGCGAATACACAGGATCTGCTCAGACAAGGAGGAATGCGATGGACACCTACAGACACTGAAAGACGCCCTTGTAAGAACGGGATATGACGCTCGACTCATCGATCGACAGTTCCGACGGGCCACAGCGAAAAATCGCACCGACCTCCTCAGAAGACAAACACGGGACACAACCAACAGAGTACCCTTCGTCGTCCAGTACTTCCCCGGAGCGGAGAAACTACGCCATGTTCTTCGCAGCCTTCAACATGTCATCGATGACGACGAACACCTTGCTAAGGCCATCCCCACACCTCCACTACTCGCTTTCAAACAGCCGCCTAACCTCAAACAGACCATCGTTCGCAGCAAATTACCCAGCTTTCAGGAGAACAGCGACCACGACACCACACAACCCTGCCACAGCAACCTCTGCAAGACATGCCAGATCATCAACACAGATACCATCATCACATGTGAGGACACCACCCACCAGGTACATGGTACATACTCATGTGACTCGGCCAACGTTGTCTACCTCATACGTTGCAGGAAAGGATGCCCCGGAGCATGGTACATCGGCGAGACCATGCAGACACTGTGACAACGGATGAATGGACACCGCCCAACAATCACCAGGCAGGAATGTTCCCTCCCAGTCAGGGAACACTTCAGCAGTCAAGGACATTCAGCCTCCGATCTTCGGGTAAGCATTCTCCAAGGCGGCCTTCGAGACACACGACAACGCAAAATCGTTGAGCAGAAACTGATAGCCAAGTTCCACACCCATGAGGACGGCCTCAACCGAGATCTTGGGTTCATGTCACACTACATGTAACCCCACCTGACGCAGGGTCATCCAGACTCGAGTCGACATTGGCTTGTTCTCTCTACACAGATGCGGCTGGACCTGCTGTGATTTCCAGCAAAAAAAAATGTTTTTTGTCTTTTTTTGTTTTTCATACAGACCCCAGCATCTGCAATATTTGACCCCTTGTGACCCCACCTCATTGTTCTTTGATGTAATGTTTTCCTGACTGACCTGTTTGGACACCACACCTTTGATTGCTGTGATTATCTCTCTGCCGAGGTGTGATAAATGGCAGTTGGCAAGATTACCTGTAAACAACTGACATTATTCTCTGACTATATAAGTTGTGTCTTTATGCATTTCTCCACTTCACCTGACGAAGGAGCAGTGCTCCGAAAGCTTGTGATTTCAAATAAAGCTGTTGGACTATAACCTGGTGTTGTGTGACTTCTTACAAAATTATTGGCAGTTTTGTGCTTGTGCTCACTAGATACTGCAGGAGACGGTCAAAAGTTATTTCACACAGGACCCTTCGAGCTGGGAGACAGAGGTCCCGATTTTATCCCTACCCACCTGGCGGGAACAGAGCGAGTAAGCAGTTAAAATTGCGAGAATCCACTTACTGCTCCATTCCTGCGTGAACTTAACAGTGCCACTGGTCAGAAATGTACCCACTGGTAACCAACGAGTGCCTGATGAATATATTCAAATCAGGGTCGCATGATGTCATTGGGACCCTGCTGCTGTTTTAACTGGGCTCAGTGAAACCTTGTGGGGTTGGCTTCAGAAACTGACTGGAAGAATTATTTAATGAGACACTCGCCTGCAGTCATTCGGATTATTCGGAGCTCTGTGCTTTTCTGATTACTGGATCACCAAGGCATTTCAGTGCTTGGAGATCACTTCTTTTTGATTTGTTTGTGTTGCTGACCTTGATCAAGCATTTTGAATTTATCACTGGTGCCATTTTTGCTTCTTTATTCTGGATAGAGGAAGGGTAGCAGCAACTTTGGGAACCAGGGCTAGCAGCAGCTGGGCCTGTTAGAGCATTGCAGATGAGGGGGGCTGTTCATTGAAGGCCTTAACCCAGCCCACAGGATCTATAGGCCTAGAGTCACTTTCCTGGACATCTCAGTGGAGCATTGCATCAGGAGGCTGTGCTCCTCCAGCCAGGCTGTTGCAGATCTGTGCAGCTTCCTGCAATAGGACGTGCTTCATGGTGCAGTCAAGCTGGCTGAGTGTTTATTTTCCAGTGCTTATTAACAGGATGCAAGTAATTGTCAGAGACCCTGTTCAGTGAGGCACCCAACATCAAAATGCTCAATGCGCACAGCTCTGGCAGACTCAAATTTCCATGGCTTGTTGCTCCAGAATCATGAGGTTAGCTGGTCCTCCTCCAGTCTTGCTCCTCTCATGTTTATTGTGCGGCGTTTTGTCGTGTAGAAAGAGGGGGCAAGAGTTAGAGAGTGGCTACTGAAAAAGAGTCTGCAGATGTGTGGGGCTTGTGCTGATGGTGAATATGCTGAGAGGGTGAAGAAGCAAGTTGCAAGCTGAATGAAGAGGTGTTGAATGGGAACCGTGTGTGGAGTGTGAAGTGAGGAAAGAGTCCTGAGAGAAATTGGGGAGTGTGCAAAGTCTAGAAAGTGAAAGAAGAATGCCAATAGTGGCTGGTATGCAGGGAGCAAGGAATGAGTTTGGTACGTGTTTGGAATGAGAATGAGAGGTGGTGTAGTGTGGTCTTGTGCTGGGTGATGAAGGAAGTAATGGAGAAAATCAAATTGTTGAGTGGTGGGGGAGGAGGATAGAGGACTGTTCCATGTGTTGTAGAGAGAGAGGGACAAATAAAGAGCAGTACACGCTCTTGTTACTCTAATGAGGTCATTGAAGCGCTCCCTCCACTGTATCCAAACTTTGGAGGTGACACTCAGGGAGCTCTGATGTCTGGTGGACAGCACGTTTGGCAACCCTCCTGGCACTGTTGGGGAACAGAAGTTTCCTTCTCGCCTTCACCACTTCCACAAGCACCTCCAGAGAGGCTTCTCAGAACCTGGGGACTTGCCTGAGACTAATTTCAGAGAAGATTCTTCTTCCAGCACCTTGGAAATTAAAGAAGCCACAAGGGAATGCGACCTTGCTTTAAGAGGTGCATTCCTGCTTTAAGAGGTGCATTCCCACTTTAAGTAGGCCTCTGACTGACCCGCTGGAGATTTCTCCCTGGAAGTGGGCAGGTTTCCGGTTGGGTCTGCCAATTCCATGGGAAACCCACCGGTGAGATTCTAATGAGGCCCGAGAGTTAAATCAATTCTGGATTTCACCAGATTTTAATCAAACTTCCTCTCATCAAACAATATGTTGCTATTCAGAACTGTCAGCATAGCTTGCATGGATCTGTAAAATGTAATACGCTACCTTTAATGAGTTAAAATCATTTTCTGTTTTTCATTTTTCTACCAAACATGAGAAGTGATTTCCTGTTAGCAACATCTGGGTTGCTTTTGAAAATTTGGATGAAGGAAACAATCAGTGTGTCAGATTGTGAACATTCTATACTCCGACACCAACTTATCACCTTGTTAATTTGACATTTTATTAGGTCTTCAAATTTGATGAAGAATTCCTTTCTATGTTAGGTGAGCTCAAAGACATACCCAACTAACAAAACTTTATGCACTCATAAAGATCGACTTTATGACCTCAATACATTAGTTTTTATATGATTTTAAATCCATCTTTATGTGAATTTTTCCCATCACACACTGAAATAATCCAGAAAACAGTAATACATTTTAATTTGTGTTTTCTACTAGGTTCGCCAAACAAGAAAATCTTGCCTTGTACCATAAACTGTAAAGAGTGCATAAATAGTAGAATAGTACAACATATTTTGTGCTAAAATATATTTGCATTAATGCTGCACTTTTGTAAAAAAAAAGCCTTTTTTTAACTCCGTTTTTTTAAAACTCCATCTTGTAGTGTATGTACCTTTAAGGGGAGAACTACTTTTTACAGTTCCTGTATACTGTAGTACCGGCAGTGACCACACCTGTATATAAACCCTGAGTAGGGATCTGTACAATTAGTTTTAGAGTAACCCTCATCCAGTAAACACCTGTTGACTGTTCCCTGCAGTCTCTTGTCTAATTATTGAAGGACACAACATCAAGATACACGGATCTAACATTGGCGACGAGAAGATTCAAACCTACCTGCAACTCTGCATCACCTCCCAGGGATTCGCTCCTGGAGAACAGTGAAAGAAGAAGGCCGAGTCCAGTACCATGGGCGTCGACCACAGGAAACCCCCCAGTCATCCAGCGGAGATTTGAGCATCACAGGGGAGGCTGTTGAGAGCCGGGCTTGGTTCTCCAGTCACGGTGGTCCAGCGAAACGGGCTGGCAACAGGTACGGCGCTTCCGGACAGCGGCGGCTAGAGCCGACCGACGGCACAGAAAAAGGCCGAGCAGCGTCGACGGGAGAAGAGAGAGGGTAGAGCGCACAGGGCGCAGCCGGTGTTCAGGACCGAGCGGCGTTGACGGGAGAAGAGAGAGGGTAGAGCGCACAGGGCGCAGCCAGTGTTCAGGACCGAGCAGCGTCAACGAGAGAGAGAGGAGCGCAGGAAAACGCGCAGAGCGCAGCCGGTGTTCAAGGGCCAAGCAGCGTCAGCGGGGAAGAAAGGAAAGCGCGGGAGCCACCATTTTGAGCCGCAGCAGAGAAGAAGGGAGAGCGCGGGAGATGCCAGTTTGAGCCAGTCTAACCACACCCAGGGATGCCGAAGAGTGGCAGTGTCACAGCGTTCAACAATGAAGTCGAAGATTGGACGACATATGTCGAACGCATAGAAGTGTACTGCAAGGCGAATGAAGTGCCAGGTGACAGGAAAGCGCTGGTATTGTTGAATTCAATGGGTGCAAAAACGTATGGCTTACTGCGAAACCTAGTAACCCCAGAGAAGCCAGTGGAAAAGGATTTTGAAAACATAGTGTCAATCCTACAGGACCACTTAAACCCCACACCACTGCTGATAGCAGAAAGATTTAAGTTTCACAAAAGGAACCAGCATAAAGATGAAAGTAATGCTGAGTTTTTAACGGAACTGCGCAAGCTATCGAAACACTGCCAGTTTGGAACGGGACTAGCAGATACTTTAAGGGACAAGTTTGTGTGTGGGCTTCAAAGTGAAGGAACCCAGAAACGGCTTCTGTCAGAAAAGGATCTTACGCTGGACAAGGCTTTCAGCATGGCAGTTTCACACGAAGCAGCAGCACGGGGCACAGCAGAGATACAATGGAGACCACAAGAATATGGCACAAATGAAATGTCATACGGAACAGTGAAGTGCTTTCACTGCGGCAGAACAACACACGACCATAAGGATTGCTGGTTCAAGGACAAAGTGTGCAGACAGTGTGGGAAAGTAGAACACATAGCAAGAGTCTGCAGGTCGGGAAAGAAAACCAGCAGCAAGAAATCTCCACAGGAGAAGTACAAGAAGGTACATAAGGTGACGGAGAGTAGTTCAGACGAACAGAAAAGTGATACAGACTCCGGAAGCAAGGAGCTGGGTTGTCTGAAACTACATAATGTGATCAAAATGGAGGATCACCAAACTATCTGGGTCACGCTCAAGATAGCCGGAGTCCAAGTGAAAATGGAATTGGACACAGGATCAGCCCTAACAGTCATAAACCGAAGGGACTACAAGCGGCTATTCTCACATATACTCTTGAAAGCTACAGAGATTGTCTTGAAGACGTACACGGGGCAAAAGTCTACCCCAAAGGAAAAATAAGGGTGAACGTTATATATAACGGCTAGGAAACACCAAAAATGGACCTATATGTATTGCCAGATGGAGGACCACCACTACTAGGACGTGAATGGATCCGGAAGATAGAGCTAGATTGGCATTCCATACAAGCACTGGCTGCAGATGCCAAAAAGGATGACGACGTCACACCTGGACGACTGTCAAAAATGCTAACTGACGCACAAGAAGTGTTTCAGGAGGGACTCGGAACACTAAAAGGCATAACAGCGATGATCAAAATAGAGGAAAATGCAAGCCCAAAGTTTTTTAAGGCCAGACTGCTGCCTTATGCGATCCGCCCAGCCGTCGAAGCAGAGCTGGAAGGTTTGGAATGTTCAGGAGTACTGTCCAAAGTGGACTGGAGCGAGTGGGCTACACCCATCGTTCCTGTAATGAAGAGGTCATTGAGTAATATGCCTGGGGAACCAAAGAAGCTTCGCATCAGTGGGGACTTTAAGGTGACAGTGAACCCAGTCCTTCACACTGTACAATATCCGCTTCCGCGGATGAAGATATTTTCGGCTCGCTATCTGGAGGGAAACGCTTCACTAAGATTGATCAGGCTCAGGCGTACCTGCAAATGGAGGTAGAAGAAGCCTCGAAACAGTACCTCACGATCAACACTCATAAAGGTCTCTACCAATACAACCGGCTGGTGTTCGGGGTAGCATCAGCTCCGGCTATTTGGCAAAGGGCAATGGATCAAGTCCTGCAAGGGATTCCAGGGACCCAGTGTTATTTGGACGACATCCTGGTCACGGGCGAAAATGACAGTGATCACCTCGCCAACCTGGAGCAGGTGCTCACTAGATTGAAGGAATATGGGCTCCGAGCTAATCGCCACAAATGCGAGTTTTTCCAAAAGCAGATCTTGTATTGTGGCCACGTTATTGATGAAGAGGGGTTACATAAGTCCCCTGAAAAGATTGAGGCAGTAGTCAAGGCTCCAGCACCGGAAACTGTGTCACAACTGAGGTCGTTCCTCGGGCTGGTGAACTACTACCATAAGTTCTTGCCGAATTTGTCTACAGTCCTACACCCACTGAACACCCTACTGCAAACGGGGGTACCATGGAAGTGGAGTTACGAATGTAAATGAGCTTTCCAGAAGAGCAAAGCATTGATCACATCAAAAGAGGTGTTGGCTCATTTCAACCCAGCACTACCAATTCGGTTGGCGTGTGATGCATCACCCTATGGCATTGGAGCGGTGCTGTCGCACAAATTCCCGGACGGCTCGGAGAGGCCAGTAGTCTTTGCGTCTCAGTCACTAACCTCAGCCGAGCGTAACTATGCCCAGATTGACAGGGAGGCCCTCAGCCTAGTGTGGGGAGTGATAAAGGTCAATCACTATCTGCACGGGCAGAAGTTCAGCTTGCTGACTGACCACCAACCACTTGTCTCCATCTTTAATCCAAAGAAGGGCGTTCCGGTGATGACTGCGCAACGGCTACAAAGATGGTCCCTTTTTCTAGGGGCGAATCAATATGAAATCGAGTATAAGGGCACGAAACAGCATGTAAACACTGATGGGCTATCAAGCCTGCCACTGCCTACTGCAGAGGAAGCACCAGCAATGGACCCTGTCGAAATATTTCATTCGACTATAATTGAACGCTTGCCAGTAACTAACGCTGATATAGAGAAGGAGACCCGAAATGACCCGACACTGTCTCGGGTATATGACTTGACGGTGAAGGCATGGCCAACACATGGTGACTCACTGTTGCCAGCATTCTCATCCTGAAGAGAACAGCTGTCAGTATGCCAGGGGACCTTGATATGTGGATCCCGAGTGGTAATTCCACCCAAGTAAAGGGAGAGAGTGCTCAATGAGCTTCACGAAGGCCATCTGGGAGGGGTGAAAATGAAAAGCCTTGCTAGGGCTTATGTGTGTTGGCCGGGGATCGATCAGCAAATCGAGGGCCTGACAAAGAGCTGCTCAGGATGCCAGAAGGTCCAAAATGCACCACCACATGCCCCTCTACACCCATGGGAGTGGCCCTCATCTCCATGGCAACGGGTGCATTTTGATTTTGCTGGTCCATTCATGGACTCAATGTTTTTAATAGCCGTGGATGCGCACTCGAAATGGCCTGAGGTGATCAAAATGTCCTCCACCACCACGGAGAAAACTATTGCAGTCCTACGGACCATATTTGCCAGGAACGGCTTGCCAGAGCAGATTTGCTCTGATAATGGACCACAGTTTGTGTCCGAAGAGTTCCGAAGATTTATGAAAAGGAATGGGGTAAGGCATTACACATCCGCCTCGTATCATCCAGCCACAAATGGATTGGCTGAGAGGTTTGTACAAACCTTTAAAAAAGCAGTAAGGGCCATGTGCGATGACGACATTCCACTGCAGCATAAGGTGGACAATTTCCTGTTAGCCTACAGAAATGCGACACATGCAGTCACCAACCAAACCCCGGCCATGATGTTCTTTAACCGAAGGTTGAGATCTCGTCTGGATTTGCTCAGACCAAATGTACTAAGAGATGTTGAGAATAAGCAATTCCAGCACATCAATGAGAAGCCGACAAGGAGCTTCAATGTAGGTGAAATAAAGAATAGATTTGCCTTCCAAAGCTTAGGCTTTATTAACTTTAAAATCTGCAGCACATCTTTCCACATCCAGTCCCAACCAAAGCTGGAAAAGAACTGAATTTAAGGTGGCCACCACACATCATGTGACATCAACTACCAATGAGATTACAACATATATCCCAAGGCAGTTAACAAACAACCAATCACAATACTTTTACTAAACAAGGAATAATCACCACATTCACCCCTCCTTTTAAAATATACTCCAACCTAAATAACCTTTACAATTTATAATTAATTATTTACAACTAAAACTATGCACAACAAGAGTAAAACTGTTTACATGACACAATACTAAGTGAACAACAACAAATAATAACATTGCACATAAGTATTAAGTATCTCTCAACTAAAACAATATAATATAATAGTTCAACAATTTTAAAACATTACTATCAATTTAAAAGTCCATTTTCAATCGGTCGACCGGATATCTTGTTCGTGTCGACCTTCTTAACCTTGGTGAAATTCCTTGCCCTCCCACACCAGAAGGCACAGAAGTATCTTCAGCAGGAAGGCTATCCATATCCCGATTTTCAACGGTTTCCGGATTAGAAATCCCATCACAAGGTAAACTGGGACGGTCATAAACATCCATCAAGGGCTGACAAATAGAAGTATAATTATCTGCAATCGGATTGGAGACTTTCGTAGTATCTGTAACAGCATCCACATTATCTAAATCATGACTATTGTTAATATCCTCAGAAGAGGGCTGGCCACCACAAGGAGCCAAGTCTTTAATTGAAACGGTACTTTCTTTCCCATCTTGGAATCGAATATGAGCATATTGGGAATTTGCCTCCAACAGCTCCACCTCCTCCACTAAAGGATCATATTTTGACAATCTAACATGGCGTCGCAGCAGCACAGGTCCCTGCATAGTAAGCCATGAAGGTACCGAATATCCCGTAGTAGATCTCCGCGGATAGTTAAAGAGCCTTTCATGGGGGGTCACATTAGTAGCCGTTGAAAGCAATGATCTAATGGAATGCAGGGCATCAGGCAGTACCATTTCCCACTGTGTATTCTTAAGGTTCCGGGATGTCAAAGCCAACATAACTGCCTTCCAGATCACCCCATTGTATCGTTCGCACTGTCCATTACCCTGGGGATTATACGGGGTAGTTCTACTAGTAGAAATTCCCCGACTCTGAAGGTATTCCTTCAACTGGGAAGACATAAAAGAACTTCCCTGATCCGAATGGATATACACAGGCATCCCAAAGATGACAAAAAGTTGAGTCAGACATTTGATAACTGTAGCAGCTGATACATCTGCACAAGGAAAAGCAAAAGGGAACCTTGAAAACTCATCCACAACAGTAAAAATATATCGGTTTTGAGTAGTTGAAGGAAGAGGCCCCTTGAAATCGACGCTCAAACGTTCAAAAGGAGAAGTAGCCTTTATAAGATGAGCTCGTTGAGGCTTAAAGAAATTCGGTTTACACCGAGCGCAGATAGAACATGATGAAGTCATCCGCTTGACGTCTTCAACTGAAAAGGGCAAATTCTTACTGCGTACGAAGTGTATCATCCTCGTAACCCCAGGATGACATAAGGCATTGTGAAGATTAATAAGCATATCTCCGTGAATCACAGAACAATAAGCCCTCGACAGTGCATCAGCAGCAACATTATCCTTCGCCGGACGATAAACTATGTCAAAATGGTAACATGCCAACTCAATCCTCCATCTCATTATTTTATCATTTTTAATCTTTCCAAAATGTTTAACATCAAACATAAAGGACACAGATTTTTGATCAGTTACCAACGTGAAATGTCGCCCCGATAAATAATGTCTCCATTTACGCAATGCTTCTACTATTGCGTATGCCTCTTTCTCTATTGAAGAATGTCTTTTTTCACTATTGTTCAAAGTACGTGAGAAAAAGGCCACAGGTCTTCCATTTTGGTTCAGAGTAGCCCCAATTGCAAAATCAGAAGCATCCGTCTTGATCACAAAAGGAACCTGCTCATCAATAGAATGCACAACTGCTCCTAAAATATCCTTTTTAAAATTCTCAAAACATGTCCTGGCCTCCCATGATAGAGGATATGTCGTAACCCGAATAAGAGGCCGGATCTTCCATGAAAAATTTGCAATCCAATTAGAATAATAAGAAAACAGTCCAACAACTCGTTGCAAAGCCTTAGAATTAGTAGGACAAGGTAAATCAATCAATGGTCGCAGACGTTCTGGATCTGGTTTAATCTTGTTTCCCGAGATAATATACCCCAATAGATTTACCTCAGTAGTCGAAAAGATACATTTCTCTTTATTAAAAGTTAAACCAACTTTTTCCGCAGCTTGAAGGAATCTTTTTAAATTAGAATCATGTTCCACCCTTGATTTGCCACACACTGTGATGTCATCTAAGTATGAAAAGGTGTCAGAGAGGGAGTTATCACTTATAAAAGCATCCATTGCCCGCTGAAAACAAGCAACACCATTAGTAACACCAAATGGTATTCGGCAAAACTGATACAGCTTTCCACCAGCCTCAAAGGCCGTATATGGTTGATCCTTCTTAACAATAGGAATCTGATGATAAGCACTCTTTAAGTCAATAGTGCTAAAAACCTTATACTGAGATACTTTATTGATAAGCTCATCAATCTTAGGCAAAGGGTACGCATCTAATTGAGTATACCTATTAATAGTTTGGGAATAGTCTATCACCATTTGTTTCTTGTGTCTCTCATTAGTCGTGACAACTACCTGTGCTCGCCAAGGCGAACAACTAGGTTCAATGATTCCTTCCAATAAGAGACGTTGAACTTCAGAATTAATAAATTCTCTATCCTGACTACTATATCTTCTTGACTTGGTAGCAATTGGCTTACAATCCGGCATCAAATTGGAAAAAAGTGATAATGGAGAAATGGATAAAGAGGTTAATCCACAAATAGATAAAGGTGGCTTAGTCCCTCCAAATGAAAGACTAAGAGACTCGTGTAACTGAAGCACATCATGTCCAATCAAAATATCCGCACAGAGATTAGGCAAAACAGATAGGCGTATATCAGTATACGTATTACCTAGAAGAATCATTTTCACAAAGCAACAACCAGCTATTTGTGAAGTAAGGGTCGTCTGAGCCATACACACCTGATACGTAATAGGCAAAATTTTCAAATGCTTCTCCTTCGCAAACTGAAGACTTATAAAACTCTCAGTACTGCCCATATCTATAAGGGCCTTCACTTCCACCCATTAACTTGAGCCGTAACTATAGCTTTGTTTAGGCCATGAGCAAATGCAGCAGAAATTGATGCAATAAACGCCCTATCTAAAGGCTGAATAGTCACAGAGGAGGAGGTGGTAGAGAAGGGCCCTCCCACACCAGGAGAGGAGGAGGTAATTGAACCTGATGATTTGCACACGCGTGCATAATGACCTCTCTTGCCGCATTTACTACACACAGCCTCCCGAGCAGGACACTTCAGACGAGAGTGCCGGATATTCCCACAAAAATAACACTTCTGAATCCTAGAGGCAACAGCCGCCGAAGTAGAAACTGTTTCAGAATCTAGTAAACCACTCCCATTAAGTCCACATAATTCCTTTTCATCCGAAACTGCCGAAACCATAGTCGCAGGCCGATTAAAAAGAGCATAAGAATCCGAACTTCTCTGAGCCACATCCAATGTAGAAGCTTGCTCAAAAGCACTTTTAAGATCCAAAGTCTTATTTTCTAACAACCGCTGACGAATTGATCTAGACAGTAATCCATTAATAAAAGCATCCCGTACCGATTCTTCCTTATATTCTTCAGCCATCATGGCCTTACAATTACAGTTAACACTAAGGCACCGAAGTGCTTGTAAATAAGTATCCAAAGATTCTCCCACCTGCTGCCCACGGGCAGATAGAAGGTGACGTGCAAATACCTCATTCTTTGGTTTAACAAAAATCTTTTCCAATGTAGAAATAGCCACTTCATAAGTTTTACAGTCCAAAATATATTTATATACATCCGGAGCAATGTAGTTGATCAGCATATTCAGCTTATTTAGAGACTCTTGATCCAACACGCCCAAAAAGTTTTTAAATGTACAATACCAATGTTTCCATTTATCATCCACTCCAGCAGAATTGGGGTCAGCCTTGAATCATTCTGGTTGAAGATATCGCTCCATTCTAACATAAAGTTAATAAATTGAAATAAAGAATAGATTTGCCTTCCAAAGCTTAGGCTTTATTAACTTTAAAATCTGCAGCACATCTTTCCACATCCAGTCCCAACCAAAGCTGGAAAAGAACTGAATTTAAGGTGGCCACCACACATCATGTGACATCAACTACCAATGAGATTACAACATATATCCCAAGGCAGTTAACAAACAACCAATCACAATACTTTTACTAAACAAGGAATAATCACCACAGTAGGGCAACCAGTCTTGGCCTGCGACTACCGAACAGAGAAATGGCAACCAGGAACGATATGCACACGGCAGGGGCCACTAATGTACACAGTGGATGTTGGGGAGAACATTGTGAGACACCATGTCGACCAGATCCTAGAGTCACAGGAACGAGTCAACCCCATGTCTCGTGTACCTGGTGATGAACCCGACATACAGGTAGCATCTACCCCAGAAACAGTAGCATCGGAAGCTGTTGAACCAACCGACGACAGGGGGCCAGAATCGCTTCCGCACCAAGAGCAAGACACTCAGGAAAGGCGCTATCCAGAAAGGATCAGGAAGCCTCCCCAAAGACTGAATTTATAAATAGACTATTTTCAGTTAATGTTGCATGTTAAAAGTGTTAATTGTAATTAGTTGATATTTAATTGTTAAATGAATGTTATGGTACTGTTAATCTAAAAGGGGAGGAATTGTAGTGTATGTACCTTTAAGGGGAGAACTACTTTTTACAGCTCCTGTATACTGTAGTACCAGCAGTGACCACACCTGTATATAAACCCTGAGTAGGGATCTGTATTGTTAGTTTTAGAGTAACACCTGTTGATTGTTCCCTGCAGTCTCTTGTCTAATTATTGAAGGACACAACATCAAGATACACGGATCTAACACATCTTGACTGATCTCTGCATGTCATTCTCTAGCCATGAGCATTATTTGTGAGCAGTGACTGACAATATGAGGCATGTTTATTCTCCCATCCTCTGCCAGCTTCCTCCTCTTCGCTCCTGAAGACAGTCGCCAAAGGTTGGGATATTGATCAACAGGGATGGGGCAGCCTGCTGGTTTCTTGGACAGGTGGCCACTCTTCATGTATGAGTCTGAGGTCCCCTCTTTGACTGTTCAAAACGTTGCTGTTGAGCCCAATCCTGTCCTTACTGGCATCCACTTAAGTGCATTTTCCAACACGGATCACTGGATAATGATTACCTGGGAACCTTGACTAATTTGTTAATTAACCCTAACCCAAGGCCACTGAGGTAGCCCTACTTGTTTCTATTAAGCAGATGGGCACCAACTCTATTATTCAGAAAAGAGTTGATTGCATTAACTATTGTAAGAACTACCATTTCTAAACTCAAAATATTTTATCTTTAAATTTCAATTTACAGCACAGAAGATAAACTCTTGAAATTTATCAAAACATTTTAGCAGATTTATTGGCACTCACTAACCAAGATTCCACCTAGTTTTTATAAACTACCTGAAATAAAAAGAGCAGTACATTATAGGGACTAGGCTTTTATGCATTTAAGGGGAAGCTAGATAAACACATGAGGGAGAAAGGAATAGAAGGATATGCTGTTAGGGTTAGATGAAGTAGGATGGGAGGAGGCTCGTGTGGAGCACAAACACTGGCATAGACCATTTGGGCTGAATGCCCTGTTTCTGTGCTGTAAATTCTATGTAATTTTATCACTTACCACGG
The DNA here is from genome assembly GCF_052327205.1 of Somniosus microcephalus. Classification (NCBI taxonomy): domain Eukaryota; kingdom Metazoa; phylum Chordata; class Chondrichthyes; order Squaliformes; family Somniosidae; genus Somniosus; species Somniosus microcephalus. The sequence continues at coordinate 87,862,997 of NC_140992.1, read as the reverse complement.
AGTCTAGTAGGTTAATGATACAATTCAGGTGCACTCCAGATACTTTTTCTTATGCCACAGGGATCCAATTCTGCAGACAAACCCATGCTCCCTATGAACCAAAGTGTGACCTTTTGCATAAAATAACCTGATAGTTCATTGTTCACCCTGCAGCCCATTAATTTACAAGTGAGGTACACACTGGAAATAATATAGGTTACTATTATGATTTCTTCAAAAGACAGACAAATAAAACTCTGACAGACCAACAGAAGCAAAAGTCAAATAACAGCAGATGTATAAATCACAGTGGTTGACTTAACTTTGTTACAAAGCAATAAAATATATTGCATGTCACACAGGTCTCGGAAATAGCACTCTCTGTTTAGACCAATGTCTGTGAGGTAACTGGTAGCTGCCTGGTGAAGCAGGTATTTGCTAAAGAAACCTTGATTATGGGACCCCCAATTATATCCGCTTTTTACTTTGAAGTCTAACTGTGGAAAGGAAGATCAAAAGGGAGTCATTTCACAATCCAATACAGCCCTCGATTACATTTAAGTTGCAAAGGCTTGAGAGGTTTTCTGGATACGTTGTTTACATCTGTGAAACAAAACAACTCTCGTACCATGGGCTAATTAACATCATCTGCGATACAGGTTAGGGGGTCCACTTAGACAGATGTGAGTCATCTGCCTCGACATGGCAGTCTGCATTTCAGCCAGCAATGTTGATTCTCTCTTGTCTCTTCTTCTCTTAGGCAGTCCCTCGGAACCGAGGATGACTTGCTTCCACATTAAAAATGAGTTCGCAGGTGACTGATGAGTCCAATGCGGGACCTACAGTCTCTGTCACAGGTGGGGCAGACGGTGGTTGAAGGGGCGGGTGGGTGGGGTGCTTGGGTTGACGTGCGCTCCCTGCGCTGCCTGCGCTTTGCTTCCGCTTGCTCCCGGCGAAGAGACTTGAGGTGTTCGGCGCCTTCCCGGATGCTTCTTGCATGCTCTCTTGTATACAGATATCGTCAGCAGAGAATTTCCCCCAGTATATAGTTTGCAGGTTCCAATTTAAAGGGCCTACAATGCTATAGATTCTTAATTAAAAAAAACTATATTACAATATAGTCTCTCTCTCGTGATCTGAAACAAAACAGACCTCTGATCTGTCACAAATGTGAATGAAGTACTATTTTTATTATAGTGAAGTGAAAAAGATTCATGTTATCACTAATTAAATTCCAGGGTAATTACTCACAACATGGCTTCTCCTCCCTGTGAAGCAGGGCATTGCTTATGGGAATCGAAAGAGATCAGTTTTACATTCAAAACATTGCTGGGTGAATTAAGGGTTCACAGTCAAAGTGACAAAAGTGTTGCTACAATTGACTTCTGAGCTCTTGTGCTAGGGATGGAAAATTATTAACTGTGACTCAGTCCTGTTATTATCTCTTGATTACTGATGGAATAGGGCTCTGCTGTGATGCTCACAAAAGTTGAATTGCCGGACGACATGTGCTATTTCGGCACAAGTATGAAGAGAGGTCACTGAGACAAGGCACTGAGTGTCAGCTGTAGAGCTGTATTCATGACTCAGCCCTTTCAGGAGAGGAGGGGGATAATTAGAAAAATGGTGAACTTTTTATTTTATGCTCAGACTAGTAAGGGGATTGTGTGAGATAAAGTTGAACAACTTGCATTTATACAGCACTCCTCCCATAAAATAAAATGTCACTGAGCACTTCACAAGGTAGATGATTGGATACTGAGCAGGGAAAAAAGAGGAAAACTTGGGGAATGTCAAAGAGTAGGGTAAGTAGGAGGTTTTTGAAGTCGGGAGGGTGTTTCAGGAAAGAATTCCACAGGGCTGAAAGATTGGCCTTTCATAGGAGAGCAAGAGGGAGTGACAAACAAGTAATCCGGTATCAGAAAAGGAGAGGGTTGCGAGGATGTAGGGAGATCAGGCAGAACAAGGCCTTGGAGGGATTTGAAGACCGAGTAAGGAACTTCAAGTCAACATTTTGCAGTGGTTTTCCTGAAGCCCTTTTTTAACCACAAATGGAAACTATTTTATATTCTCTTTTCTCTGCAGTTTCCAGCTTTATTAAATGACCCTTGGTGCTAATCTATTGCCTTTCTCTTCCAAGACCATTTGCCCTGGTGCTCGTGTTTATCAGAGCAGCACAGAACCATCTGTGCGCATCTGCTAATCATTTCATTGTTTCCTGAAATGTGGCAGCAAAGATAATTAATTGCTAAGATTGCTTCCATCAATGGGCTACAATGCATATAATGAAAATAACAAATACTGCCACACTTGTGACACACTGCCCAAGTCATTTGCAAATCATTTATTTAGAAGTTAATTTACAAATCTACAGCAAAATAACAGCTCTCCATAATTGCTTCTTTAAGGCTCCATTTGACATCAAATTACCACCAGTGTAGATTAGTGGTGACATTAACGTGACATTTGACAGTATAGGGTAATTACAGTGCTGCACAAATGCTGCAGATTGCATTGCAGTTAGTAAATACACAGACATGGCCACGCTCTGCTGCTGCAGTGTACCAAGTCTTTATTAGGAATCAACATATTTGGAGGAAAATGAGAAGTAACTTAATTATGAATGATTATCGGCAAATCCATTGCAAACAGCTAGGAGCTTTGACATTTTTACATTTGATTACTTCAATAACGTTGTAATTACAGTTTTCATTCAGCATGTTTGAGCCCCTTTTTGCTGCCAGCTTGAATTCTTGATGTGAAAATTAACCTTTTTTCCTTCCACTAATTCCTTTACAACTAATGGATCTTCTGCGGCACTGCTTGCAGGAAGCGAGAGGATATACTCTCTCACCTGTCTCTCTTTGTGTTGCTGTTTTTCTCTCTGTCTTTATCTTCTCCTTCTTTTCTACTTCTTTCTGCTCTGCTTTTCTCTCTTGCTTTTTTCCTCTCTCTCTTCTTCTGCTTCCCCCTCTCTCTCCTTTTTATTTTCTCCTTTCCTGTCAATGGGAGCTGGTGGATGGCTTGATATGGTGAAACATAGAAACATAGAAGATAGGAGCAGGAGTAGGCCATTTGGCCCCCCGAGCCTGCTCCGCCATTCAATGAGATAATGGTTAATCATCCAAATTCAGTACCCTGTCCCTGCTTTCTCCCCATATCCCTTGATCCCTTTAGCCTTAAGAAATATATCTAACTCCTTCTTGAATATATTTAATGAATTGGCCTCAACGGCCTTCTGTGGTAGAGGATTCCACAGGTTCACCACTGAAGAAATTCCTCCTCATCTCAGTCCTAAATGGCTTACCCCTTATCCTTAGCCTGTGACACCTGGTTCTGGACTCCCCTGCCATCCGGAACATCCTTCCTGCATCTAGCACCAATCCCTGTGGTACCCCACCAGTCACTGCCTGCCACTCGGAAAAAGACCCATTTATTCCAACTCTTTGCTTCCTGTCTGCCAACCAGTTCTCTTACCAAGTCAGTACCTTACCCCCAATCCCATGTGCTTTAACTTAGCACGCTAATCTCTTGTGCGGGACCTTATCGAAAGCCTTCTGAAAGTCCAAATACACCACACCCATTGGTTCTCCCTTATCTATTCTACCAGTTACATCCTCAAAAAATTCCAGTAGATTAGTCAAGCATGATTTACCTTTTGTAAATCCATGATGACTTTGTCCGATCTTGTCACTGTTTTCCAAGTGCTCTGCTATTACATCTTTTATAATGGACTCTAGCATTTTCCCCACTACCGATGTCAGGCTTACTGGTCTATGTGGGACTGCCAAAGAAGGGAACTGCTAAAGCCCACAGCAGCATTTTCCAGTGGCCGGTTTGGGAATGGGTTGGGAAGGGAGGCGCGGAGATCTGCAAGATGTATTTTTAGGTGGCGGGTATGGGGTGCCGGCCAGGGTATTGATACGATCAGGGCCAGACGTTTGTTTTGATATGGCAAGTTGCGGACAACTTTCCAGCACAGCTGGTGGTTGGTAGGTGTGAGGCTCTGCAGTTAGATTTCAGGTCGTGTTGGGGAGGGACCTGACCAGGGCTGCAGGCAGGTTTTGGCGTCAATACAGGGGGTGAGAGCTCTGACCAGGGGGGAGCCAGGAAGCACATTAAAGGGTGAAACTGTTAAACCCCCTTACCATTCCTTTCCCACTGACCCTTGTCCCTGATATATCTTCCTCGGCCCCCTTTGCCTTGGAGAGAAAGTACAGAACTCAAGAGATAAACAAAATCAATAGAAAAGCAACAAAACCGACATAGCAGAATAAAAATAAATTGACATGACTGTGACTCCAACAGAAAAAATGTGGCAGAATGTAAGTGTTGCACAACATGAAGTGTGGGCAGATGGAAGACATTTAAATTATAAATAATTGTGGAGGTGCTAAAACTGGAATTTAACAATTTAAAAAAAAATAGGGGAGTAATTCGGTTGGTTAGCAGCTCCGGGGTGCGCTAACTGGGCGCTAACGACTTACCACCTGGGCGCGGTGATGTTGGCACCGCTGGCAAAATTGACATGGCGGTTTGCAGTGTCGCTAACCACTACCGCCATGATCTCCTGTGCCTGGAGATCATGACGTCATCCAGCCGCACATCGCCCCGGGTAGGAAATTAATTTTCGCCCCCTGCCTCAGCGCCTGCCGTTAGGAACGACAGGTAAAGGAGGTGGTTTACAGTCGACTAGGAGCTGCAGTAGCGATATTTAAAGGTGTGCGCTTCCTGTCGACCTTGTCACTTTGACAGAAGCAGACAGGCATTTTGACCCATTTCTGGTCCACCTCAGGAGGAGGAAGAGGGACAGGAGGAGAAGGCGGAGGAGGAGGAGCAGCACCAACGTAGGAGGGAGCCACTCAATGTTGCTTCTGCAAGGGCTGTTTGTAAATGCCCCATTATACAGCGCTTCCAATAAATGAGATAGCACATGGCCTTTGCGCAGAACAACCACATCAGTACAGCCAGCTCGCAGCCTCTATCACTGGGCAAAGCTCAAATGAGAAACATCACAAAATTTGCTATGTCGAAATAAACATTTATTATTCTGCACAACTCTCTTATCAAACACAACCAATAATAAACAAACACAACAATTTATGAACAAACACAACTGGTTCTTAGCAAACGGAACTATTTCTTACCAAGCTGAACAATATATTTGCAAACACATGGGCCTAGAAATTCAGTTGTTAGTGCCAGCCGCTAGCGCCTTAAGAGGCCGAGAAGCGGGGCGCGAGGTGGCTAGCGCCCGGGCGCGGCACGATCTGCGCCTCTCGCGAACTTCAGTCAAGAATTAACGTTGGCGCAAAACCGCAGTGCCCGCTCAGCTGCGCGCGCAGATCCTGACGTCATTTGATGGTGCAACGCCCTTGGTACGCCCGAACCGGAACTTCAGTGGCGCTGCCCTTCTGTGTGCCTGGCGTCCCCAGCTACTGGTTGAGTGGAATGGTTCCCAGTCACTGGGGGGCGCGAGGGGTGCTATTTAAAGGGGACTCTTCCTGCATTCTTTGTGGCAGCCATTTTGTTCCACGCCTTCTGTGTGAGAGAGAGAGATTTGGAGAGAGACAAAGGCAGAGAGCTTTCTGCTTTGACTCAGCGCTCGCACAGGTACTTCTGGCTTCAGGCCAGAGCTTTGCAGTTGGAGTTAACTTTCAGTGCCATAGCCTTGAGTCGCCACATATAATGGGGGCTGCAATGGGTGGAAACGTTGGGTTTCTCCATTGCATTGAAAGGGCTCAGAGACGCCGAGGGAGAGTGCCAATCATGGCTAGATGGAGAAGGGCCAAAAGGCGTCGGCACAGGAGACCTTACCCACCCAGGCTATACCGCCAGCAGTTCTCATACCACATGTCTGAGGAGCAGTGCATTCGGAGGCTGCGATTCGGAAGGGAGGTGGTCACTGAGATCTGCCACCTGCTTCAGAGAGATCTGCAGCCACAGCTGAGGAGCAGGACGTCTCTGTCGGTGGCAGTGAAGGCGACAGTGGCTCTCAACTTCTATGCCACCGGCTCCTTCCAATCTGCTACTGGGGACATTGCCAATATCTCCCAGTTCGCGGTGCATTGCTGTATCCGCCAGGTGACGAATGCCCTCTTCAGAAGGAGACATCAGTACATTTCCTTCCCCATGACCCTCGACAAGCAGCAAGAGCGCGCAATGGGATTTGTGAGAATAGCGGGCTTCCCCATGGTCCAGGGTGCCATTGACTGCACGCATGTGGCTTTGCAGGTGCCTCTACAGAATGCCGAAGATTACCGCAACCAGAAGGGCTACCATTCGCTCAACATCCAGTTGGTGTGTGACCACAGGCAGCTCATACTAGCTGTCAATGCCCGCTTTCCAGGCAGCAGCCATGATGTCTTCATCCTGCACCAGACTTCTGTGGCAGACATTTTCGAAGCCCCGGCTCACCCAGGAGGCTGGCTTCTCGGGGACAAGGGCTATCCTTTGTGCACCTGGATGATGACCCTGCTCCGTGCACCCAGCACCCCTGCTGAAGAACGATACAATGACAGCCATCAAGCGACCAGGAACATCATTGAGCACACAATCGGCGTGCTGAAGCAACGGTTCCGCTGTCTGGACCATTCCGGGGGAGCCCTACAGTACTCGCCTGAGTGAGTCTCCCATTTCGTTGTAGTGTGCTGCATGCTGCACAACCTGGCTATCCTCAGGACTCAGCCACTGCCAGCAGACATTGGAGGACCACCAGAGGAGGAGGAGGAGGAGGAGCACCCAGACGGGAGGGAGGCACAAAGTGCAAGGGCCGTCCGTCGGCAGCTTATTGCAAGTCGGTTCTAGGCCCCCTCTCAGGGAATGGCTTGTGCCATTGAAAGAACATGAATGGAGCCGCTCTGCAAACCCTGAGGCGGTCAAGGAAACAAATAGTTCAAAGTGCAAACATGGACAATCTGAATAAAGAAAAATTTTTATTTTACAAACTCTGTGCCCTTCCCGCATGACAAACCAAAACCGAGAAACCCTCCAAAAAACAGACACATAACTGGCTCTCACAACCTGGTGAAATTCAACAAAACAGTTAAACAAAAATGACCATGATCCTCGGCCTTCATAAAAAACTCACACAACATTCTCGGCCTTCACAAAAAACTCTCACAACATTCTCTGCCTTCATAAAAAACTCAACATAATATTCTCGGCCTTCATAAAAAACTCAACGGCCTAGAAATTCAGTTGGCTGCGCCAGCCGTTAGCGCCTTAGGAGGAGCAGATCTCGAGCGCTAGGCGCTTAGCGCCCGGGCGCAGCGCGATCTGTGCCTCGCCCCAACTTCAGTAGACATTTAGCACCGGTGCAAAGTCTTTGCGCGCGCTCATCTGCGCGCGCAGATCATGACGTCATTTCGTCGTGCAACGCCCTTTGTGCGCCCGGAACCGAAACTTCACTCGCGCCGCCCCATTGTGCGCCGGGCGGCCCTAACGACTGTTGAGTGGAATGGTACACAGCCGAGGCGGGCCGCGGGGAGCGCAAATTAAAGGGCACTTACCTTGCACTATAAAGGGCAGCCATTTTGCAGCATTCACTCTTGTGCAACGGATTTTTGGAGAGAGACCAAGGAAGAGAGCTTACTGCTTTGGCCCAACACTAGGACAGGTATTTTTGGCTTCAGGCCAGAGCTTTGCAATTCTCTTTGCCTTCATTGAGATCTCAGTGTTTGCCAGCATATTATGGGGGCTGCATTGGGTGCCAACGCTGAGTTTCAGCATTATGTCGGAAGGGCTTACAGATGCCGTGAGAGAGTGGCAGCCCTGGCTAGACGCAGAGGGGGCAACAGGCGTCGCCAAGGGAGGCCTTACCCACCCAGGGTATACCGCCAGCAGTTCTCCTATCTCAACATGTCTGCCGCGCAGTGTGTTAGGAGGCTGCGATTCAGAAGGGAGGTGGTTGCAGAGATCTGCCAGCTGCTTCACAGAGATCTGCGTCCACAGCTGATGCGCAGGACGTCTCTGTCGGTGGCAGTGAAGGTGACGGTGGCTCTCAACTTCTATGCCACCAGCTCCTTCCAATCCACTGCTGGGGACATCGCTAACATCTCCCAGTTCGCCGTACATTGCTGCATCCGCCAGGTGACCAATGCCCTTTTCAGAAGGAGACGTCAATTCATCTCCTTCCCCATGACCCTGGACAAGCAGCAGCAGCGTGCAGTGGGATTTGCAAGAATAGCGGGCTTCCCCATGGTGCAGGGCGCCATTGACTGCACGCATGTGGCTTTGCGGGCACCTCTGGAGCATGCCGAGGATTACCGCAACCGGAAGGGCTACCATTCCCTCAACGTACAGCTGGTGTGTGACCACAGGCAGCGCATCCTAGCTGTCAATGCCCGCTTTCCAGGCAGCAGCCACGATGCCTTTATCCTGCGACAGACAACTGTGGCTGACATGTTTCAGGCACAGCCTCACCCAAGAGGATGGCTTATCGGGGACAAAGGCTATCCTTTGTGTACCTGGCTCATGACCCCGCTCCGCGCACCCAGGACCCCTGCTGAAGAGGCATACAACGAGAGCCATCAAGCGACCAGGAACCTCATCGAACAAACAATCGGCGTCCTGAAGCAACGGTTCCGCTGTCTGGATCGCTCCGGGGGAGCCCTCCAGTATTCGCAGGAGCGAGTCTCCCAATTCGTCGTCGTTTGCTGCATGCTGCACAACCTGGCTATCCGCAGGACTCAGGCACTGCCACCTCATGTTGGACCACCACCTCAGGAGGAGGAGCAGGAGGAGCATGAGGAGGAGGAGGAGGAGGAGTACCAGCCCAGGAGGGAGGCAGAAGGTCCAAGGGCCACCCGTCGGTGGCTTATTGAACGTCACTTCTAGGCCCCCTGTCAGGGAATGGCTTGTGCCAATGAAAGAACATGATTGCAGCCGCTCCGCAAGCCCTCAGCCGGTTAAGGCAACAAACACTTCAAAGATCAAACATGGACAATGTGAATAAATAAAATGGTTTATTGTACAAACTCAGGGCCCTTCCCACATGAAAACCAAAAACACACGAAACCCCCAAAAAACACTCACACACATGACTCACTCCCACAACCTGGGGAGGATTAACAAAAGATGTAAACAAAAATGGCCTTCATCCTCGGCCTTCACAAAACACCCATTCCAAAAAACAAAACATTTGGACAAACCCTCTACTTTGTGGCCCGCGAGGGCAATGCCTTCTGCAAACTTTGGCGGCCCCTGCACGCCCTGCTGCTCCTCCTCAAAGTGAGGCCAGTGGCTGCTGCAAGGCTGGGGGAAGGCTCCTGAGGGGCACATGTCGTGACGGCAGATGCCCTTGGGGGTCGGCCTAGACGAGGTCTGGCCCTCGAGGGGCCGGCTGGTGAATGCTGCAGCTGTGGCTGGGCAGCATCAGTCGCTGCAGCAGCTCGTGGCAGCTCCACTGGGGGAGTGGCAGTGGCGGCTGGAGGAATGGGGGCAAGCTGGCGGATGGCAGGCGCTCGCTGGTCACCTGAGACACTGGCACTCGCCCGGGCCAGCACTGCAGTATGCGCAGCAATCTGCCGAGGGACAGACCGCTGTGCTGCTGCAGCGCGGCGGGTTCCCTGGCGATGCCTGGCTGACACAGCGAGTGTGGCAGCAGTGAGTGCCCGTGTTGCCCTGTTCTGTGACCGCATCAGAGCAGCCAGTGACTGCACGGCACCACTGATCACCTGGCCAGTTGTTGCCTGAGCTGCCCCGAATTCCGCCCGACTCGCTGCCTGATCTGCCCCGAATTCCGCCAAACTGGTGGCCTGTGAGGCCCCGAATTCGGTCACACTCCGAGACAGGGACTCGATGGCCTCAGGCATCCATGCCACTACCCCATGAGCTCCGTGTGCCGGCGCTCCGAGTCCGCGGACATGTCCTCGAGGAGGCGCAGCTCCTCGCCGTTGACCGTCTCCGGACTGGAGGCCGGACTCTCCCTCTGGGGAGAAGGCCGCCGAGCTGGCCGACCCTTCCTGCATTGCTGGAGGCCGCTGGGCCCAGCAATTGGACTCCCCTCCGACCCTTCCCCCCTCTGGGGAGAAGGCCGCTGAGCTTCCACCCCCCTCCCGCGTTTCTGCAGGCCGCTGGTCCCAGGAGCTACACTCCCCTCCGACACTTCCCCCAGGCTCCCCTCCAGGGAAGACGTGTCCCCTACATTGGCATGGCTTGCCGCGGCTGAGGGTTCCCCTGATGGGCCGCCTTCCTCTTGCTCCTCCTCCTCCTCCTCTTCTGAGGGGCTGTCACTGGCAACTTCAGGGACCTCCTCCTCACCATCTGAAAGCAGGAAGGCACAAGAGTAGCTTTAGAGTGAGGGATGCATGAGTGGTGGCATTCAGCGCATTGGTCGGACAGTGGCAATGGATGTAGATCTGATGCGCAAGTGGGACGAGAGAGGTCCAAAAGGTGATGTCCTTACCATTGGTGCCCAGAACAGGGTCGGCATCTCCAGATGCAACGGGGCCAATCACCCGGGCACCCATGATGCGCTCCACGCGCTGTTGCAGCTCGGTGAGCTGCTGGACCTGGGGTCCGCCTCCCCCGGTCTCAGTCCGGCTCCTCTTATTATTGGCCAGCTTGGCCTGCAAGAGAAAGGACGGCCTCTAAGTACAGTGTGTAGCCCTGATCTTGTGTGCACTGCCTCCCATGGTGGAATAGCCTGGCCAGTGTATAGCCCTGATCTTGTGTGCACTGCCTCCCATGGTCGAATAGCCTGGCCAGTGTGTTAAGTGCACAATGTGCAATTGATGTTCATGACTGTCCCATAGCTGCTGCATGAGGGCTGGCCATTAGGGCTTTCAGGTCCCTTTGCCCATAATGTGAGGTGCACATGCAAGGATGAGGAGGACACTGGAAAGGGTACTCACCCTGACAATCCTGGCAAGGTCATTTAGCTTTTTGCGGCATTGTACAGAGCTCCTGGGGACCTCACTGTTGGATGTCACCCTGGTGGCGACATGCCTCCAGGCTTTCCAGTAGACGCGGGCCGCCGGCTTCTTCCCATTGTCTGGAAACAAAATATGGCGTCTCTTCTCCACAGCGCCAACCAGCACCCTCAGATCATGCTCTGAGAAGCGCTGCGCTCATTCACGGGCCTTCTCCATCCTTTCAGGCGCTATTTGGGTCCAGCAGCAGTGTTCAGGCCTAGCTGGAGGGCTGCAGTGTCCAGGGCATGGCAGCAGACCAACTCGACCCTTCCCCCTTAAGAGCTGGCCGGCGCCAGGGTGTCTGCTGTCAATCAAGAAATGGCCGGACCTGCGCTGCGCCCGGCCTCGGCGGTATCGCTCAGCACCGCCGGCTTAGCACCTAAAGAGAGCCGTGCATCGCCAGTTTTAGCGCTCGAGCAAACTCTTAGGGCGAAGCTAATGAATATCGGCGAAGTGGCCTCGAATTTGCGCCGGGCGCAAACTTTAGCGGCCGCCCGACTTTACCGCCCCAAAAGTGGCTATAATGAATTTCTAGGCCAACATATCAATCTCGGCCTTCATAAAAAAACTCAACATAACATTCTCGGCATTCATAAAAAACTCAACATACCAATCTCGGCCTTCATAAAAACTCAACAAAACATTCTCGACCTTCATAAAAAACTCAACATAACATTCTCAGCCTTCATAAAAAACTCAACATAACATTCTCGGCCTTCATAAAAAACTCAACATACCAATCTCGGCCTTCATAAAAAACTCAACATACCATTCTCAGCATTCATAAAAAAACTCAACATAACATTCTCAGCATTCATAAAAAACTCAACATTTTGCCACAACTCCTACTTTTTGGCCTGCGAGGGTGATCCGCCTCGCTTGCGCGAATGGCCCCTTCCCGCCCTGCAGCTCCTCCTCAATGGGACCCCAGTGGCTGCAGCAAGGCTGGGGGAAGGCTGCTGAGGGTCACATAGTGAGTCGGCAGATGCCCTTGGGGGACGGCCTGGACCAGCTCTGGGCCTGGAGGGCCCGGCTGCTGACTGCTCCAACTCTGCTTGGGCGGCAGCAGTCTGTCCTATGGGTGGTGGCAGCTGCAGTGGAGGAGTGACAGTGTTGGCAGCAGGAATGCTGCCAACCTGACATAGCACAGGCACTCCCTGGTCGGCTGAGACACTGGCACTCGCATGGGCCAGCACTGAAGCATGCGCAGCAATCTGCTGAAGCACAGACTGCTGGGCTGCTGTGGCGCGGCGAGGGCCCCGGCGATTCCTGGCTGAACCAGCGAGGGTGGCAGCAGTTAGTGCCTGTGTGGCCTTGATCTGTGTCTGCACCAGACCAGCCAGTGAATGCATGGCATGACTAAGCACTTGGCTGGAAGCCGCATGTGATGCAGTGACGTCCTGCTGGCTCCTGGCCTGTGCTGCCCCGAAGTCCTGCAGACTCCTGGCCTGTGCTGCCCTGAATTCCTGCACACTCCTTGCCAGTGACTCCATGGAGTCAGGCATCCTTGCCACTGCAGCCATGAGCTCAATGTGCCTGCGCTCAGCCTGGGCGCCCATTTCACCAAGGAGCCGCACCTCATCTGCGCTCACTGTAGCAGGACTGGAGGCCGCACTCACCCTCCGGGGAGAAGGCCGCCGAGCTTCCCTACCCCTCCCGCGTTGCTGCAGCCCGCTGGGCCCCGGAGCTTCACCGTCATCAGACCCTTCTGCACTGCTCCCCTCCAGGGAAGACGTGTCCCCATCATGGCCATGGGCTGCATCGGCTGAGGGTGGCACTGATGGTCCGGCTTCCTCTTCCTCCTCCTCACCTTCCGAATCACTCACAGTGCCAGCTTGAGGGCCCGCCTCCTCACCTGGCGAATCAGCATCTGAAAGCAGGGAGGCACAAGAGCTGCTTTAGAGTGAGGACAGGGCGGCAGCGAGGGAGCCATGAGTGCTGCAATGCACTGCATTGGTTCGAGAGTGGCAAAGGATGCTGGTGTGAGGCACAAGTGGAAAGAGAGAGGTCAGAAAGGTCATGACCTTACCATTGCTGTCCACAACGGGGTCGGCATCTCCAGTGGCGACGGGGCCAATCAGCCGGCCTCCCATAATCCGCTCCACTCGCTGCTCCAGGACGGTGAGGTCTTTAAGTTCAGGACGGCCTCCCCCGATCTGTCGCTGCTGCCTTCGATTGTGGGCCAGCTTGCCCTGCAAGAGAAAGGACGGGCTCTCAGTACAGTGTCAAGCCCTGATCTTGCCTGCACTGCCTCCCATGGTCGAATAGCCCTGACAGTGTCAAGCCCTGATCTTGCCTGCACTGCCTCCCATGGTTGAATAGCCCTGACAGTTTCAAGCCCTGATCTTACCTGCACTGCCTCCCATGGTCGAATAGCCCTGACAGTGTCAAGCCCTGATCTTGCCTGCACTGCCTCCCATGGTCGAATAGCCCTGACAGTGTCAAGCCCTGATCTTGCCTGCACTGCCTCCCATGGTTGAATAGCCCTGACAGTGTCAAGCCCTGATTTTGCCTGCACTGCCTCCCATGGTCAAATAGCCCTGACAGTGTCAAGCCCTGATTTTGCCTGCACTGCCTCCCATGGTCGAATAGCCCTGACAGTGTCAAGCCCTGATCTTGCCTGCACTGACAATGTGTAAAGTGGTGAATGTGCATGTGATTTTCATGAGAGTCCCACAGGTGCTGAATGAGGGCTGGGCATTGGTGCTTTCAGGGCCCTTTGGCCAGAAAGTCAAGTGCACATGCAGGGATGAAGAGGAAACTGGAAAGGGTACTCATCCTGACAACCTGAGTGAGGTCGTTGAACTTCTTTCTGCATTGCGTGGGTGTCCTGGGGACCATGCTGCTGGAGGTCACTCTGTTTGCCACCTCCCTCCAAGCTTTCCTGTATTCACTGGGCAGCGGCTTCCTGCCACTGTCAGGGAAGAGGACAGGTCGCCGGGGCTCCACTGCGCCAACCAGAACCTTCAGGGCACCCTCACTGAAGTGCAGCGCTCGCTCCCTGGCCTTCTCCATGGTCCTGGGCGTTGCGTTGCTGAAGCAGGTCTGTCCAGGCCTAGATTCAGGGCTGCAGTGTGCAGGGCGTGGCAGCAAACCAAATCGACCCTCCCCCTTTAAGAGCTGACTGGCGCCAGCGTGTCTGCCTGCAATCGATAACTCGCCACACCTGCGCTGCGCCCGCCCTCGGTGGTAGCACCTCGGCTCGCCGGCTTAGCGCCTTATGATAGTTGTGCATCGCCTGCTTTAGCGCAGCAGCAGCCTCTTGGGGCGATGCAACTCAATTTTGGCGAAGGTGGCGCTAAGTTGCGCCGGGCACTAAATTTAGCGACCGCCCGGCTGCAGCACCCCAAACGTGGCGATACTGAATTTTTAGGTCTTTAACTTTTGTACACACACTCCCCCCATTTGCTATTAATATTTTATTTACTGGGCCTCCCTCAATGATTTCCCTCCCCTTTTCAATTCCCCCCTGCCAACCCTACTGCTGCTCCGTAATGTGGCTCCAGCAAGGCGGGTGGAAGGCTGCTGAGTCTGGGAGCCAGAGACTGCAGATGGCCTTGCAGGATGTCCTCGATCAGCTCTGGGCCTGGAGGGCCCGGCTGCAGACTGCACCAACTCGACATAGACGACAGCAGCCTGGGCTGGCTGGGTTACAGGCTGTGGCAAATGCAATGGCGGAGTGGCAGTAGTGGGAGCAAGAATGCTGTCATCCTGAGAGAGGAGACCACCTTCCTGCTCGACTGACACACTGCCACTCCCCCGGGGCAGAACCTCAGCATCCAGGGCAATCTGCTCGAGCACTGATTGCTGGCCTGCTATGGCACCGTGAGATACCCGGTGGACAGTGGGCGACCCAGCAACAATGGCAGCAGTCAGTGCTTACCTGGCATCAATCTGAGACTGCATCAGAGCAGTTTGAGATTGGATGCCACGAAACACTGACTCCATTACAGCACTAAACCGTTGCGTTGCCTCCTTAGCTGCTGCCAGCTCACCTATGACACGCGGCATGAGGTCTGGGTCCCCACGGTCTCTCTGCGAGTCAACCATCCTCTGCAAAGTGCCAAGAATGGGCTCGGTGGTTTGTGCAGAGATAGGAGCAATGCTGAAGGCGGACTCCACCACACTCCCAGCCAGTGCATCCATGCTCTTGGGCACCCTTGCCATTGCACCCATGAGCTCAGTGGGCATGTTCATCGCCCATGTGGTCATCGCCTCCACATCGAGGTCCTCATCTGAGTCTTGTGCAGCAGAACTTGCGCGCGCACTCGCCCTCCGAGGAGATGGCCCCCAAGCTTCCCTTTCCCCATGACATTGCTGCAGCCTGTTGGATCCCGGAGCTTCACCCACATCCGAGCCAATTCCTCTGCTCCCCTTCAGCGACCGCGTGGCCCCATTATCAGATGTCTCGCCCTCAGGAGACACAGGCAGTGAGGCTCTGGCTTGGTGTTCCTCTTCCTCTCCCGCGTCGCTGCCACTGGGAGGCTGAGGGACAGGCTGGTCAGATGGTGGCTGATTGTCTGAAAGCATTAAGGTACAAGAGTGGGTTTAATGTCAGGGAAGGGGGACAGGAAGGGAGCAAGGAATGGTAACAGTATACTTCGATGGAAAGTGGGAAGGTCTTGTGTTGTGAGGGGGAAGTGGTGTGAGAGAAGAGGGAGAGGTGATGAACATACCATTGTTGTCCCCAAGAGGGTCGACCTCTCCGACTGCCACAGCACCCATAGCCTGGGCCGCGATGATGCTGCGCACTCGCTCCTCCAGCTGTGTAAGGGGATGCAGCTCTGCCTGACCTCCTCCCGTGCATTGCTGCTCCCTTCTGTTATGAGCAAGCTTGGCCTGGAAGAAAAAGGACAGCGTATGAGTGAGTGTGCAGCCATGTGTTTGGCAGCTGTGCCTACCATAGTTGAATAGCTGTTAATGTCTCCAAGGTGTGAGATGTGGATGAGACTTTTACTAAATGGGCACAGTTGGTGGGTGAGTGTTGTGGATTTGGTGGCTTATACCATCGATGCACAGAGTGAGGTTGAGATGGTAGGATGTAGAGGTTTTTGAAGCACCTACTCACCCTGACCACCCGAGTGAGGTCGTTGAGCTTCTTGAGACACAGAGTGTGTGTCCTTTAGACTAGGCTTCAGGCCGAGACATACTGGGCCACCTCCCTCCACATCCTTCTGAACTCCTGTGGCAATGGCCTCCTGCCAGTGTCTGGGAACAGCACTGCCCGTCAGCATTCCAAAGCCACAACCAGAGGCTCCCAATGCCTGGTCGCTGAACCGGTGAGCTCTCTCCCTGGGCCTCTGATCAGCCATGAGATTGCGGTTGAAGGATTGCAGCTCCTTGCAGGCCCAGGTCACAAGCAGCAATGATTAGAGTGAGGCTGTGCAGCATGATTGACCCTCCCCTTTAAGAACTGGAAGGCGCCAGTCTGTCTGAGTACTTGTAATTGACCGTGCCTGAACTTGAGTAGCGCTCTTGTTGTGTATGTGCCTTTAAGAGAAGAACTGATTCTATACTGCAGTACCGGCAGTGACCACCCCGGTATATAAAGCCATAGCAGGCTTCTGTATTTCAGTCTGACGTTACCCTCTGTTCAGTAAAATACCTGTTTAATTGTTCTCCCGCAGTCCGTGTATTATTGAGGCGTGGACTTTACAGTGGCGACGAGCAAGTTCGAACTCACCTGTAGTACTGCATCACCTCACGGGGATCTTTCCCTGAGAAGAAGTTTCTTGGAGGTCGAAGTCAGAGCAACGGGCGTCGACCGTGGGCAACCGCCCAAGGATCCATCGGTGTTCGGAGAATTGCGGGAGAGGCTGTGGAGAGCTGGGCTTGGCTCCCCAGTCAAGGTGTTCCAGCAAATCGTGCTGGTAGCAGGTAGTGCGCTGACCCTTCCGGACTGCAGCGGGCTCGAGCTCGATCGAGCGAATCTGCAAAAGGGGCCGCACAGCGTCGCCGGGAGGAAAAAAGAGAGAGAGAGGGTGGAGCGCACAGGGCGCAGTCGGTGCTCAAGAACCGGGCAGCGGAGAGGAAATAAAGGAGGGGAAGGGAAAAGTGAGACGCGCCGAAGCTGCGGGCCGCCGCCATTACCCTGTAGAACGCTAGGAGCAGCGGGAGGCGCCATTTTATTCCATTGCGGAAGAAGAAAAAGCGCGGGAGGCGCCATTTTAAATCACCCAAGATGCCGAAGAGTGGCAGTATCACTGCTTTCGACAACGAGGTAGAAGACTGGACCACGTATGTGGAAAGAATTGAAGTATACTGCAATGCCAATGAGGTGGCCAATGGAAAGAAGGTGTCGGTGTTATTAAATTTAATGGGCACGAGAACGTACGGCCTATTGCGGAATTTAATTACCCCAGCTAAACCAATGGAGAAAAGTTTTGAAGAGATTGTTAATATCTTACAGGAACACCTAAACCCTACACCGCTGCTGATAGCAGAAAGATTCAAGTTCCATAAAAGAAACCAGCACAAAGATGAGAACAATGCTGACTATCTTACGGAACTACACAAGTTATCGAAGCACTGCCAGTTTGGAGCAGGACTGGCAGACACCTTACGGGATAAGTTTGTCTGCGGGCTCCAGAGTGAAGGAACACAGAAACGACTACTTTTGGAAAAGGACCTGACGCTAGAACAGGCTTTCAGCGTGGCAGTATCCTATGAAGCAGCAGCACGGGGAGCTGCGGAAATACAACAGAAACCACAAGAATACAGCGCTAACGAAATGGCGTATGGAGCAGAAAAGTGCTATCGCTGCGGCAGAACAACCCATGATCAGAAGGACTGCTGGTTTAAGGACAAAGTATGCAGGCAATGCGGGAAAATGGGACATATAGCAAGAGTCTGCAGGTCGGGAAAGAAAACCAACACTACAAGAACTACTAAGGATAAGTACAAGAAAGTAAAAAAAATGACAGACAGTAGTTCGGAAGATCAGGAGAGTGATAATGACTCTGGGAGCAGGAGACTAAGTTGTCTAAAGTTACACAACGTGATCGCAAAGGAGGATCACCGAACCATTTGGGTCACCCTCATGATAGCAGGGTCCCCAGTAAAGATGGAATTGGACACAGGATCAGCCCTAACTGTCATGAATCGACGAGACTATGAGCGGCTATTCTCACACATACCCTTGAAGGACACGTCCATTGTATTGAAGAAATACACGGGGCAAAAAGTCTACCCCAGAGGAAAAATAAGGGTGCCAGTTGAATACAACGGCAAGGAAACACATAAACTCTATCTATATATACTACCAGATGGAGGACCACCATTATTGGGACGTGAATGGATCCGAAAAATACAATTGGATTGGCATTCCATTCAGGCGCTAACTGTGACTGATAAAAAGGATGATGACGTCACACCTGGGCGACTGTCAAAAATTCTAACTGACGTGAAAGAGGTGTTCCAACAAGGACTTGGGACTCTAAAAGGAGTAACGGCAATGATAAAAATCGAAGATAACACAAACCCAAAATTTTTTAAGGCCAGACCGGTACCTTACGCGATATGCCCAGCCGTTGAAGCAGAGCTGGAGAGTCTGGAGCGTTCGGGTGTGCTGTCCAAGGTGGACTGGAGCGAGTGGGCCACACCCATCATTCCTGTAATGAAAAAATCATTGAGCAGCACGCCTGGGGAACCGAAGAAGGTTCGCATCTGTGGGGACTTCAAGGTAACTGTGAACCCAGTCCTGCACACAGTACAATATCCACTTCCACGGATAGAAGATATTTTCACCTCACTATCTGGAGGGAAACGCTTTACAAAGATTGAGCTGGCCCAAGCGTATCTACAAACGGAGGTGGAAGAAACATCTAGGAAATACCTCACGATAAACACCCACAAAGGCCTTTACCAGTACAATCGACTGGTATTCGGGGTAGCATCAGCCCCGGCTATTTGGCAGAGGGCGATGGAACAAGTCCTGCAAGGGATCCCGGGGACCCAGTGTTATTTGGACGACATCCTGGTTACGGGCGAAAATGACAGTGAACACCTTGCCAACCTGGAGCAGGTGCTCACGAGGTTACAGGAATATGGGCTACGAGCCAACCGCCCCAAATGCGAGTTCTTCAGGAGACAAATCTCGTATTGTGGCCACATGATTGATGAGGAAGGGTTGCATAAGTCGCCGGACAAGATTGAGGCTGTAGTCAAGGCTCCAGCACCGTAAAATGTGTCGCAACTGAGGTCGTTCCTCGGGTTGGTGAACTACTACCATATGTTCTTGCCGAATTTATCTACAATTCTGCACCCACTAAACGCACTACTGCAAACTGGAGTAACATGGAAATGGAGTGATGAGTGTAAGCGTGCCTTTCAGAAATGTAAATGCCTAATCACTTCAAAAGAAGTACTGGCCCACTGCAATCGAACACTGCCGATTCGGTTAGCATGTGATGCGTCTCCCTACGGCATCGGCGCGGTGCTGTCACACAAATTCCCTGATGGTTCAGAGAGGCCAATAGCCTTTGCGTCGCGCTCGTTAACCTCAGCCGAGCATAACTACGCCCAGATTGACAGGGAGGCCCTCAGCCTGGTGTGGGGGGTGAAGAAGTTCAATCACTATCTGCACAGGCAGAAATTCACCCTACTGACTGATCATCAGCTCCTGGTCTCCATTTTTAACCCAAAGAAGGGCGTTCCAGTGATGACGGCACAACGGCTGCAAAGATGGTCACTTTTTCTAGGGGCACATCAGTACGACATAGAGTACAAGGGTACGAAACAGCATGGAAATGCTGATGGGCTGTCACGCCTACCGTTGCCTACGGTAGAGGAAGCACCTGCAGTGGACCCTGTTGAGATATTCCATGCGACCATAGTCGAATGTCTACCTGTTACAAACTCAAGTATAGAGAAAGAAACCCGAAATGACCCGACACTCTCTCGGGTCTATGATTTGACGGTGAAGGGATGGCCAGCACATGGCGACTCACTGTTGCCAGCATTCTCGCCAAGGAGAGAACAGCTGTCAGTGTGCCGGGGGACCTTGATGTGTGGATCCCGAGTGGTAATTCCACCCAAGTTGAGAGATAGAGTGCTCGATGAGCTTCATGGGGGTCATCTGGGAGGGGTAAAAATGAAGAGCCTAGCCAGGGCGTTTGTGTGGTGGCCGGGAATCGATAAAGAATTCGAGGATATGACCAAGAGATGCACAGGATGCCAGAAGGTCCAAAACGCTCCACCACAGGCCCCGCTACATCGATGGGAGTGGCCCTCATCTCCATGGCAACGGGTACACATTGATTTTGCTGGTCCATTTATGGACTCAATGTTCCTAATCGCTGTGGACGCCCATTGGAAATGGCCAGAGGTCATCAAAATGTCCTCCACCACCACGGAGAAAACTATTGCAGTCCTACGGACCATCTTCACCAGGAATGGCTTGCCAGAACAGATTTGCTCCGACAATGGGCCACAGTTTGTGTCAGAGGATTTCCGGACGTTTCTGAGGAATAATGGGGTGAAGCATTACACATCTGCCCCATATCATCCAGCCACAAATGGATTGGCTGAGAGGTTTGTTCAGACCTTTAAAAAGGCCATAAAGGCAATGCATAATGACGACATACCACTACAACACAAGGTGGATAATTTCTTGTTTGCTTACTGGAATGCGACACATGCAGTTACCAACCAAGCTCCAGCCATAATGTTCTTCAACCGAAGGCTAAGATGTCACCTGGATTTGCTCAAACCAAACATAAGACGAGATGTTGAGGATAAGCAATTCCAGCACATAAATGAGAAGCCAACCAGGAGCTTCAAGATAGGGCAACCAGTCTTGGCCCGCGACTACCGAACAGAAAAATGGCAGCCAGGAACGATATGCACACAGCAGGGACCACTAATGTACACAGTGGACGCTGGAGAGAGCATTGTGAGACGCCATGCTGACCAGATTCTAGAGTCACAGGAACAAGCCAAACCCATACCACGAGCAGGTGCACCTGGTAATCAACCCGAAGTACAGATTGCGTCTACCTCAGAAGCAGTGGTATTGGAAGCTGACGAACCAACCAATGACAATGAGCCAGAATCAACTCTGCCGCAAGAACAGGATACTCGAGAAAGGCGCTATCCAGTCAGGATCAGGAAGCCTCCTCAAAGACAGAACTTATACATGATTATTTCTGTTGATGTATATAGTACAGAGAAAATTGTAATTGTAATTAGTTATTATTTAGTTGTTAAATGAATGTTATGTACTGTTTATCTAAAAGGGGAGGAATTGAAGTGTATGTGCCTTTAAGAGAAGAACTGATTCGATACTGCCGTACCGGCAGTGACCATCCCTGTATATAAAGCCATAGCAGGCTTCTGTATTTCAGTCTGACGTTCCCCTCTGTTCAGACCTCATTCTCAGCATTGCTGGCTGTGCAGCTGCCTCAGCAAGGAGAAGGAGAAGCCAGACCAGGAGAAGGAGGAGAGTGGAAAGTGGTGGTCTCCTGACCAGGAAGAGGAAGACAACGATAGGTCACCACCACCTCCACCTCCACCATCATCACAACAACTGAGGTGCCTGGAGAGAGAGGACAGAGGAGGAGAAGGAGAAAGGAGGCCAGCAACAACATCAACCAGGGGAGAGGCCTTTCCCATTACTGCCTCCCCAAATTGGCCTCCACTTCAGGAGAGGGAGAGAGGGGAGAGAAACCACCATCAACCACCAACTGCTTGGAAGGAGGGAAGAACAAAATCATCTCTTCTGAATATCTACAGGTGGGTGTTATTTGGGGCACTCTCCCAAAGACTTTGTATTTTAGGTGGGGGGAGAAAAGAAGAAACAAGGCCGGAACATCAAGGGGTGTCTGTGTGTGTGTGTGACTCTTGTTAAAAACTAGGCCACACACACCACTAATAAGCACCCCTTCTATTGCCTGGCCTGGGACAGCTGGGGCTGCCTAGGTGAAGTCCAATTTCATTTATTACATCGTTAAGACCGGGTGTGGGACTTAGCCTGGGGCATCTCCAGCTTTCCCAGGTGAAGACATCTTCTCCCCCTGCCAGAAGACAATCACCATCAAAGACTTTCAATTTCCATCGGAGAGTGCACCCCTGCCAACACCCACCCATCCACCATCCTGAGTGGCAACCCTGCCCTTGCGGCCTCCCTCCTTCCCACCCCCCCCTCTCTCTCTCTCTTTGTCTCTCCCTGCCTCTTTCTCTGAGGCACCTCAATTTCACCTCTATTTATTAATTGCCTATTGAGCAGAAGGGAGAAGGCCCCTCTCCCAATTTCAATCAATAAGGGGAGAGGTGTGCCTTCATTTTAAACAGCTCCCTCTGCTCAATAGAGGACCAAAAAATACCTGAGGCCATTAACACCTTCAGGCCTGTGACTTGGGGTGAGTGTAGCCCTTATAAAAACACCCCATAATGGCGACTGCATCTTCGCCGGTGGTGGGGCCAGCCAGGACTTATGCGGGAGTGGCAGCCACAGCCACAGCTGCTCCCGCTGCTTCTGCTGCCTCGTCACCTTTTAAACTCATGACAAAAAAGCTTGGGGTGAAGAGCTACACTCACCCCACTATGACCATTGAGGCCTGCGTTAAAGCCATGGCTGGGGTTGTCGGCCCCTCAGCCATCGTCGCGGCCTCAAAAATGTACGGGAAGGCTGTGTTCTTCCTGGGGTCGGAGCGGGCGGTGTCCCTGGCCGTCGCCAAGGGGCTCACCGTGGGCGGGAACTTCCTGCCGGTGGATCTTCTCGAGGCCACCGCGCAGAGGATCGTCATCTCGAACGTCCCGCCCTATGTTCCTGGTGAGCTCCTCCTCCCCCATTTATGCCAACTTGGGGAGGTGAGGTCGGGGATCACGCCCATCCTGCTCGGCTTCCGGGAAGCCAGCCTTCGCCACGCCTTCTCCTTCCGGCGCCAGCTGTTTATCCAGCTGGCGCGGGAGGAGGACACCGACGGGGCGTTCGTCGTCCACCACGAGGGGACCGCCTGTCGCGTCTTCTGGACGTCGGACGGTGTGCGGTGCCACGCCTGCAAGGAGGTGGGGCACATTCGGAAAAACTGCCCTGCCTCCAAGGCCGCCAGATCCTCTAGTGCGGCCGAGGCTGGCGCCGCCGCCGCTTCTCTCCCCGGATCTGCCCGCGCGTTGGGAACCGCTGATGCGCGGTCGACGTCGGAGGCTGATGCCACCAAGGCCTCCGGCAGGGGGGAGGGAGTGCATCCGGCCGGAAGGAAGGCGTGGCAAAAATCAAAACACCTTAGGGCGGGTCCCCCCGTGGAGGGCCAGCCCTTGCCCTTAAGCCCCTTACACCCGCGCTCCTCGCGGAGTTAATCGAGGCAGACGCGAGTGGGAGGGGCCTCCTGCCCGAGCCTGTGGCCACAACCGCCGTAGCGGAAACGCCAATACCTGCGGCCGGGCTCGGGACCGAGGAACCCGACAAACCTGCTCCGCCGGAGGGAGCAGAGGAGGAGGCCTCTGCAGACATGGAGGTCTCCCTCGCTCCCTCCATGCTAAAAAGAAGGCGCGACCCCCTGGAAGAGGAGGAGGACCGGGAGGAGGAAGGTCCCTCTGAGCAGGGGGAGTCGTCACCCGCCGCGGGTACTGCGCCCCTCCCCCCCGCTGTCATCACCACCGGCGATCGGCAGGGGTCACCTGTCCCTCGGGAGGCTGAGGCAGATGTGTCTGTCCAGCACATGCCTCCCGGGGATGGGGACGAGACCCTGCCCGTGGGGGTGGGCGCGGGACAACCCGCGGCGGAGATTGACATTATATCGGTGCCGTTACCCCTCGCCGGGTCGGGCGGCCTGGGGTCTGGGTCGGGCGAGCTCGAGGAAAATGAGCTCGCCCAATGCGACCCGGACATCTCCCAGGGGCTGCTCGTCCTGGTAGAGGTTTTAATTCAAAGCACCCCATCCGCTGGGTCGGAGGTTGGTGGCGGGGAGAAGGATGGCCCCCTGGCTGCGTCTCTGGTGCCGGACGAACTGGAGGAGCTGGGAATTGTTCTCTCCCCGGTTTCTCCGGTCGTTCTGGCGTCTGAGGCGTAGGGGGACTCCGAAACGCCGCCGTCTTCTGGCCCAGCGCCCCTAGAGGAGCCCAGGGAGGAATCCTCTGCCGCCGCTCCTGGGGGTGGGATCCGGGCGGAGGCGGGGCTGGCTGGTGCGGCCGAGCCGTTCGCTGCGCACGGCGCGACGGACGGGTCAGCCGCTGGTGACGTCCCCCTGGAGGAGGATGGGGACTCGGTGATGGGCACGGAGGACGATTCGGACTCCAGCGCCGACGAGGCGCTAGATGACCTCGTGCCCCTCACCGAGTCTCCCCTCATTCCCGTGAGGGAACTCCGGGACTTTATGGCCACATGCCTGGGTCGGCACAATAAGATCCGGCTGGCCCTCGACAGGTGGTCGGAGCTGGTGCTGCTCATCGTGTCCGTCCGTGCCGCTGTTAAAATCATGGGCGCGGACGAGGGCGTGAACCCGCTCGAGCTGCGTCAGCTCAGAACGTTCCTCACTGGGCTGCTGAGGAAGTGGCGGCTGACCAGCGGCTGCGCTCCCTCCCACCGTTAGGTGTAGGTAGAGGTTGCATTATGCTTCTGACATGAAGATAACCATAGCCAGCCTCAACATCAACGGCAGCAGGGAGGCGCGCCACAGATTCAATAATTTCTCGGTCCTTTGGGACGGGAAGTATGCGGTGTGCTTCCTGCAAGAAACCCACACCGTTCCGGGAGACGAAGCCACGTGGCTCCTGGAGTGGCAAGGAGGGGTCAGCATGAATCACCTCTCCAACAATTCCAGCGGGGTGGCTATCTTTCTGGCCCCGCATTTTCAGCCGGAGATCTTGTGGGTAAAGGAGCACGTGCCGGGCCACTTGCTCCAGGTCCCTGTTCACCTGGGGGGCGTGCCGCTCCATCTAGTGAACGTGTACGCCCCTCAGGCCGGTGCGCAGCAAGTGCGCTTCTTCGAAGAAGTGTCCGCTCTTTTGGGCTCCGTCGACGTGGGCGAGTGCGTCATCCTCGGGGGGGATTTTAACTGCACCCTCGAGGCGAGGGACCGTTCGGGTCCCCCGCGAAGCCCAACGGCGATGGAGAAGTTGAGGGACCTGGTCGGGTCCTTCAACTTGGTGGGCGTCTGGCGAAATCTCCACCCCGACTCCAGCGCCTTCACTAGCGTGAGGTCTGGGGGAGGAAGGTCCAGAATCGACCGCCTCTACATTTCCCGGGCATACGTCTCCTGCGTTCCGGCGGCTTCCATGCGGCCGGTGCCGTGCACGGACCACCACCTGGTGTGGGTGGAGCTCGCTCCGCTGCGCGCGCGGGGGGGGTCCGTGTACTGGCATTTTAACAACCTGCTGCTGGAGGACGCGCAGTTCCGGGATTCGTTTCTTCGGTTCTGGGCCGACTGGAGAAGGAAGCGGGGGGGCTTCCCCTCCTTGAGGCTATGGTGGGACGTGGGCAAGGCTCACGTCCGTCACTTCTGTCAGGCGTACGCGAAGGGGTCGACCAAGAGGCGGGAAGCCCGGGTCGGGCGGTTGGAGAAGGAGGTGGTCGACGTGGAGTCCCGTCTCGGTCAGGTCGTCGAGGACCCGGCCCTGCGGAAGGTGTACGAAGAGAAGAAGGGCGCGCTGAAGGACCTGCAGCTCGTCGGGTCCCGAGGCGCGTACGTGAGGTCGCGGATCCAGCTCCTGCGGGACATGGACCGCGGCTCCCCCTTCTTCTACTCGCTGGAAAAAAGACGGGGGGTCCGTAAGCAGCTCTTGGGGCTGCTGGCCGACGACGGATCTCTGGTCTCGGATCCGGAGGGAATCAGCGCGGAGACCCGCGCCTATTACGGGGCTCTATTCTCTCCGGATCCGTCCAGCGAGGATGCGCGCAGAGTTTTGTGGGAGGACCTGCCAAAGGTCAGCCCGGAGGGCGCCGAAAAATTGGACGCTCCGCTAAGCCTGGCGGAGCTGACCGGCGCCCTCCGCCAGCTCTCCAGGGGAAAGTCCCCGGGGCTGGACGGTCTGACCGTGGAGTTCCACAGGGCGTTCTGGGACGTCTTGGGGGGCGACTACGTGTGGGTCCTGGGGAAA
Source organism: Somniosus microcephalus (assembly GCF_052327205.1). NCBI lineage: Eukaryota > Metazoa > Chordata > Chondrichthyes > Squaliformes > Somniosidae > Somniosus > Somniosus microcephalus. The sequence goes on along the minus strand of NC_140992.1, from coordinate 87,837,066 downwards.
GTTTGGCGACCGGGGAGATGCCCCTCTCTTGGCGCAGGGCGGTCGTTGTCCTACTGCCTAAGAAGGGCGATCTCCGCCTCCGTAAGAACTGGCGCCCGGTCTCCCTCCTCAGCACGGACTATAAAATCTTTGCCAGGGCCATGTCTGCTCACCTTGGCACTGTGCTGGCCCACATGATCCACCCCGACCAGTCCTACACGGTCCCGGGCCGGACCATCCATGATAACATCCATCTGGTCCGGGACCTGGTCCACCACTCCCGGAGGGCTGGTCTGTCGGTCACCTTCCTTTCCCTGGATCAGGAGAAGGCGTTTGACAGGGTGGATCACGAGTATCTCTTCGGGACTCTGCGCGCATTCGGGTTCAGGACGCATTTCGTCACCCGGATCCGACTTATGTACGCCGCCGCGGAGTGCCTGATTAAAGTTAACGGGTCCTTGACGGCGCCCCTTCGCTTCGGGAGTGGGGTGCGTCAGGGATGCCCCATGTCTGGTCAGTTATACGCCGTTTACGTGGAGCCTTTCCTGTGCCTCTTGCGGAAGAGGTTGACGGGACTAGCTCTGCAAGGGCCGGGCGTGGAGGTGGTCCTCTCGGCTTACGCCGATGACGTGCTCCTCATGGTCACGGATCCCGCTGACTTGCGGAGGATGCGGGAATGCCAGCAGATTTACTCGGACGCATCCTCCGCCAAGATCAACTGGGAGAAATGTTCCGGACTCCTGGTGGGTCAGTGGCGGGTGGACTCCCTGCCGGAGGAGTTCAGGCCTTTCGCCTGGAGCACCACGCACCTCCTCTATTTGGGAGTCTACCTTAGCCCTGCCGAGGACGCCTGGCCGGCGAACTGGCAAGAGCTGGAGGCCAAAGTCACCGCTCACCTAGGACGCTGGACAGGACTGCTCCGAGTGTTGTCCTACAGGGGTCGAGCGCTGGTCATAAACCAGCTGGTGGCCGCCATGTTGTGGTACCGGTTGGTCACTTTGATCCCTCCCCCTGCGTTTGTCGCCAAGATGCAGCAGAAGCTCATCGACTTCTTCTGGGACAAAAGGAAGCACTGGGTCTCTGCCGCGGTTCTGAGTCTCCCGCTTAGGGAGGGCGGTCAGGCGCTGGTGTGCCTTCGCACCCAGGCTGCGACTTTCCGTCTTCAGACGCTGCAGAGATACCTGTATGTCGAGAATCCTCCGAGATGGTGTGCGCTGGCGACGTTTTTCTTCCGCCAGCTGCATGGCCTCAATTATGACACGCAGCTCCTGTTTGTGAAAGTGGGCGGCAGGCGTGCCGGCCTGCGGGAGCTGCCTGTCTTTTACCAGGAACTGCTATGGGTTTGGAATTACGTCGCTTCCAGGCGGAGCTCTCCCCCGTCAGGAGCAGCAGCTCTCTTTCGGGAGCCGCTGCTCAGGAATCCGCACCTCCACGACCGCGGGTTCGGGCGGCTGGCGGAGGGCAGGGCTGTGCCTGGCAAGTTGACCAAAGTCGGGGACCTGCTCGATGGCAGAGGAGCGGGCTGGATGGCGCCGGAGGAGCTGGTGCGGTGCCTGTCCTGGGCTAACGTCTGGCTCGCGGTCGAAGCCGTCGAGTCGGTGAAAGTGGCACTGGGCCCCGACTCCACTAGGTGTATCGAGGCGGCTCAAGCATGTGGGGCGATCCCGTCCGAGCTTACCCCCGTTCGGACAGAATTCCTCATCGGCGCCCGGCCCCGAAACTCCCCTCGGGAACCGGCGCCTCACAACTTGAGCCGTCTCGAGGAAATACCCTCCGTGCCTTTTCATTCCGCGTGGAGGGGTTTCCTGTATGGGCTGCTCCTGCACACTCTCCACTTTGCCATCTTCGTCTGCCGTCCAGACACGCCTTGGCGTGGCGTCTTGCCGACCAGCGGAGGCGAAGATCCCCAATGGAGCGCTCTCTATGCGGGAGTCCTCCCTTGTTCCATCGGGGACTTGGCCTGGAGGGTGTTGCATGGAGCGGTCCCGTGCAATATGGTTTTAAGTAGGTTCACGGACTCCCAGGCCACCTGCATTTTTGCGGCCTGGAGGAGTCCGTGTTTCACGTTTATGTCGAGTGTGAGAGGTTGCAGCCCTTCTTTCACTACTTGAAGGGGCTGCTCCTCGATTTTTGGTTGCACTTCAGTCCCATGCTCTTGATCTACGGTCACCCGGTGCGGAGGGGAGCGGGCAGGTTGGAGGACCTCCTCGTGGGACTGCTCCTGGGCCTGGCCAAGAGAGCCATCAATTGGTCCAGGCAGCGGGCGGTCGAGGGGGTCATCCAGCCAGATTGCCTGCCTCTCTTCCGCGGCCATGTTCGCGCCCGGGTGGCCCTGGAGATGGAGCACGCGGTGTCCGCCGGTGCGCTTGAGTATTTCCGCGACCGGTGGGCGCCGCGGGGACTGGAGTGCATCATCAACCCGGAAAACCAAATTTGAATTTGATTTGTTAAGTTTTAGTTGAACTTTTGTTCATTTACAGTCCAGTTTTTTTTTTTTGGGGGGTCCAAACTAAAAGAGTACCCTCTGTTCAGTAAAATACCTGTTTAATTGTTCTCCCGCAGTCCGTGTATTGTTGAGGTGCGGACTTTACAGCTCTGAGGTAGTGCCCGCTCCCCGATGTTCGCGCCCTAAGAGAAGTGTGTAGTGCCTGATTTAGCACTCCACTTCCCTCTTGAGGCACTAAAACTGAATTTCGCAGTCGCCGGCGCTAATTAGCACCGGGCACTAAAGTTTGCGCCTGGGCGATGTTAGCGCCACATAATGGTCGACACTGAATTTTTTCCCCTAGGGGCTTTATCACATAGGCATGTTGTAGAGTATGTTGGGGATACTGGGACTATAATCTTATTAGAAGCAGACAGGCAAGAAAATAATTGGGAAGACTTTTCAACACTATGCTTCAGTGCTGCTGGGGGCGAAAATGGGCGAGAGCAGAAATTTCAGGAAAGAGTAGTTGTTGAAAAGTGTGCAGGGATCATGCTGTGCTGATATTGTAGGAGGCTGGTGTTTCTGACCCATGCAGGCCTCAGAAAGGAAGCAAAAAACATGCAAATGATGTCTCTCTTAAAACTGTGTCTGCCTGTATTGAGAGTGTGAGTGAAGTATTACATTTTTGGCTTTTTGATTTCCTTTTGTTCTATTTAGTTTGGTGCACAGGTTTTTTTGGCCAGTTTACACTTAATTTTTAATTTGATTTTTTTTCACAGCCAACCATTGAAGAGCATTGTACTTTCAATTTAAACACCCTATACTGATAGGATGCGTATTCCTTCGGGAATTCTCTTTCTCGCAGGGAGCTTAAGGACGAGTTACAGAGGGATGATCAAAGGGAGTTCTGCCTAAGATGAGCTCAAGTTTGAGAGTTCAAGTCAAGTCATTAACATGGGGTGGCTCAGCTGCGTGCTTGCTCCTCCGTACTGCCAGGATCAGGAACTCAGATAATCCAATTCCTCTGATGAAATCAAAACAATGCAGAGCAGCCATTACCCCTGTATTTGGATCCATAGATGGCACAGGACTATTCGGCACATGTCCTCTGACATACCCTCGCCGCATGTGCTTCACAACAAGATCTTTATGCATGTTGGGAGGAATAAACTCTGTTATTGGCTAGAATCTGCTGGACTCATTTATTGAACAGTAAATAATTTAAATGAACAGTATTAAATTGAAAAAGTAGACTTACAGTTAATGCAAACATTACTATGATCCTTGGAATATCCAACAACAAAGACACTTCTATGCCTTATGTAGACATGGTGGCTGATTTCCATGAAGTCTCTGGCCTGCCCTATTATCATGGGTTTCAATATGCCCTATTACAGTTGGCTTGGGTGAAAATAATTCTTAAAAATATCATTTGGAACCCTTTAAAGATGCGCTGAAACAAAGCACATTAAAATTGTATCTCTCAGAATTACATTTGGTGGTTGGCCATTCACGAAATTTAAGCAATGTTTGCCCACAAAAATGCTGCTGTCATTTACAATAGGGTTCAAGGAAATTTCTCAGCCTGTCTCTCTCTATTGAACTGAGGCACCAAGTTGACCAAATTGTATAGAATGACACCTAAGCAGGTGTTAGAAAAAATCTCATTTTTCAGGTAATACATGGCCTCCTAAGTCCCCAAAATGGCGGGCAGGGACCGTGCGCGCACTTCCGACCAGAAATGCACTGTCCACCATAATGGGTAAGGACAAACAAGAGGCATCCTTTACCCACGGCTGAAGCAACTGTTAGGCCCTTTGCAGGGCAGTTGCAAAGATAGAATAGTTAAAGTCGTGGCACTCCTTACCATGATTGGTGAATAAGCTGTTGATGTGTGCAACATATTTACAAGGGATATAGTGGGCGATTGGAAAAAAAAATGTTCCAGACAAGTTTCAGAATTTTTGTCAGTTCATCAAAGAATACACAAGAAATATGTTCAATGAAAGATATCAGGAGATTGGGGACATTACTGATAATTGTAATAATGTTGAAGAACCTTGCAGATGCTTTTGACTTTGGTGAACTGTATGACTCACTGACTCATGATAGAATTATATTTGGAATCATAATCAACCATGTGTGAGAGAGGCTACTGAGAAATCCAGATTTCCACCTTAAGCATGTCGTGCATATGGAAAGAGCAGCTGAAGCTATACTGCCTCAGATGAAGCAGCTTAGTAATGATGAAACTGACCATACAGATAGATAAAGGGAAGTGTTAAACAGAAGACAAAGATATTTGGATCAACTGCTTATTTTTTGGAAAGAAATATCCTAAGGATAAGAATTAGTGTCTATCATTCAGACAGAAATGTAGTAAGTATGGTTTTAACATGGTTTTTCTGCCAGATGCAAGCAGTAAAAGAAACAACTACACCTCACAGTGACAGGTGAAGAAAATTGAGAATGCACACACAATTAGACAAGTGTGGTATATGGGAAAGAAATCTTCAAAAAAGTTTGTAACGGTGAGGATCGATGACAATTTAGATGTATAAATTGTACCATGATTGTAGAGCTATTTGCAATTTATTCCTTCTCCGAGAATGCAGTTACTGTGGAGAATCCAGACAATCTAGGCTCGATTTTGCCAGGCCCGAGGAGGCAGGATTGGAGGCGTGTGAGGTGTTAAAATTGCAAAAAAAATGGTGTGCGGGCCCGATCCTGTCTCCATCCTGCCTCCGAGCAATTTTCCCAGAATTGGGGTTTCAGACCCCATTTCCATCCTGCCTCCAAGAGGCGGGATAGGCCCTAAAAGGCCCTTAACAACCACTTAATTGCCTCTATAATCCAATTTTGAGAGGCCTTTCTGATTTTTAGACATTTCCCCCATCCTACACGCCTCATCTGGAACACGCTAGGTAATCCTGGCGGCCTCACAAGTGGATTGCTTAGTAACAGCTATAGCTTCATCATTAAAAAGGAGTTTTCAGCAATCGTCATTTGCAGGTGGCATAACTTTGTTGTCTCAGGTCTGGGGGAACTTTTAGCGGCCTACTCATTGCTGTGGAAGTTTGGAGCCTGACACCCATCTCCAGTGTGACCTCCTGGGAAACCCCTCTCCCCACCTTGACTGAGCGCTTCCTCAACTGAGGTATATAGCAGAAGCATGCGAACCATTTATTTCCTTTCCTCCTGGACATCAGATTTGGATGAAGACCAGCCGTGGCAGCAACAGAACCCTGAACAACAGCAGGAGTATCAACAGGAGCACCAAGCTGCTGCTCACCCACCTGAAACTGCACAAGCCAGAAGGTGCCAGCGCGTGACCACATTGCTGCCCGGGATGCAAGGGATGCACTCAAGTTGTCCAAATTTGCTTAGCCTGCATAATCAAACACTTTTGCCTCGCACCTTCTTACCAGAGCATCGATAATGGACAAGAACCTGTGGATTCCTATCATTCTGACCACCATACCGACAATTGCAAGTCGCCCTAAGCCCTCAATGTGAAAGTCCCATTTGCGAAATGACACAGGCCACAACTTCAACAGTTTGCCATCAAATCTGTTTATGATACCATGACATGGATGGCTGGTCCAAATACAATACATCACAATACCCAAGTGACTACCCTTGTGACTACTTGTGCATTATCTTCATCTTACGCATGCTCCTATGTGATGCTTCCCCTGTGGCTTCAGCAGATGTGGAGGCCCCTTGCTCACGTTCTTGCTGCTCTTGTCTCGATGCCTTTGGCAGGCGTCCTCTGGGGTTGTGAACCTGTGAGGGCTCAACAACAGTCTGCTGCTCCTGCGGCTGTGCAGGGGCTGAGACTCCCATCTCAGTTGGGTGAGGACTCTGGTGGGGTTCTGACTGAGGGCTCTGCAGTGGCATGGTCGTGTGAGCACTTGGAGAAGAGCCCCCACTTCCTTGTTGTCTGCCACCAACATCCCTCTCATGGGTCAGCCCCACTTCAGAGCTAGCAAGTGGCTTGACAGCACCATGCTGCACTTCAGCGGGGCCATGAGGACCCGTTTCTGCACTGGAAGTCCCACTCCAGAGGACTTCCATGAAGATCTGGTTTCTATGCTCAATAGCTGACCATCGCTCCTCAAGAGATGTCATTCTATTCTGAACAATGACAATGTTTTCAAGACCCTGGCGACTAGGCTCCTCCATGGCCGTAGCCATCCTCTCCTCTACTGTAGCCATCCTCTCCTCTATGGTAGCCAGCCTTACCACAGAGTTAACCATCCTTTCCACGGAGGTTGCCATCCTTTCCACGGTGATGCGTTCTTGCGCCAATGCCTCCACAAAGGCTCTGCTCATGTTTGCGATGGATTCCTCCATTCATTCCACACATGCAGCGACCCTGGAGACAAAATCTACCAGAGACGCCTGCACCTGTTCCTGGAGTTCCAGCACTGCTCTCCTGGATGGACCCGGAGGCACAGGGTCAACATGCAGCTGAGCCGAGCTGGCAGAGTCCTGCGGCCTCCGACGAGGACTCTCCACTGCTGTCCCTGTCTCCACCATCTGCTGATGCTCACTTGTGAGCTGTGATACACCAGGTGCCAACACTACTCTATCTCGCGAAGGTCCCACCAATGTGTGAGTATCTGCGCTGGAGCTGGGTGTGCTGAATTCTGCTGGCACTGCGCCCTCAGAGGTTCCAGCTTCCTCTGAGGAGTCTGGAAGCTCAGCCTCTTCCTCCTGGACAGTGGGGACGGGGGCTTTCGATGGTCCTGTGGGGGAGTAAAGGAACGAGTTAGAGATATGAGGTCAAGGTTAAATGCACATTGAATAGTGCAGATGATCATAAGTCAATCTGTTAGAGCATCAGAATCATTATCAGTCATTCATGCAATGTCAATGAGAGAGATGCCAAACTATTCTGTCACCAGCTTGCTGTGATGCGCTGTCTGTCCGTCCCCGATCCTCCTCGATCCCAGCGATTTCCAGGGCCGCCTCCTCCCAGGCGGTGAGCTGGGCTACTGAGGGTGGCCCTCCTCCTGTCATGGCTCTTTCCCTCTTATTGTGGGCTCTCTTTTCCTGCAATGAGGGACACAAGTGGAGTTTGAGTGAGAATGAAGGAGTGAATGTAGAGAATGCATAGCATAGATGCTTAGAAGGATACAAAGGACCCTCCCTGTGTGTTGTAAGTTGTTGTCATTGCATCACAGTGATAGGGAGTGTGAGGGCTACATGTTCGAATAGTTAAGTGAATGTAACCATAGAGAGAGAGACAATGGTTAAGGGTGCAGGGATGTAAGTGTCAAGTGGGATGTGGAGGAAGAGGTTAGCAAAGCAGAGTGCTGGTGAGGAGAGGCGATGGGGATCAGATTGATTCAGATGGGAAAGTCATACTCACTTTTCCTGTGCAGCCAGGTTCTGCGGCTCATCAATATGGAGTTGACCTCCTCAGCCACTTGCAGCCACACAGCTTTAGCCTGCTGGGGTGGTTTTTTTCTCCCTGAGGAAGGGAAGAACACCTTCTTATTCGATCTTGCTCCCTCCACCAGAGCTTGGAGGGAGGGCTTATCGAAGTGTGGTGCACACTTTGGCCTACTGGTGGACATAGTCGATCAATGAATTCCTTACTACAATGGCCATAAAGTTTGCAGTCTCCAGAAGAAACAAGGCTGCTTGCAGGCTTTAAATCCAGCAGATGGACACCATTGCTGAGTGTAGAAACATGCCAGAAACTAGTGACGCTCCTGCAAACGGATCCACCATGTTATTATGTAAGTACCAACAACAGATGCGCTGATAAATTGCTGATTTATTAAAAATCTAATTTTAAAAAGTTGCCTACAAGGAACAAATCATATAGCCATAAACCAAAAAGTGAAACTAGTTGTGCACCATCTGTGCAAAATTACTGTTACATTGAAGCAACTTCTGAAGACAGTAACTGGTGAACTTGTTGTGACCAGCGATGTTTGCCCCTGTGAATGAGGCAACGGACTGGGTATCTAATATCTGAAGCTGAACAAACTGAGATTCTGTACTGATTTTAAGGAAGAAGTGTTGCTTTCCACTGCCAACAGCAGAGATTTTCTCCAGCTGCCAAAGATTCACTCTGGCAAGTTTTAAGTTAGACAAAAAAAAATCAGCTTGTTCAACTCTTCAAAAGACCATTTGGAAGGTACAAGTATTGTACATGCAGAATTTGGCATTGCATTGGTTACAAGTATTTATGTAGAGATTATTTCAGGGATTTCTAGCTATAAAAGTCATTGCAGATGACAATTTTAAAGGTGCTACAATAGTCCATGACAAGAATCTCCATCGGCAGCTTGAGAGGGCATGTGAGAGATGACCGAGGTTATATTTGCAGATTACAGACATGCCATACAAAGGTCACTTAATCACTGCTGATGAGTTGAAACCAGATCAAAAGAAAGTTAAATCTATCCAATAGATTCCTAAACTAAATAATGTGTGCTCACTCGTGTTTCTTGGGTAAGGGGAGCTATCTTTCAAAGTTTCTGCCATATTTGCACTGTAACTGGGCCTCTGAGATATAGAATTATAAGAATGGTACAGCACAGAAGGAGGCTGTAATGTATATACCTTTAAGGGGGGAACTACTTTTTACAGCTCATGTATACTGCAGTACCGGCAGTAACCACACCTGTATATAGCACTGAGTAGTAATCTGTACAGTTCAGTTCCAGAGTGAGCCACGTTGAGTAAACACCTGTTGCACCGTTCCCCTGCTGTCTTGTGTCTTATTACTCTCGGACACAACATTGGCGACGAGACAAATTCGATCCGACCTGCAACTCTGCATCACCTCCCAGGGATTCGTTCCTGGAGACCAGTAGATTGGAGGTCAAGGCCAGAGACACGGGCGTCGACCACGGGCAACCGCCCAGTCATCCAACAGAGACTCGAGAATTGCAGGGGAGGCTGTTGAGAGCCAGGCTTGGCTTTCCAGTTGCAGTGGTCCAGCGAAATGGGCTGGCAACAGGTAGTGCGCAGACACTTCCCGGACAGCGGCGGGCTAGAGCGTGACCGAGCGGCACAGCAAAGGGCCGAGCAGTGTCGGCGGGGGAGAGAGAGAGAGGGCAAAGCGCACAGGGCGCAGCCGGTGTTCAGGGGCCGAGCAGCGTCGAGGAGAGGGAGGGAGACGCGCAGAAACCCGCGAGGTGCCGCCATTGCCACGAGGACCGCCGAGAGCGGCGTTGGCAGCAGCGCAGGAGAAGCGCGCGAAACCTACAGGGCGCCGCCATTGCCACGAGGACCGCCGAGAGCGGCGTTGGCAGCAGCGGGGGAGGAAGGAAAGCGCGGGAGACGCCATTTTAAGCCATTTTAAACCACACCCAAAATGCCGAAGAGTGGCAGTATCACTGCATTTGACAATGAAGTCGAAGATTGGACTACATATGTTGAACGAATAGAGGTATACTGCAAGGCAAATGAGGTGTCAGATGACAAGAAAGCGCCGGTATTGTTAAATTTAATGGGTGCAAAGACGTATGGCTTATTACGAAATCTAGTAACCCCAGCGAAGCCAGTGGAAAAGAGTTTTGAAGACATAGTAACGATACTACAGGAACATTTGAACCGCACACCGCTGCTGATAGCAGAAAGATTCAAGTTTCACAAACGGAACCAGCATAAGGATGAAAGCAATGCTGAATATTTAACAGAATTGCGCAAACTATCGAAACACTGCCAGTTTGGAACGGGACTGGCAGACACCTTAAGGGACAAGTTTGTGTGTGGGCTTCAAAGTGAAGGAACCCAGAAACGGCTTTTATCTGAAAAGGACCTTACGCTGGACAAGGCTTTCAGCATTGTGGTATCATATGAAGCAGCAGCACGGGGCGCTGCAGAGATACAACAGAGACCGCAAGAATATGGCACAAACTAAATGTCATACAGAACAGAGAAGTGCTATCGCTGCGGCAGAACAACACACGACCACAACGATTGCTGGTTCAAAGACAAAGTGTGCAGACAGTGTGGAAAAGTAGGACACATAGCATGAGTCTGCAGGTCAGGAAATAAAACCAGCAATAAGAAATCTCCAAAAGAAAAGTACAAGAAGGTACATAAGGTGACGGAGAATAGTTCAGACGAACAAAAGAGTGATACCGACTCCGAAAACAGGGAGCTGAGTTGTCTGAAACTACATAATGTGATCAAAACGAAGGATCACCGAACCATTTGGGGCACTCTCAAGATAGCAGGAGTCCAGGTAAAAATGGAATTGGACACAGGATCAGCACTAACAGTCATAAACCGATGGGACTACGAGCGGCTATTGTCACACATACCCTTGAGAGACACAAAAATTATTTTGAAGACGTACACGGGGCAAAAAGTCTACCCCAAAGGAAAAATAAGGGTGACCGTTATATATAACGGTAAGGAAACACCAAAACTAGACCTGTATGTATTGCAAGATGGAGGACCACCATTACTGGGACGTGAATGGATCCGGAAAATACAGCTGGATTGGCATTCCATACAAGCACTGACTGTGGCTGCCAAAAAGGATGACGACGTCACACCTGGGCGACTGTCAAAGATCCTAACCGATGCACAAGAAGTGTTCCAGCAAGGACTCGGAACACTAAAAGGCATGACAGCAACAATTAAAATTGAAGAAAACGCAAGCCCAAAATTTTTTAAGGCCAGACTGGTACCTTATGCGATCCGCCCAGCCGTCGAAGCAGAGCTGGAGAGTTTGGAACCTTCAGGAGTACTGTCCAAGGTAGACTGGAGCGAGTGGGCTACACCCATCGTCCCTGTGATGAAAAAGTCATTGAGCAGCACGCCTGGGGAACCAAGGAAGGTTCGCATCTGTGGGGACATTAAGGTAACAGTGAACCCAGTCCTTCACACCGTACAATATCCACTTCCGCGGATTGAAGATATTTTCGCCTCGCTATCTGGAGGGAAACGCTTCACTAAGATTGATCTGGCCCAGGCGTATCTGCAAATGGAGGTAGAAGAAGCATCAAAAAAATACCTCACAATCAACACCCATAAAGGTCTCTACCAATACAACCGGCTGGTATTCGGGGTAGCATCAGCTCCGGCTATTTGGCAAAGGGCAATGGAACAAGTCCTGCAAGGGATCCCAGGGACCCAGTGTTATTTGGATGACACCCTGGTCACGGACGAAAATGACAGTGATCACCTCGCCAACTTGGAGCAGGTGCTCACTAGACTGAAGGAATATGGGCTCCGAGCTAACCGCCCCAAATGCGAGTTTTTTAAAAAACAGATCTCGTATTGTGGCCACGTTATCGATAAAGAGGGGTTACATAAGTCCCCAGAAAAGATTGAGGCAGTAGTCAAGGCTCCAGCACCGGAAAACGTGTCACAACTGAGGTCGTTCCTCGGGCTGGTAAACTACTACCATAAGTTCTTGCCAAATTTGTCTACAATACTACACCCACTGAACACCCTGCTGCAAACTGGGGTGCCATGGAAGTGGAGTGATGAATGTAAACGAGCTTTCCAGAAGAGCAAAACACTAATCACATCAAAAGAAGTATTGGCCCATTTCAACCCGGCACTACCAATTCGGTTGGCGTGTGATGCATCACCCTACGGCATTGGAGCGGTGCTGTCGCACAAATTCTCGGACGGCTCAGAGAGGCCAATAGCCTTTGCATCACGATCACTAACCTCAGCCGAGCGTAACTACGCCCAGATTGACAGGGAGGCCCTCAGCCTAGTGTGGGGAGTGAAAAAGTTCAATCACTATCTGCACGGGCAGAAATTCACCTTGCTGACTGACCACCAGCCTCTTGTCTCCATTTTTAATCCGAAGAAGGGCGTTCCGGTGATGACTGCGCAACGACTACAAAGATGGTCACTCTTTCTAGGGGCGCACCACTATGAGATTGAATATAAGGGCACGAAACAGCATGGAAATGCTGATGGGCTATCACGCCTGCCACTGTCTACTGCGGAGGAAGCACCAGCAGTGGGTCCTGTCGAAATATTTCATTCAACTATAGTTGAATACCTACTGGTAACACGCTCATATAGAACAGGAGACCCGAAATGACCCGACACTGTCTCGGGTATATGATTTGACGGTGAACGGATGGCCAGCACATGGTGACTCACTGTTGCCAGCATTCTCGACAAGAAGAGAACAGCTGTCAGTGTGCCGGGGGACCTTGATGTGTGGATCCCGAGTGGTAATTCCACCCAAGTTAAGGGATAGAGCGCTCAATGAGCTTCATGAGGGTCATCTGGGAGAGGTAAAAATGAAAAGCCTTGCCAGGGCTTATGTGTGGTGCCTGGGAATTGATAAACAAATTGAGGACCTGACCAAGAGTTGCTCAGGATGCCAGAAATTCCAAAATGCACCACCACATGCCCCTCTACACCCATGGGAGTGGCCCTCATCTCCATGGCAACGGGTGCATATTGATTTTGCTGGTCCATTCATGGACTCAATGTTTTTAATAGCCGTTGATGCGCACTCAAAATGGCCTGAGGTCATCAAAATGTCCTCCACCACCACGGAGAAAACTATTGCAGTCCTACGGACCATTTTTGCCAGGAACGGCTTGCCAGAACAGATTTGCTCCAATAATGGACCACAGTTTGTGTCTGAAGAGTTCCGGAGGTTTATGAAGAAGAATGGGCTAAGGCATTACACATCTGCCCCGTATCATCCAGCCACAAATGGATTGGCTGAGAGGTTCGTACAAACCTTTAAGTAGGCAATAAAGGCTATGTACAATGACAACATTCCGCTGCAGCATAAGGTGGACAATTTCCTGTTCGCCTACCGGAATGCGACACATGCAGTCACCAACCAGGCCCCTGCCATGGTGTTCTTTAACCGAAGGTTAAGATCTCGCCTGGATTTGCTCAGACCAAACGTACGAAGAGATGTTGAGAGTAAGCAATTCCAGCACATCCATGAGAAGCCAACAAGGAGCTTCAATGTAGGGCAACCAGTCTTGGCCCGCGACTACCGAACAGAAAAATGGCAGCCAGGAACGATATGCACACGGCAGGGCCCACTAATGTAAACAGAGAACGTTGGGGAGAACATCGTGAGACGCCATGCTGACCAGATCCTAGTGTCACAGGAACAAGTCAACCCCATGTCTCGCCCATACGTACCTGGTGAGGATCCCGACGTACAGGTCGCATCTACCCCAGAAACAGTAGCATCGGAAGCTGATGACCTAATCGACGACAGGATGCCAGAATCGCCTCCGCACCAAGTGCGAGACACTCGGGAAAGGCGCTATCCAGAAAGGATCAGGAAGCCTCCCCAAAGACTGAATATATAAATGGACCATTTTCAGCTAACGTATGTTAAAAGTGTTAATTGTAATTAGTTTGATATTTAATTGTTAAATGAGTGTTATGGTACTGTTAATCTAAAAGGGGAGGAATTGTAATGTATATACCTTTAAGGGGGGAACTACTTTTTACAGCTCATGTATACTGCAGTACCGGCAGTAACCACACCTGTATATAGCACTGAGTAGTAATCTGTGCAGTTCAGTTCCAGAGTGAGCCACATTGAGTAAACACCTGTTGTACCGTTCCCCTGCCGTCTTGTGTCTTATTACTCTTGGACACAACAGAGGCCATTCGACCCATCGTGTCTGTGCTGGCTCTTTGAAAGAGCTTTCCAGTTAGTCCTGCTCCCCTGCTCTTTCCCCAGGCCAGTGTCGGGAGCGGTGAGAGTGGAGGTTCAGTGAGTATTTAAACTCACTTTTGCGGGCTTTGTTTCACAGGCCATTGTCGGGAGCAGTGAGAGCAGAGGTTCAGTGAGTATTTAAACTCACTTTCGCGGGCTTGCTTTCACAGACCAGTGTCGGGAGCGGTGAGAGCAGAGGTTCAGTGAGTATTTAAACTCACTTTCGCGGGCTTTCTTTCACAGGTCAGAGTCGGGAGTGTTGAGAGTGGAGGTTCAATGAGTATTTAAACTCACTTTCGCGGGCTTTCTTTCACAGGCCATTGTCGGGAGCAGTGAGAGCGGAGGTTCAGTGAGTATTTAAACTCACTTTTGCTGGCTTTCTTTCACAGACCAGTGTCGGGAGCGGTGAGAGCGGAGGTTCAGTGAGTATTTAAACTCACTTTCGCGGGCTTTCTTTCACAGACCAGTGTCGGGAGCAGTGAGAGCGGAGGTTCAGTGAGTATTTAAACTCACTTTCGTGGGCTTTCTTTCACAGACCAGTGTCGGGAGCGGTGAGAGCGGAGGTTCAGTGAGTATTTAAACTCACTTTCGCGGGCTTTCTTTCACAGACCAGTGTCGGGAGCAGTGAGAGCGGAGGTTCAGTGAGTATTTAAACTCACTTTCGTGGGCTTTCTTTCACAGGTCAGAGTCGGGAGCGGTGAGAGTGGAGGTTCAGTGAGTATTTAAACTCACTTTCGCGGGCTTTCTTTCACAGACCAGTGTCGGGAGCAGTGAGAGCGGAGGTTCAGTGAGTATTTAAACTCACTTTCGCGGGCTTTCTTTCACAGGTCAGAGTCGGGAGCGGTGAGAGCGGAGGTTCAGTGAGTATTTAAACAAACTTTCGCGGGCTTTTTTACAGAGGCCATTGTCGGGAGCGGTGAGAGTGGAGGTTCAGTGAGTATTTAAGCTCACTTTCGCGGGCTTTTTTACAGAGGCCATTGTCGGGAGCGGTGAGAGCGGAGGTTCAGTGAGTATTTAAACTCACTTTCGCGGGCCTTTTTTCACAGGCTTACCAATCTCGCAGACCGGCGGCGGCGTTCCAGAGCCACGTCACGATTCAAAATGTGATGCGGGCAGGAGGAAGCAGCTGATTGGGTGAGTATTTATACTACTCTATAGTTTGACAGTTAAGGTTCATAGTTTATAAAGTTTAGAAGGTCTTAATTTTGTGGTTATAGTTTCTAAGGTCTCTGTTGTGTAGTGGGGAGTGCTAGGAAATAAGGGCCCTTGAGTATATCATTTAATTGTAGTATAATTGGTTGTATTGATTTAATTTAAATTAATTAACGGGTAAGTCATGGCAGCAAAGCTCGGCCAAGTGGCATGCTCCTCCTGCACTATGTGGGAAATCAGGAACACTTCCTGTGTCCCTGATGACCATGTGTGCGGGAAGTGTATCCAGCTGCAGCTACTGGCATACCGCATTGCGGCACTGGAGCTGCGAATGGATACATACTGGAGCATTCGCGATGCTGAGGACATTGTGGCTATCACGTTTAATCAGTTGGTCACACCGCAGGAAAAGGCTGCACAGGCAGGTAGTGAATGGGTGACCAACAGACAGAGTAGTAGGCACAGGCAGGTAGTGCAGGGGTCCCCTGTGGCCATCCCCCTCTCAAACAGATATACCGCTTTGGATATTGTTGGGGAGGATGGCTTATCGGGGGAAGGCAGCAGCAACCAACTTCCTGGCACCATGGTGGTTCTGCTGCACGGGGCGGGAGAGCTATAGTGATAGGGGATTCTATTATAAGGGGAATAGATAGGCGTTTCTGCGGCCGCAAATGAGACTCCAGGATGGTATGTTGCCTCCCTGGTGCAAGGGTCAAGGATGTCTCGGAGCGGCTGCAGAACATTCTGGAGGGGGAGGATGAATAGCCAGTTGTCATGATGCATTTAGGTACCAACGATATAGGTAAAAAATGGGATGAGGTCCTAAAAGCTGAATATAGGGAGTTAGGAGGTAAATTAAAAAATAGGACCTCAAAGGTAGTAATCTCAGGATTGCTACCAGTGCCACGTGCTAGTCAGAGTAGAAATAGAAGGATATTTCAGATGAATACGTGGCTAGAAGAATGGTGCAAGGGGGAGGGATTCAAATTCCTGGGACATTGGAACCAGTTCTGGGGGAGGTGGGACTAGTACAAACTGGACGGTTTGCACCTGGGCAGGACCGGGACTGATGTCCTAGGGGGAGTGTTTGCTACTGCTGCTTGGCTAGAGGGTTTAAACTAAAATGGCAGGGGGTTGGGAACCTGTGCAGGGAGACAGAGGAAAGGGAAGCAAGGATAGGGGCAAAAGACAGGAAGGAGAAAAGCAAAAGTGGAAGTCAGAGAAATCAAGAGTGTAAATCAAACATGGTCGCAGCAAACAATAATTCTAAAAGGTCTAAGAGTGTTTAAAAAACAAGCCTGATGGCTTTGTGTCTTAATGCGAGGAGCATTCATAATAAGGTGGATGAATTAGCTGCGCAAATAGATGTAAACGGATATGATATAATTGGGATTATGGAGACATGGCTCCCGGGTGGGAATTCAACATCCAGGGGTATTCAATATTCAGGAAGGACAGGCAAAAAGGAAAAGGCAGTGGGGTAGCATTGCTGATTAAAGAGGAGATTAACACAATAGTAAGGAAGGATATTAGTTCTGATGATGTGGAATCTGTATGGGTAGAGCTGAGAAATACCAAGGGGCAGAAAATGTTAGTGGGAGTTGTATACAGACCCCCAAACAGTAATGCTGAGGTTGGGGATGGCATTAAATGGGAAATTAGAGATGCGTGCAATAAGGGCACAGCAGTTATCATGGGTGACTTTAATCTACATATAGATTGGTCTAACCAAATTAGTAACAATACTGTGGAAGAGAAATTCCTAGTGTGTATATGGGTTGGTTTCCTGGACCAATATGTCGAGGAACCAACTGGAGATCAGGCCATCTTAGACTGGGTATTATGTAATGAGAAAGGATTAATTAGCAATCTTGTTGTGTGAGGCCCCTTGGGGAGGAGCAATGATAATATGATAGAATTCATCATTAAGATGGAGATAAAAGTAGTTGATTCAGAGACTTGGGTACTGAATTTTAATAAAGGAAACTACAATGATATGAGGCGCGAGTTGGCTAGGATGGATTGGGGAATGTTACTTAAAGGGTTGATGGTGAATAGGCAATGGCAAACATTTAAAGATAGCATAGATAAACTACCGAATTTGCTCATCCCTGTTTGGCATAAAAATAAAACAAAAAAGGTGACTCAACATTGGCTAACAAGGGAAATTAAGGATAGCATAAGATCCAAGGAGAGAACGTATAAATTGGCCAGAAAAAGCAGCAAACCTGAGGATTGGGAGCAGTTTAGGATTCAGCAAAGGAGGACAAAGGGATTAATTAAGAGGGGGAAAATAGAGTATGAGAGTAAGCTTGCAGGTAACATAAAAACTGACTGTAAAAGCTTCTATAGATATGTGAAGAGAAAAGGATTGGTGAAATCAAGCGTAGGTCCCTTGCAGTCAGAATCAGGGGAATTTATAATGGGGAACAAAGACATGGCAAACCAATTAAATATATACTTTGGTTCTGTCTTCACAAAGGAGGACACAAATAAACTCCCAGAGGTGTTGGGGTCTAATGAGAGGGAGGAACTGAATGAAATCAGTATTTGTAGGGAAATGGTGTTAGGGAAATTGACGGGATTGAAGGCCGATAAATCCCCAGGGCCTGATAATCTACATCCTAGAGTACTTAAGGAAGTGGCCCTAGAAATAGTAGATGCATTGCTGGTCATCTTCCAAAATTCTATAGTCTCTGGAACAGTACCCATGGATTGGAGGGTAGCTAATGTAACTCCACTATTTAAAAAAGGTGGTAGAGAAAAAATGGGGAATTATAGACCGGTAAGCCTGACATCAGTATTGGGGAAAATGCTAGAGTCCATTATAAAAGATATAATAGCAGAGCACTTGGAAAACAGTGACAGGATCGGACAAAGTCAACATGGATTTACAAAAGGTAAATCATGCTTGACTAATCTACTGGAATTTTTTGAGGATGTAACTGGTAGAATAGATAAGGGAGAACCAGTGGATGTGGTGTATTTGGACTTTCAGAGGGATTTTGATAAGGTCCCGCATAAGAGACTGGCGTGCAAAGTTAAAGCACATGGGATTGGGGGTAAGGTACTGACTTGGATAGAAAACTGGTTGGCAGACAGGAAGCAAAGAGTTGGAATAAACAGGTCTTTTTCCGAGGGGAAGGCAGTGACTAGTGGGGTACCGCAGGGATCGGTGCTAGGACCCCAGTTATTCACAATATATATTAATGATCTAGATGAGGGAACTTCATGTAATGCCCCAGAAATTCGGGTCTCCATGGGTGAGGACGCACGGGGTACTCACCCGTAGGCCAAATGCAAGTGCTGGTTTCCTGCATGCACTGCACATGCGTGGGAAACCGGCACTTCCGTTCCTCTGAACGAAGACGTTCAGAGGTCGAATGCGTGCGCAGGAGAGGCTGTGCGTGCGCATCGAACTTCATTTTTTTTTACAGGTTTTCCCGGGAAGGTAAGCCTGCAGAAGTTAGAAATTTAAAAAGCAGGCGTAAGGCCTGCTTTTTACAAGGTAAGTGGTGAATTAATTAAAATTGAAACAATTTTTCCACAGCTTTATTATTTTTAAATACTTTAAAGCAAGGTAAGTTTATTTTTAGCCCCGTTAGAAAATCAAATTATTTTTTTCAAAAATTTAAATTATTGTTTAAAATAGTTATTTCATGTAATTTATAGCTTATTTAAAAAATGTGATTTAAAAAAAAAATGTATTTGAAGATTCAGTGTTGTTTTGGGGCCGCAGCATTTATAAGTCTTGACAGGTCTTCTTGTCAGACTTATGAATGGAGCATTCCCTGCTCCGATTGGCTCCCCATGGCCCATGTGATCCCAGGGGACGCATCGAAGTAACTGCGTCCCTGGGATATGCAAGCACTGCGCGCCGGCAGCTTGACCAGGCCCCGGATCGGAATTCCACGGGGGCCCTCAGCTCAACGGCCGGCGCGCAAGCTAAGTGCAGATCAGGGGCTTACACCTGCGGGAAGCCCCCGACCCGAATTTCTGGGCCATAATCTCCAAGTTTGCAGATGACACAAAGCTGGGTGGGCGTGTGTGCTATCAGGAGGATGCAGAGAAACTCCAGTATGATTTGGACAGGTTGGGCGATATGGCAGATGCAGCATAATGTGGATAAATGTGAGGTTATCCACTTTAGTGGCAAAAACAGGAAGGCAGATAGATTGGGAAAAGGGGAGGTGCAATGAGACCTGGGTGTCCTTGTGCATCAGTCGCTGAAGGTAAGCATGCAGGTGCAGCAGGCAGTTAAGAAGGCAAATGGTATGCTGGCCTTCATAGCGAGAGGATTCGAGTACAGGAGCAAGGATGTCTTGCTGCAATTGTACAGGCCTTGGTGATACCACACCTTGAGTATTGTGTGCAGTTTTGGTCACCTTATCTGAGGAAGCATGTTCTTGCCATGGAGGGAGTGCAGCGAAGTTTCACCAGACTGATACCTGGGATGGCAGGAATGTCGTATGAAGAGAGATTGGGTTGATTAGGCTTATATTTGCTAGAGTTTAGAAGAATGAGAGGGGATCTCATTGAAACTTATAAAATTCTAACAGGACTAGACAGACTAGATGCAGGAAGGCTATTCCCGATGGCGGGGGAGTCCAGAACCAGGGGTCACAGTCTAAGGAAAGGGGTAAGCCATTTAGGACAGAGATGAGGAGGAATTTCTTCACCCAGAGAGTGGTGAACCTGTGGAATTCTCTACCACAGAAGACAGTTGAGGCCAATTCATTAAATATATTCAAGAAGGAGTTAGATACATTTCTTAAGGCTAAAGGGATCAAGGGATATGGGGAGAAAGCAGGGACAGGGTATAGAATTTGGATGATCAGCCATGATCGCATTGAATGGCGGAGCAGGCTCGAGGGGCCGAATGGCCTACTCCTGCTCCTATCTTCTATGTTTCTATGTTTCCACATAGCCCTGCAAATTTTCCCCCTTCAATTATTTACCAAGCTTCCTTTTGAAAGTTATTATTGAATCTGTTTCCACTACCCTTTCAGTTAGTGCATCCCAGATCATCATAACTCGCTATGTAAATTTTTTTTCCTCGTGTCGCCTCTGATTCTTTTGCCAATTATCTGTGTCCTTTGGTTACTGACCCTTCTGTCACTAGAAACCGTTTCTCCTTATTTATTCTATCAAAAAAAACCATCATGATTTTGAACACCTCTATCAAATCTCCCCTTAATCTTCTCTACTGTAAGGAGAACAAACCAATTTCTCTAGTCCATCCACATAACTGAAGTCTTTCATCCCTGGTACCATTCAAGTAAATATCCTCTGTATCCACTCCAAAGCCTTGCCATCCTTCCTAAAGTGTGGTGCCCAGAATTAGACACAATACTCCAGATGGGACCTAACCAGTGTTTTATAAAGGTTTTGCATAACTTATTTACTTTTGTAGTCTATTCCTCTATTTATGAAGCCAAGGATACCGTATGCCTTTTCAACAGCCTTCTCAACTTGTCCTGCCACCTTCAAAGACTTGTGCACATACACCCCCAGGTCTCTCTGTTCCTGCACCCCCTTTAAAATTGTATCATTTAGTTCATATTGCCTCTCCACATTCTTCCTACCAAAATGAATCACTTCACACTTCTCTGCGTTAAATTTCATCTGCCACGTGCCTGCCCATTTCACTAGTCTATCTATGTCCTCCTGAAGTATATTATTATTCTCCTCACTGTTTGCTACATTTCCGAGTTTTGTGACATCTGCGAACTTTGCAATTATGCCCTGTATACCCAAGTCCAGGTGATTAAAAGTGTTAGATCCGTGTGTTAATGGAGACACGGAATGCAGGAGTTGATTTAACAAGTGTTTACTGAACAAAGTCTGGAGGTGAACTAACAACACAAGACGCTACACAGGCTTATATACCCGAGTGGTCACTACTGGTACTACAGTAGACAGGGGCTTCAAAAACATAGTTCCTCTTAAAGGTACATACACTACAATTCCTCCCCTTTTAGATAAATAGTACATAACATTTTAAGTAATCATTAAATAACATTTTTACAAGAACAATAATATACACATTTGCAGAAGTTAATCAATTACAAATTCAGTCTCTCTGGAGGCTTCCTGACTCGGTCCGGATAACGCCTCGGTGGTGTAGTAGGTTCTTTTGGCAAGGTCGATTCGGCTTCAATGCTAGTGTCGGGTTCATCTGGTTCTAGTATCACCGGATCGGAGGTAGATACTATGGGTATCTCTGCTTCATCACTAGGCATATAGAGTTGTGGTGTAGGTTGTCCTTTTTTGGATGACTCTATGATCTGGTCAGCATGGCACCTTATTATGCTTTCTCCAACATCCACGGTATACATCAGCGGTCCTAGTCGTGTGCAAATAGTTCCAGGCTGCCATTTCTCGGTACGGTAGTCCCGGGCCAAAACTGGTTGACCTATCTGGAAGGTTCTAGTTGGCCTTTCATTCATGCTTTGAAATTGCCGGTTGTCTACGTCCCTTCTGACGTTTGGCTTGACCAAATCCAGCCGGCATCTTAGTCTTCTATTGAAAAACATCATGGCGGGGGTTTGGTTTGTAACCACACGTGTTGCATTCCTGTACGCAAACAAGAAGTTATCTACCTTATGTTGTAGATTTATGTCTTCATTACCCATGGCCTTTATGGCCTTCTTGAAGGTCTGGACAAACCTTTCAGCCAATCCATTGGTGGTGGGATGGTATGGGGCGGACGTGTAGTGCTTAACCCCATTGTTTTTTAAGAACTTCCTGAATTCTTCGGAGACAAATTGCGGTCCATTATCAGAACAGATCTGTTCAGGCAGCCCATTCCTGGCGAATATGGTCCTTAATACTGTGATGGTTTTTTCCGTGGTGGAGGAGGACATCTTTATTACCTCCAGCCACTTGGAGTGTGCATCCACCGCGATTAAGAACATTGAGTCCATAAATGGACCAGCAAAGTCGATGTGTACCCTTTGCCATGGAGATGAGGGCCACTCCCATGGATGTAGAGGGGCTTGTGGTGGGGCGTTTTGGACCTTCTGGCATCCTAGACAGCTCTTGGTCATTTCTTCGATGTCTTCATCGATACCTGGCCACCACACAAATGCTCTGGCTAAGTTCTTCATTTTCACTCCACCCAGATGCCCCTCGTGAAGCTCCTTTAGCACTCTATCCTTGAGTTTGGGTGGAATCACCACTCTGGATCCACACATCAAGGTTCCTCGGCACACTGACAGCTGTTCTCTTCTTTGCGAGAATGCTGGCAACAGTGGTTCGCCATGTGCTGGCCATCCCTTCACCGTTAAATCGTAGACTCGTGAGAGAGTCGGGTCATTTCGCGTTTCCTTTTCAATGGTAGAATTTGCCACCGGTAGACATTCCACTATGGTCGAGTGGAATATCTCCACTGGGTCCACTGTAGGCGCCTCTTCCACCGTTGGCAACGGTAGGCGCGATAACCCGTCAGCATTCCCATGCTGTTTTGTTCCTTTGTACTCTATGTCATATTGGTGTGCCCCTAGGAAAAGGGACCACCTCTGTAGCCTTTGCGCTGTCATAATGGGAACGCCCTTTTTAGGGTTGAATATGGAGACAAGGGGTTGATGGTCAGTCAACAAGGTAAACTTTTGTCCATGTAGGTAATGGTTGAATTTCTTCACCCCCCACACCAGGCTTAGTGCCTCCCTGTCAATCTGGGCATAGTTACGCTCAGCCGAGTTCAATGAGCGTGACGCAAAAGCTATCGGCCGCTCCGAGCCATCAGGGAATCTTTGCGATAATACTGCTCCCACGCTGTAAGGGGATGCATCGCACGCCAGTCTGATTGGCAGTGATGGGTTGTAATGAGCCAACACTTCCCTGGACGTGATCAAACATTTGCATTTATGGAAGGCACGTTTACAGTCTTTGTTCCATTTCCAAACTACTCCCGTTTGTAGCAGTGCGTTAAGCGGGTGCAGAACCGTCGACAAGTTTGGTAAAAATTTATGATAGTAATTTACTAATCCCAGGAACGACCTTAATTGTGAGACATTTTCAGGCGCTGGGGCCTTTACGACCGCTTCAATTTTTTCAGGTGACTTATGCAACCCTTCTTCGTAAATGACATGGCCACAATATGATATTTGTTTCTGGAAAAATTCGCATTTGGGGCGATTTGCTCATAGGCCCCATTCTCTCAGCCGAGTGAGCACCTGCTCCAAGTTGGCAAGGTGCTCGTTGTCATTTTCTCCTGTTACAAGGATGTCGTCTAGGTAGCATTGAGTCCCCGGAATCCCTTGCAGGACTTGCTCCATAGCTCTTTGCCAAATAGCCGGAGCTGATGCCACTCCGAAAACCAGTCGATTGTACTGGTACAGGCCTTTGTGTGTGTTTATCGTGAGATACTTTTTAGAGGCCTCCTCAACCTCCATCTGTAGATATGCCTGTACTAAGTCAATTTTGGTGAAACGTTTCCCTCCGGATAGTGAGGCGAAAATATCTTCTATCCTCGGAAGAGGATACTGTACCGTCACCTTGAAGTCCCCACAGATGCAAACTTTTCTCTGTTCTTCATATTTACCATATTCATATTTATCATTATTCAACGTTTTCTTCATGACCGGGACGATGGGTGTTGCCCACTCGCTCCAATCTACCTTGGATAACACGCCTGCTTTTTCCAAATTCTCCAGCTCTGCCTCGACGGCTGGACGAATTGCGTATGGCACCGGCCTTGCCTTAAAAAACTTGGGAATTGCTGCATCTTCCACTTTTATTGAGGCGGTGGCGCCTTTCAGGGTTCCTAGTTCCTGTTGAAACACTTCTTTGGCGCTAGCCAAGATTTCTTTTAATCGTCCAGGTATGACGTCATCATCGTTTTTTTTCTTACTGGTCACCGTCAGTGCCTGAATGGAGTGCCAGTCTAAACGTATCTTTCTGATCCATTCACATCCCAACAACAGTGGACCACCATCTTGCAGAACGTATAAATACAACTTCTGTATTTCCTTGCCGTTGTATACAACAGGCACCCTTATTTTCCCTCTGGGGTATACTTTCTGCCCCGTATATGTCTTCAAGACAATGGATGTGTCTTTCAAAGGTATATGCGGAAATAGCCGCTCGTAATCCCGTCGACTCATGACGGTCAGAGCTGATCCTGTATCTAGCTCCATTTTGACTGGGGACCCCGCTATCGTGAGGGTAACCCAAATGGCCTGGTAATCTTCTTTGGCAATTACATTATGTAATTTGAGACAGCTTAGTCTCTTGTTTCCGGAGTCGCTATCGCTCTTCTGGTCTTCGGAGCTACTGTCCGTCATCATTTGTACCATTCTGTACTTTTCCTTATTGACCTTTTTACTGTCAGCGGATTTCTTTCCAGATCTGCATACACGTGCAATGTGTCCCATCTTTCCGCATTGCCTGCATGCTTTGTCCTTGAACCAGCAGTCCTTCTGGTCATGGGTGGATCTGCCGCAGCGATAACATCTCTCAAAACCCCGTGTCATTTCATGGGTGCCGAAGTCTTGTGGCTTTTGCTGTATCTCTGCAGCTCCTCTTGCTGCTGCTTCGTATGATACAGCCACACTGAAAGCCTTGTCCAGTGTCAAATCTTTCTCAGAAAGTAGTCTTTTCTGTGTTCCTTCGCTTAGGAGACCGCAGATGAATTTGTCTCGTAGAGAATCTGCCAGTCCTGCCCCGAATTGGCAGTGCTTTGACAGCTTTCATAATTCGGTGAGGTAATCAGCGTTACTTTCATTCTTGTGCTGATTCCTCCTGAAGAATTTGAATCGTTCCGCTATCAGCAGCGGTGTTGGGTTTAAGTGCTCCTGTAAGGTATCAACAATCTCATTAAAATTCTTGTCCATCGGTTTGGCTGGAGTGATCAAGTTTCGTAACAGCCCGTATGTCCTTGCGCCCATCAGATTTAGAAGTACCGATGCCTTTTTATCATCCGCTACTTCATTCGCCTTGCAATATACCTCCACTCTTTCCAGATATGTGGTCCAATCTTCTATATCACTATCGAAAGCAATAATATTGCCAGTCTTTGGCATCTTGAAAATCTAAAATGGCGCTTCCTGCGCTTTTCTTTCTTCCCCGCCGAGTTAAGATGGCGCCTCCCGCGCTTTCCCGCCGCTGCCGCTGCTGCCAACGCTGTTCTCCGCGGTTCCCGTTGCGACCTGCAGCTTTTCGCGGTATTTCTATTTTTTTTTAACATATCGCTTCAATAGTTTCTCCGTTACTTGGAGAACCGTTCCCGTCATGGAGCGGACCCTCTGGGACTTTCCCCTCCCTCTGCTCGGTCCGAACGCCGACCTGGTTTGCAGCACCGGCCGCGCCCTGAGTGCTCCACCCTCTCTCTCTCTTTGCTTCTGCTTCCCGACTCGCTGCCCGGCCCCGTTGCAGAGCCACCCGATCGAGCTCTAGCCCGCCGCAGCCCAGGAAGGATCAGTGCACTACCTGCCACCAGCCCGTTTAGCTGGGGAAACCACAGACTGGAGACCAAGCCTGGCCCTTGTTTTCGAGTTTCTTCAAGTTATTTTTTTTTTCTTGCTTCTGGCTTCGACCTTCGTCTGAGGAATCGATCCCCTTGAGGTGCTGCCGAATTGCAGGTAAGTTCGTTTCTAACTCGCCGCCACTGTTAGATCCGTGTGTTAATGGAGACACGGAATGCAGGAGTTGATTTAACAAGTGTTTCCTGAACAAAGTCTGGAGGTGAACTAACAACACAAGACGCTACACAGGCTTATATACCCGAGTGGTCACTACTGGTACTACAATATACAGGGGCTTCAAAAACATAGTTCCTCTTAAAGGTACATACACTGCAAATAGATATATCAAAAAGAGCAGTGGTTGCAACACTGACCCCTGGGGGACACCACTGCACACTTCTAGCCAGTCTGAAGAACAATTGTTCACCACTACGCTCTGCTTTCTGTCCCTTAACCAATTTCATATCCACGCAGCCACTGCTCCTTTAATCTCACGGGCTTCAATGTTGCTAACAGATCTATTACGTGGTACTTTATCAAACGCCTTTTGAAAGTCCATATACACAACATCAGCTGCACTACCCCTCATCAACCCTCTCCGTTACTTCATCAAAAAACTCAATCAATTTAGTCAAACACGATTTGTCTTTAACAAATCTGTGCTGGCTTTCATTTATTAACTGGAAGATAAAGTTATGGAATGGCATTGATTAGAAACTATGTCTAGACTGTAAGTGAAGTTACATATTGTAAAGTATGTGTCTATACTTAATCCAATAATGAAGAGACAGCTTGGAAGATTCAACGTAGGTCTTTACTTAATACCAACAGGCAGGAACTGAGGGGAGATCAGTACCCACAGTACTATTTATACCCCTATGGCCAGGAGTGGTACTATGGTATCACTACGCCCTACAAAGTAGTGCCGCCCTGGCCATAGGTTTAAAGTAACATACATATTACATACACAACATTCCTCCCCTTTTAATTAAAATGTACCCGTGCAATTAAGTCAACAGATGCACCATAACTAGGGCTAATAACATTTGGTAACACAATATACATAACATATTTACATCAGCGTTGTCTACCTATATATATATATATAAAAAGAAACATGTTATAGATTCAGTCTCTGAGGAGGCCTCCTGTCTCGACTAGGATAATGTCTTTCTCTAGTCGGTCTCGGTGTAGGCGGCGGTACTTCCGTCACCACTTCATCGCTGGAGTCGTCGGTGTCTGATGGCACATCCTGTGCCGTGGAGATCACTGGAGTGCTGAACTCCTCGCAATCCTGAGACCTCTGTAACGACGAGCTGGGCCGTGATTCCGCTGTAGCAATGTGCTGAGACGTTTGAGGTAGTGAATCAGTTGGGTTTCTGGACGCTACAAGTTGATCAGCATGTCGTCTGATTATGCCGTCCCCTGTATCCACTGTGTACATCAAAGGTCCCTGGCGGGCCTTTATCGTACCAGACCGCCACTTTTCATTTCTATAATCACGGGCCAACACTTGCTGCCCCACCTCGAAGCTCCGTGTCTGTCTGTCAGGAGCCCTACGAAATACTCGGTTTTCCACATCTCTCCGGATGTTTGGTCTGAGCAATTCAAGGCGAGACCTTAACCTTCTATTAAAGAACATGACGGCGGGGGCCTGGTTGGTCACCGTATGTGCAGCATTACGGTACGCGAATAGGAAATTGTCCACCTTGTGTTGTAGTGGCAACCTTTCCTCCCCCATCGCCTTGATGGCCTTTTTAAAAGTCTGTACAAAGTGCTCTGCCAGCCCATTTGTAGATGGATGATATGGTGTGGACGTATAATGTCGCACTCCATTCCTTTTTAGGAATGCTTGAAATTCTTCTGCCACAAATTGTGGCCCATTGTCCGAACAGACTTGCTCGGGCACCCCGTTTCGGGCAAAAATGGTCCTTAAGACTGCGACCGTCTTTTCGGTTGTCGTTGATGACATCTTTATGACCTCCGGCCATTTTGAGTGGGCGTCCACTACAATAAGGAACATCGCATCCAGGAAGGGCCCAGCGAAGTCCACGTGGATCCTTTGCCACGGCGTTGAGGGCCACTCCCACGGATGTAGTGGGGCTTGGGGTGGTACGTTCTGTACCATCTGGCACCCTTGGCATACTTTTGCTACTTCCTCGATGTCCCTGTCAATGCCGGGCCACCAGACGTAGGCTCTGGCGAGGCTTTTCATTTTGACACCCCCCAGATGACCTTCGTGTAAGTCCCGCAACACTTTATGTTGTAATTTTTGAGGGACCACCACCCTGGCTCTGCACATCAATGTGCCCCGGCAGACAGACAACTGGTCCTTCCTTGCCGAAAACGCCGGCAATGATGCATCACCCTGCGCCGGCCAGCCTTTCACGGTGAATTCGTAAACCCTTGCCAGTGTCGGGTTGTTCTGTGTTTCCCGCTCGATACATTGGCTGGTGATGGGCAAGTGTTCCATAACAGCCGTATGATATATTTCCACGGGGTCCTGTACTATCTCTTCGATCTCAGCAGGCAATGGTAGCCGCGACAGGCCACCCGCATTGCCATGCTGTTTGGTACCCTTATATTCGATAAGGTACTGGTGTGCGCCTAAGAACAGTGACCATCTCTGTAGCCTTTGGGCCGTCATCAGGGGCACCCCTTTTGTTGGATTAAATATCGACACCAACGGTTGATGATCCGTCAGTAGTGTGAAACGTTGCCCATGTAGGTAGTGGTGGAATTTTTTTATACCCCACACCAGACTGAGGGCCTCCCTGTCGATTTGCGCATAGTTTCTTTCGGCTGTAGTTAACGACCTTGAGGCAAATGCTATTGGCCTCTCCGTCCCATTGGGAAATTTGTGTGACAACACTGCCCCTATACCATACGGGGAGGCGCCACATGCCAACCTCATTGGCATTTTTGGGTCAAAGTGTGCGAGCACTTCCTTTGATGTAATGAGTTGTTTACCCTTTTTAAAAGCAGCCTCACACGCTTTGTCCCAATTTCAGGAGACTCCCCTTTGCAGCAATGAATTTAGTGGATGTAAAATGGACGATAAGTTCGGGAGGAACTTATGGTAATAGTTTATAAGGCCTAAGAATGATCGTAACTGAGATACATTCTCAGGGGGCGGGGCCTTCACTACTGCCTCGATCTTTTCCGGGGACTTATGCAGGCCTTCCTTGTCTATAATGTGACCACAGTATGAGATACGTTCCTGGAAAAACTCACATTTCTGCTTGTTCGCCCTGAGTCCGCATTGTTGTAACCGCAGAAGTACTCGCTCCAGGCTAGCGAGGTGGTCGCTATCCGTTTGTCCTGTCACCAGGATGTCATCCAGGTAGCATTGCGTTCCTGGAATGCCCTGTAAGGCCTGTTCCATGGTCCTCTGCCATATTGCCGGGGCGGACGCCACACCAAATACCAGGCGATTGTACTGGTACAATCCCTTGTGTGTGTTAATCGTTAGGAGCTTTTTCGAGTCCTGTTCCACCTCCACCTGTAAATAAGCTTGACAAAGGTCAATCTTCGTAAAGTGTCTACCCCCAGCTAACGATGCGAATATGTCCTCTGTACTGTGTGCAGGACTGGGTTAATAGTTATCTTAAAATCCCCGCAAATGCGAACCTTCTTTGGTTCCCCCGGTGTGTTATTTGCAGATTTCTTTATAACTGGGATGATGGGCGTGGCCCACTCACTCCACTCAATCTTTGTAAGGACACCTGCACTCTCTAAGGCATCCAGTTCTGCTTCCACAGCTGGCCGAATGGCGTAAGGCACCGGTCTGGCCTTACAAAACTTGGGGTTTGCGTCTTGAGCAATAGTTATTTTTGCTCTAATGTCCTTTAAGGTCCCCAGCCCTTGTTGGAACACCTCTGGCGTTTTTGCCAATATTTTCGACAGCCTGCTTGTAATGGTTGTATCATCCTTGGTGGTCTCTACTTTTAACTCGTGTATTGACTTCCCGTCGAAATGGATTTTTCTTATCCATTCCCTACCCAAAAGTGGTGGTCCACCATTTGGTAGGACGTATAAATAAAGTCCTGGCACTTTTCTGCCGTTGTATTTAACTGTTACTTGCATTTTTCCCTTCGGGTAAACGTTTTGTCCCGTATATGTTTTTAATTTAATTTCCGTATCCTTTAAGGGAATGCGTTTGAACAGCCTGTTATAATCTTGTTCATTAATTACTGATAGGGCTGAACCCGTGTCCAGCTCCATATTAACTTCGACGCCTGCTACCTTCATTTTAACCCACATTGTGCTGTGGTCCTCCGTTTTGTCTACACCATATAACTTGAGACATCCCAGACCTTTAGGCTCTGCTTTTGTACCTTCCTGTGACTCGTCTGAGCTACTGTCAGACATCTTATGTATTTTTGTCCTTGCCTTGGTACTGCTCGGACTGCCCCCACTATTGGGTTTCGTACCTGACCGACAAACTTTCGCTATATGCCCCTTTTTCCCACACTGCCGGCATATTTTATCACGAAACCAACAATTACTTTGGTCGTGGGTGGTTTTGCCACAACGGTAGCATTTACCTTTGTGAAATGTCACCTCATGGGTGTCATAGCAGGCTGTGTTTTGTCGCATTTGAGCAGCACCCTGTGCTGCTGCTTCATGGACCGATGCTATTTCAATCGCCTGATCTAGGCTGAGCTGTTTCTTGGCTAGCAACCATTTTCGTGTACTCTCATTTAACATGCCACAGACAAATCTGTCTCTGATCGCGTCCGCCAAAAAGGCTCCAAACTGGCAATGTTTGGACAACCTTCTGAGCTCAGCCAAATAGGCTGCCTGCGACTCATCATTCCTTTGGTCGCGTCTGTAGAAGCGGTACCTTTCCGCTATAAATGGTGGCTTAGGGTTTAAATGTTCCCTTAACATATCAACAATTTGGGCATACGTTTTGTCTGCTGGCTTTTCTGGAGTAAGAAGATTCCTCAGCAGACCGTATGTTTTTGCCCCCATAAAATTTAATAAGGTTGCTGCCTTTTCGTCATCTTTCACCTTGTGTACTATGCAATAAAGTTCATGCCTTTCGACATAGGCATCCCACTCTTCTGTGTCCTCAACAAATTCTGACAACCAACCTTCTTTGGACATTTTAAACTGCTGAAGAGCTTTTCCTGCCTTTGTCCACTAGATGGCGTTTTTTTATTTTTTTTATTTTAAACTGCTGAAGAGAAAAAAAAACTTTCCCCCTTTGTCCACTAGATGGCGCTTTTCCCGCCTTTTCTCCTGCTGCTGCTAACGACCTCTCTCCAGCGTCGTTATTTTTGGCCCTTGCAGCTCCCGTTATTGCCACCACCGCTATTAACAATGACCTTCCCCTCTCGTGGCTTGCTAGTCCTCGTGGCTCCGTTTGTTCCCCAGATCGCCTGCCCGTTCTGGCCCTTGCAGCTCCCATTCCCCGGGAAGGATTTCAGTTTACCTGGCCTTGGGTGGACTTTTGCCCCATGGCTGGAGCGCCCGTTCAGCCTCTTCTCTCAGCTGCTGCAGCTTCTGTTGGAACCCTCTCTCTCTCTCTCTGTTGCTGCTGCTCCTCCCGAACCTGGAGTGCTGGGCGGTTTCCTTTGGTCGACACTGGACTCTGCAGGCTGGCTGGTAAGAAGCCTCTGTCCTTCTCTCTCCGTACTGCTGCTGTTCCTTTGTTGCACCGTGTACTGGTGAGTTCGAACCTTACTCGTCGCCAGTGTAAAGTATGTGTCTATACTTCATCCAATAATGAAGAGACAGCTTGGAAGATTCAACATAGGTCTTTACTTAATACCAACAGGCGGGAACTGAGGGGCGATCAGTACCCACAGTACTATTTATACCCCTATGGCCAGGAGTGGTACTATGGTATCACTACGCCCTCCAAAGTAGTGCCGCCCTGGCCATAGGTTTAAAGTAACATACATATTACATACACAACACATATCATCCAGTTCTTCAATACTATGATGTGAAGGAGGTGGTCACATTATAGTCTGATGAATCAGAATCAGGTTCTGGTGCACCTTTGATGTTGAAAGCACAGTCAGTGGTATATGTCTCGAGGTCACCCACTCTTATCAGAATGGAAGTATGCACAAATTGAGAAAGAGATGCTTTTGATAGTTGTGTTCATGTGTGAAATATGCATA
Source organism: Somniosus microcephalus (assembly GCF_052327205.1). Taxonomy (NCBI): domain Eukaryota; kingdom Metazoa; phylum Chordata; class Chondrichthyes; order Squaliformes; family Somniosidae; genus Somniosus; species Somniosus microcephalus. Next base: position 87,805,257 of record NC_140992.1, on the reverse strand, counting down.
TGGTTGGGAAGTTATAATCTGGCTGGTTTAAGATCCATGTGAATCTGTGGTCTCGGGGGGCACTGCTGCATAAATCTTGTGCAGCCCTAACTTTTCTTTTCAATCTTGCTCAGTTGCTAAATATTTCTGATTGCTGCTGGCTATCTTGCACACGGTGACTCAAACACTTCACTCCTAGTTCCAGACATGGAACAAACCCTCATTTGAATGGATCTACAAGCACAGCTCCTGCACCTCATTTTGGGAGGAGGCTGGTGAACTCACTGCAAAAGAGGTGAAATTTCCTTTCTTCACTGGAGGAAACATTCCTTTCTACTTCTGTACTCTTGTTAGATTTTACAAAAACAGGAATTTTTGACCCAGGGACAGAGTGAAATTTTAAAAAAATCAGAGGGAGTAACGGACACTTGTAGTGATCCCATTTTAAAAAGAAATTAGGTAATGCTTTATTTATTATCATTTCAATGTCCTCCTCCTATTCCCCCACTCTATATACTCCAACTTGTCCCAACTTCACCTTCTACCATCTTGTTCTGTGCTAAGTCCTGCTTGCCGACCCACATTGCCCCTCTGTCCCCCAACACATTGACCCTGAATTTGCGGTCGGAAGCTTCTTGTGGGGAAATGCCTCCAATTCGCAAATAAAATGCCCGTGTACCTGGTGGTCTTGGAGGTACAGAGATTCGCGGTCCTGGGCCGCTCAGGGTACCCACGGGTAGAGGCCCACGTATCCCGGGGTGCAGGCGGTTTGCAAGCGCCCCTGTGATCACTTGGGCCGGCCCAACAAATGAAAGAAGGGGGATCCCCATTCGTGCTTATGGGGATTCCATATGTACAGAATGGGAATGAATGGGAATACTCCAAAAAATACATCTACACATCAAATAAATTTTAAAAAACCATTACATATTTAAAATTAATTAAAATGCCATTTAATTAAGTATTTAAACAAAAATTTAATTTTTTGAAAAATAAATTTATATGTTTTAAAGGAGCTTAAAATAACCTTACCTTATAGTACAGGTTTTTTAATGTTTAAATGATTGAAAAAAAATTATTTTAATATTTTTCTAAACTCTTATGCTGGTAAAAGCAGGCCTTACACCTGCTTTTACCAGGCGTAAGAATTTCATGGGCATTCGCTGGGCAGAAGTTGGGTAAATAGCCCAACTCTCTGTCCACGGATGCCCTTTTCCTGGGGATGCATTGGATCTGTCAAGAAGATTCTTGACAGATCTCAAGTTCTGGATTTTTGCGCATGAGCTTCGCACGCAGAAACCTGGAACTTGTGCGGCCCTTACGGGCACATAGCACCTTGTATGTGCCCTTAGGGGCCGCAAATTATGGGCCAATAAATACAAAATTCTTGTCTTCAGATTCCTCCATGGTTTTGCCCCATCCTATATCTGCATATTCCTCCAACCTTGTATGCCTTTCCACCCACTTCAATCCTCTAAAATTGGCCTTTTGTGCAAAATCCCCTCCATTTGCTCTGCCTTAAACTACAGCAGAGAAAAAAGGATCTTTCATTAAAAAATACAATGAAGGGATAATTACTAGTCCTAGCCCCTTTAGGGCTACCCCGGATCAGGCGTATTCCTCAGACGTTCACTTTCAATGAAAGTTTGAGGTAGCCAAATCCTAAAGACGCGTAATTGGGTCTAAAGGTCTGGACTATCTCTCCCTAAAGGAAAGGAACAACCTGAAAATGTTACCATCCTCCAGATAGCACTTTTAATAAGTTTAGCTAGACTGTAACGTTCCGGATATTATGAGGGTCCAGAAAACGCACCCAGAGTTCTGCAACTCCTCACCAAAGAGTGTACAGAGATTGAGTTTGCGAGTTTGATACAGAAGTCTTATGTGAGACAATTCTAAATATATATAGATTTATTAAAGAACCTACATGTAATTTACAGTTGGTGAGTCAATCGCAACATTAACAGTTCCAAAAAGAGAAAGCTTACAATTCTATTATCAGAGAACCTTACTCTCAAATCTTAACTTTGCTACAGTTTTACAGTTCTTAGTTTTCTGCAGGATATCCACCAAAATCAAATACCTTTGATCCCCGAGGTACCGAGTGTTGGAGACTTTCAGAGTCGCCTCTGAAGCCGATAATTGCTTTGCCCCTTTAAAGCGAGTCTACTATCCCATTTGAGAGTTCAATATTTATACCCTTTTCCAGTGGTATTTCCTTTAAGGTTTTCTGCTGATGTAAGCTAATTATCTCTAGTCATTTTTCTGCTGATTCTGCAATTCTTACAGTCACCTCAGCTGGTAGCATTATAGAATTATGTCTCTTCTCTAGGTGTTCTAAGTTTACCATAAAAAAACACTGTAACAGCAGGTGGGGAAGAAATTGGGTATAGCCCCGCTTGGGGCGCTAGAATTGGCGGTGCGCAAATTGTATCGCCAGGCGCAACTTAGCGCCACCTTGAGCGATATTGGGTTGCATTGCCCCTAAAGTTGATTGTGGCGTAAAATCAGGTGCTGCACGGGACTCCTAAGGCGCTAACCTGGCGGCGCTACTCAATATCTGGGCGGCCGGGCGCAGCGCAGGTGCTGTCAATAATCGATGACCATGAGACATGCTGGCGCTGGCCAGCTCTTAAAGGGGTGGGTCATTTAGGATCAGCAGCCACACTCATCACCCTGTAGGCCTCAAAATCGGCGCTGTGCATTCTGTGGCATTACAAACTTTGACCAGATGGAGAGGGTGAGGCAGAGAGCGGAGCGCTTTACCGATGGGGCATTGGATGCTTTGGTTGGCGCAGTGGAGCGCCGGCGAGCAGTGCTGTACCCTGACAATGGCAGGAGGCCTCATCAGAACGAGTACCACAGAGCTTGGAGGGAAATTTCTCAAAGAGTCAACTCCAGCAGCATGGCGCCCAGGACTCCTGTGCAATGCAGGAAGAAGTTCAACGATCTCACTCGGGTCGTTAGGGTGAGTGGCTTTTTGGCAATCTTCTTCATCCCTCCATCTGCACCTGACTTTATGGCCAGAGGGTGCGCGATGCCCCAATGGCCATCTGTCAGCCAGCACCCATGGCCCTTTCTGGGAACGCACACGCACATTCATCTCAGGGCATACTGTAAGGGCTGTTCCACCATGGGGGGCATGAGATGACAACTCAGGGCATACTGTAAGGGCTGTTCCACCATGGGGGGCATGAGATGACAACTCAGGGCATACTGTAAGGGCTGTTCCACCATGGGGGGCATGAGATGACAACTCAGGGCAGCATGTTTCATCACTTCCCGTCCTTTCTCCTGCAGGCCAAGCTGGCCAGGAACCGGAGGGAACAGATTCGTACCGGAGGAGGCCGTCCTCAGCTGCAGACACTGACGGACCTGGAGGAAAGAGTCCACCAGATTGTTGGAGGCCGGATGAGTGGTCCTGTCACACTGGAGCTGCCGACCCCATTTTGCACAGCGATGGTAAGGTCATCACCTTTTTGAACTGTCTCCTTCCACTTGTTCCCCCCACCAGCATGCTTTTTCACTCTGGACCCATGTCAGAGCATTGCAGCACTCTTGCATCCCTTGCTGCCACCCTGTCCTTTTGCTAAAGCCACTCTTCAACCTCCCTGCTTTCAGATGCTGCATCACCAGCTCGGGAGCCGGCCCATCAAGCTGCCAGGGACACTGATTCCGGAGGCGACGAGCAGGAGGAAGCTGGACCATCCGTACCACCCTCAGGCGAGCCAGCCCATCTGCAGACTGGGGATAGTGCTTCCCTGGAGGGGAGCAGGGGGGGATGGCTCTGAGGAGGAACCAGTTGCAGGAACCAGCGGGCTCCAGCAATGCAAGGGGGGTAGGGAAGCTCAGGAGCTGTCTCCCCGGAGGGCGAGTCAGGTCACGATGACTGCTGCACAGAGCGCAGAAGAGGTGTATTCCCTCGCAGAAATGAGCGCCCAGGCTCGGCTCAGGCACACTGAGCTGATGGCTGCAGTGGCAAGGATGCCTGAATCCATCGAGACACTGGCAAGGAGTGTGCAAGACTTCGGGGCAGCACAGGCGAGGAGTGTACAAGACTTCGGGGCAGCCCTGGAAAAGACTGCCCAGGGCTTCGGTACATCACTGGAAAGGACTGTCCAGGGCTTCGCTACATCACTGGAAAGGACTGTCCAGGGCTTGACCGAAGCACTGGAAAGGACTGTCCAGGGCTTCACCGAAGCACTGGCACCTGCCACGCAAGTGTTGAGTGCTGCCACGCAGTCACTCGCTGGCCTCATGCAGAGGCAGATTGAGACCACGCAAGCACTGACTGCTGCCACCCTCGATGGATCAGGCAGGATTACCCGGGGCCCTTGCAGCACCACAGCAGGCCAGCAATCTGTGGACCAGCCGATTGGTTTGCATGCTGCGGTGCTGCCCTGTCAGAGTGCCAGTGTGTCGGCCGACCACGGAGTAGGTGTCCGCTGTCAGGATGTCAGCATTCCTGATGCCACCGCTGGCACGTCTCCACTGCAGCTGCCATCACCTGCAGGACAGACTGCTTCCACCCATGCCCAGTTGGAGCAGTCAGCATCCAGGTCCTCCAAGCCCAGAGTCCGTCCAGGCCGTCCCTCAGGGGCATCTGCACTTTCGGACAGTCAGCAGGCGTCCCCCAGCCTTCATGCAGCCACTGGGGTCCCATTACGGAGGAGCTGCAGGGAGGGGAGGGGCCGTTCTCGCAAGAGAAGTAGATCACCATCAAAGGGGAAAGAGTAGAAGGTGCTGCTGAGACGTCTTATTTCTAGAAATCAAGGCCGTGGATGCTGGTCTGAATGTTAGTAATGTTTTGGATAGTCTCCCGGGTGTGCGAGTCACTTGGTCTGAATGTTAGTAATGTTTTGGATAGTCTCCCAGGTGTGCGAGTCACTTATGTGTTAGTTTGTTAGTTAAGCTTTCTGGTGCCATTGCTTTGTCATGTTGGAAGGAAGCACATTTTTCAAAATAAACAAATTATTTTATTGACATTGGCCATGTCTGCTATTTACATTCATACTGGCCTTCATAGGCTTTGGGTTATCCGAATAGTTCCATTCCTGGTCTTCGATTGGCACCAAGCATTCCGTGAGAGGAGCCTAGAACCGACTCCTTATAAGTCTCTGACGGACGGCCCTTCCAGTTTCTGGGACCCTCCCGTCTTGGTCCTCCTCCTCCTCCTCCTCCTGCTCCTCCTCCTGCTCCTCCTCCTCCTCCTCCTCCTCCTCCTCTGCTGGTCCTTCAATGTCTGCTGGCATTGGCTGGGTGCGCAGGGTGGCGAGGTTATGGAGCATGCAGCAGACAACGATAAAGTGGGAGACTCGCTCTGGTGAGTACTGCAAGGCGCCTCCCGAATGGTCCAAACAGCGGAACCACTGCTTCAGCATGCCGATTGTGTGCTCCACAATGTTCCTCGTCGCCTGATGGCTGACGTTGTAGTGCTCTTCTGCAGGAGTGCTGGGCGAACGGAGTGGGGTCATCAGCCATGGGCACAGAGGATAGCCCTTGTCACCGAGAAGCCAGCCTTCTGGGTGAGCCGGGGCCTCGAAAAGGTCTGCTACTGAAGTCTGGCGCAGGATGAATGCGTCGTGGCTGCTGCCTGGGAACTGAGCATTGACCGCGAGGATCAGCTGCTGGTGGTCACAGACCAGCTGCACATTCAAGGAGTGGAACCCCTTGCGGTTGCAGAAGTCCTCAGGATTCAAAACAGGCGCCCGCAAAGCCACGTGCGTGCAGTCAATGGCGCCCTGCACCATGGGGAAGTCCACTATTGCCGCGAAGCCCTCTGCGCGCTCCCGCTGCTTCTCCGGTGTTGCAGTGAAGGAGATGTACTGCCGCCGCCTTTTAAACAGGGCATCTGTTACTTGCTGGATGCAGCTATGCACCACAAACTGGGAGATGTTAGCAATGTCCCCAGTTGCTGCCTGAAAGGAGCCGGTCGCATAGGAATTCAGTGCTACTGTAATCTTGACAGCCACCGACAGAGAGGTCCTGCACCTTATCTGCGGCTGAAAATCTACCTGAAGCAGGTGGCACAGCTCAGTCACCACCTCCTTTCTGAATCGCAGCCTCCTAAGACACTGCTCCTCCGACATGTTGAGGTAAGAGAACTGCTGCCTGAATACCCTGGCAGCGTAAGGTCTGGTGTGGCGACGTTTGTTGGCCCTCCTCCATCTGGCCATTCCTGGCCCTCTCTCCCTCCGTCTCTGTGCCCTTTCCAGATGGTCGAGCAGCAGGACGTTCCCCTCCAAAGCAGCCCCCATAATAATAGGTAACAAGAAATTATACTGGGTGTAAACGCTCACCAGCAGCAGGGTGATGGTCTGAAGGCTGAAGGTCCTCTGGCAGCGCTGGGTCACTAGTGATATGGCTCTCAGAGTGCAACTCTGCAACTTTGTGAAAATCTCAAAAAAGTTGTGCTCCCAAAATGGCTGCCACTTTTATACCAGTGCAGTCTCCTTTAAAGAGCGCCCCCCTAAGCCCGAGAGCAACTGGGGAATGTTCCAGTAAGCTGTCCTTATTAGCGCCAGGCGGAACGAAGGGGCGCACCACTGAATTTCCGGTCCGGGGTGCCAAAAAGGCGTTGCACACTGAAATGACGTCATGATCTGCCTGCGCCCACAAGTGGGCGCTAAGATTTAGCGCTGGCGCTAAAACCCACTCAATATGGCAAGAGGCGCTGGGTTCACTGCGCCCGGCCGAAAATTGGCTAATGCCCCACTTCTCGGCCTCTTTAGGCGCTAATCGCTGGCGTTACCAACCGAATTTCTCCCCCGGTGTTTTTTACTTGATTTCATTTTTACAAAGGCAGATGTTTCTTACTTTTATGTGCTTCTTTACGAGGTGTAAATTAGAACACCTTGTACAGGATGAACCATTGTTTGATTCCGAAAGGTTCAGACTACCGAAGCCTTTAACCTTCTGTTTCAATAAGGTTATTGATTCAGTGTCAACAACTATCTTATCTCTATAGTCAGAATGCTTTCACAGCTTTTTCATATTTAGGTTTCTAGATTTCCAGACTCAGTTTATCATGTTTTAGTCAGGCCAGAATTCTTTCATAGAATGGTGTATTTTTCTGAATAGGTTATATGGCTTATTCCTTCACAACAACACTTCAGAACTTATTGCTGACAGCGTGCATGTGGTGTAAATAGTAGGTTAACTGCACCAGTACAAGAAGAGTTGTTTCTACCAAAATTTATGGAGAAAACATTTTAAAATGACACTAATCTATTAAAGGGGCACTATCAAAAGAAATATGTATGTGAATAAATGAAACTATTATGTAAATAGTGTCAAAATGGATTGTTGCTCCAATTCTGGCCTCTTGAGCATCCCCAATTTTAAGCGCTCAACCATTGGTGGCCGTGCCTTCAGCTGCTGAGGCCCTAAGCTCTGGAATTCCCTCCCTAAATCTCTTTGCCTCTCTACCTCTCTTTCCTCCTTAAGACGCTCCTTAAAACCTACCTCTTTGACGAAGGTTTTGGTAATTTACCCTAATATCTCCTTATGTGGCTCGGTGTCAAATTTTATTTGATAATCCTCCTGTGAAGCACCTTGGGACGTTTTACTATGTTAAAGGCGCTATATAAATGCAAGTTGTTGTTGTTGCATCGTGATGAAAGTGATGCGTTTCTCTTCTATCTGCCACAAAAGCTTGCTGAATACTTTTGCATTGACGTTAGTTGCTTAAACAGAGAGAAAAAAGGTTCTTCTGTTAACAGTAAAAAAAAATTGAGCAATGTAGTAAATGCTGGATGATAGCCCAAGAGTTAATGGTGAGGAGCGCGGGACGGGGGGTGGTGGTGCGGGTTACGTGGTTAGGCTTGATGCCAAATGTACTTGGTCGACAATTGCACTATTCCACTGGGCCACCATTGTACAGCTGAATCCTGTCATGTACAATAGATCAGCAGGGACAGAAAATGCCTTTTCAAAATATACTTTGATATTGGCATTTGAGCAAAGCTGGTTAAATTTAATCTTTTTTTCTGAAAAGACTGGATTTAGTTTTCTGAATGGAATTACTGGTTTGGGTGTTTCCCATTACAGTATCTGTAACAGCAGCGATTTTTTTTCTTGGTCCAAAGGAGGGAAATATATTTAAATCCCAATTCACCTAATATGACTTCAGGGTCCAGCCCTATTGCATGTCAGTACTAAGTACTTATGCCAGATAGTTTCCTGCATCAGATTTGTGCTTAAGTGGAGCTGACTGCCTGTGTGCACAAACTGATTACAGCTGTGTGGCCAGCTTGCGATGTTGAATTTGACCCACTAAACATAAGTATAATATAACAATATTTGGTAACTGGTCCTGCACTTGTAAAACATTGGGGATTGTTGTTTATTGATATGCTTATTAAGTGCTGCCAGAATAAAGCACTTTGCAATTTCTGCATTTAGTAACTTGGATTGTAAATTCTTCTACGTGATACATGATAGCATATCATTGCTAGCTATATTTATCTGCTGATGGTAAGACAATATGCACACAAGTAAAGTTTCACTTATCCAAAGTTTAAACCTTCAAATAAAGTGATGTATTTACAACTAAGATATCAAGAAAATTCAGCTGGGGAGAGGTCTATTGAGTACAGCACTTGAGCACAAGTTTCCCAGGTCGAATCCAAAGTCCTGTTAAAATCCTCTGCCTTTTTATATCCTTCTGAGCTACAAATCACTACTCTAAATGCCCTTATAAGAACATAAGAAAGAGGAGCAGGAGTAGGCCATTCGGCCCTCCGAGCCTGCTCTGCCATTCAACGAGATCATGGCTGATCTTCTGCCTCAACTCCATTCACCGGCCCTATCGCCATATCCCTTGATGCCCTTACTAGTCAGAAATCTATCGAATTCTGTTTTGAATATATCCTATGACTGAGCCTCCACAACCCTCTGAGGTAGAGAATTCCAAAGATTCACCACCTTCTGTGTGAAAAAATTTCTTCTCATCTCAGTCCTGAATGGCCTACCCTTTATCCTGAGGCTGTGGCCCCTGGTTCTAGGCTCCCCAGCCAAGGGAAACATTCTCCCAGCATCCACCCTATCAAGCCCTGTAATAATTTTGTATGCTTCAATGAGATTTCCTCTCATTCTTCTGAATTCAAGAGAATACACTTCTCATACAACAGTCCCGCCATCCCAGGAATCAATCTAGTGAATCTTTGTTGCACCGCCTCCAAGGCAAGTATATCCTTTCTTAGGTAAGGAGACCAAAACTATGCACAGTACTCCAGGTGTCGTCTCACCAAGGCCCTGCACAATTGTAGCAAGACTTCCTTATTCTTATACTCCAACCCCTTTGCAATAAAGGTCAACATGCCATTTACCTTCCTTATTGCTTGCTGTACCTGCATGCTAGTTTTCTGTGTTTCTTGCATGAGGGCACTCAAATCTCTCTGGACACCAACATTTGAAAGTTTCTCACCATTTAAAAAATATTCTGTTCTTCTATTCTTCCTACCTAAGTGAATAACCTCACATTTCCCTACATTATACTCCATCTGCCACCTTACTGCCCACTCACTTAGTCTATCTATATCCCTTTGCAGACTCTTTGGGGTAGATTTTCCCGAACCTGTCGGGAAGAAGGCGGGACTTCCCATTTTGGGTTTTTGACCCACCTACTTCGACGTCTGGCCAATCCGCGCGATTTTCCCTTGATTGACCTTGTTGAGCCCGCCCAGCGGGCTCAGCAGGCCAATTAAGGGCCACCCGGCAACAGGTGACATCACAGGCTGCAATTTCATCTGTCAAGAGTTCTTGACAGATGAAATATCAGTGTTTCACAGCTGTTTGAAGCTGTGAGACACTGACACTCTGAGTTCTGACATGAGTCCTTCTGCACAGACTCAGTTAGAACTCTCAGCAGCACTCAAAGCTGAAAGCTGTCACTTTTGACAGATCGCAGCCGTTCAGCTTTCAGTTCCGGCTGAGTGATGCGCTCCCAACGGCTACAGGAGGAAAGGCTGTTAAGGTAAGTACAGGTAAGTAAAAGTTCTTTGCACACTTTAGACACATCAAACACACTTACCTTTACACTCATGCACCCATCACTCACCTGAGCACTGACATCACGACCCCTCCAACTCCTTCAACCCGACGGCCCGCCTGCTCTAACCTGGCGTGGTTTGGAGCCGTTGGGAAACCTTCCCGCCTGGTTTCGGTGGGTCCCAGTGTGGGGCGGGTACCCGCCACCCCTGAAACTTACGTGGGGCGGGGTTTTGGGTGGGATGGTGTCGGGACCCCCAAATTTGGGATTTCCCCCCCCCCCACATGCCTGAAACCCAGCCTGACGGCTCCATGAAAATCTAGCCCTTTGTGTTCCCCTCACAGCTTACTGTCCCACCTAGCTTTGTATCATCAGCAAACCTGAATACATTACACTCGGCCCCTTCATCTAGGTCATTAATATAGATTGTAAATAGCTGAGGCCCCAACACTGATCCTTGCGGCACCCCACCAGTTACAGCCTGCCAAAATATTCTTTCTGATATTTTGTTGCCTACCTTACCCTCGGTAAGCTCTAGCTGCTCGTCATGGGTGCGATTATGGCCAGTTTGAGTTGGAAGAAGGGCAGGAACAACAGCAGCCTCAGCAACCAGGGCTAGCAGCAGCTGGGCCTGTTAGAGAACAGCAGGTGAGGGGCTGCTTGTGGAAGGTCTTGCCCAGCTCACAGGGTCTATATGCTTAGTCACTTGCTTGGATGCTTCAGAGGAGCAATGTGTCAGGATGCTGCACTTCACCAGGCAGACTGTTACAGATCTGTGAAGCCACCTGCAGCAGGACCTGGGGGCCATGCTTTACTAGTAGCTTTCAAAGTCACCACAGCCCTTAACTGTTATGTATTGTGTGTTCTGTTGTGTGTTCTCCTCCCACCTGTGGTGGCGCTGTCACAGGAGATAAATGGTTGGGTGTTCTCTGTTAAGTTTAGCTCTCTTTGTTCGGAACTTCCCAGAACTTCCTTTCCTTCCAATAAAGCACTTCATGTTTGAATCTCTGAGTTCTGAGTCCTAAATTGTGTCTAGGTAGAAAGGTACCGACACAACAAGTGGCAACGAGGAGCGGATGAATCTGCGTACGTTACGGGTGCAGTGAGTAAACAGAAAATTTAATTTGAAACATGAGATGGCTACTATATTAGGAAACATTGGTGATTTTGATGAAAATGTGGAGCAATGGAGCGCTTATACAGAACGTTTTGACTATTTTGTATTGGCGAATGCGGTGGCAAATGAAAAGGTCGTGCCTACCTTTTTGAGTGTAATCGGGCCAAAGCCATTCAATTTACTTCGCAGCCTCGTGTAACCAGATAAGCCAGGAACTAAAACATATAAGCAACTAGTGGAAATTCTTGGAGCACATTTTTCACCAAAACCTCTGATTATTGCTGAGAGATTTAGATTTCACAAACGGAATCAAGAGGAGGGGGAATCGGTGACGATGTTTATTGCTGCTTTAAAAAGGTTGTCAGAACACTGCCAGTTCAAGGAGGTGCTGAATGACACCATTAGAGACAGACTTGTGTGTGGTCTGCAAAATGCAGCCACACAGAAGCGCTTTCTTACTGAGGACAACCTTACTCTTGAAAAGGCCATTGAAGTTAGTGTCTCTATGGAGATGGCAGAAAAGGAGGCTCACCAGTTGAGTTCAACAGGGAGAGTTCACAAGGTGTCGTCTGAGCCTAAAGGTGCGCGGAACGACACATGTTACCGTTGTAGTAAAACAGGCCATCACGCTAATGACTGCTGGTGTACGGAGCTGGAATGCCGAAATTGTGGCAAAAAGGGTCACATTGAACGCGCCTGTAGAGGTAAAAAAAAGAACAGACAGAGCTGGGAAGCATGGAAGCAAAATGCCTGTATTTGGACAAGAGAGGAAAAAGAGTGTTCATTCAGTGCAGTATGATGGAACAAGCAAAACAGAGGGGAGCGACACCTCTGAGGAGGAAGAGGTGCACATACTGACAGTTGCAGGTGATTTAAATGGCTACTGGGTGTCACCACTGGTGGAGGGACAATCAGTGCGGATGGAGGTGGACACAGGCGCGGCTGTGTCCCTTGTTTCAGACATTGTCTACAACAAAATGCTAAAGCATCTTACCCTTCAGCCAACAAACATTGTGCTAAAGATGTATACCGGCGAACCTGTGGCCATGAGAGGCGTCATTGAGGTGACAGTTAAATTGAACGGACAGACTGCAAAACTGCCACTATATATAGTAAAGGGAAATTACCCATCGCTACTGGGACGTGCGTGGCTAGAGAAAATCACGCTGGACTGGCCTGCAGTCCGCATGATGTCAAAAGGGGAGTCAGGTCTGACTGCAGTGTTAAACAAACATGCAGAACTCTTCAATGGGGAACTTGGGAGCATGAAAAAGATCAGCATGAGACTGGACATTAAACCTGACAGCAAGCCGAAGTTTCACAAAGCCCAACCTGTACCCTATGCAATTAGGCCAAAAGTTGAGGCTAACTTGGAGGTCTTAGTCGAGAATGGAGTCCTGGAGCCTGTGAGCATGAGCAAATGGGCGACACCCATTGTTCCTGTCCTGAAAAAGGATGGATCTGTTCGAATCTGCGAGGATTTTAAAGTGACTATTAACCCGGTGCTGTCTGCGGAACAGTACCCTCTTCCCGTCATTGATGATCTTTTTACGGGCCTGGCTGGAAGGCAAAAGTTCAGCAAAATAGACTTATGCCAGGCTTATCTACAAATGCATGTCGATGACAAATCAAAGGAGCTGCTGACAATTGTGATACACAAGGGGCTATACAGGTACTGCTGCCTTCCGTTTGGAATTACGTCGGCCCCTGCTCTATTCCAAAGGGCAATGGATCAGATTTTGAGTGGACTGCCAGGAGTCCAGTGCTACCTGGACGACATCCTTGTCACTGGGACAAATGAGGAGGATCATCTTCTGAACTTGGATGCGACACTACAACGACTGAAAGAGTACGGACTCAGAGTTTGTAAAGACAAATGTGAATTCTTTCAGTCTTCAGTTGAGTACCTGGGGCATGTGATTGATGCCAATGGCCTGTATAAGGTGCTGTCAAAGGTCAAGGCGATCATGGAGGCCCCAGCACCCCAGAATGTGAGCCAGTTACATTCATTTCTGGGGCTACTTAACTACTATGGGAAGTTTATTCCAGACTTAGCAACATTGCTGAAGCCGTTACATCAGTTGCTATGTCAAGGCAAAACATGGAAATGGACTGAACTGTGCAACGAAGCTTTCGCCCAAGCAAAGAAAGCATTGCTGAAATCGGAGGTCCTGATACACTTCGACCCAAAGCTACCCATGCAGCTAGCATGTGATGCATCACCATATGGTGTGGGAGCAGTCATATCCCACATCATGCCTTCGGGTGAAGAGAAACCTATCGCCTTCGCATCACGCACCTTGAACAAGGCCGAGAGTAACTATGCGCAGATCGAGCGCGAGGCCTTGGGAATCGTTTTTGGAATTCGAAAATTTCATCAGTACCTGTTTGGGAGAAGGTTCACACTCCTGACGGACCACCGTCCATTGACTTCAATCTTCGGGCCCCACACCGAAATTCCGTCTCTCGCTGCAAGCAGGATGCAAAGGTGGGCTTTACTGTTGTCAGGACACACATACGACATCAAATATCGCAAATCAGACTTGCACGGCAACGCACACGGTCTCTCGAGGCTACCCTTGCCTGTTACTCCCCCAGAGCCTCGTCAGATAGACATCTTCTACTTTGGACAAGTGGAGGGAGCACCTGTCACTGCAGTTCAGGTGCGAATGTACACCCGCAACGATCCAGTCCTGTCTGAGGTAATGGACGATGTCATTCGAGGGAGAGCTACAGGAGATTCTCCTAGTTTAAAACCTTATGTTTCAAAAAGAAATGAGCTCTCCGTCCAGGCAGGTTGTCGTCTTTGGGGACGCCGTGTCATCATTCCGGCACCTCTGAGGGAACCTATACTGCAACAACTTCATACAGGCCACAGTGGGATGGTTCGGATGAAGGAAATGGCAAGAAGCTACTTCTGGTGGCCAGGTCTCGATGGGAATATTGAGGAGAAAGCCAAAACATGTTCCCCATGTCAAAGGGTCCGGAATGTTCCACAGCTGGCAACCCTACACCCCTGGGATTGGCCTGCAGAAGTGTGGCAGCGAGTACATGTGGACTTCGCCGGTCCTTTCGAAGAGAAGATGTTTATGGTGGTTGTGGACGCTCGTAGCAAGTGGCCGGAGGTTGCTGTGATGAGGTCTACCACGGCAGAGAAAACAATTGAGAAACTTGGTGAGATGTTCAGCCGTTATGGCTCACCGGAACAACTCGTAAATGACAACGGTCTACAATTTGTATCACAGGAGTTTGCAACCTTCCTGCATGTGAATGGTGTCCAACACATCAGGTCTGCGCCCTATCATCCCTCTACTAACGGCCAGGCAGAAAGGTTTGTGTAAACTTTGAAGCACGCCTTGAAGGCATCGCAAGGCCAGGGCTCAATCCACCAACGTCTGAACAGCTTCCTGTTGTCCTATGGGAACGAGCCGCATGCCACAACCAAAACTTCCCCCGCTTCGCTCATGATGAAGAGGCAGTTGCAGACAAGTTTTGACTTACTCAAACCTCCAAGGGCAGAACAGGTTGTCCATTGTCAACAACAAGCTCAAGTTGAAAAGAGAGAGAAAAGAGCCAAGGAGAGACGGTTTCACCCTGGAGAGCACGTCCTAGCTCGAAACTACAACACTGGACCGAAATGGGTTCCTGCTACGGTGATCGCGCAGACAGGCCCTGTGTCTTACACGATTGAGACTGCTGAGGACGTCGTCTGGAGAAGACACACAGATCAACTGTTGCTAGGAGCAGAGACAGCCACAGAGGCTCCAACGGCTGGTTGGCCTGAACTGTTTCTGGATGATACCGCAAACCAGCATCCTTTGCCACAGTGCTCTTCTCCAACACAGGAAGTCAAAGAGACTGTTCCACCTGTGCAAACTCCTGACTTTCGACTGACACAGGCACCTTCTCCATCCAGGCCTGTGTCAATGCCTACTGCTGTGGAAGTCAGCGATGACCGCCGGTATCCTGTCAGAGAGCGGCGGCCTCCAAGACGCTTGGATCTGTAGGCTTAGTGACTTACCCACAAGACTGGTGCAGATTAAACCCCAGGGTAAAGTCAGGGTTTGAGGCAGTCTACCTCTACCCTAGGTTCATTGAGTGCATTGAAAGTAACTTACCTGTTGAGGAATAATGTGGACCTTCCATTTAAGAGGGGAGGAAATGTTATGTATTGTGTGTTCTATTGTGTGTTCTCCTCCCACCCGTGGTGGCGCTGTCACAGGAGATATATGGTTGGGTGTTCTCTGTTAAGTTTAGCTCTCTTTGTTCGGAACTTTCCAGAACTTCCTTTCCTTCCAATGAAGCACTTCATGTTTGAATCTCTGAGTTCTGAGTCCTAAATTGTGTCTAGGTAGAAAGGTACCGACACAACATTAACTTCTTTGCCATGGACTCCTTCTAGTCTGTCAAAGGGAACATCTCTCGAGCAGCAGCTGGGCATATTGGAAGACAGCAGGTGAGGGAACTGCATGTAGTAAGTCATACACAACACACACAGTGTACAGGTCAAGAGTCAGTTCCTTGGATCAATCTGCAGAGCAGTGCAGACCTCTGCAGCCTCCTGCAATAGGACCTGCTGCTAGCTAGACTAGGGGACCATGTTTTGCCAGTGGCTCTCCAAGTCACCATAGCCCTTGATGCTATTGCCATTGGCGCTTTCCAGTCTGCTACTGAGAGCATCCTCTGCACCTCCCTGTCTAGTACACAGCTCCATTAAGCAGGTTACCGATGCCCTGTTTTTCAGGGCTAACCAGTGACGTTCCCCATTGAACTCAACGATCAACAGGGGAGAGAATTGCAGCGGTGGCTGGCTTACCCCATGTCCAGGGCATCACTTACACAGTGTCCCACCGTATCAACAGTCCTTGTTACATCTTTCACCACTCTCTTAATCCTGTATTAAAGAACATTGAAACCATTCAGCCAACTTCTACTATAGCAGTGGCATACTGACAAGTCAGACTCTGAAGCTGCTGGAAGCTCATCAATTCCACTGATCTGTGGGAGGGCGGACTGCAGAAGATCAGTGACTCCTTGAAAGACCCTATCTGGTCCACCAATCTGTCCAGGGTGGACACAAAGCTCTCAAAGATGGAGCCCAGAGCCTGCATGGCAACTGTTTGAGCTTCCATTAAAGCTGCAAAGATGGTTGACATATGCTCCTTTTTTGAGGGCCCAGCTGAAGTGTGCCTGGAGACGGCCACACTCCAAGGAAGACAGAGTGCTGATGCCGTGTGAGATGCCTCACACAGGCTGGAAGTGGACTCCTCCATACTGTCAGCGATAGTGCTGAAACTCCTTGGCAGACCTTCCCATATCTGGCATAACTGCTTCCGTGAGGCAAGCATTTTTATTTTCATGGCTGGACCCCGAAGTCCTCGGGCTGGATTTTCTCAATGAGAAGCTTTTGGAGGCGGGACTGCTGCTTGCTGGCTCTCAATCCCGCCTCCATCAGCTTCTGGCCAACCAGCGGGATTTTTCCCTGATTGACCTTGTTAAGCCCGCCCGGCGGGCTTAGCAGGCCAATAAGTGGGAAGTCACTGACCGAGCACGTCAACGTCTGATGTGCCATCTGTCAAAATTTCTTGACAGAAGAAATGTTAGCATTTGACAGCTCTGTGAAGCTGTCTAAACACTGACATTCTGATGAGTTCTTGTGTTCAGGACTCATCAAACCTTTCAACTTTGCAGAAATCACCTGGCTGTTGGTTCGGAGGATCCAATAGCCAGTCTATGAAATCTACAATGAAGAATTCGGGACTCCGGATCCACAGCGGCTGAAGGCTGTAGGCAGAAACAAAGGTAAATGAACATTTTATAACACTTAACACTCACCCCACATACATATCACTCCACACTTGCACCCATCACTCACTTCTACATCTCACTTTCAGAGCCCTCTGACCCCCATAGGCCTCCTCTTCACCTCCTACACCCTGGCGGGGTTCTCTGAGGTCAGGAAGCCTGCACTTGGAAAGGTAAATGGGACTAACCCTATTTTCTGCCTGTTAACTACCTGTTAACAGGCAGTTAATAGGATTTAATCCCTTTCCCGCCTCAAGGAGACGGGACCTGGGGCAGGACGGGCTTCCGCCTCCTGGCAAAAGGGCATGGAGACGGGATGGGGGCGGGTTTGCCAGCCGCCCCCACATTCTGCAAATTTACCGGCAGTCCCGCCTCCTCGGGGCTGACAAAATCCAGCCCCTCATCTCTGTCCTGCTTAACAAAGCTGGAAGAGGATCTCTCCCTACAGTGAGCCCTCTCCTGGGCTGGTCCTGCCCCCAGTACCTGCTGTTGTCTTGTACTGTGTGTTTCACCATGTGCAGACTCCTCCAGTTTTCCAACCCATTCAGGGTGCCAATATTTGTGCTGGTGCCTGGCAGGATTAGTGTATGCTATCCTCCTTTGAGATATCTTCAGAAAGCTCTTGCTGCTGAGCAGGACCTAGAGGAAAGAGAAAGAGGACAAGAGTTAAGATAGCACTCCAAGGCTGAACATTAGCAGGTGACAGTCTTCAGAATGCAGACTGAAGTTGAGATGCTTGTTGAATATTTGTTGAGGTGAATGATAATGATAAGTAATATGCAGACACCCTGCTCAATGATACTGCCAGCCTCACCTTCCGTAATGCGCATGGTTTTTCCTGGGCCACTAATGTCCAGGGCATTTTGCTTAGTTTGGCTAAGGGCTATTATGTTAGATTATTTTAGGTACTCCTCCCCCAGTCTTCCTTATCTCCATGGTGTTGTGTGCTGCCTTGTCCTGCAGAAAGAGAGGGAGAGGGTGAGAGTTGGTGAGTGGCTGTTGAAAAGGTTAAGTGGAAATGTGTAGGGATTCTTCATATAGTGGCTGTGGTGACAACTAGAGAAGAAGCAAGATGGAATAAGGATGGTGAGGTGATGAAAGTAAAGCCAAGTGTTTGGTGTGGAATGTGAAGTGAGGAAGAAGTTGCTGGTTGTGCAGGTGCTGGGATGTGAGAAGCGAATGTTAGAGTGTGGTGTGAAGAGAGAAAAGGAAGCGGTGAGTGTGATTGGAATGAGAAAGAGAGGTGTTGCAGTGTGGCTTTGATTGTATGCTGAAAGATGTGATGGGGAAGGAATTGTTGAGAGCTGTGAGGGGAAAGAGTATTGGCAGGTGTTGTTGAGAGAGATGAAGAGCTGTATCATAGAATTTTACAGCCGGAAGGAGGCCATTCGCCCTGTCGTGCCTATGCTGGCTCTTTTAAAAGAGCTGTTAAATTTAGTCCCACACCCCAGCTTTCTCCCCATAACCCTGCAAATTAGACCTCTTCAAATACATGTTCAATTGCCTTTTGAAATTTCCTATGGAATCTGCTTACACCACCCTTTCAAGTAGTGCATTCCAGGTCTTAACAACCCTCTGTGAAAAAAATTCTCCTCATTTTCCCCTCTACTTCTTTTGCCAATTATTTTAAATCTATGACCTCTGGTTACTGACCAACTTGCCATAGGAAACAATTTCTCCCTACTTGGTCTATCAGAACCCCTCATCATTTTGAATACCTTCTCTGCTCTATGGAGAACAATTGCAGCTTCTGCAATCTCTTCACATAACTGAAGTGCCTCATCCCCGGTAGCACCCTGGTAATCCTCCTCTGTACCCTCCCCAAGGCCTTGACATCCTTCCTAAAGTGTGGTGTCCAAAACTATACACAATGGGCCAGAAATTCCAGGCCAGAAGCGTGAGTACGGTCGGGTTACTCACGCATCTGGCCGTTGGAAATGCCGGCGTTCAGCAGGAACAGCGCATGCGGGGAACGCCGGCATTTCCAGACCCGAGGTCTATTCACAGCATGTGCGACTGCACAGGCAGCGCATGCGCAGTGAACTTTGTAGATTTCACTGATGGAATCAGTGAGGGTAAGTCCCTAGAACTTACACGTGAAAAAAGCAAGTGTAAAGTTGTTCATTGGCTGGGGAAGGAGATATATTTTATGGAGGAGCTTATGAAATGCAATATTTAGGTTTGGGAAAGGGAGGGAAGTTATTGTAAGAAATTTTAAGTAAGTTTTAAACTTTAATTTTTTTTTTCAACGGGTTTTCAGAACGGTAGGTAGAAGGAGCAATTGTGGCTGTGTGAATGGAATGTGAGAATGAGTTATGTATGTATGTCCACATATATTCCTTTACGTATATGTATGTATGTTTTATATTCCTTTACTAATGTGTATGAATGTATATTTTTAATTATGATTTTCCAATAAGTTACTTTCTCTGAAAGTCATAATTAAATAATACATTCATACACATAAGTAAAGGAATATATACATAACATGCAAAGGAATATATACAGACATACATACTTTCAGAAGCTCCACGATAATAAATATCTTCCTCCGCAGCCTCTGGAGCAACTGTACCCATGCTTTTTTCATGTGTAAGTTGTAATGACTGGACCTCACTGAAAGCATTAATGAAAGCGGCGAATTATACTGCGCACACGCTGCCTGTGCAGTCGCACGCGTTCTGCCTCTGAACCCCTTCGTTCAGAGGACAGGAAATGCCGGTTTTCCCCACATGCACTGTGCATGCTGAAAACCGGCATTTCATCCGGCCAGATGCGTAAGTACCCCGACCGTGCTAGCGCATTTGGAAGGGAATTACTGGGCCAACATTTTACATGTCAATAAAATAAAAAATTTAACAATTGCACGACTTGCCCCCTCGCATCTGCGACTGAGGGTCCAAGGAGGTGCATTGCGCAAGAGGTCATCATCGGACGTATCCTCACACTGTTCCCTTTGGGGAACTGTATGAAGTGGTGGAAGGATTTATGGCCGTGAT
The DNA here is from genome assembly GCF_052327205.1 of Somniosus microcephalus. Classification (NCBI taxonomy): domain Eukaryota; kingdom Metazoa; phylum Chordata; class Chondrichthyes; order Squaliformes; family Somniosidae; genus Somniosus; species Somniosus microcephalus. The sequence continues at coordinate 87,785,366 of NC_140992.1, read as the reverse complement.
TAACGCTCATTCCGTGACCGTAACCATCTTTGAACCAGCCATTAGGGTGGTTAGTCCTATGGCGGGAGGGTTTTACGGGCTCCCACAACCCATCTGAGGGGGGGGGGGCCACCAACACCCACGGACGCAAGTATCCCGCTGGATGTCCACCCAGAATTTAAAGTTGGAGCTCCGACTCCACTTGCCAGGACTGTCTGGAGTGGGGTTCAAAACCCTACTCCTTCTGGCCCAGCGGCGGGGATGCTTACTGCTGCGCAAAAGGCCCACTCCGCACAAAAGGTGACACCCATACGTTTCCTGCGCCTTTTCCCTCCCCGTGACTGGAGCCCTATGCTGCCATTTCACGTTGCTACTTGGATTGGGCCTTTGTCATAGCGGTAGGATCCCCGCCGCTGGGCCAGATCAGGGTAGGGTTTCGAACCCCGCTCCAGACAGTCCCGGCAAGTGGAGTCGGAGCTCCGGCTCTAAATTCTGGGTTGACATCCAGTGGGATATTTGCGTCCATGGGTGTGGGTGGCCCCCCCTCCTTGTATAGCTTGTGGGAGCCCGTAAAACCCTCCCGCCATAGGACTAACCGCCCTAATGGCTGGTTCAAAGATGGTTACGGTCACGGAATGAGCGTTAATCATGGCCATAAATCCTTCCACCACTTCATACAGTTCCCCAAAGGGAACAGTGTGAAGACACGTATGACGACGACATTGCTAAATAAATAAATGGAATTAAAAAAATTCTTTTAGGGCTTTTAAAAGTCTTTAAATTGCTTTAATTCTCTTTAAAACTACTTCAGATTACTCAAAATAATGTAAACATTTAAAAAAGTTTATAAAAGTTACCAAAATCTTCAAAAAACTTCCAAAAACCTATTTAAACTGCTGCTTTGCATGTAAAAATCCTTAGCAGCTTGACAGAAACATTGGGGGCGTGTCCAGTGAAACTGAGACCTCAAGGGGCGTGTCTCACTTACACTGCACGCTCCTGGCTTCGCGCTGGCTGCACTCCTGGGCGGCGTGACGTCATACGCTGCCCGGGAATGTGCTTTCTATTTCTGCAAGTTCAGGCGTCCCAGAAGCTGATCGGCACGAGCGCGGGGTAAGTGCAAATATGGGGCTTGCACGCGCTGCAAGCCCCGTTCTGGAATTTCTGGCCCAATACCCGAGCTGAGGCCTAACCAGTGATTTGTAAAGGTTTAGCATCACTTCCTTGTTTTGTATTCAGTGCCCTATTTACAAAGCCAAGTATCCCTTACACTTTCTTAACTGCCTTATCAACTTGACCTGCCTCCTTCAAAGATTTGTGAATATGCAACCGCAGGTCTCTCTGTTCTTGCATCCCACCCCCGCCCCCCCACCCCCCCGCCACCAAATAGTACCATTTAGATTATACTGCCTCTCCATGGAGGACCAGGCAGGTAGTGCAGGAGTCTCCTGAGTCCATCTTGCTCACCAATCAGTATTTGGTGCTGAGTACTGGTGAGGGCCTTGGTTCCTCTGGGGGGGTGCAGCCAGAGCCAAGTCCACAGCACCATGGAAGGCTCAGCTGCACAGGCGGGGGGGTGGGGGGGTGGGTGGTAAGAGGAGAGGGAGAGCAATAGTGATAGGGGATTCAATAGTTAGGGAGTTAGGGGAGCAGACAGGCGTTTCTGCGGCCGCAGACGTGACTCCAGGATGGTATGTTGTCTCCCTGGTTCCAGGGTCAAGGATGTCACTGAGCGGCTGCAGGGCATCCTGAGGGGGGAGGGTGAACAGCCAGAGGTCGTGGTCCATATCGGTACAAATGACATAGGAAGGAAGAGGGATGAGGTCCTGCAGGCAGAGTTTAGGGAGCTAGGGAAGAGGTTAAAAAGCAGGACCTCAAAGGTAGTAATCTCCGGATTACTACCAGTGCCACATGCTAGTGAGTACAGAAATAGGAAGATAGAGCAGATGAATGCATGGCTGGAGAGATGATGCAGGAGGGAGGGCTTTAGATTCCTGAGGAATTGGAACTGTTTCTGGGGGAGGTGGGAGCTCTACAAGTCAGACAGGTTGCACCTCAACAGGAACTGGACCAATATCCTCGCGGGAGGGTTTGCTAGTGCTGTTGGGAGCGGTTAAATTAGCTTGGCAGGGGGATGGGAACCTAAGTATAGAGTCAACAGGGAGGGAAGAAAAACTGGAATTGGAAAACAAAAACATAGAAAGTAAATTGGAAGGATAGAGGAATCAAGGGCTAGATAGTAATCAACAAGGAGGTTTGCCTGTACTAAATGGTATATACTTCAATGCAAGGAGGATAGCGAACAAGGCAGATGAGCTGAGGGCACAGGTAGATACTTGGGACTATGATATTATAGCTATTACAGAGACGTGGCTGAAAGAGGGGCAGGTATGGCAGTTCAACATTCCCGGTTACAGGATTTTCAGACAGGATAGAGAGGGAGGTAAAAAGGGAGGGGGGGTTTGCGGTATTGATTAAAGAAACTGTTACAGCTGTGAGGAGGGATGATATGTTGGAGGGATCATCAAATGAGACCATATGGGTCGAATTGAAAAACAAAAAAGGGGTGATCACACTGCTGGGAGTTTACTACAGACCCCCAAACAGTGAGAGGGAGATAGAAGAACAAATATGTAGACAAATTTCAGAGAAGTGCAAAAACTATAGGGCAGTAATAGTAGGGGATTTCAACTACCCCAATATTAACTGGGATAAAATTAGTGTGAAGGGTATAGAGGGTGCAGAATTCCTAAAATGCATCCAGAAGAATTTTAGCCAGTATGTAGCAAGCCCAACAAGGGAGGGGGCGGTTCTGGACTTAGTTTTAGGGAATGAAGTTGAGCAGGTGGAAGGCGTATCAGTGGGGGAGCATTTTGGTGCTAGTGACCATAATTCAGTTAGAATTAAGGTAGTTATGGAAAAGGACAAGGATAGACTAGGAATAAAAATTCTAAATTGGGGAAAAGCAAATTTTGCTAAGCTCAGAGGGCATTTAGCCACAGTGGACTGGAAACAGCTACTTGAAGGTAAATCAGTGTCAGAGCCAGATGTTCAGACCAAATATGTGCCCTTAAAGAAAAAAGGTGGGACTAACAAATCTAGAGCCCCCTGGATGTCTAGAGACATACAGGGTAGGATAAAGAAAAAAAGGGAGGCGTATGATAGATACCGAGGGCTAAATACTCCAGAATCTTTAGAGGAGTACAGAAAGTGCAGGAGTGCAATTAAAAAGGATATTAGGAAAGCAAAGAGAGAGCATAAAAAATTCTTGGCAAGTAAAATCAGGGAAAACCCAAAGATGTTTTATAAATATATTAAGAGTAAGAGGATAACTAAAGAAATGGTAGGGTGTGGCGTACCGATCACAGAAAGGACACAATCCGCTTTTCGGTCCGTAGACTATAAATCAGGCGTCATGCCTTTAAGAAGGATCACACCTTTAAGAAACTCGATCTGCAACATAGTTAAGCCCAGAGAGGGGGAGGAGCAGTCGAAGCTGTGGACTGATGAAAGGCAGTCAGACTTGGTGTAGGCTCTGATGCCATTTTGTGTTCAACATGCAGTCTCAACAATTAAACCTTTTCTGTTGAACCTCTCCGAGTTCAGTATTTTTTGCTAGGAGTACGTAAACTCCTACATTGGTGACCCCGACGCTCAGGACGACTCCTAAGCATAACCATGGCTGACACAAACGCAGTTTCTGTGAAGCTGCCGGAGTTCTGGGAGAACCTGGCCACCGCCTGGTTCCTTCAAGCCGAATCGCAATTCCGACTCCGCGGCATCACCGCCGACGCAATGATGTACGACTACCTCCTCGCCTCCCTGGGCAGCTCCACAATCACGAAAGTCTGGACAACACTACAAAACCCTCCGGAGGAAGGCAAGTACGCACATCTCAAGGCCGCGCTCCTTAAAAAATTCACAGCCTCCCAATTTTTGCGCAACTGCCACCTCCTCGACCTCCCGGGCCTCGGTGACTCCACGCCGTCAGACTTGCTCTCACACATGCTTGCTCTGACCGACGAGAAACCCCCCGGCTCCCTCTTCCGCACGCTCTTTATCCGCCAACTACCTCCCAGCATCCGCCCGGCGATCGTGGCGTCCAGCCTCACGGACCTCGAGGCCCTGGCCGACGAAGCCAATAAGCTCCTGTCCGCCAGCTCCAACCATGCCGTCACCCCCGACCTGGCCTCCGCAGCGTCGGCGCGCGCTCCACCCTCTATCGCGCGGCCACACAGCTCGGCCACGAGGCCCCCCAGGCCCCCACATCCCCCAAGCCCTCCGACCCAGGGCTACTGCTACTTCCATACCCGGTTTGGCGCACGGGCGCGCCGCTGCAGCCATCCCTGCACGTTTCCAACCGCCCCCACACCGGCTTACACGATGGTCATGGGGCAAGCAGGCGTGCTGCTGTACGTTACGGACAGCGCCTCCGGATGCCGTTTCCTATGCGACACGGGCGCGCAGCGCAGCATCATCCCCGCGTCCGCCCTCGAGATCCAGCGAGGCGGCCGCGGCCCTGCGCTGGCTGCCACCAACGGCACCGACATCCGGACGTACGGCACCTGCACCGTCACCATCGACCTCGCAGGCCGCCGCTACCACTGGGAGTTTATCACTGCCAAGGTGCTCTCCCCGCTCCTCGGTGCGGATTTCCTGTGCGCCCACGGCCTGTTGGTCGACATGCCTCGGCGCCGCCTCGTGGACATGAACACCATGTCACCTATCCCGGGCACCATGGCCCCCCCCCCAACCCGCCGAAATGGTGTGGCAGTGCCGCGCCCGCTCAACGAACGATTACTCAGCACTCCTGGCTGAGTTCCCAGCCCTCACCAACCCGACCTTCTCCGCGAAAGTTGCTAAGCACAGGGTAGAACACTTCATCCCCACCACAGGCCCACCGGTGTATGCCCACGCCCGCAGGCTGGACCCGGCCAAGCTGGAGATCGCGCGGGCCGAGTTCGCCACAATGGAACAGCTCGGCATAATCCGCCGCTCCAACAGCCCCTGGGCCTCCCCACTCCACATCGTCACCAAACCCGACGGGGGATGGCGCCCCTGCGGGGACTACTGGCGCCTAAACGACGCCACCACGCCGGATCGGTACCCCATACCGCACATTCAAGACTTCTCGGCTAGACTGGCCAGCCGCTCAGTCTTCTCCAAAGTCGACCTGGTGCGCGGTTACCATCAGGTGCCAGTCTGCCCCACGGACGTTCCCAAGACAGCCATAATCACCCCTTTTGGGCTATTCGAGTTCCTCCGAATGCCCTTCGGCCTCAAAAACGCGGCCCAGGCCTTCCAGCGGCTCATGGACTCGGTCCTCCAGGACCTGAAGTTCCTCTTTGTCTACCTGGATGACATCCTGGTAGCTAGTTCCTCCAAGCAGGAACACATCGAGCACCTCCGCACCCTGTTCCAGCGGCTCAGTGAGCATGGGCTCATCATCAGCCCAGCCAAGTGCCAATTCGGCCTCAGCAGGATCGAATTCCTCGGCCACCACATCACGCAGGACGGAGCCATTCCCCTGCCCGCCAAGGTGCAAGCCATCCAGCAGTTCCCCCGGCCTACCACCATCAAAGGCCTCCAGGAGTTCTTGGGGATGATCAACTTTTACAACCGCTTCATTCCCGGAGCGGCCTCCCTCATGCGGCCCCTATACGAAGCCCTCCGGGGTAAGAAAGACAGAATGGCGATCGCGTGGTCGGCGGACATGTCGACCGCTTTCGACTCGACCAAAAAGGCGCTCGCCGACGCCACCATGCTCGCTCACCCACAGCCCAACGCCAGGGTGGCCCTCACCACGGACACCTCCGACCACGCGGTCGGCGCCGTGTACGAACAGTGGGTCGACGGGGCCTGGCAACCGCTGGCCTTTTTCAGCTGCCAACTGCGCCCCCCGGAGGCCAAATACAGTGCCTTTGACCGCGAGCTCCTCGCACTGTACCTGGCAATCCGCCATTTTAGATTTCTTCTGGCGGGCCGCCCCTTCACCGCGTTTGTCCACCACAAACCCTTGACATTCGCGATGGCGAAATCTGCGGACCCGTGGTCAGCCAGGCAACAACGCCAGCTCGCCGCGGTGTCCGAATTCACCACGGACATCCGGCACGTCTCCGGTTGAGACACCGTGGTGGCCGACTGCCTGTCCCGCCCCGCCGTCCACGGCGCCCACCTGGCAGTGGACTATGCTCAACTGGCAGCGGAGCAATGCACCGACCCCGATCTGCTCTCCACGCCCACAACCCTCCCAGGGCTGCGACTGACCGACGTCGCCTGCGGCCCGTCCGCCGTCACAGTCAAATGCGACACCTCCTTGGCGCAACCCCGCCCCGTAGTCCCGGCGAAAACGGGTGTTCGACATCGTCCACGGCCTCTCACACCCCGGCACCCGTGTGTCCATTAGACTGGTGGCCAACCGATTTGTCTGGCGCAGCCTGCGCAAAGATGTGCGCGTCTGGTCCAGATCCTGCATAGCTTGCCAGCGTGCCAAAATCCACCAGCGCGTCAAAGCCCCACTCGAGGAGTTCACCGTGCCAGAAAGAAGGTTTGACCACGTCCACATCAACCTCGTTGGCCCTCTGCCGCCATAACAAGGTCACACGCACCTGCTGACAATCGTGGATCGTACCACCCGCTGGCCCGAGGCCATTCCACTAACGTCCACCACCACCGCGGACATCGCGAGGGCGTTCATCGGTACCTGGGTCGCTCGGTTCGGCGTCCCCTCCGACATGACGTCGGATAGAGGCCCGTAGTTCACCTCTGATCTGTGGGCCGCCATCGCCCGAAACCTCGGGGTGGCCGTTCACTGCACCACGGCTTACCACCCCCAAGCCAACGGACTGTGCGAGCGATTCCACAGGTCCATGAAGGCGTCCCTCCACGCCAGCCTCGAGGACGAGGCTTGGATCGACCGCCTCCCGTGGGTGCTGCTTGGCCTACGCTCCGCGGTCAAGGAAGACCTGCAAGCCTCGGCGGCGGAACTCGTGTACGGCCAGCCGCTGCGCGTACCCGGTGAGTTCCTGCCCACCGCCACGACCCCCTGGTCGGCTGACCAGCAACACCGCGCTTTCGCCAACCGAGCACAACAGTTCGCTCCGGTACCCACCGGCTGGCACGGCAAACCAGCAACCCGCGTACCACCTAGCCTGCAAATGGCCAAATTTGTTTTCGTGCGCCATGACGCTCACCGAGGACCTCTACGGCCCCCATACGATGGACCCTACAAGGTACTCCAGACGGGGAACAAGTTCTTCCTCCTCGAAGTGGGCGGCAGAACTGACAAGGTGTCGGTCGACCGGCTCAAGCTGGCGCACCTAGAGCCCGACGAACCCGTTCAAGTGAGCCAACCCCCACCGCGGGGCAGACCGCCTAAGAGCCTGACGCGTCCGAACGCCCCGCTCCCGACACCAACCGCCAAGAGCCATTCCGGCCATGCCATCAAGCCGCCACGCCAGTTCGTACACTCCCTACTAGCGGATTCTGGGTGGAGCTGTGTGGTGTACCGATCACAGAAAGGACACAATCCGCTTTTCGGTCCGTAGACTATAAATCAGGCGTCATGCCTTTAAGAAGGATCATACCTTTAAGAAACTCGATCTGCAACATAGTTAAGCCCAGAGCGGGGGAGGAGCAGTCGAAGCTGTGGACTGATGAAAGGCAGTCGGACTTGGTGTAGGCTCTGACGCCATTTTGTGTTCAACATGCAGTCTCAACAATTAAACCTTTTCTGTTGAACCTCTCCGAGTTCAGTGTTTTTTGCTAGGAGTACGTAGACTCCTACAAGGGCCTTTTAGAGATCATGAGGGTAATCTGTGTATAGAGGCTGGAGACGTCGGTAAGGTTCTTAATGAATATTTTGCGTCTGTTTTCACAAAGGAGAGGGGTGAAGCAGACATTGCTATTGGGGAGGAGGAGTGTGAAATATTTGATGAAATAAACATAGTGAGAGAGGAAGTATTAAGGAGTTTAGCAGCTTTAAAAGTGGATAAATCCCCAGGCCCGGATGAAATGTATCCCAGCCTGTTAAACGAAGCAAAAGAGGAACTAGCAGAGACACTGACCATAATTTTTCAATCCTCTCTGGCTTCAGGTGTGATGCCGGAGGACTGGAGGACAGCTAATGTAGTGCCCTAGTTTAGAAAGGGAGAAAAGGATAGACCGAGTAATTACAGGCCAGTCAGCCTAAGCTCGGTGGTGGGAAAATTATTGGAAAGAATTCTGAAGGACAGGGTAAATCTTCATTTAGAAAGACATGGATTAATCAAGGATAGTCAGCACAGATTTGTTAAGGGAAGGTCGTGTCTGACAAACTTGATTGAATTTTTTGAGGAGGCAACAAGGAGGGTAGATGAGGGTTTGATGTAGTTTGTTGTAGTTTATATGGACTTTAGCAAGGCTTTTGATAAGGTTCCACATGGCAGACTGGTCACAAAGTAAAAAGCCCATGGGATCCAGGGCAAAGAGTCAAGTTGGATTCAAAACTGGCTCAGAGACAGGAAGCAGAGGGTAATGGTTGATGGGTGTTTTTGTGATTGGAAGGCTGTTTCCAGTGGGGTTCCGCAGGTCCCTTGCTTTTTGTGGTATATATCAATGATCTAGTCTTGAATATAAGAGGTATGATTTAGAAGTTTGCAGATAATAGTAAAATCGGCTGTGTGGTTGATACTGAAGAAGGAAGCTGTAGACTGCAGGAAGATATCAATAAATTGGTCAGGTGGGCAGAACAGTGGCAAATGGAATTCAATCCAGAGAAGTGTGAGGTAATGCATTTGGGGAGGGCTAACAAGGAAAGGGAATACACATTAAATGGTAGGATACTGAGTACAGTAGAGGAACAAAGGGACCTTGGAGTGCATGTCCACAGATCTTTGAAGGTAGCAGGCCAGGTAGATAAGGTGGTTAAGAAGGCACACGGAATGCTTGCCTTTATTAGCTGTGGCATAGAATACAAGAGCAGGGGGATTATGCTTCAACTGTATAAAACATAGAAACATAGAAACATTGAAGATAGGAGTAGGAGTAGGCCATTTGGCCCCTTGAGCCTGCTCCGCCATTTAATGAGATCATGGCTGATCATCCAAATTCAGTACCCTGTCCCTGCTTTCTCCCCATATCCCTTGATGCCTTTAGCCTTAAGAAATATATAGAAACATAGAAGATAGGAGCACGATTAGACCATTCGACCCCTCGAGCCTGCTCCGCCATTCAATGAGATCATGGTTGATCATCCAAATTCAGTATCCTGTCCCTGACTTCTCTCCATATCCCTTGATCCCTTGAGCCTTAAGAAATATATCTAACTCCTTTTTGAATATATTTAATGAATTGGCCTCTACTGCCTTCTGTGGTAGAGAATTCCACAGGTTCACCACTCTCTGGGTGAAGAAATTCCTCCTCATCTCTGTGCTAAATGGCATACCCCTTATCCTTAGACTGTGACCCCTGGTTCTGGACTCCCCGGCCATCGGGAACATCCTTCCTGCATCTAGTCTGTCTAGTCCTGTTAGAATTTTATAAGTTTCAATGAGATCCCCTCTCATTCTTCTAAACTCCAGCGAGTATAAGCCCAATTGACCCAATCTCTCCTCATACGTCATTCCTACCATCCCAGGTATCAGCCTGGTGAATCTTCGCTGCACTCCCTCCATGGCAAGAACATCCTTCCTCAGATAAGGCGACCAAAACTGCACACAATACTCAAGATGTGGTCTCACCAAGGCCCTGTACAACTGCAGCAAGACATCCTTGTTCCTGTACTCGAACCCTCTCGCTACGAAGGCCAACATACCATTTGCCTTCTTAACCGCCTGCTGCACCTGCATGCTTACCTTCAGCGACTGGTGCACAAGGAAACCCAGGTCTCATTGCACTTCCCCTTCTCCCAATCTATTGCCATTCAGATAATAATCTGCCTTCCTGTTTTTGACACCAAGGTGGTTAACCTCGCATTTATCCATGTTATATTGCATTTGCCATGTTTCTGCCCAATCACCCAACCTGTCCAAATCATCCTGGAGTTTCTCGGCATCCTCCTCACAGCACACACGCTCACCCAGCTTTGTGTCGTCTGCAAACTTGAAGATATTACATCTAGTTCCCTCGTCTAGATCATTAATATATATTGTGAATAGCTGGGGTCCTAGGACCGATCCCTGCGGTACCCCACTTGTCACTGCCTACCACTCGGAAAAAGACCCGTTTATTCCAACTCTTTGCTTTCTGTCTGCCAACCAGTTCTCTATCCAAGTCAATACCTTGCCCCAATCCCATGTGCCTTAACTTTACACGCTAATCTCTTATGCGGGACCTTATCGAAAGCCTTCTGAAAGTCCAAATACACCACATACATTGGTTCTCCCTTATCTATTTTACCAGTTACATCCTCAAAAAATTTGAGTAGATTAGTCAAGCACGATTTACCTTTTGTAAGTCCATGTTGACATTGTCCGATCCTGTCACTGTTTTCCAAGTGCTCTGCTATTATATCTTTTATAATAGACTCTAGCATTTTCCCCACTACCGATGTCAGGCTTACCGGTCTGTAATTCCCCGTTTTCTCTCTACCACCTTTTTTGAATAGTGGGGTAACATTAGCTACCCTTCAATCCATGGGTACTGTTCCACAGTCTATCGAATTTTGGAAGATGACCAGCAATGCATCTATTATTTCTAGGGCCACTTCCTTAAGTACTCTAGGTTGTAGATTATCAGGCCCTGGGGATTTATCGGCCTTCAATCCCATCAATTTCCCTAACACCATTTCCCTACAAATACTGATTTCTTTCAGCTCCTCCCTCTCATTAGACCCTATGTTCCCTTATCTGAGGAAGGATGTTCTTGCCATGGAAGGAGTGCAGCAAAGATTCACCAGGCTGATACCTGGGATGGCAGGAATGACGTATGAGGAGAGATTGGGTCGATTGGGCTTGTACTCGCTAGAGTTTAGAAGAAAGAGAGGGGATCTCATTGAAACTTATAACATTCTAACAGGACTAGACAGACTAGATGCAGGAAGGATGTTCCCGATGGTTGGGGAGTCCAGAACCAGGGGTCCCAGTCTAAGGATAAGGGGTAAGCCATTTAGGACAAAGATGAGGAGGAATTTCTTCACCCAGAGAGTGGTGAATCTGTGGAATTATCTTCCACAGAAGGCAGTAGAGGCCAATTCATTAAATATCTTCAAGAAGGAGTTGGATATATTTCTTAAGGCTAAAGGGATCAAGGGATATGGGGAGAAAGCAGGGACAGGGTACTGAATTTGGATGATCAGCCATGATTGCATTGAATGGCGGAGCAGGCTCGAGGGTCTGAATGGCCTACTCCTGTTCCTATCTTCTATGACATCTCTGGGAGGTTATTTGTGTCCTCCTTTGTGAAGACAGAACCAAAGTATGTATTTAATTGGGCTGCCATTTCTTTTTTCCCCATCATAAATTCCCCTGATTCTGACTGCAAGGGACCTATGCTTGACTTCACCAATCTTTTTCTCTTCACATATCTATATAAGCTTTTACAGTCAGTTTTTATGTTCCCTGAAAGCTTACTCTCATACTCTATTTTCCCCATCTTAATTAATCCCTTTGTCCTCCTTTGTTGAATCCTAAACTGCTCCCAATCCTCAGGTTTACTGCTTTTTCTGGCCAATTTATATGTCCTCTCCTTGGATCTTATGCTATCCCTAATTTCCCTTGTTAGCCACGGTTGAGTCACCTTTTTTGTTTTATTTTTATGCCAAACTGGGATGAACAAATTCTGTAGTTCATCCATGCGGTCTTTGAATGGTTTCCATTACCTATCCACCATCAACCCTTTGAGTGACATTCCCCAATCAAGCCTACCCAACTCGCGCCTCATACCATCGTAGTTTCCTTTATTTAAATTCAGGACCCTAGTCTCTGAGTCAACTACTTCACTCTCCATCTTAATGAAGAATTCTATCATATTATGATCGCTCCAACCCAAGGGGCCTCGCACAACAAGATTGCTAATTAATCCTTTCTCATTACATAATACCCAGTCTAAGATGGCCTGATCTCTATTTGGTTCCTCGACATATTTGTCCAGGAAACCATCCCATATACACTCCAGGAATTCCTCCTCCACAATATTGTTACTAATTTGGTTAGCCCAATCTATATGTAGATTAAAGTCACCCATGATAACTGCTGTGCCCTTATTGCACGCTTCTCTAATTTGCCTTTTAATGCCATCCCCAACCTCCGCATTACTGTTTGGAGGTCTAATGTTTTCTGCCCCTTGGTATTTCTCATTTCTACCCATACAGATTCCACATCATCAGAGCTAATATCCTTCCTTACAATTGTGTTAATCCGCTCTTTAACCAGCAATGCTACCCCACCTCCCTTTCCTTTTTGCCTATCTTTCCTGAATATTGAATACCCCTGGATGTTGAGTTCCCAGCCTTGGCCACCCTGGAGCCACGTTTCCGTAATCCCAATCATATCATATTTGTTTACCTCTATTTGCGCAGCTAATTCATCCACCTTATTTTGAATGCTCCTTGCATTAAGACACAAAGCCTTCAGGCTTGTTTATTTAACGGGCTTAGGCCTTTTAGAATTATTATTTACTGTGGCCATGTTTGATTTAAACCCTTGATTTCTCTGACTGCCACCTTTGTTTTTCTCCTTCCTGTGTTTTGCTTCTATCCTTGTTTCCCTTTCCTCTGTTTCCCTGTTCAGGTTCCCAACCCCCTGCCATTTTAGTTTAAACACTCCCTAACAGCACTGGCAAACACTCCCCCTAGGACATTGGTCCCGGTCCTGCCCAGGTGCAAACCATCCGGTTTGTACTGGTCCCACCTCCCCCAGAACTGGTTCCAATGTCCCAGGAATTTGAATCCCTCCCCCATGCACCATTCTTCTAGCCACGTATTCATCTGAAATATCCTTCTATTTCTACTCTGACTAGCACGTGGCACTGGTAACAATCCTGAGATTACTACCTTTGAGGTCCTATTTTTTAATTTACCTCCTAACTCCCTATATTCAGCTTTTAGGACCTCATCCCATTTTTTACCTATATCCTTGGTACCTATATGCACCACGACAACTGGCTGTTCATCCTCCCTTTCCAAAATGTTCTGCAGCTACTCTGAGACATCCTTGACCCTTGCACCTGGGAGGCAGCACACCATCCGGGAGTCTCGTTTGCGGCTGCAGAAATGCCTATCTATTCCTCTTACAATAGAATCCCGTATTACTATAGCTCTACCCCTCTTTTTCCTCCTGTCCTGTGCAGCAGAACCACCCCTGGTGCCAGGAAGTTGGCTGCTGCTGCCTTCCCTTGATAAGCCATCCCCTTCAATAGTATCCAAAGTGGTATATCTGTTTGAGAGGGGGATGACCACAGGGGACTCCTGCACTACCTGCCTGTGCCTACTACTCTGCCTGGTGGTCACCCATTCCCTTTCTGCCTGTGCAACCTTTACCTGCGGTGTGACCAACTGATTAAACGTGATATCCACAACGTCCTCAGCATCGCGAATGCTCCAGCATGTATCCATTCACAGCTCCAGCGCCGCAATGCGGTCTGCCAGTAGCTGCAGCTGGATACACTTCCTGCACACATGGTTGTCAGGTACACAGGAAGTGTCCCTGATTTCCCACATAGCGCAGGAGGAGCATACCATGGGGCTGAGCTCTCCTGCCATGACTCACCCTTTAATTAATTTAAATTAAATTAAATCAAATCAATCCCACCAATTACACTATAATTAAATGGTGTACTCAAGGGCCCTTGTTTACCAACAGTCCCCGCTACACCACAGGGAGCTTAGAAAGTATAAACCACAGAGTTTAAGTTTGGAAAAAAGGAGAAAGAGAGAAATACTCACCAACCAATCACGTTATCTGCTTTCTGGTGACTTCACACTTCGATTACTTTTTACTTCTCTCTCTCCCACTCTGAGATTGGTAAGCCTACCTGCTCCTCCCCGCCTCTTGTAGTCGCTCCGCCGCCGCCTCACCCAGATCCGCTGTCGCCTCACCCAGGCGCTGTGGGGTGTACCTGCTCCTCGCTGCCTCTTGTATACGCTCCGCCACCGCTGCTTCACCCAGGTCCGCCGCCGCTGTGGGGCTTACCTGCTCCTCGCCGCCTCTTGTAGTCGCTCCGCTGCCGCCACCTCACCCAGGTCCGCCGCCACTAGTTAGGCCTCAGCTAGAGTACTGCGTGCAGTTCTAGTCGCCACATTACAGGAAAGATGTGATTACGCTATAGAGGGTACAAAGGAGATTTACAAGGATGTTGCCGGGAGTAGAGAATCTTAACCATGAGGAAGGACTGGATAGGCTGGGTCTGTTTTCCTTGGAACAGAGGAGGCTGAGGGGAGACCTTATTGAGGTGTATAAAATTATGAGCGGCATAGATAAATTGGTTAGAAAGGACCTATTTCCCTTAGCAGAGGGGTCAAAAACCAGTGGGCACAGATTTAAAGTAATTGGTGGAAGGTTTAGAGGGGATTTGAGAGGAAATTTCTTCACCCAGAGGGTTGTGGGGGCCTGGAATGCACTGCCTGAAAGGGCGGTAGAGGCAGGAACCCTAACCACATTTAAAAAGCACTTGGATATGCACTTGGGATGCTCTAACCTACAGGGCTACAGACCAAGAGCTGGGAAGTGGGATTAGGCTGGATAGCTCTTTGTTGGCCGGCGCTGCATGATGGGCCGAAGTGGACTCCTTCCGTGCTGTAACTTTCTATGATTCTATGTAGTTCCTCCCAAAGTGCATCACTTCACACGTATATGCATTAACTTACATCTGCCATGAGTCTGCCCATTTCACCAGTGTGTCCATGTCTTCCTAAAGTCTGCTACTATCCTGCTCACTATTTTCTGCGTTGCCAAGTTTTGTATCATCCATGCGGACTTGCTCTGCTCACTGCCTGCCCGATTCCCTCCACAAGTTAAAATTGGGACTAAAGAGTTATTAACATAATTTTTATTGATTAGTTTGAACATTTAATGAGTGCTGCTGATATAATGGAGGAACATGGCTCAGAGCATTTTATGAGCCCAAGAGTATGAAGGAGCTGAACCTTCATGGATGATTGAAACTGATGCAGTGCTGATAAATTATACAGTATTATTGCCGATGTTAATTCAGCTCTCACACATTGTCAAGTTCAGTAATCCTCAGTAATGGAATTAAACATTGAGATAAGTATGATTGATAACAAGATCATGTTCAAGTTACATATAGTTCTATTTACAATCTTGCAGTAGTTTCTTGCAAAATATTACACCAGCTAACACTGGTTGTTTAAAAAAATCACCATATAGAGCTGATTTCATTGGCCCAGAAATTGCTGGAATGGCGCAGCGAGCGACATGAACAGAACTTTTTCCCTCACCCTTCAGATCGTTCTATATTTGCTGGAAATATGAATTGATAATGGTGCAGCAATGTCAATGTCGCATCTGGGGCCTCATGAATGATGTGCACAATGGTCTATCTCATTAGCCAATGACACAAATGGATAGTGAAAGAAAAGCATGGAGAATGAAATAGGGTAAATTAGTCAAATTAGAGACAAAGAGAAATAAAGAGGGAAGGAAGGAGAGTGGGTTAAGAGAGAGAGCAAAAAAGAGACAAATGAAAATTAAGTAATCAGGTAGAGTGGAACAGCTTTCATAGGAACATAGGAATTGCTAGATGAAAGAAGACCAAGATCTTGGCCCAGAAATTCGGGTCTCCACGGGTGAGTACGCACGGGCTACTCACCCGTAGGCCCAATGGAAGTGCCGGTTTCCTGCATGCACTGCGCATGCGCGGGAAACCGGCACTTCCATTCCCCTGAAAGAAGGGGTTCAGAGTTCGAACGTGTGCGCGGGAGAGGCTGCGCGTGAGCATCGAACTTACGTTTTTTTACAGGTTTCTCCGGGAGGGTAAGTCTCCAGAAGTTACACATTTAAAAAGCAGGCGTAAGGCTTGCTTTTTACAAGGTAAGTGGTGAATTAATTAAAATTAAAACATTTTTTCCACAGGTTTATTATTTTTAAATACTTTAAGGAAAGGTAAGTTTATTTTTAGCTCCGTTAGAAAATTTAAAAAAAAAATCAAAAATTTAAATTATTGTTTAAAATAGTTATTTCATGTAATTTATAGTTTATTTAAAAAATGTGATTTAAAAAATATTATTTGAAGATTTAGTGATGTTTTGGGGCCCGTAGTATTTATACGTTTTGACAGCTCTTCCTGTCAAACTTATGAATGGAGCATTCCCTGCTCCGATTGGCTCCCCATGGCCCACGTGATCCCAGGGGACGCATCGAACTAACTGCGCCCCTGGGATAAGCAAGCACTGCGCTCCGGCAGCTGGAGCAGGCCCAGGATCGGAATTCCACAGGGGTCCACAGCTCAACAGCCGGCGCGCAAGGTAAGTGCAGGTCGGGGGCTTACACCCGCGGGAAGCCCCCGACCCAAATTTCTGGGCCTTTATGTTTACTCAGCATTTTCAGGAGACAGTAACTTTCCATGGCACTGAGAAAGTGGTATTGCACATGCAGTGAAGGGCACAACAAATCAACTATCTCCCTGTATACACCCCAGTTTATATTTATTTTGAATTGGACAAAAAATAAGATTTCACCAAATATTCCAATAGTAGCACATTGTGGATTTTGTATTCTGTGCTCGTTCCTACTCTGAGGTTAAGGTTTGATTTTGCTCCCTCCTCATATCTCCAATTAACTTGCCTTGCAGCCATCTATTGATCTTGATATGAGTGATATGAACTTCTAAGGTAGAAATTCTCTGGAAACAACAGTCTGTAATTCTGAAAAGCTTGCTAATTAACTTGCCTTGCAGTTATCTATTGATCTTGATATGAGTGATATGAACTTCTAAGGTAGAAATCCTCTGGAAACAACAGTCTGTAATTCTGAAAAGCTTACTAATCATGTAACTTCAACTTAAACTTTTAGCTTTGTGTCAGTAAGCTGTGGGAAAAAAATAACCTGTTTAGTAGTCAGGAAAATGGAAGGAAAAAAGTTACCCAATGGCTGGTGAGTTTATGCAGTCAGACACTGAGTTAAACTGGCGGGGAAAGTTCCAGGTTTGATCGCCAGTCTGTACTGAGCTGATTTCAGCTGGGGCATCAGGAGGAGTGCCACAATTGACCTCTGTGCCTTTGGGTTAAGGAGAGAAAATTGGCCAGAGTTCCCAGTCCTGTGAGGTCTTCCAATGTTGAATAGACTGCCAATACTCTCCTGAGGCTAATACATGAATAATGGCTACCTGGACAATATATGAGAGTGTGGTCAGTCTGATGGAAGGAACTGCACCCAGCAAGGAGTCATTGCCTTGATGAATGGAGTGGACAGAATTGGAAGAAGAAAGGAAAGGGTAAATATAGAGATTGAACTTAAAAATGTCAGTAAAATTATCGGACAGGATGACCTGGAAATAGATTTCCTGTCTATAGAATACTGTATTTGATAAAATGAATGGCCCGTAATTTGTGACGGCGATTGCACTGACCTCGAAGAAAACTGCCCAGAGATCTCACGATCACTGCAGCGAGAACCAGCTTCCTCGATGTGAAATTGATTGTAGCACTGTCAAAAAGGGTATCCCCAGTGCGATGCAACAGTGATGTCATCAAGCTGTCTAAGCACCCAATCACATTGAAGAATTCTCACAGAAAGCAAACCAGGAACTAATAAGCACTGATTATCTGCACATTTTAAACATGTTACAGAGAGCAAAATAAAGATTGGGACATACACATGGGGTTAAGGTACAAGCTGAAATATCATTTTTTAATCTTTTTAAAAGTCTAGTAATTGTTATCATAATGGAGAAATTTGACATTCCACAATAATAAAATTAGTATTTCAGAGCCAGAACGGTTGTTTAGCAGTTAAAACCCCAGTTACATCTGTTCCAAAAAAATTAAATTTTATGTGGTGTTTAACAATGATACTAGCGCAGAAAAACTTTTTTGTCAGTTCCACTGATTTGACTATTTACCGGCTATGGGGGGTTGGGGAGGGGGAGTGAAGAGAGTGGGGGGAAGGGTGAGGGTGGGGTGGGGGAGAGGGTGGGGGGAAGGGTGGGATGGGGGAAGCGGGGAGAGAGGGGGGTGCATCCACAGCGCAGCCTGTATCAGAGCAGTGAATGACTGACCACAACTTCAGGATTTCCGCGTTTAGCTGCTGAACAGTTTTGCCGTCATTACCACTGCAAAATCCAGACCATTGTGTTTAAAGAAAAAAGTCAGTTGATCACAATGTAATATTCAATGTCTGTTTATGCATGTTCAGCAAAATGAGATGTATTTTTATGCAACATAAATTTGACATATTTTGGAATATGTAAATGGGTAAGATTGATATTGTACTTAGTAATACTTGACTGGCTAAGACCTTTTTAATGATGCACACGAGGTTTGCAACAGTCATTAGCCATAAATATCCAATTACTTAAAAGTTAAATGAAGTAGAAAGAGAATTTGAGTTTATGGAGATAGTTTGTTTCTAATTTTTTCTGCCAGAGGTTGGTATCAAAGGTTAGGTTGCTCCGTGCTATTAATACATGATGATGTCCACACTGAGAATTAACAATTGTGAACGATGGCTGCAAGTTGGTGATCATGGGTGATTTACAATCGGGGATATAACAATATCAGGGGCTGATTTTCCTGACCTTGGTCTTGGCCCCTTTGTGTTTCCCTCAACTTCCCTGGTAGGGCTCATAAAAGGTCCACTTTTCTGTACTTTTGATAAAGGATGTCTGTATAGGCATCAGGTGTGGGAATCCTGACTGATTTTATTTTTCCCATATTTAGCTTGAGGTCATCTGTAGTGGTTTTATTGCTGACCAGGCTGTGCGCACAGGTGGGAATTGAATCTGTAACTTTGCTGGTCCATACGGCTTAGTTTCACACAGCAGATTTGCTCCTGGTTGGTCAGGGCAAATGCTATCTGAACCACATATTATCTTCAATGTTTCAATAAGCAGAAATCAGACTTGGGTATTACAATATGGGTCAAAATCCTTGTGAAAATTAGATGCATTTATGCACAATGCCAGCAGGGTAGAAAGAGAGGGGAGGCAACATTTTGAATATACACCCAGACACCAAGGAATTACACCTTGTCAACAACATGTTGAAAGTTTAATAACCAGATTAGTTTTTGTGCTTTAAAATAATGTGTAAGAATCACATAGAACTTACAAAACATAAAAGGTTGTTTGACCCAATAAGTCCCTGTTGGTGTTTATCTTACACATAAGCAGTAGTCCTAATGCCATGTGCCCACCTATTCCCATATCTCTGCTTTATTATAATATTAGTCAATATCCTGGTTGGATACAAGACTGGGGGGTAGAGTGCAGCCAGCCACTGAGGCTAGGGCTGGGCCCTGGATCAGAATTGAATTGGATGTTGGGCACTGCAGTTAAAAAGGGAAGGCACAGACTACTTTTTTTTTATTCGTTCATGGGATCTGGGCATCGCTGGTGGTGAGCCACATTAAGTGGTGATGAGCTGCCTGTAGTGTCCGTCTATATTAAGACACAGACTGCGGAGAACGGTACAACAGGTGCTTACTCAACGTGGCTTACAGTGGAACTGATCTGTACAGATTACTACTCAGTGTTATATACAGGTGTTCGAGCAAGACTTCTTCGCTGCACAGGATCTCCAACCAACGCTATACACCAGATACATTGCCGACATTTTCTTCCTATGGACCCACGGCGAAGAATCACTGAAAAGACTACACGATAACATCAACAAGTTCCATCCCACCATCAAACTCACCATGGACTACTCCTCAGAATCGGTCTCATTCCTGGACACACGAATCTCCATCAAAGACGGACACCTCAGCACTTCACTCTACCGCAAGCCCACGGACAACCTCACGATGCTTCACTTCTCCAGCTTCCACCCTAACCACGTTAAAGAAGCCATCCCCTATGGACAAGCCCTGCGAATACACAGGATCTGCTCAGACGAGGAGGAACGCGATGGACACCTACAGACACTGAAAGACGCCCTTGTAAGAACGGGATATGACGCTCGACTCGTCGATCGACAGTTCCGACGGGCCACAGCGAAAAATCGCATAGACCTCCTCAGAAGACAAACACGGGACACAACCAACAGAGTACCCTTCGTCGTCCAGTACTTCCCCGGAGCGGAGAAACTACGCCATGTTCTTCGCAGCCTTCAACATGTCATCGATGACGACGAACACCTCGCTAAGGCCATCCCCACGCCTCCACTACTCGCTTTCAAACAGCCGCCTAACCTCAAACAGACCATCGTTCGCAGCAAATTACCCAGCTTTCAGGAGAACAGCGACCACGACACCACACAACCCTGCCACAGCAACCTCTGCAAGACATGCCAGATCATCAACACAGATACCATCATCACACGTGAGGACACCACCCACCAGGTACATGGTACATACTGATGTGACTCGGCCAACGTTGTCTACCTCATACGTTGCAGGAAAGGATGCCCCGGAGCATGGTACATCGGCGAGACCATGCAGACACTGCGACAACGGATGAACGGACACCACGCAACAATCACCAGGCAGGAGTGTTCCCTCCCAGTCGGGGAACACTTCAGCAGTCAAGGACATTCAGCCTCCGATCTTCGGGTAAGCATTCTCCAAGGCGGCCTTCGAGACACACAACAACGCAAAATCGTCGAGCAGAAACTGATAGCCAAGTTCCGCACCCATGAGGACGGCCTCAACAGAGATCTTGGGTTCATGTCACGCTACATGTAACCCCACCTGACGCAGGGTCATCCAGACTCGAGTCGACATTGGCTTGTTCTCTCAACACAGATGCGGCCGGACCTGCTGTGATTTCCAGCCAAAAAAAATGTTTTTTGACTGTTTTTTTTGTTTTTCATACAGACCCCAGCATCTGCAATATTTGACCCCTTGTGACCCCACCTCATTGTTCTTTGATGTAATGTTTCCCTGACTGACCTGTTTGGACACCATTCACACCTTTGACTGCTGTGATTATCTCTCTGCCGAGGTGTGATAAATGGCAGTTGGAAAGGTCACCTGTAAACATCTGACA
The DNA here is from genome assembly GCF_052327205.1 of Somniosus microcephalus. Taxonomy (NCBI): domain Eukaryota; kingdom Metazoa; phylum Chordata; class Chondrichthyes; order Squaliformes; family Somniosidae; genus Somniosus; species Somniosus microcephalus. Next base: position 87,764,306 of record NC_140992.1, on the reverse strand, counting down.
TGATTCTCTGACTATATAAGCTGTGTCTTTATGCATTTCTCCACTTCACTTGAAGAAGGAGCAGCGCTCCGAAAGCTTGTGATTTCAAATAAAGCTGTTGGACTATAACCTGGTGTTGTGTGACTTCTTACATATACAGGTGTGGTCACTGCCGGTACTGCAGTATACATGAGCTGTAAAAGGTAGTTCCCCACTTAAAGGTATATACATTACAATTCCTCCCCTTTTAGATTAACAGTACCATAACACTCATTTAACAATTAAATATCAAACTAATTACAATTAACACTTTTAACATGCAACATTAGCTGAAAATAGTCTATTTATATATTCAGTCTTTGGGGAGGCTTCCTGATCCTTTCTGGATAGTGCCTTTCCCGAGTGTCTTGCTCTTGGTGCGGAGGCGATTCTGGCCCCCTGTCGTCGATTGGTTCATCAGCTTCCGATGCTACTGTTTCTGGGGTAGATGCGACCTGTACGTCGGGTTCATCACCAGGTACGCATGGGCGAGGCATGGGGTTGACTTGTTGCTGTGACTCTAGGATCTGGTCAGCATGGCGTCTCACAATGCTCTCCCCAACGTCCACTGTGTACATTAGTGGGCCCTGCCGTGTGCATATCGTTCCTGGCTGCCACTTTTCTGTTCGGTATTCGCGGGCCAAGACTGGTTGCCCTACATTGAAGCTCCTTGTTGGCTTCTCATGGATGTGCTGGAATTGCTTACTCTCAACATCTCTTCGTACGTTTGGTCTGAGAAAATCCAGGCGAGATCTTAACCTTCGGTTAAAGAACATCATGGCTGGGGCCTGGTTGGTGACTGCATGTGTCGCATTCCAGTAGGCGAACAGGAAATTGTCCACCTTGTGCTGCAGTGGAATGTTGTCATTGTACATAGCCTTTATTGCCTTCTTAAAGGTTTGTACGAACCTCTCAGCCAATCCATTTGTGGCTGGATGATACGGGGCGGATGTATAATGCCTTACCCCATTCTTTTTCAAGAACCTCCGGAACTCCTCGGATACAAACTGTGGTCCGTTGTCAGAGCAAATCTGTTCTGGCAAGCCATTCCTGGCAAAAATGGGCCGTGGGACTGCAATAGTTTTCTCCGTGGTGGTGGAGGACATTTTGATGACCTCAGGCCATTTCAAGTGCGCATCCACGGCTATTAAAAGCATTGAGTCCATGAATGGACCAGCAAAATCAATAAGCACCCGTTGCCATGGAGATGAGGGCCACTCCCATGGGTGTAGAGGGGCCTGTGGTGGTGCATTTTGGACTTTCTGGCATCCTGAGCAGCTCTTGGTAAGGTCCTCGATTTGTTTATCGATTCCCGGCCACCACACATAAGCCCTGGCTAGGCTTTTCATTTTTACCCCTCCCAGATGACCCTCATGAAGCTCATTGAGCACTCTATCCCTTAACTTGGGTGGAATTACCACTCGGGATCCACACATCAAGGTCCCCCGGCACACTGACAGCGGTTCTCTCCTTGTCGAGAATGCTGGCAGCAGTGAGTCGCCATGTGCTGGTCATTCCTTCACCGTCAAATCATATACCCGAGACAGTGTCGGGTCATTTCGGGTTTCCTTTTCGATACAAACGTTAGTTACCGGTAGGTATTCAACTATAGTCGAATGGAATATTTTGACAGGATCCACTGCTGGTGCTTCCTCCGCAGTAGGCAGTGGCAGGCGTGATAGCCCATCAGCATTTCCATGCTGTTTCGTGCCCTTATATTCAATCTCATAGTGGTGCGCCCCTAGAAAAAGTGACCATCTTTGTAGTCGTTGCGCAGTCATTACCGGAACGCCCTTCTTTGGATTAAAAATGGAGACAAGAGGCTGGTGATCAGTCAGCAAGGTGAATTTCTGCCCGTGCAGATAGTGATTGAACTTTTTCACTCCCCACACTAGGCTGAGGGCCTCACTGTCAATCTGGGCGTAGTTACGCTCGGCTGAGGTTAGTGATCGTGACGCAAAGGCTATTGGCCTCTCTGAGCCGCCCGAGAATTTGTGCGACAGCACCGCTCCAATGCCGTAGGGTGACGCATCACATGCCAACCGAATTGGTGATGCTGGGTTGTAATGGGCTAATACCTCTTTCGATGTGATTAGTGTTTTGCTCTTCTGGAAAGCTCATCTGCATTCATCACTCCACTTCCATGGCACCCCAGTTTGCAGTAGGGTGTTCAGTGGGTGTAGTATTGTAGACAAATTTGGCAAGAACTTATGGTAGTAGTTTACCAGCCCGAGGAACGACCTTAGTTGTGACACATTTTCCGGTGCTGGAGCCTTGACTACTGCCTCAATCTTCTCTGGGGACTTATGTAACTCCTCTTTATCGATAACGTGGCCACAATACGAGATCTGTTCTAAAAAATCTCGCATTTGGGGCGGTTAGCTCGGAGCCCATATTCCTGCAATCTAGTGAGCACCTGCTCCAGGTTGGCAAGGTGATCACTTTCATTTTCGCCCGTGACCAGGATGTCGTCCAAATAACACTGGGTCCCTGGGATCCCTTGCAGGACTTGTTCCATTGCCCTCTGCCAAATAGCCGGAGCTGATGCTACCCCGAATACCAGCCGGTTGTATTGGTAGAGACCTTTATGGGTGTTGATTGTGAGGTATTTTTTTGATGCTTCTTCTACCTCCATTTGCAGATACGCCTGGGCCAGATCAATCTTAGTGAAGCGTTTCCCTCCAGATAGCGAGGCGAAAATATCTTCAATCCGCGGAAGTGGATATTGTACGGTGTGAAGGACCGGGTTCACTGTTACCTTAAAGTCCCCACAGATGCGAACCTTCCTTGGTTCCCCAGGCGTGCTGCTCAATGACTTTTTCATCACAGGGACGATGGGTGTAGCCCACTCGCTCCAGTCTACCTTGGACAGTACACCTAAACGTTCCAGACTCTCCAGCTCTGCTTCGACGGCTGGGCGGATCGCATAAGCTACCGGTCTGGCGTTTAAAAATGTTGGGCTTGCGTTTTTTTCAATTTTAATCATCGCTGTCATGCCTTTTAGCGTTCCGAGTCCTTGCTGGAACACTTCTTTCGCATCAGTTAGGATCTTTGACAGTCGCCCAGGTGTGACGTCGTCATCCTTTTTGTCAGCCACAGTCAGTGCCTGTATGGAATGCCAATCCAGTTGTATTTTCCGGATCCATTCACGCCCCAGTAATGATGGTCCTCCATCTTGCAATACATACAGGTCTAGTTTTGGTGTTTCCTTACCGTTATATGTAACGGTCACCCTTATTTTTCCTTTGAGGTAGACTTTTTGCCCCATGTACGTCTTCAAAATAATTTTTGTGTCTCTCAAGGGTATGTGTGAGAATAGCTGCTCGTAGTCCCGTCAGTTTATGACTGTTAGGGCTGATCCTGTGTCCGATTCCATCTTTACCTGGACTCCTGCTATCTTGAGAGTGACCCAAATGGTTTGGTGATCCTCCGTTGTGATCACATTATGTAGTTTCAGACAACTCAGTTCCCTGCTTTCAGAGTCGTTATCACTGTTTTGTTTGTCTGAACTATTCTCCGTTATCTTATGTACCTTCTTGTACTTTCCTTTGGTCGGCTTCTTATTGCTGGTTTTCTTTCCCGACCTGCAGACTCATGCTATGTGTCCTACTTTTCCACACTGTCTGCACACTTTGTCTTTGAACCAGCAATCATTCTGCCGCAGCGATAGCACTTCTCTGTTCCATATGACATTTCGTTTGTGCCATATTCTTGCGGTCTCTCTTGTATCTCTGCAGCGCCCCGTGCTGCTGCTTCATATGATACCACAATGCTGAAAGCCTTTTCCAGCGTAAGGTCCTTTTCAGATAAAAGCCGTTTCTGGGTTCCTTCACTTTGAAGCCCACACACAAACTTGTCCCTTAAGGTATCTGCCAGTCCCGCTCCAAACTGGCAGTGTTTCGATAGTTTGCGCAGTTCTGTTAAATAATCAGCATTGCTTTCATCCTTATGCTGGTTCCGTTTGTGAAACTTGAATCTTTCTGCTATCAGCAACGGTGTGGGGTTTAAATGTTCCTGTAGTATCGTTACTATGTCTTCAAAACTCTTTTCCATTGGCTTCGTTGGGGTTACTAGATTTCATAATAAACCATACGTCTTTGCACCCATTAAATTTAACAATATCGACGCTTTCTTGTCATCTGACACCCCATTTGCCTTGCAGTACACCTCTATTCGTTCGACATATGTCGTCCAATCTTCGACTTCATTGTCAAATGCAGTGATATTGCCACTCTTCGGCATTTCGGGTGTGGTTTAAAATGGCATCTCCCAATGGCTTAAAATGGCATCTCCCGCGCTTTCCTTCCTCCCCCGCTGCTGCCGACGCCACTCCCGGCGGTTCTCGTGGCAATGGCGGCGCCCTGTAGGTTTTGCGCGCTTCTCCTGCGCTGCTGCCAACGCCGCTCTTGGCGGTCCTCGTGGCAATGGCGGCGCCTCGCGGGTTTCTGCGCGTCTCTCTATCCCTCTCTCCGACGCTGCTAGGCCCCCAAACACCGGCTGCGCCCTGTGTGCTCTGCCCTCTCTCTCCCCCGTCGACGCTGCTCGGCCGTTTGCTGTGCCGCTCGGTCGGGCTCTGGCCCGCCACTGTCCGGGAAGTGTCTGCGCACTAGCTGTTGCCAGCCCATTTCGCTGGACCACCTTGACTGGAAAGCCAAGCCTGGCTCTCGACAGCCTCCCCCGCAATTCTCAAGTCTCTGCTGGATGACTGGGCAGTTGCCCGTGGTCGACGCCCGAGTCTCTGGCCTTGACCTCCAATCCACTGATCTCCAGGAACGAATCCCCGGGAGGTGATGCAGAGTTGCAGGTAGATTCGAACCTGCCTCGTCGCCAATGCAGTGTCCGTGTATATTAAGACACAGACTGCGGACAACGGTACAACAGGTGTTTACTCAACGTGGCTCACTGTGGAACTGATCTGTACAGTTTACTACTCAGTGTTATATACAGGTGTGGTCACTGCCGGTACTGCAGTATACATGAGCTGTAAAACAGTTCCCCCCTTAAAGGTATATACATTACACCGCCTTCCTGAACCGCTGCAGTCCTTGTAGTGAAGGTACTCCAACAGTGCTGTTAGGGAGGGAGTTTCAGGATTTTGACCCAGCAATGATGAAGGAACAGCGATATACTTCCAAGATAGGATGGTATGTGACTTGGAGTGGAACTTGGAGGCAGTGGCATTCCCATGTGCCTGCTGCCCTTGTCCTTCTAGGTGGAAGAGGTCGCGGGTTTGAGAGATGCTGCTGAACAAGCCTTGGCGAGTTGCTGCAGTGCATCTTGTAGATGGTACACACTGCAGCTATGGTATGCTGGTAGTGGAGGGAGTGCATGTTTAAGGTGGTGGATGGAGTGCCAATCAAGCGGGCTGCTTTGTCCTGGATGGTGTCGAGCTTCTTGAGTGTTGTTGGAGCTGCACTCATCCAGGCAAGTGGAGAGTATTCCATCATATTCCTGACTTGGGCCTTGTAGATGGTGGAAAGGAGTCAGGAGGTGAGACACTCACCACAGAATACCTCGCCTCTGACCTGCTCTTGTTGCCACATTATTTATGTGGCTGGTCCAGTTAAGTTTCTGGTCAATGGTGACCCCCAGGATGTTGATGGTGGGGGATTCAGCGATGGTAATGCCGTTGAATGTTAAGGGGCGGTGGTTAGACTCTCGATTGTTGGAGATAGTCATTGCCTGGCACTTGCGTGGCACAAATGTTACTTGCCACTTATCAGGCCAAGTTTGAATGTCGTCCAGGTCTTGTTGCATGCAGGCATGGACTACTTCATTATCTGAGGAGGTGCAAATGGCACTGAACACTGTGCAGTCATCAGCGAACATCCCCATTTCTGACCTTATGTTGGAGGGAAGGTCATTGATGAAGTAGCTGAAGATTGTTGGGCCTAGGACACTACCCTGAGGAACTCCTGCAGTGATGTCCTGGGGCTGTGATGATTGACCTCCAACCACCACAACCATCTTCCTTTGTGCTAGGTATGACTCCAGCCAGTGGAGAGCTTTCTCCCTGATTCCCACTGACTTCAGTTTTACTAGGGCTCCTTGATGCCAAACTCAGTCAAATGCTGCCTTGATGCCAAGGGCAGTCAATCTCACCTCACCTCTGGAATACAGCTCCTTTGTCCATGTTTGGACCAAGGCTGTGATAAGGTCTGGAACCAAGTGGTCTTGGGGAACCCAAACTGGGTATCAGTGAGCAGGTTATTGGTGAGTGAGTGCCGCTTGATAGCACTGTCAACGACACCTTCCATCACTTTGCTGACGATTGAGAGTAGACTGATGGGGCGGTAATTGGCCGAATTGGATTTGCCCTGCTTTTTGTGGACAGGACATACGTACATTGTCGGGTAGATGCCAGTGTTGTAGCTGTACTGGAACAGGTTGGCTAGAGGCGTGGCTAGTTCTGGAGCATAAGTCTTCAGCACGACAGCCGGGATGATTTCGGGACCTATAGCCTTTGCTGTATCCAGTGCGCTCAGCCGTTTCTTGATAACATGTGGAGTGAATCGAATTGGCTGAAGACTGGCTCCTGTGATGGTGGGGACCTCAGGAGGAGGCCGATATGGATTATCCACTCGGCACTCCTGGCTGAAGATGGTTGCAAATGCTTCAGCCTTGTCTTTTGCACTCACGTGCTGGGCTCCATCATCACTGAGGATGGGGATATTCATGGCGCCTCCTCCTCCTGTTAGTTGTTTAATGGCCCACCACCATTCAGGACTGGATGTGGCAGGACTGTAGAGCTTTGGTCTCATTGATTGTGGGATCGCTTAGTCCTGTCTATAGCATGCTGCTTCTGCTTTTTAGCATGCATGTAGTCCTGTGTTGCAGCTTCCCCAGTTTGGCACGTCATTTTTAGGTACACCTGCTGCTGCTCCTGGCATGCTCTTCTGCACTCCTTATTGAACCAGGGTTGATGGTAATGGCCCGGCATATCTCTCACTTTACCATGAGGTTACAGATTGAGGTGGAATACAATTCTGCTGCTGCTGATGGCCCACAGCACCTCATGAATGCCCAGTTTTGAGCTGCTAGATCTGTTCTGAATCTATCCCATTTAGCACGGTGGAGGGTGTCCTCAGTGTGAAGACGGGACTTCGTCGTCACAAGGACTGTGCGGTGTTCAGTGCTACCAATGCTGTCATGGACAGATGTATCTGCGACAGGTAGATTGGTGAGGACATGGTCAAGTAAGTTTTTCCCTCGTGTTGGTTCTGTCGCAGGCCCAGACTGGCAGCTGTGTCCTTCAGGACTTGGCCAGATCTGGTGCTACCGAGCCACTCTTGGTGATGGACATTGAAGCCCCCCACCCAGTGTACATTCTGTGCTGTTGCTACTCTCAGTGCTTCTCTTCAACTGGTGTTCAACATGGAGGAGTACTAATTTATCGTCGGCCCAGAAATTCGGGTCAGATGCTTCCCGCGGGTGCAAGCCTCCGACCTGCACTTACCTAGTGTGCCGGCCGTTGTGCTGTGGGCCGGCGTGAGATTCCGATTCTGGGCCTGCTCCAACTGCCGGCGCGCAGTGCTTGCGTATCCTAGGGGCGCAGTTAGTTCGAAGCGTCCCCTGGGATCACGTGGGCCATGGAGAGCCAATGGTAGCAGGGAATCTGTATTCATAGATTTGACAGGAAGACCTGTCAAATCTATGAATACAATTCAGCCCCAAAACATAACTAAAACTTCAAATAATTTTTTTTTTAAAGTCACATTTTTAAAATAACTATAAATTACATAAAAAATTAATTATAGTTTCTAACGGGGCTAAAAATAAACTTACCTTTCTTTAAAGTATTTAAAAATAATAAACCTGTGGAAAAAATGTTTTTATTTTACTTAATTCACCACTTACCTTGTTAAAAGCAGGCCTTGCGACAGCTTTTTATAAGCGTAGTTGCTGGAGACTTACCCTCCTGGAAAAACACCGGAAGTTCCAGGCGTACACGTTCGACCTGTGAACCCCTTCCTTTAAGGGAACGGAAGTTCGGGTTTCCCGCGCATGTGCAGTGCATGCACAAAACCAGCACTTTCGTTGGGCCTACGCGTGAGTACCCAGCACGTACTCACCCGTGGGGACCCGAAGTTCTGGCCCATGATTCTGTGAATATGACTATGTCAGGCTGTTGCTTGACTAGTCTGTGGGACATCTCTCCCAATTTTGGCACAAATCCCCAGATGTTGGTGATGACTTTGCAGGGTCAACTGGACTGGGTGTGCTGTTGCCGTGTCCGTAGCCAATGCCAGGTGGCCTAACCAGTTTTATTCTTAATGTTTCTTGTAGCGGTTTGTTACTGAGTGGCTTGCTAGGCCATTTCAGAGTCAATCACATTGCTGTGGGTCTAAAGTCACATGAAGGTCATGAGTGAACCAAATGGGTTTTTACGACAATCCAATAGTTTCATGGTCACCATTAGTGATACTAGCTTTTTATTCCAGATTTATTTAATTAACTGACTTTAAATTCCCCAGCTGCCATGGTGGGATGTGAACTTATGTCTCACAGATCATTAGTCCAGGCCGCTGTATTACTAATCCAGTAACATAACCACTGTACTACCATTCCCGATGGCTGAGATTGGACTGTAGTTTGGGTGTGGGTGTAGTGGATATGGTGTAGGTCGGTGTTCAGGCTGGGTCATGGGTTGAAGTCGTGTTGAGCGTGGTTTGGGGGTGGTATCTGGCATCTGTGAGTGGAGTGTTTGGGAATCAAGTCAGTTTGGGAGTGATGGAGAAAACTGGCATACGAAGAAGACATTACCAGGGAGCAGCATCCAATAAAAAAGGTTACCAGGATTAATGTGGCAATTTGGTAGTCACTTGGTTCCTTCAACAGCAGTTTGCATTTATATACTTTTTAAAGGTAGAAAATGCCCCAAGGTTCTTCACAGAGGCGTAATCAAAGAATGGACACTGAACTATAGAAAGAAATATTAGGATAAGCAGTCTGACACCAGATTGTGAGAGAGGTGGTGAAGGGATGGTGCTGCATGTTGTCAGCATACATGTGGAATCTGTCAGTGCAAAAAAAAAATGCATTCTGGATGACTCAGTTAATCCTGAGAGAGTTCAGTCTTTCAAATCCATTTGAGAATAAAGATAAACTATGAAATCAATAATCATTGGGTAAGAAACCATGTCAGGAAATAGAACAGAAGTGTAATATTAACTAATACTGACACTTTGTATGAACCAAATCCTTCTCGACTGCACAATGCAGAAAGCTTTTAATATACTTCAGATCAACGGTTAATTGTGAGGTCGGAGTATTGAAGCCATTAGTTGACTTCATTCCTAACACTTTAGCCAGTGCATATTGTTTACTTAAGATTTTTACGTTGATACTTTAAAAACAAAATCAAATATTCAATAAATACAAAGTGGGATCATGCTCTATTTAATGGACCACAATAGACTCTTGAGAAAGTTGCTTGTAACTAGATTTGCATGAATTGTATTAAATTAATACTTCACTAATATTGTCAAGGCAAATCATAAAAAAATGCAGTTCCTCTTTTGCATTTTTTGTACAAATTCTCACGTGCAGATATTCACAATGTTCATCTCTGATTTTTGCAGAAATGATCCCTAGCCATTGCATTTTGTAACTGAATCAAGTGGTGGGCCAGTGGCTATTAAAGCATCTTCTTGGGACGAACGTAATTGAGCACAGCTGGAGAACTAGCACAGGTGGCAATGCCAGAAGTGGAGAAATGTCGTCCCTGGTTGTATAATGTAATTTGTTATTCTGTACTCATCAATAATTTTATACAGTTCAGCAAAATGATGATGTAGATGTTCATAGATAAGCCACTGTTACTGTTTATTAATGCTCATTGGCCCAGAAATTCGGGTCGGGGGCTTCCCGCGGGTGCAAGCCCCCGACCTGCACTTACCTTGCGCGCCAGCAGTTGAGCTGTAGGGCCCCGTGGAATTCCGCTCCGGGGCCTGGCCCAGCTGCCGGCGCGCTGTGCTTGTGTGTCCCAGGGGCGTAGTTAGTGTGATGTGTCCCCTGGGATCACGTGAGCCATGGGCAGCCAATCGGAGGAGGGAAAAGCCCATTCATAAGATTGACAGGTAGACCTGTCAAAACTTATGAATACTACGGCCCCAAAATAGCAGTAAACCTTCAAATAAATTTTTTAAAAAGTCACACTTTTTAAATAAACTATAAATTACATTAAATAACTATTTTAAGCAATAATTTAAATTTTTGAAAAAAGTAATTTTATATTCTAACGGGGCTAAAAATAAATTTACCTTGCTTTAAAGTATTTAAAAATAATAAACCTGTGGAAAAAATGTTTTAATTTTAATTAATTGACCACTTACCTTGTAAAAAGCAGGCCTTAAGCCTGCTTTTTACATTTCTAAATACTGCAGGCTTACGATCCCGGGAAAACCTGCAAAAAAAACTATGTTCAAAGTGCACGCGCTGCCTCTCCTGCATACGCGTTCGACCTCTGAACCTCTTCATTCAGAGGATCGGAAGTGCCGGTTTCCCGCGCATGCGCAGTGCATGCAGAAAACTGGTACTTCCATTCGGCCTACGGGTGAGTACCCCATGCGTACTCACCCGTGACTTACAGATACCTCTCCACCTCTCTACCTCTCTCTCCTTTTATGATGTTCCTTAAAACTTACCTCTTTGACCAAGATTTTGGCCACCTGCCATAATGTCTCCTAATGTGGCTCAGTGTCAAATTTTGTTAACACTCCTTGAAGCGTCTTAAAGGCACTATATAAATACAAGTTGTTGTTCCTACAAATGCTTATGAAATTTACAAAATTTAAGGAGAAGCTAGATAAGTACATGAGGGCAAAAAGAATAGAAGGATATGCTGATAGGGTTTGCTGAAGTAGGGTAGGAAGAGGCTCGTGTGGAGCCTAGACCAGTAGGGTCGAATGGCTTGTTTCTGTGCTGTAAATTCTATGTACTTCTATCAAATAGCAAATAATAGAAATATTAAATATGCCACAATGGAAAGATCTGGAAACAAACTGGGATGTGTCCATATGAAAGTTATTTATGGGCCAACACCAGTGCTTTGCAGCTCCCTTGATATATTTGTCCTCAAACCAATGCAGGTGCTAAGAAGTTAGTATTTGTTCCAGCAAGGAGGTATGGTGGCTCTGATGAGAGTAAACAACTATATTTTTCCATTTGCAATAATGGCGGGGGGGGAAAGAAAATTAAACACAGGTAAGCCACCACCTTCAGTGATGCCTATGAGCACTATAGCAATGACTATGATTAAATTTTCCCCCAAGCTCCTGTTCTCATCCCGACAGCCACAGACTGATCTGTTGGTGCTATCTCAATTTCTAATGTAGTGAGTGTTCACTTTCAAGAAGACTTACTGAGCAGAATGCAGGTTCTTCCCCAGGGGAAGAGACGGGAAAGTGGAAAATAAGCCATCACAGGCATCGCTCTTACAGGGAAGCAGCATTTGGTTCAACAACAGCATTGACAGAGACCTGGACTAAGGTTGCTTGTCCTGGAAATGATGCATTGTATAGAAGAACCTTTAAATATGCATTTAAAAAAGACTGAATGTAGATAAAAAGGTCTATTGTGTAGGGGGAGAGGAAAATAAAGCATGGATAAAACTTATTTTCAAGCTGATATTATTGCCACTAATTTGTGCCACATCTATAGAGGGGGAAAAAATTGAATTACGGGCACTTAATGAACAACTCCTGCCCTGTTTCAGCCTTCAGGCTTACAAGACCTAGAGCTGCTGCTGTAGTGAAGTTTCTAACATTGGTGTCACTGAACTTTGCTCATTTGCTTTGGGTACAAACACTCTTTGACCCCGTGAAGATTGTATTTGTCCGTTTGCACCTAGACCTGGCTTCATTTACCAGGAAGGAGATGAGCAATAGAAATGTATCACTGGTGCATTAGTGCATCCTCTTCAAACAATGAAGCTGAGGTGCATTTCTGCAGTAATACAAGGAAAGTTCTGCATTATCTCTAAATCATTCCATACTTGACCTGCAAGTTGCGGGTCATATTCCAGCAGCACTGCCCCTCACGTTGCTGAGTGTCCATGGACAATGGAGACTGTGATTGTATTGCTTTGAACCATCATATTCACACTATACTTTTTCTATCTTTTGCATTCATTAAAGTGTTTTAAAATGTGCATGTATTCCACATTAGCTTAGCTGATTAGACTACGGAGGCATTTATCAACATATGGCACAAAATTCATTGAAAATTCCCTTCTGTGCCTGACTTATCATTGATTCATAATTGCTGTTATCCATCACTGTTTTTCTTGTTATTGGCTGTCCTTGTGAGCAGTGGGGTAGCTGTTATGATAAATGATGCTCAGAGATCCACGTTTTATAATGAAAGAAGTGATGGTATAATTTGCATTAAGGAGCTTAATCTGAAATAGAGTGGAGTAGACCTATTCTTCAAAATAAGAGCTTTTTTCAACAACTGAAGCATCAGTAAAACAACAGCCTTTCTTTTTTGTCAGCTTATACAAGGAACGATAGCCCAAACAAGATACAGTTTAAAAAATCTGACATATATTTCATATTCTGATATAGAGGGGGATACCTCGCGCGCCTTGGGTTGTTTTACTACGTTAAAGGCGCTGTATAAATGCAAGTTGTTGTTGTATTTTGATGCTGCATCAATTTCTGGCAGTGCAGCTGGTCAAAAATAAATTTCTCAAAATATATACTTTGGTCAAACCTGCCAATCATGAATTAGATCAGGACGTTCAAGGTGTTGGATAATTTGAGAGTAAAACAGCAGCTTCCATAACTTTAGAAAGTATCAACGTAGAGGATATATTGTAGTCATTGAAAGGATAATAGGATCACTTTTTATTAAGCGATAGGATGAACACAAGGAATAATAACATTGGAAAGTATATTTGTGACATCTGTCTACAATTCTTTTGATGTCAGTACAGCAGTTAGAAGTTCACAGGATGACTGTAAGAATGCTTCAATATTCAAGATGACGTCTCCTGTTACGTCGATCAATGAGTCTCAGTTGTTGTGGGCGTGCTGATGGGAGAAGAGCCCAATCCTGGAAGCACATAAATGGCTGCACATATCACATTGGAAGCCCGATGAGGTGGATAGATGATTTGCCTTGTGTGTCAGATGCTTGATAGTTAGTCCACATCTGCCTAGTCAGATTAAATGAATTTGAGGTCAGCAGGTTGATCTATCAGTGGCTGTTTCCTCTTAGGTGTTGGAGTTAAGGTGGAATTTCATGTGCCTTTTATAGCATTTCATTTGTCCACTTCTGTACGGCATGCAGACTGCAACTCGCCATCAAAGACAGCTTTGCGTATTCTACAATCAGGCATGCGAACGACATATCCAGATTAGCACAACTAAACCTTTTTGATCGTGGCCTCAAATCCAATTATTTTGCAGTGCTTGAGGCCATCAGTGTTGGGCACCCTCCCCTACCACTTGATTCCAGTGCAATGGACAGTTGCTTGAAGTAATGGCGGTATCATATCCATGATTTCGGTCCAGATAATAGGATGGTGAGGACAACAGTTTGGTATTTTTTTAATTCATTCTTGGGATATGGGCTGGCAAGGCCAGCAGTTATTGCTCATCTCTAGTTGCCCTTTAGAAGATGATGGTACACGAATCACTGAAAGTTAACATGCAGGTACAGCAAGCAGTTAGGAAAGCAAATGGTATGTTGGCCTTTATTACAAGAGGATTTGAGTATAAGAGTAAATACGTCTTACTGCAATGATATAGGACCCAGGTGAGACCACACCTGGAGTTATTGTGTACAGTTTTGGTCTCCTTACCTAAGGAAGGATATACTTGCCATAGAGGGAGTGCAACGAAGGTTCACAAGAATGATTCCTGGGCTGGGGGGCTTGTTGTATGAGGACAGATTGAGTAGACTAGGCCTATATTCTCTAGAGTTTAGAAGAATGAGAAGTGATCTCATTGAAACATACAAAATTCTTACAGAGCTTGACAGGGTAAATGCAGGGAGGATGTTTCCCCTGGCTAGGGAGTCTAGAACCAGGAGTCACAGTCTCAGAATAAGGGGTTGGCCATTTAGGACTGAGATGAGGAGAACATTCTTCACACAGAGGGTGGTGAATCTTTGGAATTCTCTACCCCAGAGGGCTGTGGATGCTCAGTCATTGAATATATTCAAGGCAGAGATCAATAGATTTTTGGATATTAAGGGAATCAAGGGATATGGGGATAGTGCAGGAAAGTGGAGTAGAGGTAGAAGATCAGCCATGATTTTACTGAATGGCGGAGCAGGCTTGAAGGGCTGAATGACCTACTCCTGCTCCTATTTCTTATGTTCTTATGTGATGGGCTACCTTCTTGAACCTCTGCAGTCCGTGTGGTGAAGGTACTCCCACAATGCTGTTGGTTATAGAGTTTTAGAATTTTCTCCCAGTGATGATGAAGGAACGGTAATATTGTAACGGCTTCAGCGGCACTTCCCTCTGCTCGCCGCCTGAGGGCGGTTTTTGAGGCTTCGGTGCGCTGCTGCCGTGCCTTTGGGCCCCTCCCCTCACCTGTTTCTCGAGTAATTGTTCTCATCAGAGTAATTAGGCTAGTTAATAAAGCTGGTTAGCTCCTGTCCCTGTTTTGCCTCTGGCCTCACCTGTTTGTTATTAAAGTATTTGTCTCCTGTGTCTCATTTGAATAATTATGTTATGTGACCAATCAGGCCTGTATTTAAGCTTCCTGTTTCCTGTCCTCTTTGCTCAGTCCTGGGTTCACCTGCCTGCAAGTAACCGCTCTTGCTGTGTCTCTGGCGTTCTCGAGTGAATCTCCTTTCGAGTGTTACCCTGTCTCTATGTTTTTGAGTCCCTACTGAATCTCCTTTTGAGTGTTACCATGTCTCTGTTGTTCTCGAGTCTCAAGGAAGCATCTTTCGAGTTCTACCTGGTCTCGAGACCTTGGATAGGTTTCCTGCGCTTGGGTCCACTATCGAAACCCTAGCAAAACGGCCCCGTGAATGCACGGCCCTGTGACAAATATATGTCCAAGTCAGGATGGTGTGTGAGTTAAGAGAGGCTGAAGGGATAATTACTAGTCCTAGCCCTTTTTGGGCTACCCCAGATCAGGCGTATTCCCCAGACGTTCACCTTCAACTAAAGTTAAAGATAGCCGAATTCTATAAGACACTTAATTGGGTCTAAAGGTTCAGACTATCTCTCCCTAAAGGAAAGGAACGTCGTGAAGATGTTACCATCCTCCGGATAGCACTTTTAATAAGTTTAACTAGACTGTAACCTTCTGGATATTATGAGGGTCCGGAATACCCCCCAGAATTCTGCAACTCCTCACAAAAGAGTGCACAGAAATTGGGTTCGCGAGATTGATACAGAAATACTACTTGAGACAATTCTATATACTGTAGATTTATTTAAGAGCCGACATACAGTTAACAGTTGTTGATTCAATCACAACATTAACAGAAATAGCTTACATTTCTTATCCTCAGAGATCCTTATTCTCAAATCTTAACTTTGTACATTTTTACATTTCTTATTTTTAATTCTAATCCAGGATATCCACCAAAATCAAATAAATTGATTACCTGAGACTCAAGAGTTGTAGGTTTACAGAGTGGTTCAGAAGCCGAGAATCGCTTGCATCTTCCCAGCGACTTCTGACTGTCTATCTGAAAAACTCTTATTTTTATACCTTTTTTTTAGTGGTTTATCCTTTGAAGATTTCTGCTGATGTAAGCTAAATATCTTTATTCATTTTCCTGTTGACTTTTTTCTATTCTTACTGTCAATTTAGCTGTTAACTTTTAGAATCCTGTCTCTGTGTTTAGGTGTTTCAAAAACGTATCATAAAATGGTTATTACAGATTTATCTCTTTGATGCCATTCTCACGAAGATCTTTCATTCAATTCTTAATATTGGCATAACTGGTTATTAGCAGGCGTAGTGACTCCATGGTGTTCCAAGTTCAATACAAAAGCCATGTGATTGCTTGGTACATCTATTGAAGTCATATCTTCAAAGTGTTCTGTTGGTATCATATTTACAACCTGTAAATTAAAACCACTTCAACCAGGGTGTTTCATGCATTTCTAGCTATCTCAATTGGTTGCATATATAATCTTATGTTTCCTATCTTTCATTTGATGTTACGTTTCCTATCTTTCATTTGATGTTACTTTTATGAAGGCACATGGTTTTTTAATATTCTGTGTTTCTGTTTCCCTGAGTGTTAGTTTTTAATACTTTACTTGGGTCATTCCATTGTGTTTCTCCCAAACTCCCGACCTTCTGGAAGCACCAAACTGCAATTTCAATAGGGCATAACAACAGAAAATGCTGGAAAAACTCAGCAGGTCAGGCAACATCCGTGGAGAGAAATTTGAGTTGACGTTTCGGGTCGAACCCTTCTTCAAAACGATGTTGAGCTCTTTTTCCGCCGCTTTCGTCTCCGTGCCCACTTCTCTGGCCAGGAGTCTTCCCCCCGCACAACTGACCCTTTCTCCCACTTGCAGAATTCCCGTTCTACCTGGACCCTGCCCCCTGTCCTCTTGCTCTCTCTAGATCTTTTCATCGCTAACTGCCGCCGTGACATCGGCCGTCTCCATTTCTCTGCTCCCCTCACTCACTCCAACCTACCTCCCTCTGAACTTGCAGCACTCCATTCTCTTAGATCCAACCCTGACATTGTTATTAAACCCGCTGACAAGGGTGGTGCTGTTGTTGTTTGACGTACTGACCTCTACCTAGCGGAAGCTGAACGCCAACTCTCCGACACCTCCTCCTACCTCCACCTGGACCATGACCCCACCACCGAACATCAAACCACCGTTTCCAAGACTGTCACTGACCTCATCTCCTCTGGAGATCTTCCCCCCGCTGCCACCAACCTCATAGTTCCCCAACCCCGCACAGCCCGCTTCTACCTCCTTCCCAAGATCCACAAACAGGACTGCCCTGGTAGACCCATCGTTTCAGCCTGTTCTTGCCTCACGGAACTTATCTCTTCCTATCTTGACTCTATCTTTTCTCCCCTTGTCCAGTCTCTTCCCACCTACATCCGCGACTCTTCGGACGCCCTCCGCCACTTTAACAGTTTCCAGTTTCCTGGCCCCAACCGCTTCCTTTTCACCATGGACGTACAATCACTCTACACCTCCATCCCCCACCCGGATGGCCTGAGGGCGCTTCGCTTCTTCCTTGAACAGAGGCCCGACCAGTCCCCATCCACCACCACCCTCACATTGAACAACTTCTCCTTTAACTCCACTCATTTCCTCCAAATCAAAGGTGTTGCCATGGGTACCCGCATGGGTCCTAGCTATGCCTGCCTTTTCGTGGGCTATGTGGAACAATCTTTGTTCCAGTCCTACTCGAGTCCCCTCCCTCACCTCTTTTTCTGATACATTGATGACTGTATTGGTGCCGTTTCCTGCTCTCGCCCCGAACTTGACAATTTCATTCACTTTGCCTCCAATTTCCACCCTTCCCTCACCTTCACATGGTCCATCTCTGACTCTTCCCTTCCCTTCCTCGACTTCTCCGTCTCCATCTCTGGGGATAGGTTATCGACCAATATTCACTACAAGCCCACTGACTCCCACAGCTACCTGGACTACACTTCCTCCCACCCCACTTCCTGTAAGGACTCTATTCCATTCTCCCAGTTTCTCCATCTCCGCCGTATCTGCTCCAACGATGCCACCTTCCACACCAGTGCTTCAGACATGTCTTCCTTTTTCCGCAACCGAGGATTCCCCTCTACCGTGGTTGACACTGCCCTCGACCGTGTCAGTTCCATCTCCCGCACTTCTGCCCTCACCCCTGCCCCTCCCTCCCGGAACCGCGATAGGGTTCCCCTTGTCCTCACCTTTCACCCCACCAGCCTCCACATTCAACGGATCATCCTCCGGCATTTCTGCTACCTCCAAAGTGATCCCACCACCAAACGTATCTTCCCCTCCCCTCCCCTTTCAGCATTCCGTAGGGACCGCTCCCTCCGAGACACCCTAGTCCACTCCTCTATCACCCCTAACATCCCTTCCCCTTCACCTGGCACCTTCCCGTGCAAGCGGAGGAGATGTAACACCTGCCCCTATACCTCCCCCCTTCCCACTGTCCAGGGCCCCAAACACCCCTTCCAGGTGAAACAGCGATTTACTTGTACTTCTTGCAATCTAGTATACTGTATTCACTGCTCACGATGCGGTCTCCTCTACATTGGGGAGACCAAACGCAGATTGGGTGACCGCTTTGCGGAACACCTCCGTTCAGTCCGTAAGGGTGACCCCGAGCTTCCGGTTGCCTGTCATTTTAATTCACCACTCCATTCCCACTTGGACCTCACCGTCCTTGGCCTCTTGTATTGTTCCACGGATGCTCAACGTAAACTCGAGGAACAGCACCTCATCTTCCGATTAGGCACTCTGCAGCCTTCCGGACTCAATATTGAGTTCAACAATTTCAGATCATAACCTCAGCCCCTATTACACATTTTTTCTTGTAATTTTTCCACTCCTTTCCCCCCCCCCTTTCTTTTTGTTTCTTTCTCACACCTGGCAGCTATCTCTTGCCCTGCCAGTACACTTTACACCTAATCTCAGCCTATTACCATCTCGTCTAGCTCTTTTGTTTCTTTCACTTCTTTTGTCCGATCGCAGCCCTGCCTTCGATCTAATTTCTTTTCTTTCCAGTTTTGAAGAAGGGTTCGACCCAAAACGTCAACTCAAATTTCTCTCCACGGATGTTGCCTGACCTGCTGAGTTTTTCCAGCATTTTCTGTTTTTATTTCGGATTTCCAACATCTGCAGTATTTTGCTATCGTACCATTTCAATAGGGCCATTGTTTCGGTATATTTAACCAATTCCCATTTCAAAGCTTGTGGTGTTTACAACTTTTGTGTTATCACTTCACTTTATCTCAGAAGCCTGTTTTGACACAGCTTGTGTCGCCGAGGCTTTCCAGACTTTTAATCCTAGTATGTCATGTATTAATTAAATCAGAAATCTGTTCATATGATGGTGTATCTCTTGGAATATGGCTTATTCCGTCACAAGGTACTTGGAATTGATGGTGTTGCCATGCATCTGCAGCTCTTGTCCATATAAGTGGTGGAAGTCGCAGGTTTGGGAGGTGTTGCTGTAAAAGCCTTGACGACTTGCTGCAGTGCATCCTGTAGATAGTACACACTTCAGCCATTAATTCGCCAGTGGTGGAGCGTGTGGGACTTTTATTGGCAGACTATTACCTCATCTCTTCCAAAGGTGGAGCTGGTCTTGTGATTCCGTTGAGTGATGTCATCGTCAATTATGGAGAACACTACCCAAGTAGCAGAATTTTCTGTGGCCTTACATGGTACCTTGCTGGTTGTAACCATAGGGGATGTGACTGGATGACCAGGTATGAACTGGACCATGACTTCAGTCTTTTTTAAGTTGATTGTAAAAACCAAACACTTTGCTGCTCGAACACATCAGCTGGATAGCAGCTGGATGTCCTTGAGAGTATGGGTGAGTAACGCACACTCATTGGCGAAGAGCAGGCCGTGGATGGTTATCTGCATTACTTTTGTTTTAGCTCGCAGCCAATGAAGGTTGAAGCTGCCACCATTGGTGTGATATCAAATATCGATTCGCCTGTCGCAGTTCTTGAACATGATACTGTCGCAATTGTATCCTGAACCGGGTTGGGGCAAGAACACCCCCTTCAATATTAGAAGGATTTAAAGCAATATGGACATCTATTTCTGTCTGTCTTCTATCTTGTTCTTTCTTCTTCACTTGATAACTTGATAATGAGAAGTGTCAACAATAACTCATCCTGAATGATTCTGAGCTTCTCCCACTGTCATAATAGATAGATTCTTATTAACTCAATGTATCTGTATACATTGCAGAAGAGAAGAAAACTGATCCCAGGGCACACTGAGTTAAAATGTCATCATTAATTACAAGCAAATCATACAATTAATTATTTAGCAAACAATAAGATTCAATCATTTGTCACATTATTATATAGCAATACCCTCAAGTGACTATTATTAATAATTTATTGCTTTCTATTAAAAAAATAGTGTGAATTTATTATTCAGCAAATGCTAGTATTCTGTTTTACCATTACCTCTTATTATAGTGATTCAAAAAATAATTTGTCTCTCTGACAAAGCATTTAATACTTGTCATGTTCCTCCCTGTATATTTACAATCCACATTGGACAGATGAAAGTGATGGTTACCTTATCATAACGGCAAGTCCTCCATCCTGTGTTAAATTTCCATGTAACTCCTGCTAAGGTTCTTCTTAAGTTAATGACATGTTGCTTTGATAATCAGATGCTGGACAACAATTTGCTATTTAGTGTTCCAATCCGAATAATGTAAACTGATCTTTCCTGAAATACTATATCCGAATGGAATTTATCCCTTAAGAGGAGATTTGATAGAAGTGTTTAAAATCATGAAGGGTTTAGATAGAGTAAAGAAAGAGAAATTGTTTCCAATGGCTGAAGGGTCAGTAATCTGAGGGCAGAGATTTAAGGTGATTGGCAAAAGAACCAGAGGCGACATGAGGAAAAATGAGTGGTTAGGATTTGAAATGCACTGCCTGATAGGGTGGTGGAAACAGATTCAATAGTAGCTTTCAAAAGGAAATTGGATAAATACTTGAAGGAGAAAAAATTGCAGGGATATGGGGAAAGAGCAGGAGAGTGGGACTAGCTGGATTGCTCTTTGAAAGAGCCAGCACAAACTCAATGGACCAAATGGCCTCCTTCTATGCTGCAGTATTCTATGATTCCATCACAAAAATCGGCTACTTTCCTCGCCATAACCTCACCAGCTTAAACCCTTACCTCAGTCCATTTACTACCTCATCTGTAGACTCCACTATTCAATGCGCTCATGTCCTCGCTGACCTACATTGGTTTCCAGTCCCCAAAGCCTCAAATATAAAATTCTCAACGTCATGTTTCAATCCTTTTCATGGCCTTTTTCTCCCCCCAACCCACCATCTCTGTAACCACCTCCAGTCCAACAACCCCCTCCCCACCCCCACCCCAAATTCTCCATTCCTCCAACCCTGGCTTCTTGAGGAACCCCCCCTCCCCACCTATCTTCACCGCACCATTGGCAGCTCTGCTTTCAGCCATCTAGGCCCCACACTCTGGAATTTCCTCCCTAGACGCTCCTTACAACCAACGTCTTTGATCAAACTTTTGGTCACCCACCCTAATATCTCCTCTTCTGTCATGGTATCCAATTTTTTTCCACACATTTTGTGAAGTGCCTTTGGGATGTTTTTCTGCATTGTTGTTGTTGAATATTTCACCATTGCTCCAGCTAACTGCTGAAGGGTGTACATGTCTTGA
Organism: Somniosus microcephalus; assembly: GCF_052327205.1. Lineage (NCBI taxonomy): Eukaryota > Metazoa > Chordata > Chondrichthyes > Squaliformes > Somniosidae > Somniosus > Somniosus microcephalus. The sequence goes on along the minus strand of NC_140992.1, from coordinate 87,742,933 downwards.
GGTTCTCTATCCCTCAGACTGCATAAATCATCTTCATTTCAAACTGCTCCTTACTATTTTGTTTTCTGACTAAGATAATTCACCAGAATCATCATATGATCCAAATCTAAGCATCTTCCTCCATAATGTTATTCATATATCAGCTAGTTCCACTTTAACCCTTAAACAGTTGGTTTAGTTAACATTGTTCCCTCTTTAAAGAAACAAGACGTTTGCTGATTCCATATAAATATTAAGCACAAGATCAGAATTGCAGAGGCAATAACCATTGTCAGGTGGGCTGCTTTCCACCACTACAAGCTCTTCAGTCTTGCCTCTGAAGAATTAGTAATGGAAACAATAAACTAAAGACTCTGTATGGTGTATGGAGCCTCATTAGCAGCATGAGCGGGTCAGAAAATCAGGCCTTCCAGTCTGGCACACTGCATTCCCTGATGCCTGATTTCCCAATTGCTATTTTTGCCAGCAAAAAAAGTGGGTCAGGCTGTCGGCTTGTGGACCCTCGCTTGCACAAGGAAATTGTGTAAATGAGACACACTGTCGAATTCTTCGATTTAGGGCAGGACTCCACCCCCAGCAAGCTGCTTGCTTGCATAAAATGGGCGCATCTTTTTGAAAGTGGACTGGCCAGCTTTGAAGGTTAAATTAAAACGGGCTTGCTGCAGTTTGTTTGGCAGCAATTTCATAGTGATTGTTCTGGCTGAACATTTCTGACAATTGCATTGGACACCTCGCACGGTGCTGAAGACTATGGGCTCGATTTTCCAAGCCCCGAGGAGGCAGGTTTGGAAGCGGGAGTGGTGGGAAAATTGCAGAATTGGGGGGCAGGAACCCATCCCGCCCCCAACCCGCCTCCGTGCCAAAGTTCCAAGAGGCGGATACCCGACCTGTGCTGGGAGCCGCCTCCCCGAGGCGGGAAGGGGATTAGTGCCAATTAACTGCCTGTTAACAGGTAGTTAACAGGCAGTTTTTTGCCTAATCCCTATTTTTAGCCCTGAAGTGTGGGCTGTCCGATGGCTCCGAACCACGCCAAGTTAGCGAGGCGGACCGTCGGTCTGCAGGGGTTGGAGGGGTCGAGATGTCCATTGTGCAGGTGAGTGATGGGTGCATGTGTGCAGAGGTAAGTGTGTGAGGTAAGTGTAAAGTGTTTTAATAAGTTTTACTTACCTTTACTTTCTCCTGCAGGCTTCCTTCCTTCACTTCTCAGGAGTCCCTCAGCTCACCGGCACAGAAAGCAGAATGGCCGCTGAACTGTCAAAAGCTGCAGCCTCTGCTTTCTGGTCTGGAGAGCTCTCTAACTGAGTCTGAGTAGAAGGACACAAGTTAGAAGACAGATTGTCAGCGTTTGACAGCTTCACAGAGCTGTCAAACGCTGATTTTTCATCATCAAAAGCTCTTGACAGATGAAATGTCAATCACTGACGTCACCAGTAACCAGGTGTCCCTTAATTGGCCTGCTGAGCCCGCTGGGCGGGCTTAACAAGGTCAATCAAGGGAAAATAGTGTGGGTTGGCCACAAGTCGATGGAGGCGGGACTACAACCCAAAAAGTGGGAGTCCCGCCTCCAAAAGCTCCCCATTGACAAAATCGAGCCCTATAACTTTGGTAATTTTGGCAGAGGGAGTAATTCTGCAAGTCACACTTGCCTACAGTCCTGCTTGTTATTGTTGCTGTCCCCAAGTATAGCCAGGCAGGGTGGGAGGATAGGACTTCCTTTGGGGGTTCTAATTGCACTCCATAACCTGGAGGTGAAAAGGCAACTCGGGCTGTGTTCACCTTCGCTGGTATCCCACTAATTGTACCTGGGCATATGAGACGACTTGCTTTCATCATCTTTGCATCACCAGAGAGGAAGTGACAGAGCTATGCCACCTGCTGCAGGTAGATCTGCAGACTTCCTCCAAGAATGCAGTGGCACCACCTAGAACTATGAGAGTCATAATAGTGTTCGCATTTTATGCCACAGGATCCTTCCAGGCCACAGAAGGGGACACCTGGTAAATCAACTACTCAGCTACACACCGATGTATCAAACAAGTCACAGGCATCACTTTGCTAGAGGCAGCAACCGGGCCCAGATTTGGGGATGAGAGTCTTGCATCCCAAGAACGTTTGAAAGACATCTGACCTGGAATTTGGTGGGGTTATTTTTCAGGTGTCCCTGCTGGCTGCTTAAAACAGGTGTTCGGTATGTAAATGAGTGGCCTAACGCCTGTTTTAGGCCTCCTTACAGAAATTGGACAGACCTGCCCTGCTCACGATTCCAATTTCCAATGGCTCATTGCAGGGGTACAGTTTCGCAGACACTGTCATCCTCCATTGGCTTGCCCAAGTGGCCATTATTCATGTATGAGCCTTTACAGTAAGTGTTATTTGGTAATTTAAGCATTTGGGGGGATGGGGGCGTGGCACATCAATTGAGTTTCTTTCTATTCTCATCCAACATCGATACACATTCACTTCTAGCAAGGGTCGCTAGATAGTGATCAGGAGCAGAAATATTTGCCTTTTTTTAAATATAGCTCTGCACATAACTCGCGTTTCGATGACCTGTACTGCTGATTGCAGATTTGGATGGTCACCTTCTACTTTATATAAATATATAATAGCCGGCATTGAAAGGCAGGTTACTGTGACGATATTGCTCCTTTGAATGTGTGCTTCCTCTGCAGTCTAATAACTAAACTCCCTAACAGCACTGTGGGAGTACCTTCGCCACACGGACTGCAACGGTTCAAGAAATCAGCTCACCACCACCTTCTCGAGGGCAATTAGGGATGGGCAATAAATGCGGCCTTGCCAGCGACGCCCACATCCCAGGAACGAAAAACTAAATGAGCAGGCTGGTACTGTGCAGCAGATCTTCAGGAACCGCCAGCTTTTAACACTAAGGGGGAAAAATTCAGTTGGTAGCGCTACCCATCAGCACCTTAAGAGGGCGCTAAGTAGGGTGCAAACCAACTAGCGCCCGGGCGCGGCAATATCTGCGCCTCTCGTGAAATTGACCGGACATTTTGCGGCGGCACTAAACAATACCACCCGATCTCCTGCGCACGCAGATCTTGACGTCATTCGAGAGTGCAATGCCCTTGGGGCGCCCCGGACCGGAAATTCAGTGGCACCCCCCTCCTTTCCACCTACCGCTACCAACGACAGGTTGACTGGAACGCATCCCAGTCACTGTGGGGCTGGGGGGGCGCTATTTAAAGGGGGCCTCTTCCTGGCTTTTGTGTGGTAGCCATTTTTGCACCACTCGTTCTGAGAGAGAGAGAGAGATTTGGAGAGAGACAAAGAGAGAAAGAGAGACTTCTGCATTAAGTCAACACTGTCTGAGGTAGTTTTGGCTTCTGACCATAACTTTGCAGGTACTTTGCTGTTTGACATTCATAACTTTGATTGCCCAGATACTATGGGGGATGCAATGGATGGGAACATCATTCTTCTCCATCACATTCAGAGGGCACAGAGACACAGAAAGAGAGTGGCAATCATGGCCAGATGGAGGAGGGCCAACAGGCCTCGGTACAGGAGACCTTACCCTCCCAGGGTTTTTCGCCAACAGTTCTCCTACATTAATATGTCTGAGGAGCACTGTTTGCGAAGGCTGCAATTCAGCAAGGAGGTGCTCACTGAGCTCTGCCACCTGCTTCAGCCAGATCTGCAGCCTCAACTGAAGAGCAGGATGTCTCTGTCAGTGGCAGTGAAGATAACAGTGGCTCTCAACTTTTATGCCACCGGCTCATTTCAATCAGCTACTGGGGATATCGCCAATATCTCCCAGTTCGCGGTGCATTCCTGCATCTGTCAGGCAACAAATGTTCTCTTTAAAAGGAGACGAGAGTACATCTCTTTCCCCATGACCCCGGACAAGCAGCAAGAACGCGCAACGGGCTTTGCGATGATAGCGGGCTTCCCCATGGTGCAGGGCGCCATTGACTGCACGCATGTGGCTTTGCGGGTGCCACCAGAGAATGCCGAGGATTTCCGCAACCGAAAGGGCTTCCATTCCTTAAACGTTCAGTTGGTCTGTGACCACAGACAGCTGATACTTGCTGTCAATGCCCACTTTCCAGGCAGCAGCCACGATGCCTTGATCCTGCGCCAGACTTCTGTGACAGACCTTTTCCAGGCACTGCATCACCCAGGAGGTTGGCTTCTCGGGGACAAGGGATATCCTCTGTGCACCTGGCTGATGACACTGCTCTGTTCGCCCAGCACCCCTGCTGAGCTACGATACAACGAGAGCCATCAAGCTACCAGGAACATCGTTGAGCACACAATCGGCATGCTCAAGCAACGGTTCCGCTGTCTGGACCATTCTGGAGGAGCCCTGCAGTACGCGCCTGAGCGAGTCTCCCACTTCGTTGTTGTGTGCTGCATGCTGCATAACCTGGTAATCCTCAGGACCCAGCCAATGCCACCAGGCATTGGAGCACCAGCAGAGGAGGAGGAGAAGGAGGAAGATGAGGAGGATGATCATCAGCAGCTCCAAGGCGGGAGGGAGGCACAAAGTGGAAGGGCCGTCCGTCAAAGGCTCATAGCAAGTCGCTTCTAGGCCCCCTCTGAGGGAATGGCTTCTGCCATTCAAACAACCTGGATGAAACCATCCCGCAACCCCTAAGCCGGTCAAGGCAACAATGAGTGCAAAGACCAAACATGTACATTTTGAATACAGACACTTCTTTATTTCACAAACTCTGTGTGTCTCATTTCCGCATGACAATGTAATAGGAAGAAACACAAAAAAAAGCAGTCATTCACATAACTGGCTCTCACAACCTGGAGACAATATCCAAGACAGTAACAAAAATTTCACCACGACCCTCAGCCTTCAATAAAACAATGAAATACATTTTGCCACACCTCCTACTTTTTGCCCTTCGAGGGTGATCCTCTTCCCTTGTGAAATTGCCCTCTTCCCACCCTGCAGCTCCTCCGTAATGGGACCCCAGTGGCTGGAGTAAGGCTGGGGGAAGGCCGCTGAGTGTCAGAAACTGAGACTGCAGATGCCCTTGAGGGATGGCCTGGACCAGCTCTGGGCCTGGAGGGCCCAGCTGCTGACTGCACCAACTCTGCATGGGCGGCAGCAGTCTGTCCTACAGGTGGTGGCAACTGCAGTGGAGAAGTGCCAGTGGTGGCAGCAGGAATGCTGTCATCTTGAGAGAGGACAGCAACTCCCTGCTCGACCGACACACTGGCACTCCCATGGGGCAGCACTTCAGCGTCCGGAGCAATCTGATGGAGCACAGATTGCTGGCCTGCTACGGCGTGGTGAGAGCCCTGGGGAAATGTGCCCGATCCAGCGAGGGTGGCAGCAGTCAGTGCTCGCGTGGTCTCAATCTGCATCTGCATGAGACCAGCCACTGACTGCATTGCAGCACTTAGCATTTGCGTGGCAGCCGCCTGTGCTACAGCGAAGTGCTCCACTCTCTTTGCCAATGATTCAGTGGATTCGGGCAACCTTGCCACTGCAGCCATGAGCTCAGTGTGCCTTTGCTCCGCCTGGGCGCTCATTTCAGCGAGGACCCGCTCCTCGTCTGCGTCCAGTGCAGCAGGACTCATTGCCATACTCTCCCTCCGGGGAGAAGACCCCCGAGCTTCCCTACCCCCATCACGTTGCTGCAGCCTGCTGGGTCCTGGAGCTTCACCCTCATCAGACCATTCCCCCCTGCTCCCCTCCAGGGAAGGCGTGTCCCCAGTATGGGCATGGGCTGCCTCGGTAGAGGGTGGCGCTGATGGTCTGGCTTGCTCTTCCTCCTCGCCTTCAGCTTCACTCTCACTGGCAGCTTGAGGGCCCGTCTCCTCACCTGGTGAATCACCATTTGAAAGCAGGGAGGTACAAGAGTGGCTTTAGCGTGAGGACAGGGTGGCAGCAAGGGAGGCATGAGTGCAGCGATTTAGTGATTTGGATTGAAAGTGTCAAAGGCTGGTGTTGTGAGGAACAAGTGGAAGGAGAGAGGACAAAAAGGTGATGACCTTACCATTGCTGTCCAGAACGGGGTCGGCGTCTCCAGTGGCGACGGGACCAATCACCTGGCTTGCCACAATCCTGTGGACACGCTCCTCAAGATCGCTGAGGGGTTGAAGCTGAGACTGCCCTCCACCGGTCCATTGCTGCTGTCTCCCATTATGAGACAGCTTGGCCTGCAAGAAAAAGGACGGCGTCTGAGTACATATGCAGCCATGGTCTTGCCTGATATGTCTCCCATAGTTGAACAGCCCTTACTGTATGCAAAGTGTGCAATGTGCGTGTGTGTTTGATGAAAGGGCCATAAGTGTTGGATGAGTGTTGGGCATCGGGGCTTTCAAGACCCTCTGGCCATAAAGTGAGGTTGAGATGGAGGGATGAAGAGGTTTTGAAAAAAAGGCACTCACCCTGACGACCCGAGTGAGGTCGTTGAACTTTTTCCTACATTGGAGATGGGTCCTAGGCACCATGCTGCTTGAGGAAACGCTTTGAGCCACCTCCCTCCACACTCTTCTGTACTCGCATGGCAAAGGCCTCCTGCCACTCTTTGGGTACAGAATGGATCTTCTGCGCTCCACCCCGCGAACCAGAGCCTCCAAAGCTCGCTCACAGAAGTGCTGTGCTCGCTCCCTGGCCCTTTCCATAATGTCTGGCTGCTAGATTTAGCCACAGGTCTGCCCAGGCCGAGATTCAAGGCTCCAGTGAGCAGGGTGTGGCTGCAGAGCAAGATCGACCCTCCCCTTTAAGAACTGACCGGCGCCAGTGTGTCTAACTGACAGCACCTGCGCTGCACCTGCCTTCTGAGTTAGCGCCTCGCTCCTTGGCCTTAGCGCCTTAAGAGAGTTGTGTAGCGCCTGATTTAGCGCTCCAATCACCTCCAGGGGCGATAAAATCCAAGTTTGCTGTCGGAGGCGATAATTAGCGCCAGGCGCTAAACTTTGAGCACCGCCAGTAATGGCGCCCCATATGGGGCGATACCGAATTTTCCCCCTAAGTAATTAATGCTACATATCCTGTCCATTTAAACTGGTAATTCAAGAGGGCAGCTGCTCTCTTTCTCTAAATCTCTGTCATATTTTCCACATAAAAACCTAAATATTATATTCCCAGATACACCAACATTAAAAATGTTAAAATACTGAAATTATCTCCATAAAAATGAGAATGTAGCCCATAGCCTGTGCTTTATATTAACCTCTGACCTCTTCACCACTCTCCTTTACATTGCAGTATTGTCAAATTTTCTTCTCCCTACACACCCTGTGGGTAATTTGTATTTTGGGCAGGTGATAGCGGATCTGCCGCACATTATGCATCTCTCCTGATTTTCGTTTCCATTGGGAAAGAAATTCGGGAGATATGTATAACAAGCAGCTGATCCGATATAGCCAGTTTTACACTATGGGCCCATTACGCACCCTCCCCTCCCCGCCATATTTTATACTAACGCCCACCCCCATGTCCACCGCCTTACTCCGCCTGACGATAGCTCTCACCCAGCGTTCCTGCTAAACTGCGTGGCCTGGAGTTCTCATGCAGGCCACTCGCCGGTTTTTCAATGGGAATAACCGCGCATGCGCGAAAATTTGAATTGGCCACACAGCCAGTTAAAGGGACCGCACACAAAGAAAGTCTTGCATTTATAAAGCGCCTTTCATGACCACCAGATGTCCCAAAGCACTTTACAGCAAATGAAGCACTTTTTGAAGTGTTATCACTGTTGTAATTTAGGAAACGCGGCAGCCAATTTGCACACAGCAAACTCCCACAAACAGCAACTTGATAATGATAAGATAATCTGTTTTTAGTGATGTTGGTTGAAGGATAAATATTGGCCTGGACACAATTCCACTGCTCTTCTTTGAAATAGTGGCATGGGATCTTTTACGTCCACCTGAGAGGGCAGACGGGGCCTCGTTTTAACGTTACATCCGAAAGGCAGCACCTCCGACAGTGCAGCACTCCCTCAGCACTGCACTGGAGTATCAGCCTAGATTATTGTGTTCAAGTGTCTGGATTGGGACTTGAACCCACAAACTTCTAACTCAGAGGAGAGAGTGCTACCAACTGAGCCATGGCTGACACAAATATTCAGCAGTGAACCTCAGCTGAATTTGCTTGAACTTGCAGCAATATCCTCAGAGTATGAAACCAGAACAGAAAGAAAGACTAATTTATATAACACCTTATCATATCTCTCAGAAACACCTGAAAGTGCTTCACATATAATTAATTGATTTAAAATGCAGATTCTGTTATGGAGGCATTTATGGCAGTCAGTTTATTCACAGCAAGGTCCCACAGAGGTGACCCGTTAATCTGTTTTTGATGGTGAAAGTTGAATAAGGAACATTAACAAGGAAATCAAAACCATTGGATATTAAGCAAGTTATAATACGCAGATGACTTTGAAGTTTTGTGCAATTTACTACTGAGGATAATGTATCAGGACTAAAGAAAAAATTACATGAACATTGCTCTCGCCCATTTCCTGCCAAACCTGCTTTTCAGCTCCCATGCAGTCACTCGGTTAATATTCACCTTCTCCATGTCAGCAAGCCTCTCCATAGTTCCTCATTTTTCATCCCCACAGTGGGTGGGGTGGGAGGTGCAAGAGATGCTCAAAAAAATCTCAGGTTTTTGCAGCCTAAGAGGATGCATTAAAACTTGTCGGGTATTCCTCATCAGAACCTAGGACTGATTCCTTTCACATCTGCCCACAGATTTTCAGGGGGAAAAGTTCACCCCCAAAAAATGACTGAAGCCAGCAAACTTCCGCTCCTAGCACAGCGTCATCCAAACCAGTGCATATGTCCATTTACTCTACTGTATTCATCTCAAACCTCTTGTGTTCCTGATTGATTAAAATCCTTCAGCAGGAGGTGGGATCACGTTTCATTTCCCAGGTGTGTTTTTTTTTAAGTTAGTTTAAAAACTTCCAAAACTAATATTGAAGTGAAATGGAACCAAAGAAACAGAAGGAAATTGGGTTAAAATGTTTACAAGCTAAAGTTGATTATTTTGAGTCATGCAGAAATGATTGAAACCTGTCGAAAATTTGAGATCTTGGGCAGTGCGTTTTTCTGAAAAGCTCGGTGTCTCTTTATTAACCACTATAAGTTTGCATCTCTGCATCCCCATATACAAGAAACTTTCGATTAACTGGCCCCTAAATAACCGGAACGCTCTATGCACTGGCAAAATTCAGGAGTCGGTTCAGGTAACTTTTTTTACTTTTAGTTACTTTTTTTACTCCATTTGTTGCTGTGCAAGGGTATAGCTGAAGCTGTTGCTAAGCTACAGAGACGCTTGCAACTTGTGCCGATTGTTTTGAAGCTGTTAACAGGGTTTGTTGCTTTATACGGAGCTCTCAGCTCCGTATCTTTTACTATAGCGTTCGGTTATCCGGAATTGTTGATGAACCGGCAACACGTCGGCCCCATCCGTGCCGGCTACCAGAAAGTTTCCTGTAATGCCATTTGTACAAACAATGCAAATGACAGTTGGCATTGGTCTGCGATGTATTGTATTTAATTCTGGAAAAGGTGATTAATTGAGACACCATGGTGAGAATCAAATTCTTCTCGATCAGATCATCACTATTTAGCATAACCCATTAATTCAACACTGCGGTAATCAGATTGGGAACATGCCCTCAGTAAAAGAATCCCCCTGATGACTGATGATAACTGCAGTTGTAAATGTAATTCCTATCAGTCCTCTTGCTGTGGCTTAATCCCTATTTGTTGACATTTTATGCAAAGTAGTTTGGGTAAATTCTATAATAGTTTTTTAATGTGGAGTGTATAATGTGGAATGTATAATGTGTTTAATATTTTGGAGAAATATATGAATATATCTGTTCATATATTTCTCATTTATAGAATGTTCTGGTTAATTATAGTGCTTACAATACCAACATGTTGGTGTCTTTCCAAGTGTAATAAACCTCAGTAAATATGTGCTTAAATACTGAGTGCCCCTAAGTTTAGTGGGTCAGTTAGAATTGCTATGAATCTGTTCTGGCAGGTATACAAAAGTGGATCAGTTTTTTCGGCCCTACAATGTAAAACATAGCAGACATCCTGAATAAAGCCTGCATTGTTACACATGTAAAATTTTGTAATGTTGTTAACAAGATTTTAATCTTTAAACATGAAACTGCCCCTGGAATGTGTCATTTGTAAAATAGACATCAGAAATGAACAGCAATATAATACTCTGCTGGTCTTTTTTAATTTAATAAAAATTCCACAGATTTTGGGAGAACTGTGTTTTGCTTTCCCATATTCCTGTATTTGTTTTCCTTTAAAAATAATTATCACACCAAAAATAGATCCCTTATGGAAACAATGAATCATCCCTTTGGCATTGCCACTCGTGCATATTAAAAGGATTTTGATGTAAGATTACACAGTATGTTACTAACTCTGCTTTCTCTCATTGTTGTTCTTCTCAATCTCTGCTTTTCCCAGTCCTCCTCCTCACTGTTTTTCTTTTTTCTCTCTCTGGATTTTCTTATGGTTTCGGAGCTATCTGTGTTTTCCCATCTCTCAGTGTGGTATCTCTGGCCACTTGCTTTCTCTAACTTCCCCTCTCTTCCTGTTTCTTTCTACTTTCTCTTTGTTTTTTTTTAACTTTTATCTTTCTTTCACTTCCTAAGTTGCTGCCACCTGGATCCAAAATAATAAACAGCATGTGTACATTACAACCAAAACAGTTGATAAGATTCATCAAAATTTTCAAAGAAAATATGCAATTTTGCATGTTTGATTTTTCTTAGTACATCGGAAGGACTCAAATGGGAAATCCTTCAATTATTAGTTACGTGACTCTTCTTCCCATATGGGAATCCTCATGGATTTGGGAGCACTCTACAACTGCAGAATTGTAAACTTAATGGGGGTCGATTTTAAATCCCCTGCCCAGCTTGGCGGAAACCAGGCCCGGGGCGGGGGGCGGGCGGGCAGTTATCGTGTAGCGGGGGACTTACCTCCTTCTTTCCTGCCCCGATCTGGCTACATTTTTAAATTGCAGGCAGCCAGGCACCCACCAAAATCCAGCAGGGTCCTAATTAAATATGCAGATTGGGCTACGACGATGTAATCAGGGCACAACTTTATTTTAGCCTGAGGCCTCAGTGGGGGAGCAATGATGGCTTCCCTGCCATGCAAAACCTGCTGGGAAAAGCAACCAGGGCCAGAAGAGGCCCAGCAAGGCTAAGTTTAAAAAAGAAGACTTTGAAGTTTCTTTGTGGACCAGGAAAAGCAGGAGTGCACGCATTTAATTGATAGAAGCTTAGACAAGTTCAGCTTCAGGATTCCTTTTCAAAAACAAATGGTTACAAAAACATTTTTTCCTATTTTTATTTATTTGCAATATATATTTGTTTAAATTGAGAGTGCTGATCGGAGAACCGGGCAGTTTCTGAGCTTCATTCTGTGAGCGAGCTGAAATGTCAATGATCATTATTACTGTTATCCCAGGGGATTTCAGGAATTGTCATTTCAACTGTGGATGATAATTCTGCTCCCTTACATTGTCTTGATTCAAGCCTGAGTGATTTGGTTAACTCTGCTCCCTTGCAATATCTTGACTCAAGTGTTCTTCCAGTTCAGATCCCCAATAATTCCATCAACACTCACTGACCAAAACAAAAATCAATAAATCAACAGAATAAGGCAGACAAAAGAAAACAATTGAACTTAATTAAAACAAGGCAGTGCAGTGGGTCAGCACAGTCTTCTCTTCTCTGAACCGTGTCCAAATTTAGCCACAATTTGATGGCATGAAACTCTCCTCTGCTTGCTGACTGCGAGCATCTGACATGCAGTAAGCTTGGGCAGCCTCAGCCCAATTCGAAGTGGGCATGAGGCCACAGGTCAAAACGGCTGAGAATTAGGCACTAAACCGGCAATCTCACTCATGCAGACTGTATTGTCAAATCAGATCTAATATGGGCCGGATGCACACTAAAACATTCTCTGCTCTCCCTAACAAATTGTTTTACTTCAGCCTTAGAAGAGGACCCCATGACACTACCGACATTTTCTTATCCAAACAACTCGTACTTGTGGCGTCTCTGAGTGAAACTGTTAAATTTTGTGTTAATGAAGTGCCAAATTCTGATCAGTGTTACGCTGTGGACTTCCATCCAGTGGGAACTGAGTTGAGTTTGTGCCAAGGTCATTTCAAATAGAAACTCAAGGTGAGCAGACGGGAAATTCTCAGTCATACTTCAATTCAGACATAGAAGTGAAAGGGCAGGCTGTTACGCACGATTTCCACCCCCACCCCCCTTCCTCAAAAGTTATTTTATTAATAAAATGGTTTGGAGAATGCTTACTGTACCTCAATGATTTATTTTAATGTCACTGTCCATTCTACCGTGGTCAAGGCACTAAACTACAGTGGCACTGCTAAGTATCACTTAAAATAAAATCATGGACATCACTACGCTCGTTTTTCTGGGAGTCATGTTTCAACTCATTCTATTATTGTCGCTTTTTTTTTAAGAAAGCAGTCCTACCATTCGCTTTTAAACAAAAATTGATTGTGTTTCATTGGAGGTGATTGTCGTCTCGCTACTGCCATGATTTGGTGCTGACACAGGACGGTAGAGGTGCAGCAATTCAGCCGAAATTAGTTCCGCTGGATTTTAGCTTGTTTAAGGCCCTGCTTGATCTTCGGGTCGGGCCTGTTGCAGGTGTCTGAATGCAGAAGGGGGCAGGGAAGTGCTCCACTTCTAGGCCGAGGGTGTACTGGGCGCAAAGTCTCCAGGGCACAATGAAACTTGGCAGGGGACAAGGCCTTGGGCAGATATGCAGCATGAGGGTACTTAAAAGGCCCATACACTTTAAAGGTATGTTTGGCCTTTTTGAAGGCCCTTTTTGTAGTTATTTTTTATTTCCAGTTGGCACTTAGGCTTTCATGAGCATTTATGCCAGGTTTAGTTATCCATTTTACCCCAGGCTCCCTTTATTGGCACCAGAGAGTTTGCCACCAAGATACCTTCATGCTAACAAATTTGGAGAAAAAGGGGACCAGCAGAAGGATGCCAGGAAAGTCAAGCTGCCTAAGAGGAACTGAGTCCTCTCACCCACATCAATGCTAAAAAGTGGAAGCAGCATGCTATAGACAGGGCTAAGCGATCCCACAATCAACGGATCAGAACAAAGCTCTGCAGTCCTGCCACATCGAGTCCTGAATGGCGGTGGACCTATAAAAAACTATCAGGAGGAGGAGGCTCCATGAATGTCCCCATCTTCAATGATGGTGGAGCCAAACACATGAGTGCAAAAGACAAGGCTGAAGCATTTGCAACCATCTTCAGCCAGAAGTGCCGAGTGGATGATCCATGTCGGCCTCCTACTGAGGTCCCCACCAGCACAGAAGCCAGTCTTCAGCCAATTTGATTCACTCCACGTGATATCAAGAAACGGCTGAGCGCACTGGATACAGCAAAGTCTATGGACCCTGACAACATCCCGGCTATCGTGCTGAAGACTTGTGCTCCAGAACTAGCCGTGCCTCTCTAGCCAAGCTGTTCCAGTACAGCTACAACACTGGCATCTATCCGACAATGTGGAAAACTGCCCAGGTATGTCCTGTCCACAAAAAACAGGACAAATCCAACCCGGCCAATTACCGCCCCGTCATTCTACTCTCAATCATCAGCAAAGTGATGGAAGGTGTCGTCGACAGTGCTATCAAGCGGCACTTACTCACCAATAACCTGCTCACTGATGCCAAGTTTGGGTTCCGCCAAGACCACTCGGCTACCGACCTCATTTTAGCCTTGGTCCAAACATGGACAAAGGAGCTGAATTCTATAGGTGAGGTGAAAGTGACTGCCCTTGACATCAAGGCAGCATTTGACCGAGTGTGACATCAAGGAGCCCTAGTAAAACTGAAGTCAATGGGAATCGGGGGGTAAACTCCCCACTGGCTGGAGTCATACCTACTGTGGTGTATGTACCTTTAAGAGGAACTATGTTTTTTCGAAGCCCCTGTGTACTGTAGTACCGGTAGTAACCACTCGGGTATATAGCACGGTGGCATAGTGGTTAGCACTGTTGCCTCACAGTGCCAGGGACCTGGGTTCGAATCTGGCCTCGGGTGACTGTCTGTGTGGAGTTTGCACATTCTCCCCGTGTTTGCGTGGGTTTCCTCCGGGTGCTCCGGTTTCCTCCCACAGTCCAAAGATGTGCGGGTTAGGATGATTGGCTATGATAAATTGACCTTTAGTGTTAGGGGGATTAAATACGTGGGGTTACGGGGATAGGGTGGGATATGTGTTGGTGTAGGGGTTACAGGGATCGGGTGGGATATGTGTCGGTGCAGGCTCGATGGGCTGAAATGGCCTCTATCTGCACTGTGGGGTTTCTGTGATTTCCGTGTGATTTCTGTGATAAGCCTGTACAGCGTCTTGTATAGTTTAGTTCACCTCCAGACTTTGTTCAGTAAACACTTGTTAAATCAACTCCTGCTTTCCGGGTCTTCATTAACACACGGATACAACAGTGGCGACGAGTTAGAAACGAACTTACCTGCAATTCAGCAGCACCTCAAGGAGATCGATTCCTCAGACGAAGGTCGAAGGAAAAAAAACACAAAAAAAACTGTGGTTTCACCAGCTGAACGGGCTGGTGGCAGGTACTGCACTAATCCTTCCTGGGAGGCGGGCTGCGGCTCAATCGGGTAGCTCTGCAGCGGGGCCGGTCAGCGAGTCGTAAGGCAGAAGCAAACAGAGACAGAGGGTGGAGCACTCAGGACATGGCCGGCGCTGCAAAGCAGGTCGGCGTTCGGACCAAGCAAAGGGAGGGGAAAGTCCCAGAGAGTCCGACGGAGTGACGGAGAAACTGTTCAAAAATATATATGTAATTAAAAACCGCGGAGAACAGCGTTGGCAGCAGCGGCAGCGGCGGGAAAGCGCAGGAGGCGCCATTTTTGATTTTCAGGATGCCTAAGTCTGGCAATATTATTGCTTTCGATAGTGATATAGAGGATTGGACCACATATGTGGAAAGAGTGGAGGTATATTGCAAGGCGAATGAAGTAGCGGATGATAAAAAGGCATCGGTACTTCTAAATCTGATGGGCGCAAGGACATACGGGCTGTTACGAAACTTGATCACTCCAGCCAAACCGATGGACAAGAATTTTAAGGAGATTGTTGATACCCTACAGGAGCACTTAAACCCAACACCGCTGCTGATAGCGGAACGATTCAAATTCTTCAGGAGGAATCAGCACAAGAATGAAAGTAACGCTGATTACCTCACCGAATTATGAAAGCTGTCTAAGCACTGCCAATTCGGGGCAGGACTGGCAGATTCTCTATGAGACAAATTTGTCTGTGGTCTCCTAAGCGAAGGAACACAGAAAAGACTACTTTCTGAGAAAGATTTGACACTGGACAAGGCTTTCAGTGTGGCTGTATCATACGAAGCAGCAGCAAGAGGAGCTGCAGAGATACAGCAAAAGCCACAGGACTTCGGCACCCATGAAATGACACGGGGTTTCGAGAGATGTTATCGCTGCGGCAGATCCACCCATGACCAGAGGGACTGCTGGTTCAAGGACAAAGCATGCAGGCAATGCGGAAAGATGGGACACATTGCATGCGTATGCCGATCTGTAAAAAAATCCACTGACAGTAAAAAGGTCAATAAGGAAAAGTACAGGAAGGTACAAATGATGACGGACAGTAGCTCCGAAGACCAGAAGAGCGATAGCGACTCCGGAAACAAGAGACTAAGCTGTCTCAAATTACATAATGTAATTGCCAAAGAAGATAACCAGACCATTTGGGTTACCCTCACAATAGCGGGGTCCCCAGTTAAAATGGAGCTAGATACAGGATCAGCTCTGACCGTCATAAGTCGACGGGATTACGAGCGGCTATTTCCGCATATACCTTTGAAAAACACATCCATTATCTTGAAGACATATACGGGGCAGAAAGTATACCCCAGAGGGAAAATAAGGGTGCCTGTTGTATACAACGGCAAGGAAATACAGAAGTTGTATTTATACGTTCTGCAAGGTGGTGGTCCACCATTGTTGGGACGTGAATGGATCAGAAAGATACGTTTGGACTGGCACTCCATTCAGGCACTGACGGTGACCAGTAAGAAAAAAAATGATGATGACATCATCCCTGGATGATTAAAAGAAATCTTGGCTAACGCCAAAGAAGTGTTTCAACAGGAACTAGGAACCCTGAAAGGCGCCACCGCCTCAATAAAAGTAGAAGATGCGGCAATTCCCAAGTTTTTAAGGCAAGGCCGGTGCCATACGCAATTCGTCCAGCAGTCGAGGCAGAGCTGGAGAATTTGGAAAAAGCAGGCGTGTTATCCAAGGTAGATTGGAGTGAGTGGGCAACACCCATCGTCCCGGTCATGAAGAAAACGTTGAATAATGATAAATCTGAAGAACAGAGAAAAATTTGCATCTGTAGGGACTTCAAGGTGACTGTAAACCCGGTTCTTTATATGGTACAGTATCCTCTTCCGAGGATAGAAGATATTTTCGCCTCACTATCCGGAGGGAAACGTTTCACCAAAATTGACTTGTCACAGGCATATCTACAGATGGAGGTTGAGGAGACCTCTAAAAAGTATCTCACAATAAACACACACAAAGGCCTGTACCAGTACAATTGGCTAGTTTTCGGAGTAGCATCAGCTCCAGCTATCTGGCAAAGAGCTATGGAGCAAGTACTGCAAGGGATTCCAGGGACTCAATGCTACCTAGACGACATCCTTGTAACAGGAGAAGATGACAACGAGCACCTTGCCAATTTGGAGCAGGTGCTCACGAGGCTGAGAGAACGGGGCCTACGAGCAAATCGCCCCAAGTGCGAATTTTTCCAGAAACAAATATCATATTGTGGCCATGTCATTAACGAAGAATGGTTGCATAAATCACCTGAAAAAATTGAAGCGGTTGTAAAAGCCCCAGCGCCTGAAAATGTCTCACAATTAAGGTCGTTCCTGGGATTAATAAATTACTATCATAAATTTTTACCGAACTTGTCAACGGTTCTGCACCCTCTTAACGCACTGCTACAAACGGGAGTAATTTGGAAATGGAGCGAAGACTGTAAACGTGCCTTCCATAAATGCAAAGGCTTGATCACGTCCAAGGAAGTGTTGGCTCATTACAACCCATCACTGCCAATCAGACTGGCGTGCGATGCATCCCCTTACGGCGTGGGAGCGGTATTATCGCATAAATTCCCTGATGGCTCGGAGCGGCCGATAGCTTTTGCGTCACGCTCATTGAACTCAGCTGAGTGTAACTATGCCCAGATCGACAGGGAGGCACTCAGCCTGGTGTGGGGGGTGAAGAAATTCAACCATTACCTACCCAGACAAAAATTTACCTTGTTGACTGACCATCAACCCCTCGTCTCCATATTCAACCCTAAAAAGGGCGTTCCCATTATGACAGCGCAAAGGCTACAGAGGTGATCCCTTTTCCTAGGGGCACACCAATATGACATAGAATACAAAGGAACAAAACAGCATGGGAATGCTGACAGTTTATCGCGCCTACCGTTGCCAACGGTAGAAGAGGCACCTACAGTGGACCCAGTGGAGATGTTCCACTCGACCATAGTTGAATGTCTACCAGTGACAAATTCTACCATTGAAAAGGAAACAAGAAATGACCCGACTCTCTCACGAGTCTACGATTTAACGGTGAAGGGATGGCCAGCACATGGCAAACCACTGTTACCAGCATTCTCGCAAAGAAGAGAACAGCTGTCAGTGTGCCGAGGAACCTTGATGTGTGGATCCAGAGTGGTGATTCCACCCAAACTCCAGGATAAAGTGCTAAAGGAGCTTCACGAGGGGCATCTGGGTGGAATGAAAATGAAGAACTTAGCCAGAGCATTTGTGTGGTGGCCAGGTATCGATGGAGACATCGAAGAAATGACCAAGAGCTGTCTAGGATGCCAGAAGGTCCAAAATGCCCCACCACAAGCCCCTCTACATCCATGGGAATGGCCCTCATCTCCTTGGCAAAGGGTACATATTGACTTTGTTGGTCCATTTATGGACTCAATGGCCTAGAAATTCAGTTTGGGCCCGCCAGCTGGTTTGCGCCCAAAAGTTAGCGCTGGGCGGGGAGCCATTTGCGACTGTCAGAAATTCAGTTTTTGCACCCCAAGTCGGAACCGGGCGCTATTCCAGGGCGTGGCTGCCCAAGCTTGGGGCGCTGAAACTGAATTTCAGCGCTGTAGGCGCCGCTGTGCCACCCAATGCGGTGCGGCAGGCTGCGGTACTGCAGGCCTCCTCCTTCTCTTAAGGTGGAGGTGCCTGCAACGGGGAGATCGCCGCTGGATTGTGCCGGCAAATGAGCCCGGCACCACGGAGAAGTGCCGGGCTCGCGGAAAGCAGCCGGCAATGCCGCGGGGGGGTGGTGGTGGAGGAGGCCGGGGAAGGAGGTGCGGGCAGGCGGCCGCCGAAAAAGCGGCCGGCCGCACCTCCACCTTTATGCGCCCCACTAAGGCTGCAGTAAGGCCCTGGTCTCCGGATGTAAGTAGCGGCCGCCACGGAGGAGGCGGCGGCAACTGAATATGGGATTCGGGCCGGCATCGGGGCGGAACCGGGGCACTGCGCACACCGATGACGTCATCGGTGCCGGCGCTGCACTACCGGCTACCGCCGCCATTACCGCAGCGCTGAATATCAGTGCGAACTCCTCTATTGGCGCAAAAGCCCTCTTTGGGCGAAAACTGGGCGCAAAGCCAACCGAATTTCTAGGCCAATGTTCTTAATCGTGGTTGATGCACACTCCAAGTGGCCGGAGGTAATAAAGATGTCCTCCACCACCGCGGAAAAAAACATCACAGTATTAAGGACCATGTTCGCCAGAAATGGGCTGCCTGAACAGATCTGTTCTGATAATTTGTATCCGAAGATTTCAGGAAGTTCTTAAAAAACAATGGGGTTAAGCACTACACGTCCGCCCCATACCATCCCACCACCAATGGATTAGCTGAAAGGTTTGTCCAGACCTTCAAGAAGGCCATAAAGGCCATGGGTAATGAAGACATAAATCTACAACATAAGGTAGATAACTTCTTGTTTGCGTACAGGAATGCAACACATGTGGTTACAAACCAAACACCCGCCATGATGTTTTTCAATAGAAGACTAAGATGCCGGCTGGATTTGATCAAGCCAAACATCAGAAGGGACGTAGAGAACCGGCAATTTCAAGGCATGAATGAAAAGCCAACTAGAACCTTCCAGATAGGTCAACAAGTTTTGGCCCGGGACTACCGTACCGAAAAATGGCAGCCTGGAACTATTTGCACACGACTAGGACCGCTGATGTATACCGTGGACATTGGAGAAAGCATAATAAGGCGCCATGCTGACCAGATCATAGAGTCATCCGAAAAGGGACAACCTACACCACAACTCTATATGCCTAATGATGAAGCAGAGATACCCATAGTATCTACCTCCGATCCGGTGATACTGGAACCAGATGAACCCGACACTGGCATTCAAGCCGAATCGACCTTGCCAAAAGAACCTACTACACCACCGAAACCTGCTACACCACCGAGGCGTTATCCGGACTGAGTCAGGAAGCCTCCAGAGAGACTGAATTTGTAGTTGATTAACTTCAGCAAATGTGTAGATTATTGTTCTTGTAAAAATGTTAATTAATGATTACTTAAAATATTATGTACTAATTATCTAAAAGGGGAGGAATTGTGGTGTATGTACCTTTAAGAGGAACTATGTTTTTTTGAAGCCCCTGTGTACTGTAGTACCGGTAGTAACCACTTGGGTATATAAGCCTGTATAGCGTCTTGTATAGTTTAGTTCACCTCCAGACTTTGTTCAGTAAACACTTGTTAAATCAACTCCTGCTTTCCGGGTCTTCATTAACACACAGATACAACACCTACCACAAATGAAGATAGTTGTGGTTCAAGGCCAATCATCACAACCCCAGGACATTGCTGCAGGAGTTCCTCAGGGCAGTGTCCTAGGCCCAACCATCTTCAGCTGCTTCATCAATGACCTTCCCTCCAACATAAGGTCAGAAATGGGGATGTTCACTGATGACTGCACAGTGTTCAGTGCCATTCACAACTCCTCAGATAATGAAGCAGTCCATGCCCGCATGCAACAAGACCTGGAACACGTTCAGGCCTGGGCTGATAAGTGGCAGGTAACATTCCCACCACAGAAGTGCCAGGCAATGACAATCTCCAACAAGCGAGAGTCTAACCACCACATTCAATGCCATTACCATCGCCGAGTCCCCCACCAGCAACATCCTGCGGGGTCACCATTGACCAGAAGCTTAACTGGACCAGCCACATAAATACTGTGGCAACAAGAGCAGGTTAGAGGCTAGGTATTCTGCAGCAAAGCCTTTCCACCATCTACAAGGCACAAGTAAGGAGTGTGATGGAATACTCTCCACTTGCCTGGATGAGTGCAGCTCCAACAACACTCAAGAAGCTTGACACCATCCAGGACAAAGCAGCCTGCTTGATTGGCACCCTATCCTCCACCTTAAACATACACTCCCTCCACCACTGGCATACTGTGACTGCAGTGTGTACCATCTACAAGATGCACTGCAGCAACTCGCCAAGGCTCCTTTGGCAGCACCTCCCAAACACGCGACCTCTTCCACCTAGAAGGACAAGGGCAGCAGGTGCATGGGAACACCACCACCTCCAAGTGCCCCTCCAAGTCACACACCATCCTGACTTAGAAATATATCGCCGATCCTTCATCGTCGCTGGGTCAAAATCCTGGAACTCCCTACCTAACAGCACTGTGGGAGTACCTTCACCACACGGACTGCAGCAGTTCAAGAAGGCAGCTCACCACCACCTTCTCAAGGGCAATTAGGGATGGGCAATAAGTGCTGGCCTTGCCAGCGACGCCCACATCCAATAAACGAATAAACAAAAATGCCCGCATTCCAACATCTGCAGAGAGAGGTAGCAAACCTCACATTGGCAGACTTCTGTTCCCAATGACGGCTGTGCAAGCAGACCTCCCAATGCATCACAATGAGATGTGAACGCTTGTGTAACCCTGATGCTGTGAAGTTCTTTAGAAGCAACCCAATCATAGTATGTTTTGCCTTACATGGTATTGCATGAAAGCAGGCATGCCAGGGTGATCAGGAGCCAGTATTCCATCTTTGGACACACCTGTCAAGATACCATTAACCATTTCTGCCAGCTCTCGCAAACTCCAGCTGGAAATAACCATGGTAACCTGCCTTCTCGGTGTCTGAATCAGCAGAGGGGAAAATGGCGAGCTCTGCCAGCCACTGCAAGATTTCCAGCAGCTACTATGCAGCACAGAGCTTGCACGTGTGCAGGTACAGTAATGGTCACCTGTGGCCTGAAACTTGCTGCACCTTCTTGCAGGCATGCTGCACTGCTGACCTGTGGGATGGTGCTGTAGAGTGATGCAGAGGAAAACCCTCCTTGCATATATCTCATGCAGCACCACCTTGACTTTAGCAGTCATAAAGATGAGGGCAAGTGCTGGGCTTTACCGTCACTTGTCTCCCGATTCATGCCTGCACCCACAGGTCACTGTCATTTCATCTTGGCCTTCCATTTCTTAATCTTGGGCTCCTTCAGCCTTGAGAGAGGTCGCTGATGGATTGAAATGCCTTTTAAAGCTTTCTACATTAATTTTTGTCCCCTCCTTTGATCGCCCCCATTTCATTAAATTTGACTTGCATATAATTATCATCTCCTATCATTGGTGTCATCACTAGATCCAGCGCAGTTAGCACATGCAGTTGTGAGTCATTATGCAAATAAGTTTAGACTCAAACATGAGTACTATTAGCACTTGGAATTCTGGTGGCTCTTAAAGCAGTGCAAACTAGAGTAGAGGGGGTAGATTATCAACTTGCTGCACGAGTGTAAAACTGGCCACCCATTATAGAATCCACGCAACTTTCATTTCTGTTGATTTTATTGGAACAGAGCGGGTGACTTCTATAACAGGCAGCCCAGCCTCGATGCCAGTTTTGCACTCTGGTGGCAAGTTGAAAATTTGCCCCCAACTATTTTACACTTGAAGATAAAAATTGTCCTCAATGGGCCGTATATTCCAATCCCTACAGGTGTGTATGCACTGTGTACCCACCCGTAGGGACATGGGAAATGCCGGTTTCAGGCATGCGCTGAAAACCGGCATTTCTGATCTGTCAAGAATGCACTCCGCGGGCAGAGAGTTCCGCTTTCTGGAGACCCTGTGCCCGCAGAAAACCCTTAGAATTCTTACGCCTGCTAAAAGCAGGATAAGTAAGCGTAAGGCCTGCTTTTACCAGGATAAGAGTTGAAAAAAAGTTTTTTAAAAATTCACTCATTTATCATTTAAAAATACTTTTAAAAAAGGTAAGTTTATTTTTAGCCCTGTAGAAACTTTAATCAGTTTTTTCAAAAAATTAAATTTTTGTTTAAATATTTAATTTATTGTAATTTCAACTAAGTTTTAAAAAGTGATTTAAAAAAAAAATTATTTAAAGTTTAACTATGTTTTTGGGGTGATTTCCATTCATATATTTGGCAGGTCTATCTGTCAAGTGTATGAAGGGAGATTCCCTTCTCCTATTGGCTTCCCATGGCCCAGGTGAACCCAGGGATGCTGCGAACTGCCCTGCGCACTTGGAGTTTGGAGAGGCCCAGGATCGGAATTATAGGCGCCTCGGAAGCCCTCAGGTAAGTTCGTCGATTTTTCCAGATCGGAGGCCTCCGCACGCAGGAGGCGTCAGATCGGAAAATATGGCCCATTATATTTAAACTGCGTATTTTGCATTGTTCCAGAAATGCTTTATGTTGCGTGTGAAATAATAAGGTTAAGGGGTCAGCGGATTAACTGGAGATGAGTATTATTGCCCCGAGCGGCAAGCTTTTATGTACTTAAATGCTTCACAATGTCTGGAATGTAAAAATATATGGAGATCTGGGTGGTATCACGCATTGCCCACTTGCATTTCACCTCTAGTATCTAACCTTGACTCTAGTCCAGAATGATCATGAGTTTCTCCTCTGTGTTCTACAAATACCCTACATGAAATGAACTTGGAACAGTCTCAACCCAATACATAATGGCCAAGAGCCCACTGCGTAAAACTGCCAACAAATTAACACTAGTCTCCTGATCATTCAAATTGCATTAAAATGGCACTTTGAGTGCAGTTTGAATTATCCAGTAATTTGAATTAAGGAACTTACAGGAATAAACTATAATTGATATTCTTACATTGTAAGTATAGTTGGTGTGAGAAGCAGGACATTTCACTGTTGCAGTAAGGGTACTCTGTGAGTTCTATGCTGTATCTGACCGGGGAGTGCTTGATGCTGACAATGGGAAAGAGTACTGCACACTCCAGCATTGGCAACTCTCATCTTAGTGATCACTGAAAAAATGATGATTCAAAAGAACATGACAATTTTCTCCCTGTGGAACAAATTGCATCATTCAAGAATAAATCGCTCAACACCAAATGTGTCCTGTGCTATTCCAGGCATTCTTGTTGGTCGTAGGGGTGACATCCCCAGGACTGTCAAAGGTGCCTGCATAAACTATATTGTAACGTTCAACACTGCTGCTGTTGTAATAGGAGCTGTCAGTGGGTGGAGAAAGTGAAGAGTGCTGCAAAAAGGTGACTCATCTGAGTTGGCCCCATTTCCCAGATAGAAGCTTCAAAGGCGAAAACTAGAGCAGGGTGACAGTGATGCTGAAAAATGATTTGTCCTGGGAATGGAGAGGGGTCATTGTATTACTGTCGTGTGTGCAAAGCCAGGATTTAACAGCAGCTTCCTGTTAGCATAACAACAGGGCTGTGTTGTACTCCCAAGTACAAAAGCAAAGCTCCCAGATTACGACAGGAATTCCTGTGTGCCAGGTAAATACTACTCAAAAGGGACTCGATTGTGGGAGCATGCTTTTTATTCAAAGTGCTCCCATATTCCATATAGGAAAATAATAGATGCACCACTATTGTATCACTGTGTGTCTCTCTCTCATTGTTTACTGTATCTCTGTGTGAGTCACCGCTTGCTGTGTCTGTGTGTCTTTCTCGCTCACTGGTTGCTCTGTATCTGTGTGTGTCTCATGGTTGCTGTCTTGTTCTTTCTCCAGTGTTCACATTTTTGTTTCTATCCTTTAAAACAGCAGTGCCACCAAGATTACCAGAATTAATGGTCTTCAGCAAGATCGAAAGATGAAGACAAGGACACAGGAGATGGGTCATGAGCTGCACCATCTGGTTCTCATTGTCCAGTCAGCCATGAAGTGTAGTTCTAGTGATGCAAGTCAAAAAAGCCATTTTTACAGGGGCCCATTTTGCTTTCAGATGAGATGTTAAACCAAGGCCCCATGGAAACGTGAATATTATTGATGGTGTTAAGACACTTGAGTTGGGTCTCCCTTCCTGCTCGGCTGCTGTGATAATGTCACTGATTGAGAGTGCCCCAGAGTGAAGGCCATGACTCCAAAGTGGCCTGAAAGTCGATCTGCTCCGTCCTGGGAAATCTGTACCTCCAGCTTGTGGCATGGTTTCCCAGATTCGGATCAGCTCTCACACCAGTTTGAAGGTATAGCCACTGCTACCTAGTCTTTTTATTTTACTATGGAGTAGTCTGGGATGCTTGTGGTTGCTCCCCATTTTAATACGACTAGAGTGGCCGAGCAAAGAGGAGGACCCAAATTGATGGTGTCCATCCATGCAATAAAATTGAAGTTTCTGGGAAAGCATCAAGCAAAACTAATGGTGAGCCGATTATATTTCTACATCGACCAGAGGAGTACTTTGAATATAAAGTTCTTTGTGAATTTCCTCTCTGCCCCAACCAGTTTATGTCAGCTCTCTATCACTGAATCTGAGCCTTTCAGTCTAATAGCAATGGCTTCCATCTGTTCTTGAAGAAGTGTTTTTCACTACAAACTAACTTAGCATGATAACCAGCAATGAAAAATGTTTTTTATTTGCCATCCAGTTGAAAAACACCAGGGCCTATTTGCGCCCGAGACATATGCAATCGGGCGCAAAGCCAATCCACGGCCTAAAAGATTACAGAATTTTGATGAGTTAAGCATGTAAATACAATACGCCCAAATCTCTTTGGTCTTTTATGAGTGTCTATCGAGCCCTGTGCCCAAACACATCTCCACCTACCTTCCCCTCCACCCCATTACAGTTTTTTGCAATTGCGCTTGTTTGGAGGCTCTCTTCAAATTGTGACCAGATTTTCAGGCGCACAGGCACCCGCAGTCACCTGAAGCAGGCACAAATCAGCTGCTTCAGGAAGCATTGAAGCCCTTCTCATCCTCCCTAAACCTCGCTACCTCTCTTTCCTACTTTTAAGATGCCCGGCGGGCCGGTGCCGGCTCTCTGCAAGAGCACTTCAGCTCGTCCCACTCTCCCGCCCTTTCCCCACAGCCCTGACTGTTTTTCCTTCAGGTACTTATCCAATTCCCTTTCTGAAAGCCATGATTGTGTCTGCCTCCATCACCTTTCAGACAATGCATTCCAGCCCCTAACCACTCGCTTCGTAAAAAGGTTTATCCTCATGTCGCCTTTGGTTCTTCTGCCAATCATCTTGAATCTGTGTCCTCTGGTTCTCAACCCTTCCGACAATAGGAACAGTTTCTCTCTATCTACTCTATCTAGACCTCTCATGATTTTGAATACCTCTATCAAATCTCCTCTCAAACTTCTCTGCTCTAAGGAGAATAATCCCAGGTTCTCCAGTCTATCCACGTAACTGAAGTCCCTCATCCCTGGAACCATTCTTGTAAATCTTTTCTGCACCCTCTCTAAGGCCTTCACGTCCTTCCTAAAGTGTGGTTCCCAGAATTGGACACAATACTCCAGTTGAGGCCGAACCAGTGTTTTATAAAGGTTCATCCTAACTTGCTTGCTTTTATACAGAAAGGGCTGCCACTCCCTCAACGTTCAGCTGGCCTGCGATACCCGTAGCACGCAGGTACCTGTCATGATGCATTCATGTGCGCAACTTGGTCGATGCACGCATGTTTGGTGATGGGAGCCCTGTAGAAGGATGGATAACCAGTGATGAGGCTTACTCCTTGATGCCATGGCTGCTGACACATTATTGCATCCCACAGACCGAAGCAGAGGAGAGGTACAACCAGATACAGGCGTCCACCAGGCAGGTGGTTGAGGGGGACATCAGAGTGCTGAAGAACTGCTTCAGGTGCTTGAATGTGTCCTCCAATACTCCCCAGAGAGGGCAGCCAGGATAGTTATCGTGTGCTGTACCCTGTACAACTATGCCATGATGGAAGGTCTGGATCTTGTCGTACCGGGGGGTGGAGCCAATCGAAGCAGAAGATCCTGGACTGTGGGAACCGGAGCCAAGGGCCATGGTGCATCTACATGAGGCATCACTTCGAGAGGGAAGGGTGACCGAGGCTTATGGCGCAGGCTTTTACACAATGAACGCTCGTTGCAACCAGAAGATGAGTCAGGCACAGTTCTCTTTAACTTCAAAGACTGTTTTTTTTACAAAAAATGTTTCATAACCTAAGTGCAAATTGTTACAAATAAGTAAAAACTTTGCGTGAGAAAGTTAAACTATGTGTAGAGGTTTCAACAAATTGTTAACTAGACTCTGAGAAACACATTTTAATTACAAACTGTGTTTTATGGCAATGTTAAACTCTCCTTAAATTTGAACAACTATTTGCTCCTATTTTTATAGTCCTCCACTCTAGCACCTTGGAACCCATTGGTTCTATTCCATTCCAATTATGTTCATATAAACGATTTACACTTGAAATCAAAAACACAGTTTCTAAATTTGCGGATGACACCAAATTGGGAGGGATAGTCAATACTGAGGAGGACTACACCAGTTACAGGAAGACATTAATAAACTTGCAGAATGGGCATATAATTGGCAAATGAATTTCAACACAGATAAATGTGAGGTATTACATTTTGGTAGGAAGAATAGGGAGATCACTTATTACTTGGAGGGTGTGAGTAGAGGAGCAAAGGGATCTCGGAGTACAAATCACTAAAAGTAGCCACACAGGATAACAAGGCCATAAAAAAGGAAACCAGGCACTAGGGTTTATTTCTGGAGGGATAGAATTGAAAAGTAGTAAAGTTATGCTAAACTTCTATCGAACCTTGGTTAGACCACACTTGGAGTACTGCGTACAATTCTGGTTGCCATATTATAAAAAGGATATAGAGGCACTGGAGAGGGTGCAGAGAAGGATGATACCAGAAATGTGAGGATATACCTATCAGGAAAAGATGAATAGGCTGGGTCTCTAGTCTCTTGAAAAAAGAAGACTGAGGGGTGACCTAATAGAGGTCATCAAAATTATGAAAGGTTTTGATAGAGTAGATACAGAGAGGGTGTTTCCATTTGTGGGGAAGAGCAAAACTAGAGGCCATCAATATAAGATAGTCACCAAGAAATAAAATCGGGAATTAAGAAGAAACTTCTTTACCTAGAAAATGGTGAGAATGTGGAACTTGCTACCACAGGGAGTGGTTGAAGCAAATAGTATAGATGCATTTAAGGGGCGGTTAGATAAGCATATGAGAGAGAAGGATATAGAGGGTTATGCTGATAGTTAGATGAGGAAAGATGGGAGGAGGCTCGAATGGAGCATAAACGCCGGCATGGACTGCTTGGCCGAATGGTCTGTTTCTGTGCCATATATCCTATGTAATCCTATGTAAATTATGCTGGACCATTAGGCGGACTTACGCCCATTTTACATTTGGACATATGCTAATGAGATTGGCAGGAAACATGAGTGTAACTTGACATTGGCGGAATGGTTGGAATTTTGGGTCCAACTTCCATTTTGCGCCCACGTAGGAAATTCCAGGCCCGGAATTACAATGTCCACAAAGGATTGCAGTGTTTGGTTCATTTTTAATAGTACACAAGAAGATGTTTAATAAAGGAATGCTCAGGAGCTTGGAGGCTTACCACTAATAATGGTTTGTGTTGCATTAAGTCGAGAGAATTTCCTAGCTGGATCACTAGATGGAGCTGCATACAGACCAGAGATATTGCACCTTTGGAGATAGAAGAGTAGGGTCATTGACATTGGCTCATATGTTGGTGGAGCATGGGATAACCGCTATAGAGAAATCTGTGCAACAGTCCACCCTACCTTGCCAGTGACACGGTTATGTGTGATTGTGACAGTAGCCTCCAAATGGACTGTGGGGCGAATAAATTGGGCAACACTAATAAATCAAGTACTATTTATCCAGGTGAATGTGTCAAGCTTGGTCAAGAGGGTTGTACACATGGGCATTATTTTCAACGTGGTTTGAAATTGAAACAAATGATCTTGGTGTGAAGCACTATGCAAATCGTTGCTGAATTATGACGCAATAATTGTATAGCAAAGAGAGTAAAGTTCGCAGTATTGAGGATTAATAATTCCCAAAATATCTTTATTGGCAAAACATAATCTGGCAGCCTGTATTTTGGGGGGAATAAATCCTACCTCTATGTGGGAAAAAAAATTGTTCTGTAAGCTTTCCTTTTCTCCTTTAAGATCTGATGTGGCACTTTCAAAGCAAGTTTATTAAAGAGCAAGAATGTCATGTTATGGAACTGTTGATTGGCACTAAAGCAAACTACTATTCAGGATGTTGAAAAAAATCAACTTATCCTTCCCTTTGCTCCCAAAATTGCAATGGGACAATGTCTGACTAATGTCCTTTTAAACATCTTGCAACCCATAATTAGGAGTAAGTATCTATATGATATGCCTGGAACCACAAGCTGCTACTATTATAGTCTTGAATCACTAGATGGCAGTGAACATCACAACATGGAATGAGCACTCCTGTACCTCCTGAACCAGCAAAAGCACAGCATGACATGAAATATATTTTAAACTCCTAAATTAATGACAGGGAAACACAATTGGAAAATGCCATATAAAAATGAATTTGGATCAGAGATAAGGATAATTCTACAAATATGAGTTAGGTATTCTGTTCAAATTGCACAGGCAGACGAACAAGAAAAAATAATTTCTTTATTGGTTGCAATGCATTTGAAGATTGCATTTCAAGTAGGGAACTGTGCTTAAGTACTGTACTTGTAAGCGTGTGTATAAATGTAGTTTGGAGTGGTTTATGCATGATTTTTTTTTGGAGTACCCTAAAGGTGCGGGGTCCCAAACCACATGGCAGTCGTATATCCTGTCAAAAGTCAGAGTTCAGAGAAAACATGACCTCCTCCTCTCAGGTCAGGAGCTGAATGACATTTGGAACAATCAAATCCTTGTAAAATCTTCCAAAGGGTGATGACATCTGTCTGAAAATGTGAACTACAGTCAAATGTGGTCGAAGCTGAAGGGACGGCAACTTTCGACAGCTCCAAACTTGAGAGAAAATTGTGGCCTAGATATTTCGTCTTTGTTTTTATTTGAAGATCAGAGGGCAAAATGATAGTGGAATAATATTGTTTCAAAGTCTAGTACTATTGAGCAATAGCTTGCTTAGCAGGGTAAAATATAGACACAAATTGCATGCGGATTTACTAATACGTTAATATTAACACCATGGTATTTAAAATGATAATTGTTTCCATATAATTCAATAAGGTATGTTTGACGTACTCATTCATTCCGTATAAATTTGAAGTTGTCTTGAAAGGATCATTTCCATCCCACCAGATATACTAAAAATCCAATAGGATTTACATGGAGCCATGTAGAAGAATGTTGACTGTGTAGCTATTGAGATGAAACTTTACATTTACACTGTATCCTGTTCAAAAAACCTTTTGAAACAATAGGATTATAATGTGGGCTGCTGTGTTAGTCATTTAGTTAAGAGTTTACCACAGAATGCATTAACTGTTAAAAGGGCAAAAAAATGAAAATTATGGAGTAGCAGAAAAGAACCAAAGAAAGAAAGAAGCTACATTGTATACTTGTATATCCATATATATCATTAACCATGCTACTTGGATTAAATTGAGTCAGAAAATCTGAAAATTAAAGGACACTCATAAGAGATTTTGCTCTGGAAAAACACAAATATATCCTTCTGGCGACCAATACCTATTAAAGCCCACTGACTCCCACAGCTACCTTGACTACACTTCCTCCCACCCTGCTTCCTGTAAGGATTCTATTCAATTCTCCCAGTTTCTCCGTCTCTGTCACATCTGTTTTGACGATGCCACCTTCCATACCAGTTCTTTCGATATATCTTTTTTCCTCAACCGAGGTTTCCCCTCCACCATGGTTGACAGGGTCCTCGATCGTGTCTGTCCCATTTCCCGCACTTCTGCTCTCGCCCCTTCCCCTCCCTCCCAGAACCATGATAGGGTTCCCTTGATCTCAGCTTCCACCCCACCCCACATTCAATGGATTATCCTCTGCCATTCCTGTCACCTCCAGCTTGATGCCACCACCAAACAAATCTTCCCCACCCCTTCCTTTTCAGCATTCCGAAGGGACCATTCCCTCCGCGACACCCTGGTCCAATCTTCCATCACCCCAACACCCCCTCCCCTTCCCAAATGCAGATTGAGTGACGGCTTTATGGAACACCTTTATTCAGTCCGCAAGCGTGATCATGAGCTTCCAGTTGCTTGTCATTTTAATTCTTCCTCTCACTCCCACTCTGACCGCTCTGTCCTCGGCCTCCTACATCCTCCTAATGAAGCTCAACGGAAGCTCGAGGAACAGCACCTCATTGTTCAGTTAGGCACTTTACAGCCTTCTGGACTCAACACTGAGTTCAACAATTTCAGCTTATAACCACTGCGGACAATGGAATTTATCTTTGGAAACTCTTCTTATGGTTTTCACCTTTTATCCGCCGCAGTGCTCATGATGCTCATATTCTAAAAGGAATCATGGGATCCCTACTTTTTCCAACATGGCCAGAGCTGGAACAGTTCGTTCCTCTGAGATATCTGTTCAACATGTGGCTCCTTACATTGATGCACGTCCCTGTACCCTTCAGCACAGGGCCTACAACAAATTTCATGCAAGAGGCAGGCATGCTGAAACAATGGGGAGAATTTTAACCTAACTTGTCAGGCGGGAAACCCACAGGATCGGGTGGCACGCCCGTTTTACGCCATGCTTAATATTACTTTCCATTAACTACAAAGGAGGGTAAAATCAGGTGTGGTGCAAAACCAGGGTTGCTCCCATTCTCATCAGTTTACCAACAGGCGGGTTAGGTTAAAATTACCCCAAATGTTTTTGATATTTGGGCTCCGTCTGGGAACATTGGAACAGAAGTAGGCCATTAAGCTCCTCGAGCCTGTTCCGCCATTCAATGAGATCATGGCTGATCTGTGACCTAACTTCATATACCCACCTTTGGCCCATACCCCTTAATACCTTTGGTTAAGAAAAATCTATCAATCTCAAATTTAAAATTGACAATTGATCTAGCATCATGCGTCAATCGATCTAGCATCAAATGATGTCATCAGACCCACTTCCTATTAATTGGCTGGGACTCTCACAGGGCGGGCTTAACAAACCCCATCATCGTAAAATCTTGTTGAAGGCCGGGATCGAGACAGATGCCAGGTCCCCACATGCCACAGACGTTGCCCGCCCTGGACCCACCGAGGTTGGAAAAATCCAGCCCTTTGTGTGTAGAAATGTTCCCTAATTTCACTCCTGAAAGGTCTGGCTCTAATTTTTAGACTATGTCCCCTAGTCCTAGAATCCCCAACCTACCCTATCTGTTCCCCTCAATATCTTGAAAACATTGATCAGATCACCCCTTAGCCTTCTAATTCTAGCGAATACAACCCTAATTTGTGTAATCTCGCCTCGTAATTTAACCCTTGGAGTCTGGTATCATTCTGGCAAACCCACGCTGCACTCCCTCCAAGGGCAATGTATCCTTCCTAAGGTGTGGTGCCTAGAACTGCTCACAATACTCCAGGTGTGGTCTAAACAGGGCTTTGGTAGCTGCAGCATAACTTCTACCCCCTTGTATTCTAGTCCTCTAGATATAAATACCAGCATTCCATTAGCCTTTTTGATTATTTTCTGTGCCTGTTCATGACATTTTAATGATCTATTTACCTGGTCCCTCTTGTTTCTTTGGACCTCCACTGTTTTTAGCTTTTCACTATTTAGAAAGTGGATGACCTCACATTTGCCTACATTGAAATCCATTTGCCACAGTTTTGCCCATTCACTTAATCAGTCAATATCTCTTTGTAATTTTTGCTTTCATCTACACTGCATACAATGCCACCTATCTTTGTGTCGTCAGCAAATTTGGATATATGGCTTTCTATCCTACTAACTAAGTCATTAATAAATACTGCGAATAGTTGAGGCCCCAACACAAATCCCTGTGGGACACCACCAGTCACATCCTGTCAATTAGAGTACCTACCCATTATCCCTACACTCTGTCTCCTGCCGCTCAGCCAATTTCCTAACCAGGTCAATAATTTGCTCTCAATTCCCTGGGCTTCTACCTTAGTTAACAGTCTCTTATGTGGGACTTTATCAAATGCTTTCTGGAAGTCCATATAAATAACATCCATAGACATTCCCCTGTCCACTACTTTAGTCACCGCCTCAAAAAATTCAATCAGGTTTGACAGGCATGACCTACCTTTCACAAATCCATGATGGCTCTCTCTGATTAACTGAAAATTTTCAAGGTGTTCAGTCACTCTATCCTTAATTATAGGCTCTAGCAACTTCCCGACAACAGATGTTAGGCTAACTGGTGTATAATTCCCTGGTTTCACTCTCTCGCCATTCTTAAATAGTGGAGTGACATGCGTAATTTTCCAATCTAAAGGAACGGTTCCCGAATCGAGAGAACTTTGGAAGATTATAGTTAGGGCATCTGCAATGTGCTCATCTACTTCCTTTAAAACCCTGGGATGGAAACCATCTGATCCTGGGGATTTGTCACTCTTTAGTGCCATTGTTTTCTTCATTTTCTTCATCACTGTTGTTTTACTTACGTTAATTTTATTCAGTCCCTGTCCCCGATATCCAGCATGCTATCCTCTTCCGCTACTGTAAATACTGACATGTCCGCCATTTCCTTATTATCATTGACAATATCACTGATATCAGTTTTTAAGGGGCCAACATTGCTCCTGACTACACTCTTTTTCCTAGTATAATTGTAAATATTCTTTGTGTTGATTTTGATATCCCTTGTTTCTTTTCATACTCCCTTTTTGTAGCTCTTACTATGTTTTGTGACCCTTTGCTGTTCTTTGTATCTTTCCCATTTGCTAGGATCTGTGCTATTTTTTGCATTTTGTATGCTTTTTCTTTTAGTTTTATGCTGTCCTTTACCTCTTTAGTCGCCCATGGCTGGGTTTTTGGCAAGTAGAGCTCTTGCCCCTCAGGGGTATAAACTGGTTTTCTATCACATTAAATTCTTTTTTGAACATCTCCCACTGATCTTCTGTCGTTTTACCCATTAACAGATTTTCCCAGTTTACTGTGGACAGCCTCTGCCTCATCCCATTGAAGTCGGCCTTACCCAAATCTAGAATCTTAGTAGCTGTTTTGCGTTTCTCCCTTTCAAACACTACGTTGAACTCTATCATGTTATGATCGCTATTGGATAAATGTTCACACACTGTTAGGCTGTTAACTAAATCTGGCTCATTACTCATTACTAAATCTAATATGGTATCTACCTTTCTTGCTTCTAGGACATATTGTTAGAGAAAACTATCCCGGACGCACTCAAGAAATTCACAACCTCTCTGACAACCTTATCCCAATCTATATGAAAGTTAAAATCCCCCATTAAAACCACGCCGCCTTTACTACACGCTTGTCTCATCTCTGTATTTATACAATCTAGCACTTTACAGCTGCTATCAGGGGGCCTATACACAACTCCCACTACAGTCTTAAATCCTTTCCTATTTCTTAATTCAACCCATAAAGTCTCCACTGCCTGCTTACCTCTCGCCTCTCATTATATCCTCTCTTATCATTGAAGTCATTTCATCTATAATCACTAAGGCTACTCCTCCCCTCTACCATTTTCCCTATCTTTCCTGTAGATCTTAAAGCCTGGTATATTTAGTTTCCAATCCTGACTGTCTTGTAGCCATGTCTCACTAATGGCTACCATGTCATACCCTCCAATTTGAATTCGCGCCTGCAGTTCATTTAATTTATTCCTTATACTCCGTGCATTTGTATAAAGAACGCTTATTTGAGCCACACACCCTAGCCTGTCCTTCAGCTCTAATATTTTACTCACTTGTTTCTTATTTCTCTCTCTTAGTTTAATCACTATACATCTTTCAGTTTTTCCTTTACATGTAGTGCCTAAAGCACAATTTCTGACTGTTACTCTACTCTCTTCCCTTTTGTTTTTGAACTATTATTTGTACTACAGTTTCCACCTGAACCCTTCCTTGGAGGAAGCTGTCCGAGGGTTCGGGGTGTGATGCATCCTGCATGACACAACAGTGGAAGGAGGTGAGCACTTGTTTGTGGATGAGAACTAGCAACAAGCCATGGTACAGGAGAAGAAAGATGGTGACAATCAGTTAGCAGAAGCAGAGCAGCCTGTGCAGGAAGCTCGCCATTTCTTTACTTGATGCCTACTTTTATGATTCATTGGATATTCTCTGCTTTTAACCAGCCTTTCATCTCTGAGGGGGAAACATTGGAATGACTACAAAGTTTAAAATGATGTGTTGTGTTTTTACTGAGGAAAATGCAGGAGGTATATGGTGTGGAATGTTATTTGATACTTTTGTTCTCCCTTGTGCTATTTGTGTTAGTGAATTGCAGACTTCTGGAGGCGAAACCCTTATGCCAGCTTCAGCACAAGGAGATGCACTGTTCAGATTTTAAATTGCTCAATCGTAGTTCTCTGGCATACTGAGGACAGCCATTAGCGCATCGTAGAGAGTAGACTTTAGCGCCTCAACAGTACCAGAGGGTGTACTCCTAAGAAATCTTTCAATTCTGCTTGTTGCCTTCAAGCTAATGCTGCATGCTGTTCAATCGCAGTCAGCAAAGCAGAAAATCTGGGCTGCCTGACATTGCTCAACTGGATAGCAACTGTACTGAAGCAAGTTTGCATCGAGCTCTGCAAGGAAGCAAGTGATTGGTGCAGTCATTCGTGTTGCTGAATATTTTTGATTTCATAGCTGGTCCCATGAAATCCGAATCGTGAAGTAAATAAATATGGACTGTGATGATCATAGGCCCCAGCTCAGCAGTAGCCTCTTGCTCTTCTGCTTTTCCCCACCTGTGTAACGTGGATCACCCTCTGCTTCTTCCTGAAAATCTGTGAAACCATCAGTGGTCTACATTCCGGCTTGGTGTCTGCTTCAAGTGTTGATGACGCTCAGTGGTGTGGTAAGGTTTGTTGCTGATTATATGCTTCTAGCATATCTGTAATGAGAAAAAGGCGCACATGATAAGTGCCTTTGCAGACTGTTCCATAATGTGGTTGTATAGATAATACATGACACATTTCACAAGACACCACATATATTGCTTCACACCAGCTGAAACATCATAGCACAGATAAGGTTTGTCATTGCAACTATAAAAAGCAAGAGCATGTTCTTCAGCTTAGTCTATCACCCACCCTGTGTATTCCTCCCATTTGATGACCTCCATTATAACCTTTTGTAGTGGGATTTGGCTTCCTGAGAGCACATGCACATCTGTGCTTGGTGTTTATTGTTGCACCATGCTTTTTTCTGTCGAGAAGAAAAATATGAATTGTATGATTGGCTATTTTGCTGTATGTGTTTTAGACTTGTTAATACTCGTCGCTCTTCTGTATTGTACAAAGCAATTCTCTTTCTCATACCATTGATCACATCCTGCAGATATCTTTCACTAAATCATGGGCCCCGATATTTACGGGGAGGGTGCAGGTGAGGCCGAAAATGGCCGAATAACCCGGCAAGGCCGGGGACGTGGAGGCTCTGCTGATCTTAATGGAAATGCCTCATTTACATCTTGGCCCTGTAGCCAGCCAAATGGACAGGCAGGCAGGAGACTGGAGATTGGGGCTGGGGGAGGTCGAATGTTTCCTTAAGGTGCTGGGTGGAGCACTCCTGCTTGTCCATGACCTGAATTCTGCTCTTTAAAATGTAAAGGATTGGGTTGGGGTCAGGTAGCCCTACCACCTGTCTGGGGTGGAGAGGTGGTTAAAATCGAGGTCATAGGCTCTGGTGTCCACACTGTCCCTCCATTTCTTCCTCTATGGCTGGATTGGCCCACAGTGTGATTTTTATACCAGCAAAGTAGATGTTTACCCAGTTAAACTAAATTCCATTTAAGTATCTGTGTGGTAAGAGTGCTTTCACCTCTTTGATGACCATATAGGTACACTTTCCAGCAGAGGTCAGTAGAAAGTGGAAACATGTAATGAGATATGGCTAGTAAGATATTTTATGACCTACAAGAAATACAAAAAATATAATATAACCGTGGGTCATCAGCATCCTGACATTTTATTTATTTTAAATAAAAGGACCACATTAATATTGAGAGAAACTAGTTGAAAATTACTGGAATACAGGAAAATACTCTGTTCCATAACTCTGGCTGTCACATAACCCATTAAACAGTTAGCTCATTTGATTTTATCATTCAATTGTATATTTGCAGAGTATTCCTGTAAAGTATTTTTTAGTTGGTTAAGAAATTGATGTGTCTCTGTGATGGTGCAGTGATAATCAGACTCCAGCACTGAACTAACCAAATGCGCTACAGTAAAGAAAATGAGTGACGGCTCTGTATGCTGTGGTACCGAGAGAGGCAGACCTGGGAAGTCTCAAATTCCTGGCCTGGGATGAGATAGCTGATGTCAGTGAAGGCAATAATAGGGTATTTTAAATTAGTTTTAGTGTGTTCTGAACTAGGGAAGGAAAAATTGGCCAGAACTGTTCTGCATGGAGAACTGTCTTCAGGAATGATGGGGAGAAAATCAGTGAGTGGAGGGAGGGAGGTGTGTAACAATGGGACATCACCCCTCCCTCCACTCACTGATTTACTCCCCATCATTCCTGAAGATAGTGGTTTAAATTTAGGAATTAACTTTAATCATTAGGAATTAACAACAAAATTGCAAACGGAAATATGTTTATATTTTGAAGATTGTACAAAGACTTTTCAACACTCAAAGTTAACAAATATAACAGTGAACATTAAATATCTTTTCATGATACACGTATAAATGCGTTGCTGTGTTTTGGATGTTGAATGAAAATGCTCCTGTTGGCCTTATCACATATCGGCTTCCCTGGCCTCTTCATGCTCTAATGCAACTTCTATTGCTGTTGCTAACCTCTTCAAAAGCTGTGGATCTAATATTCTAGATTGACTTAACAGATTAGACCCAAAACAGTTGAGCATTTTCCATGAAAATGAAACTGGAATCCTGTAATGGCAATTTTAAAAACCATTACCATTGTTGAAGCTTTCTTTGTTTTTGTCCCATTTAGTTTTTAATAGAAATGCTTGTGTAAGTTTATTTGAAAGATCAATGCAGATATAATTGTCAGAAGTTCCCCAGCAGCAGGTATAGACCACTGGCAAAAACAGCAACGGGAAGATCATTGAGCAAGAGCAGCTCCAATAATGGCCTTACTCAGTGACTTACATAACTAGCAACTACTTTACAAAGCAACGGATTCCAGTGTTGTGTCAGGAGCAAATAATTTTTACAAAGTGATAATGAATTATTCTCCTTTGCTGTATGTTCTGTCAGATGGAAATACAAATCAGGCTATAGAATAGGTCCATTGATAACCCAAGTCTGCATATTCACTGTAATGCAGCAGAACAAATGCTGGTAATAGTCAAAACATAATTCATTAGAACTGAGAGAAGCGGGAATAGTTAAGGAAGATAGATATATAGAAATTAAATAATTACTCATTACAAAAACATAGCAGAAAAGTTATCTGGGAAAAAAACCTCCTTAGGACACTGTTCAAAATTCTTATTTCAATTCAGATAATTTACACCTATTCATACATTTTTTAAAAACTCGGGCCATCAGTGAAGGTTTGATCCCTGGATCATACTGCACCCTCCCAACTGCGTGATTGTTGGGATAAATAAAATTCCACAAAATGAACCGAACAGAACTACATTCTGCCACCATCTTGGAAACTACATAGAGAACCTAAATACTGGTGCTAGGACCAAGGATCCAGAGACACAGGCCCTTCTCTCCCTCCCTTCCCAAGGCAGATGCCTTACTCCTGTTGTGACCCCTGATCCCGACTCCTTGCTCCTGGCCCAGTTGCCATTTCCAGATCCTGCTGAACCTGGGGCCTGGTCTTACTCTGAGCCTTGACCTTTGTAAAGTTGTCTATGGATCATGATGGGGCCTAATGAAGAACATTATGAATGGGGCAAAGAGAGAAATTGATTGAGATTCTAATTGTGTTGTGGCAGAATTATTGAAAGTCCCCACTATGGGACCCGGCTACTCCTGAGCATAAGTCTCGCTATGCAGCTTCCACCTTGGCCTTCCGATGGGTCTGTGTTACACGAGAAATGAGGAGCGGGAAATATCTTGTTAAGGGCAGAGAGACACAATTGAGGGATGGAGTGAGAAAGAGACTTTGTTGAGGGAGATGAATAGAGAAAGAAATGCTGTTGAGGAAGGAAGAGAGAGACGTAGGCTGCAATTTTGCCAGCGCTCAGAGAGGCAGGTCAGAGGTTAAAGTCCTATTGATTGACGGCGGGTCCTGAACCTGCCATCAACCCGCCTCCAAACAGCTTTCCCAAGTGTCGGGTCCCCGATTTGCGAATGGACCCGACACCTAGCAGCAGGAAATGGATTAAAGGCAATTACCTGCCTATTAACAGGTACTTGTCAGCAGTGTTCAGCCTGTTTTTCGATTTTCCCGCTTCTGGGTCTGGTTTCCCGGCATTCAGACACCACGCCAGGTAAGTGTGGCATGTTGTGAGTCTGGTGTAATGTTTGTGAAATGATGACAGCTGCAGAAGTGGTGTGAAGGATGCAATGTTGCACATGGTGAGTTTCAGAGCAAAGAAAATGTTGGTTATCACAGAATCACAGAAACCCCACAGTGCAGATAGAGGCCATTTCGGCCCATCGAGCCTGCACCGACACATATCCCACCCGATCCCCGTAACCCCTACACCAACACATATCCCACCCTATCCCCGTAACCCCACGTATTTAATCCCCCTAACACTAAGGGTCAATTTATCATAGCCAATCAACCTAACCCGCACATCTTTGGACTGCATTTTTAAAACAGATTTATTTAGCTTACAAGTTTTAAAATCCAACTATATGTCCAGTGCCACCTCATTGGGAGAACCTCTCTCACCAGTGACAGATCGCTTCTGTCATCTCACCTACAGCTGCCATCTGTTCCAGCATATGGAGGGAGTCATTGGAGAGCCTGGGTGCAAGAGTTCACCTTTGTGCAGTGATTGTCAGTGTTTTTAGCACCTCAATGCTGTCAAACACTGAGAAATCAACTGTCAAAATAAAATTGTGCATGGTCCGTTTAAGGAAACCGACAATTGATGCATCATCAAATGACATCATCAGACCCGCTTCCTGTTAATTGGCCGGCAAGCCTGCAGGGTGGGCTTAACCAGGTCAATCAAGGGAAAATCATGATTGTGGAGCGGAGGCAGCTGGGGGCGGGACCGGAACCTGGAAACCAGCTGACCCGTACCCATCCCGACACCGAACGCAAAATCGCGGCCCTTGTTTTCAAGGGTAGACA
Source organism: Somniosus microcephalus (assembly GCF_052327205.1). Lineage (NCBI taxonomy): Eukaryota > Metazoa > Chordata > Chondrichthyes > Squaliformes > Somniosidae > Somniosus > Somniosus microcephalus. The sequence goes on along the minus strand of NC_140992.1, from coordinate 87,703,187 downwards.
GGAGAGAGAAAAAGACTGCCATTGCAGGTGGGAGAGAGAGGGGAAGGGTGGGGTTCTGTTGAGGGTAGTAAAAGAGAGAAACAAATCTCATTGGAATGGAGCTGTCACTGGAAACTTGAGCCCTCAAAATGGTTGCTTTGCAGCTTCCAACCGGTAGAAATTCAGCAAAATGATCATACACAGAAATGAAACAGAAACAAATACAGGACAAGAATTTGAAAAGCTGGTAAATCTTTGGCACACTCTTTCATTTCCCTTATCCACGGGTTCCTCGTTCACACAACGCCCCAGCCTTTGCAGCCTAGAGAACTTGATCTCGCCACCAAACCAGGTTACACCCTAGCACTGAACTCCTTGAACAATGCTGTGGGAAATAAACAAGTATTTAAGTAAAATCAGTGTAAACACTTCCAGAAAAACAAATCACAATTTCTCTAATTTGGCTACATTTCTGGAAGTCTTAAAAAAAATCAATTTTTTTCCACTGTGTTTTATATCTTTCATTTCTCAAAAATCTGAAATCATTGCTGTTGCGCTCAAAAATGGGCGTCATCTGTGCCTTAATGATATTGTAGGTGTTCTGTCCAAGATTCTTCCCAATCTTTTTCAAATGGCCAATTGCTACTAAAGATTCAGTCAAAATGGCTAACAGCCCAGCCCATATCGGGAGGGTAACTTAATTTGCTGTAAAATGATTGACAATTGCAGTTTCCACTCAGAAATTGGTGATTGATCCTCACCTCTATATAAACCATTTAAAACGCTTTCCTGCTGTTTCCTCCAAGTAAGCTTGCTGGATTAGAACAGTCCCAATCCACCTGAGAATGGTTTGTTATAATGGATGTTTTTATTTATTACTAGCTGGAGTGCCCGGCGGTGCCGAGGGTTTTTTGAGGGCATGTTGTTGTTGGAAGAGAGAGAGAGAGAGACTGGGGGGAGAAGAGAGAGACGGGGGGGAAGAGAGAGAGAGAGACTGCTGGATTTAGTTCGGGATTAGCCTGGAGAGAGAGGGGGGGAAGGAGCGCCTCAGGCCTGGCCCGATCGACCCCTGCGAAGGAAGGAAGGAAGGAAGAAGGCAAGCTCTCCCTCCCTGTCCCACCCCCTCACTCTTTCCCTCCCTCACCCTCTCTGTCTCCCTGCCCCTGTCTCTCCCTGCTTTAATCTCTCTCCCTCCCTCCCCTCTCCTCTCCCTCCCTGCCCCTCTCCTCCCCCTCCCTCCCCTCTCCTCTCCCCTCCTCTCTCTTCCCCTCCCTCCCTGCCCCTCCTCCCTCTTCCCCTCCTCCCATCCTCCCTCTTCCCCCCCTCCCGTCCTCCTTCTCCCCCTCCTCTCCTCTCCCTCCCCCCTCCTCTCCCTCCCCCCTCTCCTCTCCCTCCCCCTCTCCTCTCCCCTCCCTCCCCATCTCCTCTCCCCTCCCTCGCCCCTCCCCCTCCTCTCCTTCCCCCCTCCCTCTCACCCCCTCTCCTCTCCCTCCCCCTCTCCCCTCCCTCCCCCTCCCCCATCCTCTCCCTCCCCCCCTCTCCCTCCCCCTACACCCTCTCCTCTCCCTCCCCCTCTCCTCTCCCTCCCCTCTCCTCTCCCTCCCCCCTCCTCTCACTCCCCCTGTCTCTGCCTGATTTCCTCTCTGTCCCTCCCTCCCCCTCTCTCTCTGCCTTTCCTCAGAGCCCGGACGCGGTGAGCTGAAGCCTCCGTGTGTGGATCAGCGCCTCAGGGCCGGCCGGTGTGCGGCCTAGCGCGTGAGGCCCGGCCGGACTCACCTGAGCTCAGGTCGCACTGCGGGCCGACGTTGACGCGCACGTTGACTCCCGCCCCACCAGCCTTTACTAAGATGGCAGCGATGGCTACGCTCGGCTCAGTCCCATGCCGCCAGCCTTTACCAAGATGGCGGCGATTGCGGGGCGGGACGGGCGGTGCCTAGCTCGGGCATGGCTGGCGATTAGAGGCCAAGGCTTCGAGGCCTGAGGCCTGCAGGCAGCTCATCCACCACTGAGGGCGGGGGGGGGGGGGAAGCCCGAGTCCCCTTTGCAAAAGGATTTTTTTTTCTTTTAAAAGCAACATTTTTTTTGCTGGCAATCTATATTTCAAAATAAACACGCAGAAAGTGGGAAAAAGAAATCAATAGTTAGGAATCAAGATGGCGGCCACTCACCTCAGCTCAGAAGGATTAGGCCCGCCCACACACGCAATGAAACACCCCCCGTGATGCACCGATTGGTCAACCATCAGGTTAATCCCCTGTACGATTGGTCAACCATCACGTCACTCAACGCTAATGAGCAGAATGTTGCCGTTTTTGAAAGTTTTTTGTATACTGTCCAAACAATTTTTGTCTGACCAAAAAGTAAATATGCCTATTAGACTCCCCTAATGATAAGCTTTCTTTTGATATAACATATGTGTAGGTACGCTCTATAACTTTTGATTGTATAGCCGGACAGACAGACAAAAAGACAAACAGACAGAAAGACAGAAAGACAGACAGACCAACCGTTTTATATATATAGAAGCTGGAGTGCCCAGCGGTGCCAAGGGTTTTTTGAGGGCATGTTGTTGTTGGAAGAGAGAGAGAGAGAGACTGGGGGGAGAAGAGAGAGACGGGGGGAAGAGAGAGGGAGAGACTGCTGGATTTAGTTTGGGATTAGCCTGGAGAGAGAGGGGGGGAAGGAGCACCTCAGGCCTGGCCCGATCAACCCCTGCGAAGGAAGGAAGGAAGGAAGAAGGCGAGCTCTCCCTCCCTGTCCCACCCCCTCAGTCTTTCCCTCCCTCCCCGCTCCCTCCCTGCCCCTCTCCTCACTCTCCCTCCCCCTCTCCTCTCCCTCCCTCCCACTCTCCTCTCCCTCCCTCCCCCTCTCCCTCTCCTCTCCCTCCCTCCCCCCTCTCCCTCCCTCCCCCTCTCCCTCTCCTCTCCCTCCCTCCCCCTCTCCTCTCCTCTCCCTCCCCCTCTCCTCTCACTCCCTCCCCTCTCCTCTCCCTCCCCCTCTCCTCTCCCCCTCTCCTCTCCCCCTCTCCTCTCCCTCCCCTCTCCTCTCCCTCCCTCTCTCCTCTCCCTCCCTCTCTCCTCTCCCTCCCTCTCTCCTCTCCCTCCCTCCCCTCTCCTCTCCCTCCCCCCTACTCTCCCTCTCTGCCCCCTCTCCTCTCCCTCCCTCCCCCTCTCCTCTCCCTCCCTCCCCCTCTCCTCTCCCTCCCTCCCCCCTCTCCTCTCCCTCCCTCCCTCCCCCCCTCTCCTCTCCCTCCCTCCACCTCCGTGGATCAGCGCCTCAGGGCCGGCCGGTGCGCGGCCTAGCGCGTGAGGCCCGGTCAGACTCACCTTAGCTCTCTCCCTCCCTCCCGCACTCCTCTCCCTCCCTCTCTCCTCTCCCTCCCTCCCCCCTCTCCTTTCCCTCCCCCCTCCTCTCCTCCCTCCCCCTCTCCTCTCCCTCCCTCCCCCTCCCCTCTCCTCCTCCCTCCCTCCCCCTCTCCTCTCCTCCCTCCCCCTCTCCCTCCCTCCCCTCGCTCTCCTCTCCCTCCCTCCCTCCCCCTCTCCTCTCCCTCCTCCACTCTGTGGATCAGCGCCTCAGGGCCGGCCGGTGCGCGGCCTAGCGCGTGAGGCCTGGTCGGACTCACCTTAGCTCTCCGGACTCACCTTAGCTCTCTCCCTCCCTCCCCCTCTCCTCTCTCTCCCTCTCTCCTCTCCCTCCCCCCCTCTCCTCTCCCTCCCTCCCCCCTCCTCTCCCTTCCTCCCTCCCCTCTCCTCTCCCTCCCTCCCCCCCTCCTCTCCCTCCCTACCTCCCCCCCTCTCCTCTCCCTCCCCCCCCTCCTCTCCCTCCCTCCCCCTCCGCGGATCAGCGCCTCAGGGCCGGCCGGTGCGCGGCCTAGCACGTGAGGCCCGGTTGGACTAACCTTAGCCCAGGTGGCGCTCCGGGCCGACGTTGACGTGCCCACTGACTCCCGCCCCGCCAGCCTTTACTAAGATGGTGGCGATAGCTACGCTCGGCTCAGTCCCGCGCCACCAGCCTTTACCAAGATGGCGGCGATCACGGGGCGGGGACGGGCGGTGCCTAGCTCAGGCATGGCTGGCTAGGAGAGGCCGAGGCTTCGAGGCCTGCAGGTGGGGTAAGCCTCCAAGGTTGCAGCGCCCGGCGGAGGTAGCGAGTCAAGAGGATAAAAAGAGGGTGAAAGGTAGGAAAATTAATCAGCTTAGAAAAAATATTTACAAATTAATTTACTTTTTTTAAAAACAATTTCCCCTCCACACACACAGAAAGTGGGAAAAATAAACACACAGAAAGTGGGAAAAATAAATCGTTAGGAATCAAGATGGCAGCCACTCACCTCAGCTCAGAAGGATTAGGCCCGCCCACACAAGCAATGAAACGCCCCCCGTGATGCACCGATTGGTCAACCATCAGGTTAATCCCCTGTACGATTGGTCAACCATCACGTCACTCAACGCTAATGAGTGGAATGTTGCCGTTTCTTGAACCTTTTTTGTATATTGTCGGAACAATTTTTGTTTGGCCAAAAAGTAAATACACCTATTAGAGTCCCCTAATGATAAGCTTTCTTTTGATATAACATATGTGTAGGTATGCTCTATAACTTTTGATTGTATAGCCGGACAGACAGACGGAAAGACAGACGGAAAGACAGACCATTTTATACATATAGATGTGAATTCATATGGTTCTACATATCCTGTAAGAGTTGTCAACAGAAACACAACGGACAACAGATTTCTGTAGAATGTAATAAAAAGCACAGCAATCTTAGCAAATATTTCATCTTTTAATTACTCCAAGCCATTCCTTACTATCAGACCAGTAACTTGCAATAGCTGTTACAATATCATATGTTTTTGTAAGTGAGCATGCACAGCACTTTCCGATTAAAGATAATTTTATGGATAGTCTGAAAATACAGCACCTGCGACAAAAAGGCACAATACATCATGGAATACTGAAAGGACTTGCAGGAGAATGATAAAGTATTGGAGCATACAATGAGTCATACAATGGGGCAGAAAACATTGGTGGGAGTTGTTTATAGGCCCCCAAACAGTAGTTGTAATGTAGGGCAGGGTATAAATTAGGAAATTAGAGGTACACATAACAAGGGAAATACAGTAATTTTGGGGGGACTTTAATCTACATATAGACTGGACAAACCAAATTTACAGTAAGTGTGGAGGACAAATTCATGGAATGTGTTGTGTATTTTGAATGTTGTATTTGAATTGTCCCACATAGCTTACCGTAGTTGTGATGTACAATGCACTATGGGAAATAGAGTGCATGATGTGGAGAAGACTCTCTGGAAAGATGGCTGTTAACTGAACTCTGTCTCCTGTGTACTCTTTTAATTGTCATACAAGCAAGGTTATTAAACTCTTGAGATTTAACAAAAGTGGCGACGAGGACGTCTGAACTTACGTGGCTCTGCTGTGCGGAAGATAGTCGGGTTTTACGTGTTTAAAACTGTTATTTTTGCCGTGGACGGTTAATTAAAGTGAGGCTGGCTCGAGGATAAGGAGCTTGAAATGGCGGGAAGATGAGACGGCGTATAAGGTACTAACGACTTGAGGAAGGGGAGGAAAAACAGTGAGTAAATCGGAAAGGACTTTCATTCAACTGTGAAACGATCTGTGAATTGAAGCACTTAACTGATAATGATTTTAGTTGAGTTCAACATTGGAAGGATCCTTAGTGAATGATAATTAGGAGCCTGAGAGAAGGAAAATGGCTGGAATTATCGGTAACATTGGACCTTTTGATGAGAATGTCGAACAATGGAGCTCACACACAGAATGATTTGAATACTTCACACAAGCAAATGACATTGGAGGGAACAAAATAGTACCTACATTATTAAGTGTGATGGGACCAGAGACTTTCAATCTTTTGCGTACTTTAGTGCATCCAGATAAACCAGGGACTAAACAATATAGCAAAATTGTGGAGATACTAAAAGGGCATTTTTCACCCAAACCCCGAGTCATAGCTGAGAGGTTTAGGTTCCACAGGCGTAACCAGGAAGGAGGAGAAAAAGTGACCATGTTTGTAGCTGCACTAAAAAGACTATCAGAGCACTGTGAGTTTAATGACGTGCTAAATGATACTATAAGAGACAGGCTAGCGTGTGGTATGAGAACTGAAGCCATACAGAAGAGACTATTAACGGAGAGTAATCTGACTCTACAAAAGGCCATTGAAATCAATATTTCCATGGAATTGGCAGCTAAGGAAGCTCAACAGTTGGGTGCAACAGAAAAAGTGCACAAAGTAAGAACAGAGAGCCAAGGGCCATGCTTCCATTGTGGCTAAACGGGGTATCTTGCGTCTGCATGCTGGTGTGTGGACATGGATTACCACAGCTGTGGTAAAAAGGGACATATTCAGCGCGCATGCAGAAATAAAAGGGACACAGAAAACGTCAAAGACGGAAGGAAGAAAAAAAACATTCAGACAAAAGACAAAGAAGCATGTCCGCTCTGTAGAACATGACAAAACAGAGGCAAGTGACACTTCAGAGGAGGAACTATTACTGAACGTGCTGACTGTAGCTGGGGATTCGCATGGCTACTGGGTCTCACCCTTGCTTGAGGGGCAGCCTATGCGAATGCAGATCGATACCGGGGCAGCAGTATCTCTTATGTCAGAGACAGTCTACAAAAAGACATTAAAGCGCCTTCCACTTCAGCCAGCTAACATAGCGTTGAAGACATATACCGGTGAAAGAGTAACCGTGAGAGATATCACTGAGGTCACAGTTCAGTTGAATGGACAAACTAGGAAGTTACCACTCTACGTAGTTAAAGGAGACTATCCCTCCCTGCTGGGATGTTCGTGGATGGAGAGAATAAAATTAGACTGGTTATCAGTCTACATGATGTCACACAATGATCCAGGCTTATCCGCCATCTTAAAGAAACATGCAGAAGTCTTTAATGGAGAACTGGGTAGCATGAAAGATATTACTGTGAAGCTTCGTATTAAGCAGGATAGCAAACCCAAGTTCATGAAGGCACGACCCGTAACTTATGCCATCAGACCAAAAGTCGAGGCTGACTTAGAAGCCCTAGTTGAAAGCGGAGTACTAGAACCAGTCAGCGGGAGTGAATGGGCAACGCCCATCGTACCAGTGCTCAAGAAAGGGGGTGGAGTTAGGATATGTGGAGATTTTAAAGTAACTGTTAACCCTGTATTGTCAGTGGAGCAATATCCGCTTCCCCATATTGATGATTTGTTTGCGGGACTTGCTGGGGGCCAGAAGTTTAGCACAATCGACCTCTGTCAAGCCTACCTGCAAATGCATGTGGATGAACAGTTACGAGAAATGCTGACTATTGTGATGCACAAGGGCCTATTTAGGTATCGTCGACTTCCTTTCGGAATTACATCAGCTCCAGCGCTTTTCCAACGTGCTATGGACCAGATCCTTAGTGGATTGCCTGGAGTCCAGTGCTACTTAGATGATATCTTAGTTACTGGGTGTGATGACCAAGGCCATCTGCGTAACTTGGATGCAACGCTACAGAGACTGAGGGATTACGGACTCAGAGTTCGCAGGGATAAATGCGATTTTTTTCTGGCATCAGTTGAGTACATCGGTCATGTGATCGATGCCACAGGCCTTCACAGGGCACCGTCCAAGACCAAGGCAATCGTGGATGCCCCAGCACCTGAAAATATCAGCCAGCTGCATTTTTTTTTAGGGTTACTGAACTACTATGGACGATTCATACCGAACCTAGCCTCGATGCTGAGGCCGCTGCATTGGTTGCTATGTAAAGACAAGAAGTGGGAATGGACTAACAAGTGCCAGGAGGCGTTCATGACAGCAAAGGACACGCTCCTGAAGTCAGAGGCTTTGACGCATTTTAACCCTTCATTACCAATACAGTTAGCTTGCGATGCATCGTCATATGGTGTGGGAGCAGTCGTTTCTCATATCATGCCAAACGGAGAAGAGAAGCCGATAGCATTCGCATCCAGGACTTTGAACAGAGCTGAAACTAACTACGCCCAAATAGAATGAGAAGCACTGAGCATCGTTTTTGGCATTCGCAAGTTTCACCAATATTTGTACGGGAGACATGTTCACCCTACTAACAGATCACCGCCCTCTCACGACCATCTTCGGGCCACATACAGGGATTCCGTCGCTTGCTGCGAGCAGAATGCAAAGGTGGGCGCTGCTGTTCTCTGCACACACATTTGACATTAGATATCATAAGTCTGACCTGCATGGCAACGCCTACGGTCTTTCCAGGTTGCTGCTGCCTGTCACCAAGCCTATGATGCGTAGCATGGACATCTGCTATTTTAGGCAGGTGGAGAACGCGCCTGTTACTTCGACACAGGTCCGACAAAACACCAGAAACGACCCAGTGTTGTCTGCAGTGCTGGACATTATCGTCAGGGGCAAGCTTGACAGCGATGACCCAAACCTGAAACCATATCTCTTAAGGAGAAACGAACTGTCGGTGCAGTCTGGATGTTTGCTGTGGGGGAGGAGAGTGGTTATTCCACCATCGCTACGGCAACCAGTGTTACAGCAACTACACTCTGGACACTGCGGAATGGTTCGTATGAAAGAAATAGTGAGGAGCTACTTCTGGTGGCCGGGTATGGATGGACAGATTAAGAACAAAGCTAAAACCTGTTCCTCATGTCAGAGAGTTCGTAATGTGCCACAGCTTGCACCTCTTCACCCCTGGGACTTTCCGGAGGAAGCATGGCACCGCATTCATGCAGACTTTGCAGGTCCATTCGAGGAATGTTCCTGGTGGCTGTTGACACGCACAGTAAGTGGCCAGAAGTTGTTGTAATGAGGTCCACCACCGCTGAGAAGACCATCGAGAAGTTAGGTGAGGCATTCAGCTGATTTGGATCTCTGATGCAACTTGTCTCAGACAACGGTCCACAGTGGGTGTCACAAGAAATGGCTACATTCCTGCAGGTGAATGGCTTACAACATATCAGGGCTACACCATACCACCCTGCAACCAATGGTCTAGCTGAGAGGTTTGTTCAGACCATGAAACACTCTCTAAAGGCATCGCAAGGCCAGGGAGTGCTTCATCAGCACCTGAATAGTTTCCTGTTGAGTTACAGGAACACACCACATGCGACCACAAAAGCATCACCTGCCACTCTACTGCTCAAAAGAGAGCTACGAACCAACTTTGACCTGCTGAAACCGCCAAAGGTGAAAGACGTGGTACAGTATCAGCAGGACAAGCAGATCAAGTGACGTGAACAACGCTCCAAAGACAGAGTCTTCAGTCCAGGTGAACATGTGTTGGCACGGAACTACAGTGGTGGACCTAAATGGGTTCCTGCTACTGTCATTGCACAGACTGGTCCAGTATCCTACACTGTACAGACACCTGAGGACATTGTCTGGAAGAGACACACCGATCAGCTTCTACGAAGTGCAGCAACACCCACTGAACCACCAACAGCAGTTTATCTGCCATTGGGTGACACTGTGGGTCATCCCCCTTCTACACCGAGAGGCTCACCTTCTGAGGAAGCAGCCGCTTCAGCCCCTATCTCATCAGCAAGGGATACCTGTATACAGGCACCTCAGCCGCGTAGACCTGTGTTGACGTCACCTGTGAGAAACAATGAGCTGGAGAGCCAGGTTGACCACCGGTATCCAACCAGAGAGCGGCGGCCCCCTATACGTTTGAACTTATAGTTCAGAGGCTTATCCTTTATCTATGTTTTAAAAATTTTGAATTATTATTGTGTTTTTAAATTTTGTGGTTCTATTGGGACATCTAATGTAAGAGGGGAGGAGATGTTGTGTATTTTGAATGTTGTATTTGAATTGTCCCACATAGCTTACCGTAGTTGTGATGTGCAATGCACTATGGGAAATAGAGTGCATGAAGTGGAGAAGACTCTGTGGAAAGATGGCTGTTAACTGAAGTCTGCCTCCTGCATACTCTTTTAATTGTTATACAAGCAAGGTTATTAAACTCTTGAGATTTAACAGAATGTATGCAAGATAGTTTTCTAGATCAGTATGTTGAGGAACCAACGAGGGAACAGGCTAGTTTAGATCTAGTATTGTGCAATGAGAAAGGGTTAATTAATAACCTTGTAATAAAGGGGCCTTTAGGGAAGAGTGCCCATAATATGATAGAATTTTATATTGAGTTTGAAAGTGATTTAGTTAAATCCGAAACTAGGGTCTTAAATCTAAACAAAGCAAACTACGTAGGTATGAGGGGCGAGTTGGCTAAGGTAGATTGGGAAACTACATTAAAAGGTATGATGGTAGACAAGCAATGGCTAGCATTTACAGAATTAATACATAATTTACAACAAATATACATTCCTTTAAGGCACAAAAACCTCACAGGAAAAGTGGTCCAACCGTGGCTAACAAGAGAAGTTAAAGAGAGTATTAGATAAAAGGAAAAGGCTTATAATGTTGCCAAAAAGAGCAGTAAGCCTGAGGATTGGGAGGGTTTTAGAATTCAGCAAAGGAGGACCAAGAAATTGCTAAAGAAAGGGAAAATAGAATATGCGAGTAAATTAGCGAGAGACATAAAAACAGATTGTAAAAGCTTGTATAGGTATGTAAAAAGGAAAAGATTAGAGAAAGTAAATGTGGGTCCCTTACAGGCTGAGACAGGAGAAATTATAATGGGGAATAAGGAAATGGCAGATAAATTAAACAAATACTTTGGGCTGGATTTTACTTACCGAGACGAGTTGGGGGCGGGACTGCTACCTTCCGGGTTCTAGTCCCGCCCCCAGTGACATCTGATGAACAGATGCTATTTTGCCCTGATTGGCCTTGTTAAGCCCACCCTGCGGGCTTGCCGGCCAATGAAGGAAAAGCCGGTGTCAGATGACGTCAGTTGATGATGCTTCATCTGCCGGTTTTCTTAAAGGCATATGCACCACACTTGTTTGACAGATGAATTGTCAGTCTTTGACAGCATTGAGGTACTGTCAAACACTGACAATCACTGTCCAAGCTGAGCCCTTGCACCCAGGCTCTCCAATTACTCTCTTCTTAGGATAAAACAGATGGCCGCTACAGCTGAGATTGCAGAAGCCGTCTGTCACTTCTCCCGATGAGATGAGGCTACACAAACACTTCACAGCTTGTCACCTGCAGAAACATCTAATCACAATATAAATTACTTCCATAATATTTCCTTACCTCTGATACTAACCATTGTCACTTGGCATCCTTCACACCACTTCTGCAGCTGTCATTCAAACACCAACATAACAACAGACCCACAACACGCCTCACTTACCCTGGCAGGGTTCCTTGACATCGGGAAGCCTGCAGCAGCAGTGGAAAAATTGGGAAAAGCCTCTTAACTGCCTGTTAACTATCTGTTAACAGGCAGATAAGTGGCTATAATCCTCTTCCCGCCGCTAGGAGTCGGGTCCCTGCGCAAATCGGGGACCCGACTCCCGGGAAGATTGTATGGAGGTGGGTTAGGTGCGGGTTTGGGACCCGCTCCCATTCTTTTTGACATTCCCAGCAGTCCCATCTCCAAACCCGCCTCTTCAGGGTTGGTAAAATCCAGCCCTATGTGTCTGTCTTCAAGGAAGAAGACGCAGAAAACTTCCTGGAAATAGTGGAGAACCAAGTGTCTAGCGAGAATAAGGAACTGAAAGAAATTAGTATTAGTAAAAAAAAGGACTGGTGAAATTAATGGGACTGGAAACCAATAAATCCTTTGGACCTGATGGGCTACATCCTAAGGTTTTGAAAGAGGTGGCTATAGAGATAGTGGATGCATTGGTTGTCATTTTCCAAAATTCTATAGATTCTAGAACAGTTCCTGCAGATTGGAAGGTGGCAAATGTAACCTCACTATTTAAGAAAGGAGGGAGTGAGAAAACAGGGAAATACAGACCAGTTCGTCTGACATCAGCAGTAGTGAAAATACTAGAATCTATTATTAAGGACGTGGTAACAGGGCACTAAGAAACCCATAATAGGATTGGGCAGAGTGAACACGGATTTATGAAAGGGAAATCATGTTTGACAAATCTATTGAAGTTTTTTGAGGTTGTAACTAGTAGAATAGATAAGGGGGAACCAGTGAATGTGGTGTATTTTGATTTTCAGAAGGCATTTGACAAGGTGCCACACAAGAGGTTATTAAACAAAATTAGGGCTCATGGGATTGGGGGTAATATACTAGCATGGATTGAGGATTGGTTAACGGACAGAAAACAGAGAGTAGGAATAAACGGATCATTTTCAGGTTGGCAGGCTGTAACTTCAGTGCTTGGGCCTCAGCTATTCACAATCTACATCAATGATTTGGATGAGGGGACCAAATGCAATACATCCAAGTTTGCTGATGATACAAAGCTTGGTGGGAATGTAAGTTGTGAGGAGGATGCAAGCAGGCTTCAAGGGGATATAGACAGGCTAAGTGAGTGGGCAAGAACATGGCAAATGGAATATAATGTGGAGAAATGTGAAGGTATCCACTTTGGTAGGAAAAATAGAAAAGCAGAGTATTTTTTAAATGGTGAGAGATTGGGAAATGTTGGTATTCAGAGGGACCTGGGTGTCCTTGTACACGAATCACTGAAAGTTAACATGCAGGTACAGCAAGCAATTAGGAAAGCAAATGGTATGTTGGCCTTTATTACAAGAGGATTTGAATATAAGAGTAAAGACGTCTTACTGCAATTATATAGGGCCCTGGTGAGACCACACCTGGATTATTGTGTACAGTTTTGGTCTCCTTACCTATGAAGGATATACTTGCCATAGAGGGAATGCAATGAAGGTTCACCAGACTGATTCCTGGGATGGGGGGGCGGGGGGTTGCAGGATTGTCCTATGAGGACAGATTGAGTAGACTAGGCCTATATTCTCTAGAGTTTAGAAGATTGAGAGGTGATCTCATTGAAACATACAAAATTCTTACAGGACTTAACAGGCTAGATGCAGGGAGGATGTTTCCCCTGGCTGGGGAATTTAGAACCAGGGATCACAGTCTCAGAATAAGGGGTCGGCCATTTAAGACTGAGATGAGGAGAAATTTCTTCACTCAGGGGGTGGTGAATCTTTGAAAGTCTCTACCCTAGAGGGCTGTGGATGCTTAGTCCTTGAGTATATTCAAGACAGAGATCGATAGAATTTTGAATATTATGGGAATCAAGGGATATGGGGATAGTGCAGGAAAGTAAAGATGAGGTAGAAGATCAGCCATGATCTTATTGAATGGCGGAGCAGACTCAAAGGGCCAAATGGCCCGCTGCTGCTGCTATTTCTTATGTTCTTAGGAGTCTGCTTTGGACAGCCTCGACATGTACAGCCTAAGCAGCTTAGCAGTAGAGGCAATTCCTTACCACAACTGCTCAAATCTTTATGAATTGCGTGACAGCAGGAAGTAGAAACGCTTCATTGTAACAATTCATGATAATCTACGTGTAGATTTTGTCAAATATAATTATTCCTAACCAAGTACCACTTTTATGAAAAGTGACACCTCCAGAATAGTGTATTTCCCTCTTGATTGGGAAAGATATTGAATCATCTAATCTAGAACAGTAAGACAAACTGCAGCAGATGTTACCTTACACCATGCTGATGGAATGGCCACGTTTCACTAACTACATGAATATGTTATTACACAGATTCATTTTTCAGAATGCTTTAGGATGTTGTTTACGCTTTCTACAAACACACATGCAAAGTCTATTTTTTCCCCTTTTTTCCAGCAGTTTTTTCCCTTGACTCCTAGCTGGGATACTGTTTCACAGGGCATGGTCCAGGACCTCAAAGTGGTCATTATTCACGTGCTTGAGCATAATCATAAATTGAAAAGTTTGGGACTGCTCAGATTTACTGTTTTTCAAAATCTGTACTGAGAATAACTACACTCCATTATTGTAATATTGTTTGTACTGTTATGGGTGTGTTGAGCAAATCAAATGTTGCTGTTTGATGTTGTATAACCTCAGGAAGACTGGAAATGTTCAGTATTAGAATTCCTGTGCTAATCACTGATCTCATTATATGCACCCATAAAAGGCTATAAATAACAGAGTCTCTTCAAGTGGTTTGTAACCGTCTGACTATAAGATTACAGTTCAAAAGGAGACTGGCTTAGGATTGCTTGGCAATACTTACTACTGCTGCCAGAAATCAGAATGGTTCCGTTTTTGTCCGGATGCACCAGATATCGATGTGGTTGCACTAGCCCTGCTAAAATCCATTTCAAGTCATCAAGTGCACATTGCGTTATTTGTACTGATATTGTTTGCTGTGGTCACAGGGAGTTCAGAAGTGCCCACAGGGAGTGAAGTTTAGTCTAATTCAAAGCCCTCTGGCACTGAAAGTACAGTAGAACTGGTGTGTTAGACTTATGTGCATATATGTTTGGGTATTTTTAACTTCAACAAGTGCCATCAATAGCTGACACACAGTTCCTCTAATGCTATTAGCACTCTCAAATAGAAATGACCCAACAGCAAGAGTCTTGACAGCATTGCAGACCCAGATCTTCATGGGTTTTGCAATCTGCTATTGGATTCGGCACCTCCTGTACTGGTCTGCATGTTTGTGTTGTGATGATATATTGTATCATGATGTAAGCATGCAGATACTCGGAACCACCTCTGTGTCTTATTTCTAAATAAATTCCTCAAACATCTGTTTGCTGAAACTAGCAGATTTGATCCTTGCACTTTGAAGAAAAGGATTCATACAATCCTTTTAGAATTTAACTTTCAAATGTGCAAAAGCAACAAATCACGAATAGAACTAACTATAGAGATGTTATGGCATCATTTCCCCCTCCCTTTCTTGCATATACTGTTGTGTATGTACCTTTAAGGGAATAACTGGTCTTAGACTGCAGTACCGGCAGTGACCACCCCTGTATAAAAGGCCCAAGCAGGCTTCTGTAGTTTCAGTTTCAAGCTGCCTCTTGTTCAGTAAAGTACCTGTTAAACTGTTCTCCCGAAGTCCGTGTATTATTGAGGCGCGGACTTTACAGTGGCGACGAGTAAGTTCGAACTCACCTGCAGTGTGGCATCATCTCACAGAGACCTCGCCTGAAAGGAAGGTTCTGGAAGGTCGTAGTCTGAGCAACGGGCGTCGACTTAGGGCAACCGCCCAAAGAATCCATCGGTGTTTGGAGAATTGCGGGAGAGACTGTGGTTCCAGCGAATCGTGCTGGTAGCAGGTAACGCGCTGACCCTTCCGGACTGCGGCGGGCTCAAGCTCGATTGAGCGGCTCTACAAATCGGGCCGCGCAGCGTCGCCGGGAAAAGAAAACAAGAGAGAGAAGGTGGAGCGCACAGGGCGCGGTCGGTGCTCGAGAACAGGACAGCGGAGAGAAACTAAACGGGGGGGAAGGAAAGCGAGACGCGCCGAAGCTACGGGTCGCCGCCATTACCCCGTAGAATGCTAGGAGCAGCGTGGCAGTAAGGGGAAGAAGCAAAAGTGCGGGAGGCGCCATTTTATCCCGTTGGGGAAGAAGCAAAAGCGCGGGAAGCGCCATTTTATTCCATTGGGGAAGAAGCAAAAGCGCGGGAGGCGCCATTTTAAATCGCCCAAGATGCTGAAAAGTGGCAGTATCACTGCTTTTGACAACGAGGTAGAAGACTGGACCACGTATGTAGAAAGAATCGAAGTGTACTGCAAGGCAAATGAGGTGGCCGATGGAAAGAGGGCATCGGTATTATTAAATCTGATGGGTGCGAATACGTACGGCCTATTGCGGAATTTAATTACCCCAGCTAAACCAATGGAGAAAAGTTTTGAGGAGATTGTTCATATCTTACAGGAACACCTAAGCCCTACACCACTGCTGATAGCAGAAAGATTCAAGTTCCATAAAAGAAACCAGCACAAAGATGAGAGCAATGCTGACTATCTTACGGAACTACGCAAGTTATCGAAGCACTGCCAGTTCGGAGCAGGACTGGCAGACACCTTACGGGATAAGTTTGTCTGCAGGCTCCAGAGTGAAGGAACCCAGAAACGACTACTTTCAAAAAAGGACCTGACGCTAGAACAGGCTTTCAGTGTGGCAGTATCCTACGAAGCAGCAGCACGGGGAGCTGCGGAAATACAACAGAAACCACAAGAATACAGCGCTAACGAAATGGTGTATGGAGCCGAAAAGTGCTATCGTTGCAGCAGAACAACCCATGAGCAGAAGGACTGCTGGTTTAAAGACAAAATATGCAGGCAATGCGGGAAGATGGGACATATAGCAAGAGTCTGCAGGTTGGGAAAGAAGACCAACACGACAAGAACTACTAAGGAACAGTACAGGAAAGTAAAGAAACTGACAGATAGTAGTTCAGAAGATCAGGAGAGTGATAAGGACTCCGGGAGCAGGCGACTAAGTTGTTTAAAGTTACACAACGTGATCGCAAAAGAAGATCACCGAACCATTTGGGTCACCCTCATGATAGCAGGGTCCCCAGTGAAGATGGAATTGGACACAGGATCAGCCCTAACTGTCATGAATCGACGAGACTATGAGCGGCTATTCTCACACATACCCTTAAAGGACACGTCCATTGTATTGAAGACATACACGGGGCAAAAGGTCTACCCCAGAGGAAAAATAAGGGTGCCAGTTGAATATAACGGAAAGGAAACACAGAAACTATACATGTATATACTACGAGATGGAGGACCACCATTATTGGGACGTGAATGGATCCGAAGAATACAATTGGATTGGCATTCCATTCTGGCACTAACTGTGACTGACAAAAAAGATGATGATGTCGCACCTGGACGTCTGTCACAAATTCAATCTGACGCAGAAGAGGTGTTCCAACAAGGACTTGGGACTCTAAAAGGAGTAAAGGCAACCATAAAGATTGAGGATAACGCAACCCCAAAATTTTTCAAGGCCAGACCGGTGCCATACGCGAGACGCCCAGCTGTGGAAGCTGAACTGGAGAGTCTGCAGCGTTCGGGGGTGCTGTCTAAGGTGGACTGGAGCGAGTGGGCCACACCCATCGTTCCTGTAATGAAGAAAGCATTGAGCAGCATGCCTGGGGAGCCAAGGAAGGTTCGCATCTGTGGGGACTTCAAGGTGACTGTGAACCCAGTCCTGCACACAGTACAGTATCCGCTTCCGTGGATAGAAGATATTTTCGCCTCACTATCTGGAGGGAAACGTTTTACAAAGATTGACCTGGCTCAAGCGTATCTACAAATGGAGGTGGAAGAAGCATCTAGGAAATACCTCACGATAAACACTCACAAAGGCCTTTACCAGTACAATCGACTGGTATTTGGGGTAGCATCGGCCCCGGCTATGTGGCAGAGGGCAATGGAACAAGTCCTGCAAGGGATCCTGGGGACCCAGTGTTATTTGGACGACATCCTGGTTACGGGCGAAAATGAAAATGAACACCTTGCCAACCTGGAACAGGTGCTCATGAGATTGCAAGAATATGGGCTACGAGCCAATCGTCCCAAATGCGAGTTCTTCAGGAGACAAATCTCGTATTGTGGCCACATGATTGTTGAGGAAGGGTTGCATAAGTCGCCGGACAAGATTGAGGCTGTAGTCAAGGCTCCAGCACCAGAAAATGTGTCGCAACTGAGGTCGTTCCTCGGGTTAGTGAACTACTACCATAAGTTCTTGCCGAATTTATCTACAATTCTGCACCCACTGAACGCCCTCCTTCAAACTGGTGTAACATGGAAATGGAGTGATGAGTGTAAGCGTGCCTTTCAGGAATGTAAATGCCAAATCACTTCAAAAGAAGTATTGGCCCACTACAACCCAACACCACCGATTCGGTTGGCATGTGATGCGTCACCTTACGGCATTGGAGTGGTGCTGTCACACAAATTCTGTGATGGTTCAGAGAGGCCAATAGCCTTTGCATCGCGCTCGCTAACCTCAGCCGAGCGTAACTACGCCCAGATTGACAGGGAGGCCCTCAGCCTGGTGTGGGGGGTGAAGAAGTTCAATCACTATCTGCACGGGCAGAAATTCACCCTACTGACTGATCATCAACCCCTGGTCTCAATTTTTAACCCAAAGAAGGGCGTTCCGGTGATGACGGCGCAACGTCTGCAAAGATGGTCACTTTTTCTAGGGGCACATCAGTATGACATAGAGTACAAAGGTACGAAACAACATGGAAACGCTGATGGGCTGTCGCGCCTACCGTTGCCTATGGCGGAAGAAGCACCTGCAGTGGACCCTGTGGAGATATTCCATGCGACCATAGTCGAATGTTTGCCTGTTACAAATGCAAGTATTGAGAAGGAAACCCGAAATGACCCGACACTCTCTCGGGTCTATGATTTGACGGTGAAGGGATGGCCAGCATATGGCGACTCACTGTTGCCAGCATTCGCGCCAAGGAGGGAACAGCTGTCAGTGTGCCGGGGAACCTTGATGTGTGAATCCCGAGTGGTAATTCCACCCAAGTTGAGAGATAGAGTACTCAATGAGCTTCACGAGGGTCATCTGGGAGGGGTAAAAATGAAGAGCCTAGCCAGGGCGTTTGTGTGGTGGCCGGGAATCGATAAAGAAATCGAGGATATGACCAAGAGATGCACAGGATGTCAGAAGGTCCAAAACGCTCCACCACAGACCCCGCTACATCCATGGGAGTGTCCCTCATCTCCATGGCAACGGGTACACATTGATTTCACTGGTCCATTTATGGACTCAATGTTTCTAATCGCTGTGGACGCCCATTCGAAGTGGCCAGAGGTCATTAAAATGTCCTCCGCCACCACGGAGAAAACTATTGCCGTCCTAAGGACCATCTTCGCCAGGAATG
Source organism: Somniosus microcephalus (assembly GCF_052327205.1). Lineage (NCBI taxonomy): Eukaryota > Metazoa > Chordata > Chondrichthyes > Squaliformes > Somniosidae > Somniosus > Somniosus microcephalus. Next base: position 87,684,428 of record NC_140992.1, on the reverse strand, counting down.
GGTTGCCAGAACAGATCTGTTCCGACAATGGCCCACAGTTTGTGTCTGAGGATTTCCGGAGGTTCCTGAAGAATAATGGGGTGAAACATTACACATCTGCCCCATATCATCCAGCCACAAATGGATTGGCTGAGAGGTTTGTTCAGACCTTTAAAAAGGCCATAAAGGCAATGTAAAATGACGACATACCACTGCAACACAAGGTGGATAACTTCCTGTTTGCTTACTGGAATGCGACACATGCAGTAACCAACCAAACTCCAGCCATACTGTTTTTCAACCGGAGACTAAGATGTCGCTTGGATTTGCTCAAACCAAACATAAGACGAGATGTTGAGGATAAGCAGTTCCAGCACATAAATGAGAAGCCAACCAGGAGCTTCAAGATAGGGCAACCAGTCTTGGCCCGCGACTACCGAACAGAAAAATGGCAGCCAGGCACGATATGCACACAGCAGGGACCACTAATGTACACAGTGGACGTTGAAGAGGGCATCATGAGACGCCATGCTGACCAGATTCTAGAGTCACAGGAACAAGCCAAACCTGTACCACAAGCATGTGCACCTGGTAATGAGCCCGAAGTATAGATTGCGTCTACCTCAGAAGCAGGGGTATTGGAAACTGAAGAACCAACCAATGACAATGAGCCAGAATTGACTCCACCGCCAGAACAGGATACTCGAGAAAGGCGCTATCCAGTCCGGATCAGGAAGCCTCCTCAAAGACTGAACTTTTAAATGACTATTTCAGTTGATGTATATATTACTGAGAAAATTGTAATTGTAATTAGTTATTATTTAGTTGTTAAATGAATGTTATGTACTGTTTATCTAAAAGGGGAGGAATTGTTGTGTATGTACCTTTAAGTGAATAACTGGTTTTAGACTGCAGTACCGGCAGTGACCACCCCTGTATAAAAGGCCCTAGCAGGCTTCTGTAGTTTCAGTTTCAAGCTGCCTCTTGTTCAGTAAAGTACCTGTTAAACTGTTCTCCCGAAGTCCGTGTATTATTGAGGCGCGGACCTTACATATACAGCTGCAAAAGTCATGGATAGTGAAAATGTACCTTCAGCAAAATGGTTGCCAATAGGTCTTGATTCGCAGCAATGACACCAAATGTGGTGAATAGAACAGAGCACAGCCTGGTGGATGTTTGAGAATGGCTACTCTAGGATCCTACCAAAACCTTCTGTGAATGTGTGTATAATACCAAAAACCTTACAGCTGAATGAGTTTGCTATATATACTGTTTGTTTGATACTGAGAACCAGTTTTCTTTTGCTTTTACAAGTGGGATCCTCATATCAGTTACTCAATGGTTCTGCTTATTGTTTTTTGTGACAGCGGTGAGTCACTGACACGTTCTTCTGTGCAGACGATTAGATAAGGGGCTTTATTTCTATCCTCTTGGGAATGCTTACACCTGATTTGCGAAGAAACCTGTCATAACATTTACGAACTGGAGCATTAGCAGCATGAACTTATACTTGCATGTGTTTTGTGATTGGCCATCATAATATCACCCGTTGTTATGCACTTCCCATACCCACTGGCTCTTCATGTATAAACTACAGTAGAAGTGATGAGAGGCGTCACATTTTTCTCCTTTATATCTTGAAAGGCATGAAATTTTACAGGAAAAAACTAAGCTTTGGTGTTAAATGACTGAACGGAGTCTTACTGTTTTTTTCTCTTTGCCTGACAAATAGAATTTGAAGAGTCACCTCCAGGACGAGTGATTTAAAATGTCCCACCTCAAAACCTGTGCCTTTGACGAATATGTGACACAACAGCCCAGAATTTCCTGCAGCAACAAGATCGGCGACATACGCTATAAATGTCGCTGTTTTGCGCGCCAATCTCACGGTTGCTGACTTACCAAGATTTCCTGGTTTTCCAAATTGAATACGCTGCAGCGAGGAGAGCAACCACAACAACAACTTGTATTTATATAGCACCTTTAACATAGTAAAACGTCCCATGGTGCTGCACAGGGGTATTGTAAGACAAAAAATTTGATACCGAGCCACACAAGGAGAAATTAGAGCAGGTGACCAAAAACGTGGTCAAAGAGGTACGTTTTAAGGAGCATCTTAAAGGAAGAAAGAGAGGTAAGAGGTGGAGAGGTGTAGGCATGGAGTTTCAGAGATTAGGGCCTAGGCAACAGAAGGCATGGCCACCAATGGTTGAGCGATTATAATCAGGGATGCTCAAGAGGGCAGAATTAGAGGAGTGCAGATATCTCGTGGGGGGGGGGGAAGCGATTGTGGGGCTAAAGAAAATTACAGAGATAGGAAGGGGCGAGGCCATGGAGGGATTTGAAAACAAGGATGAGAATTTTGAAATCTAGGCGTTGCTTAACTGGGAGTCAGTGTAGGCCAACAAGCACAGGGGTGATGGGTGAATGGGACTTGGTACGAGTTAGGATACGGGCAGCCGAGTTTTGGATCGCCTCAAGTTTGCATAGGGTAGAATGTGGGAGGCCAGCCAGGAGTGCGTTGAAATAGTCAAGTCTAGAGATAACAAAGGCATGGATGAGGGTTTCAGCAGCGAATGAGCTGAGGCAAGGGTGGAGACGGGCGATGTTACAGAGGTGGAAATAGGCAGTCTTAGTTATGCTGCATATATGTGGTCGGAAGTTCATTTCAGGATCAAATATGACACCAAGGTTGCGAACAGTGTGGTTCAGCCTCAGACAGATGTTAGGATGAGGGATGGAGTCAGTGGCTATGGAACAGAGTTTGTGGCGGGAACCAAAAACAATGGCTTCTGCTCGTCTATATTTAGAAACTTAGAGACTGTGGAGGGGTCAAGAGAAGTGGTAATGAGGTAGACCTGGGTATTGTACATGAGAAAACTGACACATTGTGGGCGATTTTCCCGTTGGAGGCGGGTTTCGGTTTGCGTGGGTTCCAAACCCGCCTCCGCTGAGAGGTGGGAAAAATTTGCGATTTCCCTCTAATTGGCCAGTTGATTTCAGAGGTGTGGGTTCCCCTAGGCCAATTAGTGTTTTGGGACTGAAACTCGCCTCTGCTAATGTCACTTATCCAGCTTCATTGAAGGGCTGCTTGCTGCCTTGGCTCATTCCACTGGTTTTTGGTCGATGGTGCACCACCTCCAAGCTGTTATTTCCTTCAAGAATGGCCATCTCCAAGGCAAGGGCTTCTGCGAGGTTCTCGGATGAGGCGCTGGGTATGTTGGTTGAGGGGGTGAGAGCTAGCAGGGAGGTGCTCTTCCCCTCATCTGGGAGGAAGAGGCCTCCCAAAGAAACCAAGGCTGTGTGGGTCCAGCTGGCAAGGGATACAACCTCCAGACCTGTGTGCAGATTAGGTGATTGTTCCTGTTTATTGATGAAATGCCATCCCTGTCGGAATGTATTAAAATTAGGTGATGGCAAACTGTTGGCATGATGGCATCTGTTATTTCGGCTTAGGCAGCTCCACATTGCGGGCTCCGCGACACTTGCGTGGTCAGATTGGTGGTCAGAGTGAAAGGAGACCAGAGAATCATGTCCATTGTCTATCATGTGTTAAGAAGGAGCCAAGCACATGTGCCACAATGGGCAACCTATGCAAATCTGGCCAGGATGAGTGCATTCCTTGCACAATGTGCTTCCATGCGCTGGCGCCTTCTGCCCTGTGCAGCATCAGGTGGGTGAGCAGGAGGTTAGGGCTCCTGCTGCTGAACTGCCTGGTTCTGCTGCTGCTGTGGCTGCTCCTCATCCGAATCTGAGGTCCATGGTGAAAGGAAATAAATGTTCCCATGCTGCTGGCAGATACCTCCGTTGGGGAAGCGCTCAGCCCAAGCAGGGAGGGGGTCTTCCAAGGAGGTCTCACAGTTGCGAAATAGAAGCTGCAGCACCTCCGACTTCGGTAAACCTGCTAAAAGTGCTGAAAGACCTTTGGAACAAAAGTTCTGCCACCGGCAACTGCTCCCTGATGAAAGCTCCATTTTAATGGGGGAGCTGCAGCTGTGCAGAGGCCACCCACTTGTCAACCCGCCAGGATTAGCTGGCATGGTTTAGGAGGGCTGTGCAACACACTGAAAATGTGGTAAAGTAACGAAGGCCTATCAACATAGGATTATAGAGGCCCTTAACTACTATTTAAGGGTCTTAATTACCTCTCCCGACTGATGGAAGCAGGACCGAATCGCCCTCAGGTTTTGCCATTTTGCCAACTGTCCCGCCTCCAAACCCGCCTCCCCAGGGCTGGGAAAATTGCCCCCCCTGTTGTAATGATCAATAACATGTCATTCTATAGTGGACACTAGGTGGAGCCGTAGAGCTGTGTAGAGCTGTATATAGCTGTATGTATAAGACTACACTACCCAGCTGTATGTATATCAAGACTACATTACCCATGAGGCACTAGGCTACCCACAAGGCAGCAGTCAAGATGGAAGCCTCTACAGATACTGTACCTAGTCCACATGTGCTCAATAAAAGTGTCTAGCAAAAGCTAGCTGTGTTCATAATAAGAATGTCTATTTATTAATGAACATAAGATGGTACCAGGATACCAAGAGTTGTAAATATCTGCAAAAAAATTGTGAAAATCGACATGGAGAATTTGAAGCCACCAGAGCGGTTGAATCTCGAGGGAAATGTTGACTACAATTAGCGGATTTTTAAACAACAATTCGAACTCTACATTGCTGCCATCGGATTCGGCACGAAGCCAGACGCAAGAAAAATAGCGTTGCTGCTTACGGTTGCAGGCCCACAGGTGATAGAGGTATTTAATACATTTGTATTTAATCCAGAGGAGAACAGAGAAAAATTAGAAGATGTGCTAAAAAAAATTGATGCACATTGCTCTCCCAAAAAGAATGAGACGTATGAAAGATACATCTTCCGTTCTCGGACACAGCAACAAAATGAGACTTTTGATAGCTTTATAACTGATCTGAAACTGAAAGCACAGACATGTAATTTCTCTGAGCTGAAATCATCCATGATTCGTGACCAGGTTGTGTTTGGTATTCATGATAAAAAAGTCAGGGAACGTCTGTTGAGAGAAACCGAACTAAATTTGGAAAATGCGGTGAAAATATGCCAAGCCAGCGAGCTAGCTTGAAAGCACATGAAGACTTTCAGTGAAATCAATAATGATGCGATTGTAATGAATGATAATGCTGCTGTTGGTGCTGTGTCCTACAAGGGGAAGAAACGTGGGCAGAACAGAAATGAAAAGCAATCGGAGGATGAAATTTTTAATTGTAAACGCTGTGGTTACAAACACCAGTTAAGACAATGCCCAGCGTTTGGAAAAATGTGCACAAAGTGTAATGGAAAGAATCACTTTGCCAAACAATGCTTTTCAAAAGTAAAAACAACGAAAGGGCAACAAGTTAATGTGATTGAGGACACTGATTTAAGTGAGACATTTTTTGTAGGAATGGTGTCATGTGACGATATCAAAAAAGATACAGAAAATGTGCAGCCCTCAGAAATGGACAATGCTGAACATAAAGTCAATGCAGTAAAAGTGGACAAATGGATGATCCCACTGCAGATAAATGGAGCATTAGTTACATTGAAACTAGACACTGGGGCAAAAGCAAACTTAATCAGTATGAGTGACATAAAAAATATGAAAGAAAAGCCCAAAATACAGAAAAAGTCAGTACTACTGAAGAGCTATAATGGACAGAAAATAGATAGCTTAGGTGTATGCAGACTCAAAGTGACAGTCAAAGACAAAGTGCATCATCTTATGTTTTCTGTTGTGGTTGAAAGACTTGATTCGATACTAGGTGACAAAGCTTGTGAAGACTTAGAACTGGTCAAGAGAGTCTACCGTATAAACTGTGCCATAAGCAGACCAGATGACTCAGGTGATGAAGCAGAGAGCCCATCAAGGATGAAAAAGCCAAAGGGTATCCATGTCTTCAAAAAGCCTAGTTTCTCCAAGAAGAAAGAAAAATACTTTAAGGTCAAAGAGAAACCAAAGGAAGAAAAGCACAAAGAGGAAAAACACAAGGAGAAAAAGTCCAAAGATATAACTGCAGCAGATGTTGTTAAGCAGTGGAAAGAGAAAAAGAAAAAGAAGAAGCCTGCACCAGAGCAGGAAGCAGTTCCGGTGGATACTCCTTCTTCCCTCAGGCCAATCTTTGGTGTTCCATTAGCCGAGGCTGCTGAGAGGACTATGCTGTATGATGGGATCCAGCTGCCAGCAGTTTTTCGAGAGTGCATTGACTACATTGAGAGTTATGGCATGAAGAGTGAAAGAAACACTGAAACCCTCTCCAAGCAAAGATCGCAAGGAGACCTCGACCTATACAAGAGCAGATTGATGACAATGCCGCAACTGCATCTTGTCATTCACCGCCAGAACAATCTCATGAAGACACATCAGGCTTACCCGTGTTGAGAAGATCCACACGTGAAGTAAAAAAGCCTGATAGACTTAATCTTTGAGTACAATGTAAAGCTTTGAAAATGTGTTGACTGTTTTGAAAATGTTTATGTTTATAGAGCACTAACAAAAGTGTTACTGATATTATCTTTATTGTTTTCTTGAAAGTTGATTGATATTGATTTTGTTAAACCTCAAAGAAAGGGGGATGTAATGATCAATAACATGTCATTCTATAGTGGACACTAGGTGGAGCCGTAGAGCTGTGTAGAACTGTATATAGCTGTATGTATAAGACTACACTACCCAGCTGTATGTATATCAAGACTACATTACCCATGAGGCACTAGGCTACCCACAAGGCAGCAGTCAAGATGGAAGCCTCTACAGATACTGTACCTAGTCCACATGTGCTCAATAAAAGTGTCTAGCAAAAGCTAGCTGTGTTCATAATAAGAATGTCTATTTATTAATGAACATAAGACCTGTGTTTTCGGATGATGTCACCAAGCAGCAGCATATAAATGAGAAATAGGAGGGGGCTAAGGATAGATCCTTGGGGGACACCAGAGGTAATGATGCGGGAGCGGGAAGAGAAGCCATTGCAGGTGATTCTCTGGTTCCGATTAGATTGATAGGAATGGAACCAGGCGAGTGCAGTCCCACCCAGCTTGATGACGGTGGAGAGGCATTGGAGAAGGATGGAGTGGTCAAACATGTCAAAGGCTGCAAACAAGTCAAGAAGGACGAGGAAGGATAGTTTACCTTTGTCACAGTCACAAAGGATGTAATTTGTGAATTTGATGAGAGCTGTTTCGGTACTGTGGCAAGGGCGGAAACCTGATTGGAGGGTTTCAAACATGGAATTGCGGGGAAAATGGGCATGGATTTGGGAGGCGAAAACTCGTTCAAGGATTTTGGAGAGGAAAGAGAGGTTGGAGATGGGGTGAAGGGCTGTTTTTTTGAGGAGAGGGGTGATGACGGCAGATTTGAGACAGAGGGGGACAGTACCTGAGGAGAGAGAACCGTCAGCTAATGTGGGAGCCAGAAAAGGAAGTTGGGTGGTCAGCAGTTTGGTGGGAATAGGATTGAGGGAGCAGGAAGTGGGTCCCATGGACAAGATGATCGCGGGGAGGTCATGAGGGGAGATCAGAGAGAAACTGGAGAAAGATGTGAGTTCAGGGCTAGGGCAGGGGGGATCCTTAGAGGAAGTTTGCCCCGGTGTGCTAGGGGAAGGAATGATAAGCTCATGGATGGCAAGGGCCTTGTTCGCAAGTGAACAGACATTCTGGAGGGAGATGCGGAGAGGGTTGGTGATGGCTGCCCCACTGCCAGCGTCCACAGGGTCAGCGCTGGGGGGGGATGAGTTGGGTGGGGAGGAGATTGGCAAGATTTGACCCCAGTGAGCACGCTGGGCAAGAAGGTCGGTGAGAGAGTAGAATGGGACTGTTGGGGTTGCTACTCGTGAGGAGACAGTGACGAGTGCCACTGTGGGCCCTTCGTAGGGTAGCAAGAGAGACACAGAGGGAAGCTGTTGGCTTATCTAAGAGGGAGTCAAGCCTGGGGTGGCGGCAGGAGAGTAGGAAGGTCGAAGAGTAATTAAGGATTGGGGTAGGGATTTGGGAGGGCAGAGTATCTGAGAGAGGAGAGATGAAAGGAGACATGAGGACAGGAGCGAAAAGGGTAAATGGGGGAAAAAGTGGAAAAGTATTGAATGGCCTGGGTCCAGAGCAGCAGCCAAAATGCGCATGCGAATGGACACGGGAAAAGCTCAGGTTACAAAGGCCTGTTTAAATTCCTCCAACTCTGGCCTGCTGTGCAATCCCACTTCCCTTACCCTACCGTTGGCAGCCATGGCTTTAGCCATTTAGGCCATAATCTTTGAAATTCCCTGCTTAAACCTCTCCATCTCTCTGTCCTCCTTTAAGACGCTCCTTTAAACCTACCTCTTTGACCAAGCTTTTAATCACCCATCCTAATATAGCCTTCATTGGATCAATATCAATTTTTGTCTGATTATGCTCCTGTGAAATGTTAAAGGTGCTATAATAATGCAAGTTATTGTTGTTGTCTTACCAAACTATGACGCAAGGAAGAAAAGGAGGGATTTCTAACCTTCACTAAATATTTTTGTTTAAACTGTTCACACCTGCAGGCTGGTGTATATGATTTTATGCTTCAGACTGCATTGTTCTACATTTATCCGAATCTTTTATTTATCCAAAATTATGGCCTTCGTCTCTTAATATAGAAACATTTCAGAGATCATCAAAGTTAGGTTAAAAAAGAACAACTCCGCCTCGGATAAACTATAGCATGATTGTATCCTTTCATCACCCTTCAACTTTTTTTAAATCATGAGAAACATCACACTTCTTGCTGCTCTGAGGCTCTAGCCATGAGAATATATTCCTTTTAATATAGTGTCAAAATGGATGCAATTTTGCCTACAAGGTATGGAGTACACATACTTCATGTGATGTTGCACTTAATAACTTGTAACTTTGAACTGGATATCAAGATGGCAACCGAGGCGGTCCAGAGCTAAGTGCTCTCCTGCTTCGGACGGCCTGCACCCCCCGCCGCCCGCTCCCGATGCCGGAGCGATGTATTCGGCGAGTCGGGCGGAGGCAGTGCAGCAGCGGGAAGCGGCAGCAGCAGCCACGAAGACCTGCTTCGGCACGTCGACCAGCAGCTCCTCGTCATGAATTTCTGTTTCAAACTAGGAGGAGGGGAGCCGGGCATGGTGGTTGGAGGCCGGACGTGAGCGTGAAAGGCAGGCCCCGGGCCGTTGCAAATTTGAACCGGCGACAGTGCAGGAAGCTCGCAGTTCGAGGGGAAGGAGGGAGAGCCGGGCATGGAGACCTGAGGCCAGACGGTGAGCATGAGAAGAAGGACACCATATTGTGGAGCCGGCAGCAGGGAGGAGGAGTCCGCGGAGACGGAGCGGCTGATGAACATCGCGTTCCCACTGCCATTGGACGCAATTTATAGTAATCTGGGATGTAATGTTTAAGTTATCCACCAGATGGAGCCAAAGATTAAGGTATCAAATTCACCAGTGTTTAAGGTAATGGGTCATGTAGTCAATGTCCTGGTACACCAGTTATTAAGGTAATGTGGCATTGCATTATGGGTATGACTCAGAGGTGAATCCTCCATCTTGGCATCATGCAATTAGAAATACTGTGTTTTGCTTGCAGCCTGTAAGAGATGTTTCTCTGCTACACCGTATAATAAACAGTTGGGTTTTCTGCTTAAGATCTCGCTTATCTCAGTTTCTGACCTTACCACTCAGATATCACATATTGGCGACGAGGATCAACAGATCACATCTTGAAGAAGAAATTAAAAAGAGCACTGAATAGATGATCATGGCTGCTATGGTAGGAAAGATCTCTGCTTTTGATGTTCAGACACAGACTTGGGATGAGTACTGCGAGTTGCTGATGCATTTCTTTGAAGCAAATGATATAGATGATGTCGGAAAAAGGAGAGCTATTTTGCTCACTTCCGTGGGAAGTCAGATGTATAGTTTAATGAGAAACTTATGCAGTACTGAAAAGCCTGGAGACATAACATTTGCTAACTTAGTGGCCTTGCTGAAGGACCATTTCAATCCCAGACCGAGTGAGATTGTACAGCGTTTCAAATTTAATTCACGGAACAGAAAACCGAGAGAGACTGTATTGGATTATGTAGCGGTGTTGCGAAAATTGGCACACGATTGCAATTACAGGAACAACCTGAAGGACATGCTGAGAGATAGGCTGGTTTGCGGAATAATGGATGATCGAATGCAGCGGAGATTATTGTCCGAGACTGGGCTTACGTATGAAAAAGCGTTGGAACTTGCTCAAGCGAACCGAGATGTAAAAGAAATACAAGGTTCAGACTGGGCTGCAACAAAACAAGTTGGAGGCCAGGTTAATGTGCACAAGTTAAAGATGCATCAGAAACCACAGTGTGAGCATGTAAAGGCATGTTATAGGTGCAATGGCGATCACCTGGCGAGGGAATGCAGGTTCCTGGAGGAAAAGTGCCACAAGTGTGGGAAACAAGGACACATAAAACTTGCATGCAGGGCAAAAGCAACCGTGGAGGAATACAAACCAAATGGGGAAGGAAAGCAAAACCTAGGAAGAGAAGTGAAAAAACAGGGAGCACATCACATTAGCAGAGAAGCTGAGAAAGAAGACGGCATGTTCATAATGCATAGTATGGTAGAGAACATTCCAAAAGTGGATCCTATCACTTTGCAACTGACAGTAAATGACTCTGAGGTCATCTTTGAGGTGGATACAGGATGCGGTGTAACCATAATGAACAGGGAGGAGTACTCAAAATTGTGGAACCGTGCAAAAGTTCCAGAGTTAAAGTCTTGCTCTATACAGCTTAAAACATATACCAGTGAACGAGTGGCGACATTGGGTACAGCTACTGTAACTGTGCAACACAGGGACACCGTGGAACAGCTACCTGTAGTTGTATTATCAGGTTCTGGACCAAACTTGTTAGGTCGGGGCTGGATACAAGAACTTAAATTAGATTGGGGAGCAATAAATCAAATAGAGGGAGGCAAACAGTTGTCTTTGCAAGAAGTGTTGATTGAACATGAGAACGTGTTCAAGGAAGAACTTGGCACATTTAATGGCCCCCCCGCTAAGATTTATGTCGACAAGGAGGCACTGCCAAGGTTTTTTAAACAACAACCTGTGCCGTATGCCATGAAGCCAAAGGTAGAGGCTGAGCTTGACCGTCTTTTCAGAGAGAACATATTGGAACCCGTGAAATGTTCAGAATGGGCAGCTCCCATTGTACCTGTTTTAAAACCGGACAATTCGGTAAGACTCTGTGGAGATTATAAATTGACAGTAAATAGGGTGTCTAAACTAGAACAGTATCCTATTCCCAAAACAGAGGATCTCTTTGCGAACCTGGCTGGAGGGAAGAAATTCACGAAGCTGGATATGAGTCATGCATACTTGCAGATTACACTAGATGAGGAATCCAAGAAGTATGTAACCATAAATACACACAAGGGTTTGTTTACCTATAACCGCTTACCATTCGGTGTCTCATCTAGTCCAGCTATTTTCCAGAGGACTATCGAGGGTGTACTGCAAGGGATTCCACATGTTTCAATCTATCTGGATGATATTCTGGTGACGGGAAGAACCGACCAGGAGCATCTGAGCACTCTGAGAGAGGTACTACAAAGATTGGATAAGGCTGGGTTACGGCTCAAGAGGAGTAAGTGCACTTTCCTGGGGAATGAGGCCGTGTTCCTGGGACACAGAGTGGACGCCACCGGGCTCCACCCAATCAAGGAGAAGGTACAAGCGCTGCAGGAGGCCCCAGCTCCTACCAATGTGACTGAGTTAAAAGCTTACCTGGGACTGCTAAACTATTATACCAGATTTTTACCAAACTTGTCAACTGTGTTAGCACCTCTTCACAAACTGCTGTGTAAGGAGACACAGTGGCAGTGGGAAGAGGAACAGAGGGTTTCATTTGAACAGTCCAAGAAACGGATGCTGTCCTCGGATGTGCTGGTTCACTACAATGCAGAGAAAGACATCATTCTCTCTTGTGATGCTTCACCTTACGGGGTGGGGGCAGTTCTTTCACACAGCTTGGAAGATGGAACAGAAAGACCGATAGGGTTTATGTCTCGAACTCTGACACCAGCGGAAAAAAACTATTCCCAGTTAGATAAAGAGGGGTTAGCAGTAATGTTTGGGTTACAGAGGTTTCACAAGTACATATATGGCAGGAAATTCACCATATGCACTGATCATAAACCTCTTCTATCTCTTTTTAATGAAATGAAAGCAGTACCACAGATGGTGTCACCCCGGATCCAGAGGTGGGCAGTGTTATTGAGGGCATATGAGTATGTCATTGTTTACAAGGCGGGCAAGTACCATGGGAACGCAGATGCCTTGAGCCGTCTTCCACTGCCAGGTACACCTATCCGTGCAGCTCCAGAGGACAGAGTTTTGATGTTGGAAGACACGGACACGGCAATTGTGACCGCAGAACAAATAAGGACATGCATCGGTAAAGATCCAGTACTGTCTAGAGTCCGAAAATATGTGATGAGGAGTTGGCCACAGCATCCGGAAGGGACTGATTTCACACCTTACAGTGTCAGGAGGACAGAGCTGAGTGTGCAGGATCGTTGCGTGTTGTGGGGAGCACGAGTGATTATTCCACAGCCAGCACGACAGTTTATCCTAGGGCAACTACATCAGTGTCATCCTGGAGTTTCGCATATGAAAGCCTTGGCAAGGAGTTACTTGTGGTGGCCAAAGCTAGATGAGGAGATAGAAAATCTAGTCAAGACATGTAGCACTTGTCAAGTACACCGGAAGGCACCAGCAGCGGCTCCTCTCCACCCCTGGGAGTGGCCAGATAAACCATGGAGAAGATTACATGTAGATTATGCGGGTCCATTCATGGGAAAGATGTTCCTCATCATCATTGATGCACATTCCAAATGGATGGATGTGTATCCTGTAAATTCTGCTTCATCTACTGTTACTGTAGACTGCCTGCGTAGGAGTTTTAGTAATCAAGGGCTACCGGAGATCATAGTAAGTGACAATGCCACGGGCTAGATTTTCAGTATAGGCAGTTTTGGGGCGCTAATCTTAGCGCCCGCCCGAAGTTAGCGCCCGCCCCAAAGTAGCGCCCCGTTGCCGGGAATTCAGTGGCTTCGCCCTAAGAGGTTGGTGGAGCGCTAAAAGAGGCGTTCCACTACCCTCTTTAGGCGCTAAGCCGGCGGTCCAGAGGGATAGCGCCCAGGCGGGGCGCAGCACGGGTGCGGTCATTTTTGCACTGACAGCAGACCCCGTGGTGCCGACCAGCTCTTAAAGGGGGAAGGGACGAATTGGTCTGCTGCCACGCCCTGCACACTGCAGCCTTGCAAAGAGGCCTCAACACTACTGCTCAGCCCCAGGGAGTCATGGCAACGCCAGAGAAGGCCCGTCAGCGTGCCCTGCGCTTCTCAGAGGGTGATCTGGACATCATGGTCACAGCTCTGGAGGTGAGGCGCAAGATCTTGTTATCAGACAGTGGGAGGAATCCAACCCACCACGACTACACCAAAGCCTGGAAGCAGACCGCCCAGAGGGTGACGTTCACCGGCGAGGCCCCCAGGACCCACACACAATGCCGTAAGAAATACAACGATCTGACCAGGATTGTGAGGGTGAGTAGCCTTTCCAGTCTCCTCCTCATTCTTGCATGTACACCTGACATGATGGGCAAAGGGACCTGAAAGTCCTTTTGGCCAGCCCTCAGCCAGCAGCATTGGGACAGTCATGAGCATCAAATGGCCATTCGGCACTCTACACTTTGGCCAAGCTATTCCACCATGGGAGGCAGTGGACAGTACATCAGGGCTTCACTCTGTCCAAGCTATTCCACCATGGGAGGCAGTGCTCACTACATCAGGGCTTCACTCTGTCCAAGCTATTCCACCATGGGAGGCAGTGCACACTACATCAGGGCTTCACTCTGTCCAAGCTATTCCACCATGGGAGGCAGTGCACACTACATCAGGGCTTCACTCTGTCCAAGCTATTCCACCATGGGAGGCAGTGCACACTACATCAGGGCTTCACTCTGTCCAAGCTATTCCACCATGGGAGGCAGTGCACACTACATCAGGGCTTCACTGCGCACTTACAGCCCGTCCTTTCTCTTGCAGGCTAAAGTAGCGTTTAATCGCCAGGCCCGTGCCAGGGGTGGCCGCGCCAAGCTGCAGAAGCTCACTCGGCTGGAGGAGCGCGTGTGTGTGCTCATGGGAGCACGTGTGATTGTCCCCACAGCGTGCGGTGTATCCGACCCTCCACTGCCCGGCAATGGTAAGGACCTCGCCTTTTGGCCCTCTCGCGTCGCACTGGCCCATCCGAGCTACCTCCTTTGCCACTGTCCCACCAATGCGCTGAATCCCACCAGTCCTAACTCCCTCGCTGACGCCGTCTCCTCACTCTGAAGCTACTCTTGTGCATTCCTGCTTTCAGCTGGTGACGACCAGGACCCTGAGGCTGCCAGTGACAGCACCTCCAACCAGGAGGAGGAGGAGGAGCAAGCCGGACCTTCGGGGGAACAGTCACGTCCCGCAGGAGAGGAGGAAATGCTCGACACCTCCTCACTGGACGAGTGCCTGGAGGAACTGTCGCAGGGCAATGCAGCTTCTGGGACCAGTGGCGTCCAGCCACCCAGCAGCCGTGCGCGTGGCCCGCGGCCTTCCCCCCAAAGGGGGGAAGGATCAGAGGGGAGTGCTGCTGCTCGGCACACTCGCCGTCACCAACGCGGCAAGGGTCCCCTAGTTCGGCCCCCTCCTCCCCAGCGGGAGAGTCGCGACTCCAGTCCGGACACCTTCACTTCGGAGGAGGTGCGGAAGCTCGATCAGATGGCCGACGACTCGGACCGGCGCCACACGGAGCTCATGAGCGTGGTGGGGCGCATGCCTGAGGCCATCGAGTCGCTGGCAACCAGTGTGCGCGAGTTCGGGGCAGCAACTGCCGCGACTGGCCGCATGCTAACTGATGCTGTCAAGACCCTGGCGAATGTGATGCGCGCGCACACCAGGACCACAGGGCCACTCACTGCTGCCACACGCGCTGTCTCAGGCAGGCATCGCCAGGGCAGGCGCCGCGCTGGACCATCCCAGCAAGCCGGCCGTCGGCTGATTGCTGCGGATCCTGCAGTGCGGGCCCGGCCGAGTGCCACCGCGCCACAGCACCAGCCAGCGCATCCCAGACGCCAGCTGGCCCACATTGCGCCATCCGTCGCCGCCATTCCCCCTCTGGGCCGTCAAGGGCAAGCGGCTGCAGCTGATGGTGGCCAGGCTCAGGTGCGCCACTTAGGAGACGGCCCCTCGAGGCCCAAACGCCGTGTAGGCCGCCCCCCAGCGGCATCTGGCGGAAGGGCATCTGAGCCTCAGGCGCCTTCCCCCAGCCTCGCAGCAGCCACTGGGCAGAGCTTGCGAAGGAGCAGCAGGCAGGGCAGGGGAGGCAAAATGCTGGCCAAGGTCTCGCCCTCGCGGGCCACTCAGTAGAGGGTGTGGCCAGCTTTCCTTTAATATGGCGGTGGCCATCTTTATTTTGCCCATGGTTGTGCTTTTGGAGGGCTTTTTTTTTGCGTTAGGCCGACGTTGAGGCCCGGTTTCAATAAAGGTGGAGTGGCTCCTCCCCAGTTTGTGGGAGTGAGTCGTTTGTTGGGCTTTTTGTGGGGCCCGTTTATTGTTTTTGGGGATTCATGTGGGAAGGGCTTTTCATTTTTGTTTAATAAAAAATTATCTTTATTCATGCAGTCTCCATGGTTGTTCTTCTTAGTGTTTGTTGGCTTCGCCGGCTGAGGGCTTGCGGAGCGGCTGCATTCATCTTCCCTCATGGCCCCTGGCCATTCCCTGACAGGGGGCTTAGAAGTACCGTGTAATAAGGTGGCGTCGTGCGGCCCTTGGCCCTGGTCGCTCCCTCCTGGGAACGTACTCCTGCTCCTCCTCCTCCTCCTCCTCCTCCTCCTCATGCTCCTCCTGCTCCTCCTCCTGAGGTGCTGGTCCAACGTCAGGTGGCAGTGCCTGAGTCCTGCGGATAGCCAGGTTGTGTAGCATGCAGCAAACCACCACAAATTGGGAGACCCGGTCCGGCGAATACTGGAGAGCTCCTCCGGAGCGATCAAGGCAGCGGAACCGCTGCTTGAGGACCCCAATAGTTAGCTCGATGATGTTGCGGGTGGTTTGATGGCTCTCATTGTAGGCCTCTTCAGCAGCGGTCCTGGGCGCGCGGAGCGGGGTCATGAGCCAGGTGCACAAAGGATAGCCTTTGTCCCCGAGTAGCCATCCTCTTGGGGGAGGCTGTGCCTGGAACATGTCATGCACAGTACTCTGCCGCAGGATAAAGGCATCGTGGCTGCTGCCTGGGAAGCTGGCATTGACTGCCATGATGCGCTGCTTGTGGTCACAGACCAGCTGCACATTCAGAGAATGGTAGCCCTTCCTGTTGCGATACTGCTCGCCATGCTCCAGAGGGGCCCGCAAAGCCACATGCGTACAGTCAATGGCGCCCTGCACCAAGGGGAATTCCCCGAGTCTGGAAAATCCCAATGCGCGCTGATGCTGGCTCTCCAGGGCCATGGGGAAGGAGATGAATTGGCTTCTCCTTCTGAACAGTGCTTCGGTCACCTGGCGGATGCAGCGATGCGCGCCATACTGGGAGATGTTTGCTATGTCCCCAGCAGCGTATTGGAAGGAGCCGGTGGCATAGAAGTTCAATGCCACTGTCACCTTCACTTCCACCGACAGAGACGTCCTGCACCTGAGCTTTGGCCGCAGATCTCGGCGAAGCAGGTGGCAGATCTCTGCAATCACCCCCTTTCGGAATCGGAGCCTTTTAACACATCGCGCGGCACTCATGTTTAGGTAGGAGCGCTGCTGGCGGTATAGCCTGACTGGGTAAGGCCTACGTGGCCGACGCCTGTAGCCCCCTCTGCCTCTAGCCAGGGCTGCCCCTCTCACAATGCGTCTGCGAGCCCTACGGACATGGAGCTGCAGCTCCGCGTTGGCACCCCATGCAACCCCCATCAAATCCTGGCAAACACTCTAATTTCCAAATGGCCACTTGCAGCGCTGTTGCCTGAGTCCAAAAATACCTGGCTCTTGCTGCTTGAAACCAGTTAGCTATCCTCCTTGTTGTGTCTCCAGAAATGCGTTGCACAGGACTGTTTTCTGAAAAAAGGATGGCCTTTATACTGGAGAGGACGTTCCCTTTAATTAGCGCCCCCCGGGGCCCGTGCTGGTTGTGTTGCGTTCCTTTTTCCAAACGCTCCGGCCGCCCGCCGCACAATGGGGCGGTCCGACTGAAGTTTGCAATCGGGGCGGCCAAAGGGCGTTGCACGAGGATGTGACGTCATTTTCTGCGCGCGCATCCGGGCGGGCGCTAAACTTTGCGCCGGCGCTAACGGGCAACTTAATTTGGGGCGGGGCGCAAACTGCGCTGCGCCCGGGCGCTACACGCATAGCGCCCGGAAATCACTTCTCTTAAGGCGCTAACTGCTGGCGCAAGCAACTGAAAATCTAGCCCCACGTGTTTTGTGAGTACAGAAACAAAATAATTCATGAGAAACAATGGCATAGTGCACGTGACCTCGGCTCCATATCATCCGTCTTCAAATGGACTTGCGGAGAGATCCATACAAACATTTAAGGAGATGATGAAAAAAAGTGCGGAAGGGAGTTTGGCAACCAAGGTGTCATGAGTTCTGTTCAGCTACAGAATAACACCTCAATCTACCACAGGACTCTCTCCTGCTGAGCTGTTGTTAGGACGTCGACTACGCTCCACTCTTGACCTGGTTCACCCAGATCTAAAAAGGAAGGTGGAAAACTGACAAATCAAGCAAAAGGAGAACCATGACAGAAGGACAAAGAGCTGTAGTTTTGGAGAAGGAGATGCGGTCCTTACCAGGAATTTTAGTTATGGTCCAAAATGGATTCCTGGCGTCATAGACTCAATGACCGGGCCAGTATCATATACGGTCATGGTGGGAACTGGTCAGGTAGTATGCAGACATGTAGATCAGATACTGACCAGACAAGGGGAAATCGAACTGGAGGTTCCAGAGGAGATGTTGGAGGACAAGTTGGCCCCCAGTTATCCAAATGCATCAGTGGTACCACCACCACGAACAGAGCCAGTTGCACCTGGACCCCTTTGTCAAGAGGAAACCATCGTAGCAGAGTCAGATACTCTGAGTACTGCTCAGGAGCAGCAGGTGGCTCTACCACAACCAAGCAGGGACTTGACTGTAAGACATTCACCAAGGACTCGCAAGCCGCCAGAGAGATTGATAACGACCTGCTAGATTCGTTCAGTATGGACTATCGTTAAAGGAGTTTCCTTATGGGACTTTTTAAGAATGTTGTTAAGAAATTAATGTAAACTTAAGAGGGGGAGATATAGTAATCTGGGATGTAATGTTTAAGTTATCCACCAGATGGAGCCAAAGATTAAGGTATCACATTCACCAGTGTTTAAGGTAATGGGTCATGTAGTCAATGTCCTGGTACACCAGTTATTAAGGTAATGTGGCATTGCATTATGGGTATGACTCAGAGGTGAATCCTCCATCTTGGCATCGTGCAGTTAGAAATACTGTGTTTTGCTTGCAGCCTGTAAGAGATGTTTCTCTGCTACACCGTATAATAAACAGTTGGGTTTTCTGCTTAAGATCTCACTTATCTCAGTTTCGGACCTTACCACTTGGATATCACACAATTGAATTGACTTTTACTGAACATGGCGCTGTAGAATAGCGACGTGTCTCTGTGAGCTCCCACAGCCTATTGTGGAAGTGATCGGGGAGTAAAAACATTCCATTGTAGTAATACATATGGCAAATAAAATTTGATTTGATTTGAAGATGGAGGGCTTACATTTTTATTCATTCATTCACAGGATGAGGGTGTCGCTGGCAAGGCCAGCATTTATTGCCCATCCCTAGTTGCCCTTGAGAAGGTGGTGGTGAGCCACCTTCTTGATAACTGAGTGGCTTGCTAGACCATTTCAGAGGAGCATTTAAGAGTCAACTACATTGCTATGGGTCTACATATAGGCCAGATTGGGTAAGGATGGCAGGTTTCCTTCCCTAAAGGACATTAGTGAACCAGATGGGTTTTTACAACAATCCAATAGTTTCATGGTCACCATTACTGACACTAGCTTTTTATTCCAGATTTATTTAATTAACTGAATTTAAATTCCCCAGCTGCTGTGGTGGGATTTGAACTCATGTCTCCGGATCATTAGTCCAGGCCTCCAGGCCTCTGGATTACTAGTCCAGTAACATAACCACTATGCTACAGTTCCTGAGGTTTTATTTATACTTATGCTTTGTTTTATAAAATGGGTTTGAAGCTCAAATATTTAAGTGCAAAACAGACTATGATAAACCTTTTCAAGACACTTTTTCATACAAAGTGCAGTAGAAATCTGGAACTCTCTTCTCCCAAAAGCCTGTGCATGCTAGGGCAGTTGGGGCTTTCAAGACCGAGATAGATAGATAGATTCTTGTTTGGTAAGGGTATCAACAGATATTGAGCAAAGCCGGGAAAATGGAGTCAAGATGCAGATCAGCCATCATTTAATTGAATGGTAGAGCAGCAGGAGGGGTTGAATGACCTACTCCTGTTCCTAATGTTCCAGGAAAGTGCTGCCGAACCTCGTCAGATTCATCATAGAGGAATCTACAGTGATATAAAATGAGATTGTCCTGTGATTCTCCCCAATAATGAGTTGAAATTTCATTTCAATTTCTGTCCCAATTATTTCTATTTGACGGACAGTAAATCTATTTGTTGACCATCCTGTTTATAAATATTTCCAAGAGGTTGACAGCTTATCCAAAGTACTATTCCCACCAGGCCGATTGCTTCTCTCTGGAATCAGTGGATGCGCACTTAGAAATGTGATATTGTATTCCAAAATCGGCCTGCTTCGAAAGTGACCACATTATTGTGTGTGGAATTTTAGTATGAAGAAAACATGATATCCAGTCTTAGTAAATAATAATCCACGTCAGTAATTAATATTTATAGCAATATTCCTCTAAAGGTGTCACTTTTCAGCAAGACTATCCTACTGCTTACCTTTTAGTTATTTCTAAAAGCTTGAAATTTAATTAAATGCATGAAACCAGCATGTTACAGTTTGTTGATCGCTAAAACGCCCGCACGCGTTTTCCTTTATCAAGGAAATTCGCCATTCCCTCCTGTTGTGAACGGGGGGAATGGAGCTATTATGATTAACTGTTTCAGCGAGGGTCTCGGCGGAATGGCGCAAATGGCCCAGGAAAATTTGCTGTGGTGTAAAAACTAGCATAAATCACATGAAGTTCTGCCCTAGAATAATGCCACACGCTGTAGATGCGCCATTACTATGGTGCAAGTTTTGGGGAAATTCCGGGCCAATTGCTTTCTAATAATGGTGCTAATAATCATCATTACTAATCAGCAGCTTTTTATATTCAAGTAAGAAGAATTTTACATACAGCTATACAGCAGAACTCGAAGATAAAAGACTTTTACACTTGACATTGGCACTGATGCCAGCTGGTTGGTACTCCTACTACTGGAGACAGTCTTCAACACAAAAGTAATTGCACAATACTGTGGATGCTGGAAATCTGAAATAACAACAGAAAATGCTGGAAATACTCAGCAGGCCAGGCAGCATCCGTGGAGAGAGAAACAGAGTTAACGTTTCAGGTCTGGGACCCTTCCTCAGAACTGGAAGAAGCTGGAGATGTAACAGATATTAAGCAGGTGCAGAGACGGGGTGGGGGGGGGCGGCGGTTAGGAGGGGAGGAAGGAGTAGAAAGAACACCCTGTACTTTTGTAAGAGGCAGGAAAGATAAAATGTTGCAAATGGGAATGGCAAAAATCATACTGCATGAAAAATGGGGGCAGGGATAATTATCTGAAATTGTTGAATTCAATGTTGAGTCCGGCAGACTGCAAAGTGCCCAAAGTGTCTCCTCTACATTGGGGAGACCAAACGCAGATTGGGCGACCGCTTTGCAGAACACCTCCGTTTAGTCCGTACGGGTGACCCTGAGCTTCCGGTCACCTGTCACTTTAATTCACCGCTTCACTCCCACTCTGATCTCTCTGTCCTCGGGCTGTTGCATTGTTCCAATGAAGCTCAACGTAAGCTCGAGGAACAGCACCTCATCTTTCGATTGGGCACTTTCAAAATTCTAATCCTTGTTTTCAAATCCCTCCATGGCCTCGCCCCTTCCTATCTCTGTAATCTCCTTCAGCCCCACAACCCGTGAGATATCTGCACTCCTCTAATTCTGCCCTCTTAAGGATCCCTGATTTTAATCACTCAACCTTTGGTGGCCGTGCCTTCTGTTGCCTAGGCCCTAAGCTCTGGAACGCCCTCCCTAAGCCTCTCCGTCTCGCTACCTCTCTTTCCTCCTTTAAGATGCTCCTTAAAACCTATCTCTTCATCTGCCCTAATTTATCCTTATGTAGATCGATGTCAAACTTTTTGTCTTAAAATACTCCTGTGCAGCGCCTTGGGATGTTTTACTACGTTAAAGGTGCTATATAAATACAAGTTGTTGTTGTTACTGTTAGACTTGGACGCTGGTTGCGAGCATGCATGATGATGCACGCTTGCTGTGTCACGTAGCAAACAGAATTTGCTGTTTTCTCCTCTGTGCACAGGTACTTCAAATCGGGGAGTCTATGGGCTCAATTTTGCCAGGCCCGAGGAGGCGGGATTGGAGGCGTGTGCTGTGTTAAAATTGCAAGAAATGGTGGGTGGCTCCGATCCTGCCTCCGAGCAATTTTCCCAGAATTGGGGTTTCAGACCCTGTTTCCATCCCGCCTCCAAGAGGCGGGATAAGCCCTTAAGGCCCTTAACAACCAGTTAATTGCCTCTATAATCCCATTTTGAGAGGCCTTTCTAATTTTAACATTTTCCCCCTGTCCTGCACGTCTCCTCTGGAACACGCCAGTTAATCCTAGCGGCCTCACACGTGGATTGCTTACTAACAGCTGCAGCTCCACCATTAAAAAGGAGTTTTCACCAATGATCATTTGCAGGTGGCAGAACTTTGTTGTCTCAGGTCTGGGGGAACTTTTAGCAGGCATACTCATTGTTGTGAAAG
Source organism: Somniosus microcephalus (assembly GCF_052327205.1). Taxonomy (NCBI): domain Eukaryota; kingdom Metazoa; phylum Chordata; class Chondrichthyes; order Squaliformes; family Somniosidae; genus Somniosus; species Somniosus microcephalus. The sequence continues at coordinate 87,662,377 of NC_140992.1, read as the reverse complement.
TTTGAACATAAGAACATAAGAACATAAGAAATAGGAGCAGGAGTAGGCCAATCGGCCCCTCGAGCCTGCTCCGCCATTCAATAAGATCATGGCTGATCTGATCCTAACCGCCAATCCACTATCACAGAACCATCTCCTGAATCTAACAGAATTAGACACACGAAATAGGAGCAGGATCAGGCTACACGGCCCCTGGGCCCGCTCCGCTACCCACAGGGCCATGACCGATCCGAACCAAGGCTCATGTCCAAATTCCTGCCCGCTCCCCGTAACCCTTAATTCCCTTTACTTCTAGGAAACTGTCTATTTCTGTTTTAAATTTATGTAATGATGTAGCTTCTACAGCTTTTTGGGGCAGCATATTCCATGGACCTACCACCCTCCGAGTGAAGTAGTTCCTCCTCATCTCAGTTTTGAAAGAGCAGCCCCTTATTCTAAGACTATGCCCCCTAGTTCTAGTTTCACCCATCATCGGGAACATCTTCCCCGCATCCACCCAATTCAACCCCTTCACAATCTTACATGTTTCAATAAGATCGCCTCTCATTCTTCTGAACTCCAATGAGTAGAGTCCCAATCTACTCAACCTCTCCTCATATGTCCATCCCCTCATCCCCGGGATTAACCGAGTGAACCTTCTTTGTACTGACTCGAGAGCAAGTATGTCCTTTCTTAAGTATGGACACCAAAACTGTACGCAGTATTCCAGGTGCGGTCTCACCAATACCTTGTACAACTGAAGCAATACCTCCCTATTTTTATATTCTATCCCCCTAGCAATGAAAGCCAACATTCCATTGGCCTTCTTAATCACTTGCTGCACCTGCATACTAACCTTTTGAGTTTCGTGCACCAGGACCCCCAGATCCCTTTGTACTTCAGTACTTTCCAGTTTCTTGCCATTAAGATAATAACTTGCTCTACGATTTTTCCTGCCAAAGTGCATAACCTCACACTTTCCAGTATTGTATTCCATCTGCCAAATCTCTGCCCACTTACTTAGCCTGTCTATGTCCCCTTGCAGGTTTTTTATGTCCTCCTCACTCACTACTTTCCCTCCCATCTTAGTATCATCTGCAAACTTTGATATGTTACACTCGGTCCCCTCCTCCAAATCGTTAATATAGATTGTAAAGAGTTGGGGACCCAGCACTGACCCCTGCGGAACACCACTAGTTACTGATTGACAGTTTGGAGCCTGATACCCATCTCCAGTGTGACCTCCTGAGAAACCCCTCTCGCCACCTTGACTGAGTGCTTCCTCAACTGAGGCATATACCAGAAGCATGGGAACAATTTATTCCCTTTCCTCCTGCACATCAGATTCAGACGAAGACCAGCCGTGGCAGCAGCAGAATCATGAACAGCAGCAACACCAACAGCAGCAGCAACAACAGAAGCGCCAAGCTGCTGCTCACCCACCTGAAGCTGCACAGGCCAGAAGCCACCAGCGCGCGACCACATTGCTGCCCAGGATGCAAGGGATGCACTCATGTTGGCCAGGTTTGTTTAGCCTGCACAATCGCACCTTCTTACCAGAGCATCGACAATGGACAAGAACCTACGGATTCCTATCACTCTGACCACCATACTGACAATTGCAAGTCGCTCTAAGCCCTCAATGTGGAAGTCCCATTTGTGAAATGACACAGGCCACAACTTCAACAGTTTGCCATCAGAATTTTTTGTCACGACAAGCAACTGATGGCATTTCAAAAATAAACACAACATAACACCCAAGTGACTACCCTTGTGACTACTTGTGCATGATCTTCCTCTTACGCGTGCTCCTACTTGGTGCTTCCCCTGTGGCTTCAGCAGATGTGGAGGCCCCTTGCTCGCTTTCTTGCTGCTCCTGTCTCGACACCTTTGGCGGCCATCCTCTGGGGTTGCGAACCTGTGAGGGCTCGGCAACAGTCTGCTGCCCCTGCGGCTTTGCAGGGGATGAGATGCCCATCTCAGTTGGGTGAGGACTCTGGTGAGGCTCTGACCGAGGGCTTTGCAGTGGCATGGTCGTGTGAGTGCTTGGAGAGGAGCCCCCACTTCCTTGTCTGCCATCAACATCCCTCTCATGGGTCAGCCCCACTTCAGAACTAGCAAGTGGCTTGACAGCACCTTGCTGCATTTCAGGGGGCCATGAGGACCCGCTTCTGCACTGGAAGTCCTACTCCAGTGGACTTCCATGAAGGTCTGGTTTCTATGCTCAATAGCTGACCATCGCTCCTCAAGAGATGCCAGTCTATTCTGAACAATGACCATGTTTTCAACACTCTGGCGACTTAGCTCCTCCATGGCCATAGCCATCCTCTCCTCTACCATAGCCATCATATCCACAAGGTTGCCATCCTTTCCGTGGTGATGCGTTCATGCGCCAATGCCTCCACAAAGGCTCTGCTCATGTTCGCGATGGACTCCCCCATTCGCTCCACACTCGCAGTGACCCTGGAGACTAAACCTGCCAGAGACTCCTGCACCTGTCCCTGGAGTTCCAGCACCAATCTCTTTCTGGATGGACCCGGAGGCACAGGGTCGACATGCAGCTGAGCCGATCTGGCAGAGTCCTGCGCCCTCTGACGAGGACTCTCCTCTGCTGCCACTGCCTCCACCATCTGCTGATGCTCACTTGTGATCTGTGATACACCAGGTGCCAACACTACTCTATCTCGCGAAGGTCCCACCGAGGTGTGAGTGTCTATGCTGGTGCTGGGTACGCTGAATTCTGCTGACGCTGCACCCTCAGATTTTGCAGCTTCCTCTGAGGAGTCTTGAAGCTCAGGCTGTTCCTCCTGGACAGTGGGGATGGGGGCTGTCAATTGTCCTGTGGGGGAGTAAAGGAAAGATTTAGAGATGTGAGGTAAAGTTTGCATGCACACTGAATTGTGCAGATGATCATAAGTCAATCTGTTAGAGCATCAGAATCATTATCAGTCATTCATGCAATGTCAATTAGAGAGATGCCAAACTATTCTGTCACCAACTTGCTGTGATGCGCTGTCTGTCCGTCCCCCACTTGCGAATCTTCCTTGACACCGGCGATTTCCAGTGCTGCCTCCTCCGAGGTGGTGAGCTGGGCTACTGAGAGTGGCCCTCCTCCTGTCATGGCTCTTTCCCTCTTATTGTGGGCTCTCTTTTCCTGCAATGAGGGACACAAGTGGAGGTTGAGTGAGAATGAAGGAGTGAGTGTAGAGAATCCATAGCATAGATGCTTAGAAGGAGACAAAGGGCCCTCCCTGAGTGTTGTAAGTTGTTGTCATTGCATCACAGTGATAGAGAGTATGAGGGCTGCATGGTAGAATAGTTAAGTGAATGTGACCATAGAGAGAGAGAGGGAATGGGTAAGGGTGCAGGGATGTCAGTGTCAAGTGGGATGTGGAGGAAGAGGTTGGCAAAGCAGAGTGCTGGTGAGGAGAGGTGATGGGGATCAGATTGAGGGCGATGGGGAAGTCATACTCACTTTTCCTGTGCGGAGAAGGTCATGAAACCTCTTCCTGCACTGCAACCGAGTTCTGTGGCACATAGAGATTGAGTTGACCTCCTGGGCCACTTGCATCCACACAGCTTTAGACTGCTGGGGAGGCTTTTTCCTCCCTGAGGAAGGGAAGAGCACCTCCTTATTTGATCGTGCTACCTCCACCAGAGCTTGGAGGGAGGCTTCATCGAACCTTGGAGCACACTTTGGCCTACTGCTGGACATAGTTGCTGAATGAAGCGATCACAACATTGGGCATAAAGTTTAAAGTCTCCAGAAGAAGCAAGGCTGCTTGCAGGCCTTAAATCCAGCAGCGTTGATGATGTCATCGGAGGTGACTTTCTGTATGAAAAGACTCATTGGGCCAGGGGTTTCTGTTGAGTCTATGTTTCCAAATGTAGTTATGCTGAATAACTGGACACAGACTACAGAAATAATTAAACAGGTCTTTAGTAATTGAGGGTCAGGGCTGAACTGGAATACACTTTGCTCCGCAGGGTTTATATACCGGTGTGGTCACCACCGGTACTACAATGTACAGGAGCCATCAAAAAGTAGTCCATCACCTTAAGGTATCCTCTTAAGGTGGTACAGGTTACATACACTACAATTCCTCCCCTTTTAGCTTAACAGTGTACACCCCAATTTAAACATTACATGGATAACATATATACAACTTTCACACAAAACTGTTCAAAGATTCAGTCTCTGAGGAGGCCTCCTGATCCGGGCCGGATAACGCCTTTCAGGGGTCTCTGGTTCTCGTTGCTGGGGTGACTCATCCATTTGCTCTCCTATGGATTGAACATCATCATGTACGTTCAAGTCTGAGGTAGATGCTACAGGCTCAATAACTTCTTCAACTGGTGTCTCTGCCGTAGACATGGGGTCGACCCTTGTTCTCGATTCCACAAGTTGGTCAGCATGACGTCGTATTACGTTCTCTCCAACGTCTACCGTGTACATCAAGGGTCCTTGTCGGGCACGAATTGTTCCGGATTGCCATTTATCATTCCTATAGTCCCTGGCCAACACTGGTTGTCCTATTTCGAAACTCCGAGTGGCCTTGTTATTTACGTGCTGGAATTGCTTGCTTTCGACTTCCCTACGCACATTGGGTTTTAACAAATCCAACCGGGACCGCAACCTCCTGTTATAGAACATTATGGCAGGGCTTTGATTTGTCACTGCATGCGTGGCGTTTCGATATGCCATCAGGAAATTGTCCACCTCGTGTTGTAGTGGAATATGGTCTTCGCTCATGGCCTTTATCGCCTTTTTGAACGTTTGTACAAACCTCTCGGCCAACCCATTTGCAGCCGGATGATATGGGGCAGATGTATAGTGTTTCACCCCATTCTTTTTCATGAATTTCTGGAATTCTTCTGACACGAACTGTGGTCCGTTGTCTGAACATATTTGTTCCGGCAATCCATTCCTTGCAAATATGGTTCTTAGAACTGCGATCGTCTTTTCAGAGGTAGTGGTCGACATCTTAATCACTTCTGGCCATTTAGAATGTGCGTCTACTGCTATCAAAAACGTGGAATCCTTGAATGGACCTGCAAAGTCGATATGCACACGTTGCCATGGGGTTGAAGGCCATTCCCACGGATGCAGCGGTGCAATTGGAGGTGCGTTTTGAACTTTTTGGCACCCCGAGCAGCTTTTAGTCAGATCCTCTATTTGTTTGTCGATACCTGGCCACCACACATAAGCCCTAGCAAGGCTTTTCATCTTGACTCCCCCCAGATGACCTTCATGCAATTCCTTCAGAACTCTCTCCTTTAATTTAGGAGGAATAATCACCCTTGTTCCATACATCAATGTTCCTTGACAGACGGACAGCTGTTCTCGTCTGGCTGAGAATGCTGGTAACAGTGGGTCGCCATGTGCTGGCCATCCCTTCACTGTCAAATCGTAGACCCGAGACAGTGTCGGGTCATTTCGGGTCTCTCTCTCAATACCCGCATTGGTGACTGGTAAGCATTCGATGATGGTCGAGTGAAATATCTCGACAGGGTCAACTGCCGGTGCCTCTTCCGCTGTAGGTAGTGGCAGGCGCGACAGCCCATCAGCATTACCATGTTGCTTTGTACCTTTGAATTCGATATCATATTGATGTGCCCCTAGGAAAAGGGACCATCTCTGAAGCCTCTGCGCCGTCATAACCGGAACACCCTTCTTAGGGTTAAAAATGGAAACCAACGGCTGGTGATCTGTCAGCAGCGTAAACTTTTGGCCTTGCAGGTAATGGTTACATTTCTTAACTCCCCACACGAGGCTGAGAGCCTCCCTATCTATCTGAGCATAGTTGCGCTCTGCGGAGGTCAATGATCTGGATGCGAACGCGACTGGCCTTTCCAAGCCATTTGGAAACTTATGTGAGAGCACTGCCCCGATACCATATGGAGAAGCATCACAAGCTAAGCGAATAGGCAGCGTTGGGTTAAAGTGAGCCAACACTTCCTTAGAGGTGATCAGTGCCTTGCTTTTTTGAAAAGCCCGCTTACAATCATCGCTCCACTTCCATGGTATTCCCATTTGCAAAAGAGTGTTCAGCGGGTGTAGCACCATGGATAAATTTGGAAGAAACTTGTGGTAATAGTTAACCAACCCAAGGAACGACCTCAACTGGGATACATTTTCCGGAGCGGGAGCTTTCACAACAGCTTCGATCTTGTCAGGTGACTTATGGAGCCCCTCCTGGTCAATGACGTGGCCGCAGTACGAGATTCACTTTTGAAAGAACTCACATTTCTGGCGATTAACTCTGAGCCCATATTCTTTCAATCTGGTGAGCACCTGCTCCAAATTCGCGAGGTGATCCTTATCATCATCTCCTGTAATCAGAATGCCGTCCAGGTAGCATTGTGTGCCTGGAATTCCCTGCAATACCTGCTCCATGGCCCTTTGCCAAATCGCTGGAGCCGATGCCACTCCAAAAACCAGTCTATTATACCGATATAAGACCTTATGGCCTAGAAATTCAGTTGGTTGCGCCAGCCGTTAGCGCCTTAGGAGGAGTAGATGTCGGGCGCTAGGCGGCTAGCGCCCGGGCGCAGCGCGATCTGCGCCTCGCCCCAACTTCACTCGAGATTTAGCGGCGGCGCAAAGTCTTTGCACGCGCTTAGCTGCGCGCGCAGATCATGACGTCATTTCCTCGTGCCACGCCCTTTGTGCGCCCCAAACCGGAACTTCAGTGGCGACGCCCCATTGTGCACCTGGCGCCCCTAGCGACTGTTAGAGTGGAACGGTGCTCAGCCGATGCGGGGCGCGGGGGGCGCAAATTAAAGGGCACTCCTCCTGCACTATAAAAGGCTGCCATTTCGCAGCACTCCTTCTTGAGAAACGGATCTTTGGAGAGAGACCAAGGTAGATAGCTTTCTGCTTTGGCCCAACACTCGGACAGGTACTTCTGGCCTCAGGCCACAGCTTTCCACTAGTCTTTGCCTTCATTGACATCTCATTGTTTGCCAGCATATTATGGGGGCTGCAATGGGCGTCAACGCTGGCTTTCTCAATTACATCCAAAGGGCTCACAGACGCCGTGAGAGAGTGGCAGCCCTGGCTAGACGGAGAGGGGGCAACAGGCGTTGGGAAAGGAGGCCTTACCCACCCAGGGTATACCGCCAGCAGTTCTCCTATCTCAACATGTCTGACGAGCAGTGTGTTCGGAGACTGCGATTCAGAAGGGACGTGGTCACAGAGATCTGCCAGCTGCTTGGCGGTGATCTGCAGCCACAGCTGAGGAGCAGGACGTCTCTGTCGGTGGAAGTGAAGGTGACGGTGGCTCTCAACTTCTATGCCACCGGCTCCTTCCAATCCGCTAATGGGGACATTGCCAACATCTCCCAGTTCGCCGTGCATTGCTGCACCCGCCAGGTGACCAATGCCCTTTTCAAAAGGAGACGTCAGTTCATCTCCTTCTCCATGGCCCTTGCCAAGCAGCAACAGCGTGCAATGGGCTTTGCAGCATTCGCGGGCTTCCCCATGGTGCAGGGCGCCATTGACTGCACGCATGTGGCTTTGCGGGCACCTCTGGAGAATGCCGAGGATTACCGCAACCGGAAGGGCTACCATTCGCTGAACATCCAGCTGGTGTGTGACCACAGGCAGCTCATCTTAGCTGTCAATGCCCGCTTTCCAGGCAGCAGCCACGATGCCTTCATCCTGCGACAGACTTCTGTGGCAGACATGTTCCAGGCACAGCCTCACCCACAAGGATGGCTTATCGGGGACAAAGGCTATCCTTTGTGTACCTGGCTGATGACCCCGCTCCGTGCGCCCAGCACCCCTGCTGAAGAGGGATACAATGAGAGCCATCAAGCGACCAGGAACATCATCGAACAAACAATCGGCGTCCTGAAGCAACGGTTCCGCTGTCTGGATCGTTCAGGTGGAGCCCTACAGTATTCGTCGGAGCGAGTCTCCCATTTCGTGGTCGTTTGCTGCATGCTGCACAACCTGGCTATCCGCAGGACTCAGGCACTGCCACCAGAGATTGGAGGACCACCTCAGGAGGAGGAGGAGGAGGAGGAGGAGGAGGAGGACCAGCACAGGAGGGAGGCACAAAGTGCAAGGGCTGCCCGTCGCCGGCTTATTGAACGTCGGTTCTAGGCCCCCTCTCAGGGAATGGCTTGTGCCAATGTCAGCAGATGAATGTAGCCGCTCCACAAGCCCTCAGCCGAGCAGGGCAACCAGGACTTTACAAAAAAACCATGCACACTGCAATTTAACAACAATAATTTATTGCAAACCTCTGCCCTTCCCACATTACATCCTCATGTGGAGAAGCCCCCTCCAAAAACACAAAACTACCAGTCTCGGCCTTACAAAAAGAAAGAAAGACACCAGCCTCGGCCTTACAAAAAGAAAGAAAGACACCAGTCTCGGCCTTACACAAACACAACTGCACCAGTCTCGGCCTTACAACAAGGACCAGGCATTTGTGCATACCTCTACTTTTTGCCCTGCGAGGGCGATGCCTTGCGCATCCTTGCCTGGCCCCTGCCCGCCCTGCAGCTCCTCCTCAATGGGAGCCCAGTGGCTGCAGTAAGGCTGGGGGAAGGCTGCTGAGGGGCAGATGGCGAGACGGCAGATGCCCTTGGGGGTCGGCCTGCACCAGCTCTGGCCTTGGAGTGGCCGGCTGCTGACTGCTCCAACTCTGGCTGGGCAGCAGCAGTCTGTCCAGCGGCTCGTGGCAGCTGCAATGGCGGAGTGGCAGTGTCGGCTGCAGGAATGGTGGCAACCTGGCAGATCGCAGGTGCTCGCTGGTCGCCTGAGACATTGGCACTCGCACGGGCCAGCATTGCAGCATGCGCAGCAAACAGCTGAAGAACAGACTGCTGGGCTGCTGCTGCACGGCGAGTGCCCTGGCGATGCCTGGCTGATCCAGCGAGGGTGGCAGCAGTTAGTGCCCGTGTGGCCCTGGTCTGTGTCCGCATGACACCAGCCAGTGAATGGACGGCACGACTGAGCACTTGGCTAGAAGCCGACTGTGCTGCCGCGAAGTCCTGCAGACTCCTGGCCTGTGCTGCACTGAATTGTTCCAGACTCCTGGCCTGTGCTGCACTGAATTGTTGCAGACTCCTGGCCTGTGCTGCTCCGAATTGCTGCACACTCCTTGACAGAGACTATGGAGTCAGGCATTCTTGCCACTGCAGCCATGAGCTCAGTGTGCCTGCGCTCAGCCTGGACGGCCATTTCCTCTAGGAGGCGCACCTCCTCTGCGCTCACCGTCGCAGGACTGGAGGCCGCACTCACCCTCTGGGGAGAAGTCCGCCGAGCTTCCCCACCCCTCCCGCGTTGCTGCAGGCCGCTGGGCCCCGGAGCTTCTCTCTCCTCCGACCGTTCCCCCCGGCTCCCCTCCAGGGAAGACGTGTCCCCTACATCGCCATGGGCTGGCGTGGCTGAGGGTGGCACTGATGGGCCGGCTTCCTCTTCCTCCTCCTCGTATTCCGAAGCGCTGACAGTGGCAGCTTGAGGGCCCGCCTCCTCACCTGGCGATTCACCATCTGAAAGCAGGAAGGCACAAGAGTAGCTTTAGAGTGAGGACAGGGTGGCAGTGAGGGAGGCATGAGTGCTGCCATTCACCGCATTGGTCGGACAGTGGCAAAGGATGCTGATCTCATGCGCAAGTGGAACGAGAGAGGTCCAAAAGGTGATGCCCTTACCATTGGTGCCCAGAACAGGGTCGGCATCTCCACTGGCGACGGGGCCAATCAGCCGGCCTGCCATAATGCGTTCCACACGCTGGTCGAGGTCGGAGAGCTCTTTGAGGTCAGGACGGCCTCCCCCGGTCTCAGTTCAGTTGCGCCGGTTGTGCGCCACCTTGGCCTGCAAGAGAAAGGACGGCCTCTAAGTACAGTGTGAAGCCCTGATCTTGTCTGCACTGCCTCCCATGGTCGAATAGCTTGTACAGTGTGTAGCCCTGATCTTGTCTGCAATGCCTCCCATGGTCGAATAGCTTGTACAGTGTGTAAAGTGCTGAATGTGCAAGTGATTTTCATGCCAGTCCCATAGCTGCTGGATGAGGGCTGGCCATTAGGGCTTTCAGGTCCCTTTGCCCATAAAGTGAGGTGCACATGCAAGGATGAGGAGGACACTGGAAAGGGTGCTCACCCTGACAACCCGAGTGAGGTCGTTGAACTTCTTCCGGCATTGCACAGGAGTCCTGGCAACCACGCTGTTGGAAGACACCCTGTTGGAGACCTCCCTCCAGGCTTTCCCGTAGGCGCTGGGCAGCGGCCTCTTGCCACCTTCTGGGAACAGAACATGGCGCCTGCGCTCCACTCTGCCAACCAGCAGCCTCAGGTCACCGTCGCTGAAGCGCTGCGCTCTCTCCCTGGCCTTCTCCATAGCCCTGTGCGTTGTGCAGGTGAAGCTGAAGTGGTCAGGCCTAGGTTGAGGGCTGCAGTGTGCAGGGCATGGCAGGCAAACAAATCGACCCTCCCCCTTTAAGAGCTGACCGGTGCCAGAGTGTCTGCCGTCAATCAAGAACTCGCTGCACCGGCGCTGCGCCTGGCCTCGGGGGTATCGCTCAGCACCGCCGGCTTAGCGCCTAAAGATAGTCGTGCATTGCCTGTTTTAGCGCAGCAGCAACCTCTTGGAGCGTTGCGACTGAATATCGGTGAAGGGGGCGCGACTTTGCGCCGGGCGCAAACTTTAGCGGCCGCCCGACTTTAGCGCCCCAAAAGTGGCTATACTGAATTTCTAGGCCTATGTGTGTTGATCGTGAGATACTGGCGTGACACTTCATCAACTTCCATCTGTAGGTACGCCTGCGCCAGGTCTATCTTGGTGAAGTGTTTCCCGCCAGACAGCGAAGCGAAGATATCTTCAATCCGCGGAAGCGGATATTGCACCGTGTGAAGAACCGGATTAACAGTGATCTTGAAATCGCCACAGATGCGAACCTTCCCAGGTTCCCCCGGCTTGTTGCTCAACGAACGCTTCATGACAGGAACAATGGGTGTGGCCCATTCGCTCCAGTCCACCTTTGACAGTACTCCTGAATGTTCTAGCCCTTCCAGCTCTGCTTCCACAGCAGGTCGTATCGCATAAGGTACCGGTCTGGCTTTGAAAAATTTTGGGTTTGCATGTTCTTCAACCTTGATGTTTGCCGTAATTCCTTTCAGTGTTCCCAGTCCCTGTTGGAACACCTCCTTCGCATCGTCCAATATTTTGGACAGTCATTTAGGTTTGACGTCGTCCTCTTTACAGGAATCTACAGTCAGTGCTTGTATGGAATGCCAGTCCACATTTATTCTTTGGATCCATTCCTGTCCCAGTAGTGGCGGACCTCCATCAGGTAACACATACAAGTCCATTTCCTGACTTTCTTTACCATTGTAGACCACATTTACTTTTATCTTTCCGATGGGGTATACTATTTGCCCCGTGTATGTTTTCAATACAATCTCCGTATCCCTCAGGGGAATGCGCGAGAATAACCTTTTGTAATCTTGCTTATTCATGACCGTCAATGCCGATCCAGTGTCCAATTCCATCTTCACTTGGACTCCTGCTATCCGAAGCATGACCCAGGTAGTTTGGTGGTCTGCTGTGTTACCCACATTATGTATTTTTAGACAACCCAGTTCCTTACTGCTGGAGTCTGAATCCATCTTCTGTTCATCCGAACTGTTCTCTGTCACCTTGTGTACTTTTTTGTACTTCTCCTGCGGCGACTTTTTGCTGCTGGTCTTCTTTCCTGACCGGCATACTCTCGCTATGTGACCAAGTTTGCCACATTGCCTGCATTCTTTATCTTTGAACCAGCACTGGTTCTGGTCATGCTTTGTCCTTCCGCAACGATAGCACTTTACTGCGCCCAATGCCATTTCATTGGTGCATAATTCCAATGGCCTTTGCTGTATCTCTGCAGCGCCTCATGCTGCTGCCTCGTGCGATGCTGCAATGCTGAAAGCTTTGTCCAGCGTAAGATCCTTTTCCTCTAGCAGTCGCTTCTGGGTTCCTTCCCTTAGGAGCCCACACACAAACTTATCTCTCAGTGCGTCTGCTAGCCCTGTACTGAACTGACAGTACTTTGATAACTTGCGCAGTTCGATTAAGAATTCAGCGTTGCTTTCCTCTTTAAGTTGAATTCTTTTGTAGAATTTAAATCGTTCCGCTATCAGCAGCGGCGTGGGGTTTAAATGCTCTTGCAGGATAGTAACAATATCCGCGAAACTCTTTCCTACCGGTTTATCTGGTGTTACAAGGTTCCTTAATAACCCGTACATCTTCGCACCCATCGAGTTTAATAGGGTTAGTGCTTTCTTATCCTCCGGTACCTCATTCGTTGTACAGTAAACTTTGACGCGTTCCACATAAGTGGCCCAATCTTCCACATCGCTATCAAAAGCAGTGATGTTACCCGTTTTTGGCATCCTTGTTGAGTTTCCTTTCCTTCGGATATGATTATTATTTTATTTTATTTTTTTCAAAATGGCGGCTTCCCGCGCTTGGCGGCTTTTCCCGTGCTTGTCTTCTTCCCCCGTCGACTCAAAATGGTGATTACCGCGCTGTTGCCGTTCTCGCCTCCCAGCGGTCCTTTATTTTCCCCTACGCTGCTGCTCTTGTTCCCTGCCGCTCCCGCGGTCCTTGTGGACATAAACGCTTTTCTGGCTGCTGCGCGTCTCTGCCCCGATTGCAGTCCGGCCCCTGACACCGGCTGCGGTCGTGTTCTCCGCCCTTTTTGTCGTTTCCCTCCCCTTCTCTTACTGACAACTCGGCCGACTTCCCCCCCGTGCCGCTCGATCGGGCTTACCCGCCGCTGTCGCCGAAGGGATGTTCACTGATGTTTGACTTTGTGGCCAGAAACCAACCCGGGTTCCCGATTGCCTCCCATGCTATGCAGTGCCCAGCAGGATGTTGAGGGTGGATGTCCTTGATCGACGCACGTTTCAGAGGCGGAGCTTCCTTTGATGCAACTGCCGCTAGGTAAGATCAGACTCGTCGCCACTGTTGAGTCTGTGTTTCCAAATGTAGTTATGCTGAATAACTGGACACAGACTACAGAAATAACTAAACAGGTCTTTAGTAATTGAGGGTCAGGGCTGAACTGGAATACACTTTGCTCCACAGGTTTTATATACCGGTGTGGTCACCACCGGTACTACAATGTACAGGAGCCATCAAAAAGTAGTCCATCACCTTAAGGTATCCTCTTAAGGTGGTACAGGTTACATACACTACAGTATCCACACGCTGGAAAGCAAGTGCCCAATTAGGGCAAAATTGCACCTTTTTCCCACTTCACATCGGAGTCGGGGTCCTGCCACGAAAACCACCTGACACGTCCCAGCCCGCCCCCAACAGCAAAATCGAGCCCTAACTCTCACAATTTTCATTCAATTATTTAGTACTACTCAACCACAGGACTTTGAATTTTGATTAGTCTAATTCACAGCACTTTGGCTCCATTTTTTTGCTGTTTATTTTTTGTTGGGCTGTCGCTCGCTTCCAAGTACTCCCCTTCAGCCCAGAGGGTGGGACAGTTCTGACCACAGACATGTCCAAACATTCCTTTACAATATAAACTAAGGGGTGTGCATGTTTGTGATCTACTGCTAAGGTGCACAAATCTACTCAGCCTCTAAGTGGCAAAAAAAATTCAATGTAGTGATGGGAGTAACTTGGCAAAGAAGTATTCCTTGTCTATGAAAAAATAATGAAATTTCTTTTCCTTTCATGGAAACCGTTCCTTATCCCAAGAAAAGCAGGAAGACAGATTTTTGTTCATAGTGAGACAAGACTGCAAGTAACAACAGAAAATGCTGGAAAAACTCAGCAGGCCAGGCAACATCCGTGGAGAGAAAATAGAGTCAACGTTTCGGGCCAAAACCCTTTGTCAAGACTGAAGAAGCACAGGAAATGAAATAGATTAAAAGGCCAGTATGGGGGCTGGGAGAGAACAAAAGGGAAGTGAAGAGACATTAAGAGGTATTCAAAATGAGACAAAACGTTGACTTTATTTTCTCTCCACGGATGTTGCCTGGCCTGCTGAGTTTTTCCAGTATTTTCTGTTGTTATTTTGGATTTCTAGCATCTGCAGTATTTTGCTATCCTGCAAGTAAACCTGGAAAGAAAAGTAGAAATTGAGCACAATCATTTAAATGCAAAATACACATACTTTTGGACAAGACAATACAATTCTCATACATGACTCTATTTACCAACACCTCACGGTAAGGCAAAAGGAAAGTATTTTAAAAGTGAAATTATTCCTTGTACAAACTCAGCACCAAGTGCAGTGCTTCAAGCGGGAGTGCTGGTGCTGCATAACACGATGTTAAGATAATTGTATAACATGGCCCATAAAATGTGCGCGCGTGTATGGAGGAAGGTTATCAATTTTAGAAAAGTGAACAATGGCATCTGGAAACTTTTAAAATTAGGTTTATTAAATAAATATATATAAGAATTCTTCAGTAAAAGAGGCATTTTATTTAGTAAATCAAAAGATGTGACCTCAGGAAAAATGCATATGATAACATCAAGCTATTAACTGATACCCAAGGGACGAACTTATGTTATTTCCTTTAAAGAGAGATGGAAATTTCAGGTAGGTTTTAGCTAAAAACCAAATCACAGCAACATAGTAACATATGTGCTCCACTAACGTATAAGGTCGCTCAAAAGAAACGTTGTCAGCCTGGACTCAATTAGACTTCAAAGCATATACCAACACAATTCCTGGACTGTAAGTCTACGGTGCAAATAATTAATGCATGTCTGTTTCATGCATAATTTTTATCCAAGCAAGGAATTTCAGTGGAGCATTTTCACTTAGTCCCATTACAGAGAATCAAACGACAACAATGTATATTTCTGTAGTGGTCCTCTTGTACAGAAAAACATCTTAATGCTTTACAGAGTGGAGTTAAAACCATGATTAATAAATCATAACACTTCTTTTCTCCTGATTTTAAACTATTTTTTCTATCCTCCAATATGACATTGACCAGCTGAGAAGGCAAACAAGTGAGCTGTTGTCCAGCCTTAGTGACTCTCAAGCCAATTTCTTGAAGTAGTTGAAGCAGCGGAAGATACAGGGCTATGGGGAAAGAGCAGAGCAATGGGATTAGTTTGGATTGCTTTAGCAAAATGTGGGCACCAACATGATGGGCTGAATGGCCATCTATATTATAAACCTTTATGGCAGGAGGTGTAATGAGCTGTCCACTGATTTTTTTCCTCTCCATGGCCCTCTTAAACAGATGCGTTCAACATTCACTCTGCATATCCTGTGATGGCATGACTGAGGTTGGGCATCTATAATCTGCTCATTAACACAATAGTTTAAAGCCCTGTACGAACCAGGCATAACATTTTATGAGGAACAGTTTCTGTGTTTGACTGTTCAAATATACTCTGACCAATCGACAATGCACATAAATTGCTTGATACTTTTAGTATTCGGATTATTTTCTTTATTTGGTATTCTGACTTGTACACATCAGAACTGGCTTGATTGCCTAAGTTCTTTGAATGCTTGCTGGCAGTAAGGAGCCTTACCCATCATCAGTTGCAGCTGCATGGTCTGTGCTTTTCTGATATGCGCTGGTGGCAAGCAAGGGAGTCAGCGTAGAGTTATCAGAGAGTGTATTAGTACGTTTACTGCCTGCAATGTTAAAGAACACTGAATTAAATAAAAAAATGGTTCCATGGTGCTGTTGAAAGTTCTATTATAATCATTAAAGCAGCTGAAGCCTCGATGACACAAACTACTGATAGTGGAGCTGCTTTGCTGAACCCCATGAATTTGTAAAAATGAGCTTCAGTTGTAAAGTACAGAAAAAAAACCTTTTTCCAAAGTATAGACATAGGCCTAGAAATTCAGTTGCCTTAGCGCCGCTTTTGAGGCGCTAGAGGGACTAGCGCCAGAGTTATGGCCAGTTTAAAAATTCCCTGGGGCCCTAAATCGGCGTTGCACCGGTAGCGCTGCGCCGGCACCGATGACGTCATCGGTGTGCGCAGCGTCCCGGTTGCCGTGGTAACCCGCCCGAACTCCGAAATCGAGTTGCGGCCGCCTCGCCCGTGGCAGCCGCAAGCAACGTTCTGTCAGAGGTGCCTTACTCCAGTTTGCGCCGGCGCATTAAAGGCCCCGCGGCGGCCGGCCACTTTCCCGCCGGCCGCCTGCCCGCAGCTCCCTCCCCGGACTTCTCCCCCCCCCCCCCGGAACAGATGCAAGCCCGGCACTTGTCCGAGGTGCCGGGCTCATTTTTAAGCTGATTTGCGCGGGCCGCGGCCGGGTGCAGGCAGCTCCTCCTTAACGGGAGGAGGAGGCCTGCACGTCCCCAGCCTGCCGCACCGCATCGGGTGCCGCAGCGCCGGAACAGCGCCGCAATGGGGCAGGTAGCGCCCATTGGGAGGCGCTGAAACCCTCCAGTAGCGCCGGCAGCCGTTTGGGCGCGGCGCTACTGAATTTTTGGCACGCGCAGGGGGACTTAGCGCCGGCACTAACTTCCGGCGCTAAAGCCCTGGCTGCGCCAAAACTCAATTTCTAGGCCATAAACTTATGACCTTGAGTCACATTTTTTTTCAGTTCTCAATTCACTCACTTTTCCTAAAAAGATATTAAAAATGTTATTCCAGTCACACTTTTAGAATATTTATCTTTACAAGATTATTAATAAAATGCAGTACCAGTTTAATTTATGTCAGCTACAGCCGAAAAGTTTGATGAGTTGGCTGGTGTATTTTCAGTGACTCAAATGTATTCCAGCTACTTCATATTACAGTGCCGTTCAACTACTGTCAACTTCCCTTTTCTATCCTGATGAAAAATAATGTGGTGCAAGGACGCCATTAACAGTGTGTTGTGCTTCCAGTCAAAATCCCTGGATTTGAATCCCAGTCTTAATTATTATGCTCTATATGTTAGCTTGTGCCAGAATTTGCAGTAAGCACTACCATCCTGCCAAGTTCTTGCACTCGGATACTGAAAAGGAAAATCTGCCCTGTGATGTCCTGAGTTGAGACATTTTTGTGGTGTGCATCTCTCGGGCCATATTTTTAGGTGCGACACCTTTGAACTGTGTGACAGTGTTACATTGTGACACAAGGTGCATGTTAGATACAAGATGTATAGATTGTATATTATTAAACGCAGTCACCATATATACTTTGTATTACTGTATTGAGCTCTAGAAATTTGGACCTTTTCACTCCTGCCAATGACTTCAGTATCTAACTTTTACAAACGTAAAGACTTTAATCTCTAGTCCCAATTTTGACCTAATCTGTCTGGAGAATGGTAGCTTCGGGTCGGACGCCCACTTTACACCCCACCCAATTTTACTCTCCATTGATTTCAATAGAGCATAAAATGTGATGGGGTGTGAAACGGGCATCTGAGCTGGGTGGATAAGATTAAAATTGTGGCTAAGAACTTAAAATCTGTTCCACAGTAAGGAATTACAGAGGCAAATAAAATTTTCCCTTATTGCACAGTTTCCAAGTTTCCTATCTAAACCGCTTGGTACTGGAACTAAGACCTGTATGTTCTAAAGGATTCATTTATACTCTGGGAAAAATGAGCTCTTGTAAAATCATTCTCTGTGGGACTACTGCTGAGGAGAAAAATCAGAGTTTCGATTCTAGTCTCCGAACATTCATACTTTCAATTCCTCTAGAGGGCAAACTTTACCATTTTTTTGGCGACGTTTTCTTTGGGGGGGAAAACAGGAAATGCCTCTTTCAGCATCCCTAGGCTGGTTAACTAAAAAGGGTCACTGTGTCCTCCGCAGGTTGAATTATCCCATCTCTACCAACTTAGTAATATAGCACTGGATGCCAGACAGCAGGTTTATGGGAATGCAATTCAGAATGGGATATATAAATGTAGTCCGTACGACTTTCTATTTTAGTATCTATAATGATGGAAAGAATACTGAAGAGTAATGGTCACTATTGGTCCTTGGTAAAAGGGTAGTTCCACTCCTCCCCAAGTTTGTATTTTTCTTCCCAGTTATTTTTAATGTGGCATTTCTAGGGGATTGCAGTCCTGTAAGTGCTTTAAAATGTTGCTTTTTTGTAACATTATTCATCAGAACAACCTATAAAAGAACTATCTGGGGTGGCTGCAGTGGCATCCCATCTTACTTCAGTTGGAACAGCACTTTCTAATGTGTCATGCTACTAGTTCAAATGCTGACAGTGCAGTAAATAAATGTTGTTGGTGTCAGCCAATGTTCCCCATAATTTTTGTTTTAGGTGCGTGGCCCCTTTAAGGGCTGTGTGGCCCATTCACGGTTGAACTTTAACATTGAAAAAGCCGATCCCGGGCCACACAGCTTATAGGGAATATTGGTTTCAGCTGTGGCTCAGTTGGTAGCACTTTCACTTCTGAATCAGAAGGTTGTGGGTTCAAGCCCCACTCCAGAGACTTGAGCACAAAATCTAGGCTGACACTCTGGTGCAGTATTGAGGGAGTGCTGTACTTTTGGATGTACTGTCTTTCGGATAAGATGTTAAACCGAGGCCCTATCTGCCCTCTCAGGTGGATGTAAAAGTTTCCATAGCACTAACTCCAAGAAGAGCAGGGGAGTTCTCCCTGATGTCCTGACCAAAATTTATCCCTCAACCAATATCACTGAAACAGATTATTTGTTCATTATCACGTTGCTTTTTGTGGAACCTTTCTATGTGCAAATTGGCTACTGCATTTTCTACATTACAACAGTGACTGCACTTCAAAAGTGGCTGTAAAGTGCTTTGGGATGTCCTAAGATCGTGAAATGCATCATATAAATGCAAGTTTGTTCGTATTTCTGTTTCCTGCAAACCATCGTGTACCATATACTACAGCTACAAGATGCAATTTTATTAATTTAAAATTATTGCAGATAAATTAAAATCTGTCTTCTTTCAGTCTTCTGTTTATTATACAGGCATTAGTTTATCTTTGTATAAATGATTGGTGATATCACGTTGAATCTCAGTGAAGTTTACCCATATTTCTTGTGAGTAGATGTTGCACGGTCACTATGTTTGTTCTATAGTCATAAACATCACTGTGTAAACACACTGGTAATAAATGGCTTTTTCATAACTGATTGGAGTCTGTACAATACCCTCAGTAATATCAGGTAAAGGGCTGTAGCAACATTTCCTCACTTTGTCAGAGGCTTCCTGCTTGGCAAAGCCATCTTCCTGCGCTATAGTGATTCTGCACAGATTTTGATGCAATATCGTTGGTGAAGGAAAGTGGTTCTGATTGTACAGAAATGTTTTGATAATGCTTGCATTGTGTTACAACAACTGTTGCTAACTAGAGATATTAAATAGTTTCAAACTCTGTGATGTGATGTGACGCAAGTTAAGAGCTAATGCAGACCAGAGTACAAAGGCAGACTGGGCCTGGTATTTTTCATTATGTCCTGACCAGCAGACTTGAACCACCTTAGAACACTTTCATTTGTTGTGCTTATCAGATCATTTAAGAGGAGAGCCTTGTGATATATAATCCATATTTATATTGCAGAATCACTTCAACTAAGCAGTTCTACAATGTTGCCAGAGGGGCTATTTGCATTGCGGGGAAGCTGGCATAACAAGAGGACAGCAAAGAAACGAGGAATGTTCAGTTATCTCGGAGTCACAATCTGTGGCTTTGTTTCTAGTTGCTGGACCTTTCCCCGGCTGAGGAAGGTCCCCAGAGGCCCAGTGAGCATTAACACCCTATCGCTGGTTGTACAGATGGGTTGAACCACTCAGCCTGCTGGCGGCTACTAAAATAGCCTTCTGCGCCTCTGGGAGGCACTGCTGCCTCCAAAACCACCGACATACATACAGGAAACTTTCGATTAACCGGCCACTAAATAACCGGAAATGTCGGTTAACCGGCAAAATTCAGGAGTCGGTTCAGGCAAC
Source organism: Somniosus microcephalus (assembly GCF_052327205.1). Classification (NCBI taxonomy): domain Eukaryota; kingdom Metazoa; phylum Chordata; class Chondrichthyes; order Squaliformes; family Somniosidae; genus Somniosus; species Somniosus microcephalus. The sequence continues at coordinate 87,642,525 of NC_140992.1, read as the reverse complement.
TTTTTTAACTTTTAGTTACTTTTTTTTACTCATTTCTGGCTGGGCAAGCGTCTAACTGAAGCTGTTGCTAAGCTACAGAGATGCTTGCAAGCTGTGCTGATTGTTTTGAAGCTGTTGCTAAGCAACAGGGTTTGTTGCTAGATACGGAGCTCAGAAGCTCCGTATCTTTTACTATAGCGTTCGGTTATCTGGAATTGTTGATGAACCGGCAACACGTCAGTCCCGTCCGTGCCGGATACCAGAAAGTTTCCTGTAACTGCTTTGTAGGTGAGTCTCTGGAACAAGCGGTGCTGCCTTGTTTACTTTACCGTGCTACAGTTGTCAGGGCTGATGTCGGCAACAGCGCTGCAATGGGCAGATTGGAAAGTACTACATTAAACCAAATTCTTAAAGAATGGGTCTATTGTACATTTACTGACTTGCAAGGATCAAAATTTAGTCTGCATATATAACTGTTCATTTAGCTTATTTCTTGATTGCATATAAATTTGACTACAGTTTCTATTGAGCCATTTTCTTTAAAGTGGATGATCTGGAGTTGAAAATAAATAGCTCACAAATAGACGGACTGTTTTTCATAGGTTTCTTGTTTCAGCTACACAAGATACAAATCTCTTACTTTACCTTTTCTACCTTCCTACTGCACTTCTGTTGACATTTGATCGCATGCCTATTAGTGACCATATTTAGATTGTGATGGTTTAAATATTTACTCAGCTTATTTAGATTCAGTATACATGAAATCCTTCTGAAATGGCATCTTCACAAGCAGTCAGGCAAGTTTAAAGCAGTTCTATAGATGTAGATTGATAAGGCTGCCCTTTGAGGGAGCTTTGTGCCTTTATACATTGAATGTGTAACTGAATAGTCATCAGCAATCCTCAATTTACCAGCAGGCTTTTAGGAATAACAATAACAACCTTTAATGTAGAAAAAAATAAGAACATAAGAAATAGGAGCAGGAGTAGGCCATTTCGCCCCTCGAGCCTGCTCCGTCATTCAATAAGACCATGGCTGATCTTCTACCTCAACTCCACTTTCCTGCACTATCCTCATGTCCCTTGATTCCCTTAATATATCGATCACTGTCTTGAATATACTCAATGACTGAGCGCCACAGCTCTCTGGGGTTGAGCTCAAAAAGAGCTTCCAAAGATTCACCACCCTCTGAGTGAAGAAATTTCTGCTCATCTCAGTCCTAAATGGCCGACCCCTTATTCTGAGACTGTGACCCCTGCGTCTAGACTCCCCGGCCAGGGGAAACATCCTCCCTGCATCTACCCTGTAAGAATTTTGTATGCTTCAATGAGACCATCTCTCATTCTTCGAAACTCCAGAGAATATAGGCCTAGCCTACACAATGGGGGAAAAATTCAGTATCGCCCCTTTTGGGGCGCCATTATCGGCCGTGCGCAAAGTTTAGCGCCCGGTGCTAATTATCACCTCCGATGGCAAACTTTGCTTTTATCGCCCCTGGAGGTGATTGGAGCACTAAATCAGGCGCTTCACACCTGTCTTAAGGTGCAAAGGCCGAGGAGCGAGGCGCTACCTCAGAGCACTGGCAAAGCAAGGAAGGGCAAATCAAAATGAACCTGCATAGTGCTGCTCAGTACCCAAAACTCCTTCACACAGCGTTGAATCTCACCAGAAGTCTCTCTCTCTTTCTCTCAGAATGCGTGGTGCAAAAATATCACCAAAAAAAAAGGCAGGAAACGGTTGCCTTTAAATATCGCTCCCCCAGTCCCTTTCTGACTGCAAACGCTCCCCTCAACCTGTCGTTGGTAGCGGCAGGCGGTAAGGCAGGGGGCGCCACTCAATATCCGGTCTGGGGCGCTACCGGGGCGTTGCGCACTCGACTGATGTCACGATCTGCCGGCGCAGGAGATCGTGGTGGTAGTGTTTAGCGCTGCTGCAAAATGTCTAGTTAATTTCGGGAGCGGCGTAAACATCGCCACGCCTGGGCGCTAGTTGCTTTGCATCTCATTAGTGCCCTCTTAAGGCGCTAACAGGAGGTGCAAACAACTGAATTTTTCCCCCAATCTCTCCTCATAGGACAATCCCCCCCCAATCCCAGGAATCAGTCTGGTGAACCTTTGTTGCACTCCCTCTATGGCAAGTATATCCTTCCTTAGGTAAGGAGACCAAAACTGTACACAATACTCCAGGTGTGGCCTCACCAGGGCCCTATATAATTGCAGTAAGACACCTTGGCCTAGAAATTCAGTTGGCTGCGCCAGCCGTTAGCGCCTTAGGAGGAGTAGATCTCGAGCGCTAGGCGCTTAGCGCCCGGGCGCAGCGCGATCTGCGCCTCGCCCCAACTTCAGTAGACATTTAGCGCAGGCGCAAAGTCATTGCGCGCGCTCATCTGCGCGCGCAGATCAGGACGTCATTTCGTCGTGCAACGCCCTTTGTGCGCCCGGAACCGGAACTTCACTCGCTCCGCCCCATTGTGCGCCGGGCGGCCCGAATGACTGTGAAGTGGAACGGTACACAGCCGAGGCGGGCCGCGGGGAGCGCAAATTAAAGGGCACTCCTGCAGTAGAAAAGGAGGAGGAGGAGGAGGAGGAGGAGGAGGAGGAACAACAACAAAAACAAAGTGATGGAGAGAAGCCCTCCCCAAAAACACAAATACACTAGTCTCGGCCTGTCAAAAAAACAAATCCACCCTCCCCCTTTAAGAGCTCACCGGAGCCAGAGTGTCTGCCGGCAATCAGCAGCTCGCCGCACCTGCCCTGCGCCCAACTTCCGGTGTTAGCGCCCCGGGCTGCCGGCTTAGTGCCTAATGATAGTCGTGCATCGCCTGTTTTCGCGCAGCAGCAACCTCTTAGGGCGATGCAACTGAATATCGGCAAAGTGGCCTCGACTTTGCGCCGGGCGCAAACTTTAGTGGCCGCCCGACTTTACCGCCCCAAAAGTGGCTATAATGAATTTCTAGGTCCTTTACTCTTATACTCAAATCCTCTTGTAATAAAGGACAACATGCCATTTGCTTTCCTAATTGCTTGCTGCACCTGCATGTTAACTTTCAGTGATTCATGTACAAGGACACCCAGGTCTCTCTGAACACCAACATTTCCCAATCTCTCACTATTTAAAAAATACTCTGCTTTTCTATTTTTCCTACCAAAACATCCCATGCTGGTTCACAGGCCTAAGGAAACAAATGTCTGTGAAGGAATAAGCCACATAACCTATTCAGAAAAATACACCATTCTATGAAAGAATTCTGGCCTTATTAAAACATGACAAACTGGGTCTGGAAATCTAGAAACCGAACCATGAAAAAGCTGTGATAGCATTCTGGCTATTGAGATAGTTGTTGACACTGAATCAATAACCTTATTGAAACAGAAGGTTAAAGGCTCCTGACAGTCTGAACCTTTGGGAACAAGACAATAGTTCACCCTGTATAAGGTGTTCCAATTTACACCTCGTAAAGAAGCACATAAAAGTAACAAACATCTGCCTTCATAAAAATGATACCAAGTAAAGCGCATCAGCTGTTACACCGTTTTTTATGGTAACCGCAGAACACCTAGAGGAGAGACATGGTTCTGTAATGCTACCAGCTGACGTGACTGTAAGAATTGCAGGGGTCAGCAGAAAAATGACTTGAGATAATTAGCTTACATCAGCAGAAAACCTTAAAGGAAATACCACTGGAAAAGGGTATAAATATTGAACTCTCAAATGGGATAGTCGACTCGCTTAAAGGGGCAAAGCGATTCTCTGCTTCAGAGCCAGCTCTGTAAGTCTCCAACTCTTTGTTCCTCAGGGATCAGAGGTACTGTATTTAATTTTGGTGGATACCCTGAATAAAACTAAGAACTGCAAAACTGTAGTGAAGTTAAGATTTGAGAGTAGGTTCTCTGATAATAGAATTGTAAACTTTCTTTTTTTGGAACTGTTAATGTTGTGATTGACTCACCAACTATAAATTATATGTTGGTTCTTTAATAAATCTATATATTTTTAGAATTGTCTCACATAATACTTCTGTATCAAACTCGCAAACTCAATCTCTGTACACTCTTTGGTGAGGAGTTCCAGAATTCTGGGGGAGTTTTCCGAACCCTCATAATATCCAGAATGTTACAGTCTAGCTAAACTTATTAAACGTGCTATCTGGAGGACAGTAACATTTTCAGGTTGTTCCTTTCCTTTAGAGAGAGATAGTCCGGACCTTTAGACCCAATTAAGCGTCTTTAGGATTTGGCTACCTCAAACTTTAGTTGAAAGTGAACGTCTGAGGAATATGCCTGATCCGGAGTAGCCCTAAAGGGGCTAGGACTAATAATTATCCCTTCATGGATGCCAAGCCAAAGAAGGAGATGTTAGGAGGGGTGACCTAAAGCTTGGTCAAGGGATGAGTTTTAAGAAGGGTCTTAAAAGAGGAGAGGGAGGTGGAGAGACAGAGGGGTTCAGGGAATTCAAGATCACGAGGCCTACGTAGCTGAAGTCACAGCTGCTAAAAATGAGTCAAAGGGACAACGCATGGACAACAGAATCAAGGAGAACTCCTCCTCTCCTCAAGACATTGGCTATTGCTGTGGTTCTGTTCCACTGTCGGCCCTCTGGTACCTGAAATAGAAATTCATGTGTGAGCCTAGATGTTGAGTGTTGGCAAGTTATTTAACTATAGGAGACATTACTGTTAAGTCTGTGTGTTCTAGTTGTATTTAAGATTAATTACTGACACAGACTACAAGAATAACGTTTCAACAGGTCTTTACTAGTTGGAGGTCAGGGCTATACTAACAGCAATATCACTACACAGTACTTATATACCGGTGGTCACCACCGGTATTACGTATACAGCAGCCAGAGAAAGTAGTACATCTCTTAAGGTGGAACAGGCTTAAGTTCTCTTAAGGTGGAACAGGTTACATACACCACAATCCTCCCTTTTTAGCTTAACAGTCATATCCCCATTTAACATAACATATATACATATATAACTTCAGGTATAAACAGTTCAAAGGTTCAGTCTCTCAGGAGGCCTTCTGATTCGGGTTGGATAACGCCTTTCAGTGGTCTCTGATTCTTGTTGCTGAGGTGACTCCTCTAGTTGGTTTCCTATGTATTGGACGTCATCATCGGGTACATTCCCTGCCGAGGTAGATGCTTCAGGTTCATTAACGTCTTCCACAGTTGTCTCTGTCGCAACCATGGGTTCGACCCTTGCTCTCGATTCTACCAGTTGATCTGCATGACGCCTTATCACATTGTTACCAATATCTACTGTGTACATCGGAGGTCCTTGTCTGGCCCGAATTGTTCCGGACTGCCATTTTTCGTTTCCATAGTCCCTTGCCAACACTGGTTGTCCTGCGTCGAAACTTCGAGTGGTCTTGTTATTAATATGCCGGAACTGTTTGTTTTCCACTTCCCTCCGCACATTTGGTTTTAACAAGTCCAACCTGGACCGCAACCTCCTGTTATAAAACATCATGGCAGGACTTTGGTTAGTCACTGCATGAGCGGTGTTTCGATATGCCATTAGGAAATTGTCCACCTTGTGTTGTAGCGGAATCTGATCATCGTTCATGGCCTTTATTGCCTTTTTGAATGTTTGGACAAATCTCTCGGCCAACCCGTTTGTCGCCGGATGATATGGGGCAGAGGTATAATGTTTCACCCCATTCTTCTTTAAGAATTTTTGGAATTCTTCCGACATGAACTGTGGTCCGTTGTCCGAACATATCTGTTCTGGCAATCCGTTCCTTGCGATTATTGTTCTTAACACCGCAATTGTCTTTTCTGAAGTAGTGGTATTCATCTTGATCACTTCTGGCCATTTGGAATGTGCGTCCACCGCAATTAGGAACATGGAGTCCATGAATGGACCAGCAAAGTCAATATGTACGCGTTGCCATGGGGCTGAAGGCCATTCCCATGGGTGTAGCGGTGCGATCGGAGGTGCATTTTGCACTTTTTGGCACCCAGCGCAGCTTTTCGTCAACTCCTCTATCTGTTGGTCAATACCCGGCCACCATACATAAGCCCTAGCAAGACTTTTCATCTTAACTCCCCCCAGGTGACCTTCATGCAGTTCCTTTAGAACTCTTTCCCTTAACTTGGGAGGAATAATCACTCTTGTCCCGTACATCAAAGTACCATGGCAGACGGACAGCTGGTCTCGCCTTGCCGAGAATGCCGGTAACAGAGGATCACCATGTGTTGGCCATCCCTTCACTGTCACCTCGTAGACTCGGACAGTGTCAGGTCGTTCCTGGTTTCTCTTTCAATACTTGCATTGGCGACTGGTAAACACTCGATGATGGTCGAATGAAATAACTCAACAGGGTCAACTTTCGTCGTCTCTTCTGCTTCAGGTAGTGGCAGGCACGACAGCCCATCAGCATTGCCATGCTGCTTTGTACCTTTGAATTCTATTTGATATTGATGTACCCCTAGGAAAAGGGACCATCTCTGGAGTCTCTGTGCTGTCATCACCGAAACACCCTTCTTAGGGTTATAAATGGATACCAACGGCTGATGGTCTGTCAGAAGTGTGAATTTTTGGCCCTGCAGGTAATGATTAAACTTCTTCACTCCCCATACAAGGCTGAGAGCCTCCCTATCGATCTGCGCATAGTTGCGCTCAGCGGAGGTCAATGATCTGGATGCAAACGCGACTGGCCTTTCCGTGCCATTTGGCAACTTGTGTGAGAGTACTGCCCCAATACCATATGGAGAAGCATCACAAGCCAACCGAATAGGCAGTGTCGGGTTGAAGTGAGCCAACACTTCCTCTGAGGTGATCAATTCTTTGCTTTTGCGAAATGCCTTCTTACAGTTTTTGCTCCATTCCCATGGTACCCCCTTCTGTAAAAGAGCGTTCAGCAGGTGCAGTACCGTGGATAGATTCGGTAGAAACTTATGGTAATAGTTAATCAATCCTAGAAACGACCTCAACTGAGAGACATTATCCGAAGCGGGAGCCTTTACAACTGCCTCTATCTTGTCAGGAGACTTATGAAGCCCCTCCTGGTCAATGACATGACCACAGTACGAGATCCGCTTCTGAAAGAACTCACATTTCTGCCGATTAACTCGAAGTCCATACTCTTTCAGTCTGTTGAGCACCAGTTCCAAGTTTGCGAGGTGTTCTTCATCACCATCTCCTGTAATCAGAATATCGTCCAGGTAACATTGTGTGCCTGGAATTCCCTGTAATACCTGCTCCATGGCCCTCTGCCAAATTGCTGGAGCCGATGCCACTCCAAAAACCAGCCTATTATACCGGTACAAACCTCTATGCGTGTTGATCGTGAGGTACTGGCGTGACTCTTCTTCAACCTCCATCTGCAAGTACGCCTGCACCAGGTCTATCTTGGTGAAGTGTTTCCCGCCAGACAACGAAGCAAAAATATCCTCAATCTGCGGAAGCGGATACTGCATCGTGTGAAGCACCGGATTAACGGTGATCTTGAAGTCTCCACAGATGCGAACCTTCCCTGGTTCTCCTGGCTTGTTGCTCGAAGGACGTTTCATAACGGGAACAATGGGCGTAGCCCACTCACTCCAATCTACCTTAGACAGTACACCTGAATGTTCTAGCGCTTCCAGTTCCGCTTCTACAGCAGGTCGTATTGCATAGGGTACCGGTCTGGCTTTGAAAAATTTTGGGTGTGCATGTTCATCAATCTTGATGTTTGCCGTAATTCCTCTCAGTGTTCCCAGTCCCTGCTGGAACACCTCTTTAGCATCATCCAATATTCTGGACAATTGTTTAGGTTTGACATCTGTTTCCCCGGAATCTACCGTTAGTGCCTTTAAGGAGTGCCAGTCCATATTCATTTTCCTAATCCACTCCCATCCCAGTAGTGGTGGACCTCCTTCAGGTAGCACATATAAGTCCATTACTTGGCTTTCTTTGCCCTTGTGGACCACTTTTACCTCTATCTTTCCGATGGGGTACACTCTTTGCCCCGTGTATGTTTTCAATATAATCTCCGTATCCCGTAGGGGAATATGTTGGAATAACCTTTTGTAATCTTTCTTATTCATGACCGTCAATGCCGATCCAGTGTCCAATTCCATCTTTACTTGGACTCCTGCTATCTGAAGAGTGACCCAAATTGTCTGGAGATCTGCATCCTTACCAACGTTGTGTACTCTTAAGCTACCCAGTTCATTACTGCTAGCGTCTGAATCTGACTTCTGTTCGTTCGAACTGTTCTTTGTCACCTTGTGTACCTTTATGTATTTTCCTTGCGGTGACTTTTTGTTGCTGGTCTTCTTTCCTGACCAGCATACTTTAGCTATGTGGCCAAGCCTGCCACATGTTCTGCATTCTTGGTTTTTAAACCAACAGTGGTTCTGATCGTGCGTTGTCTTTCCACAACGATAACATTTTACAGTACTCAAAACCAATTGATTTGTACTGAGTTCAGGTGACCGTAGCTGCATTACTGCCGTGCCTCTCGCTGCGGCTTCGTGTGATGCTGCCATAGTGACCGCTTTCTCAAGCGTCAGCTCATTCTCCTCGAGCAGTCGCTTTTGTGTATCTTCTTTTAATAATCCACACACAAATTTATCTCTTAGCGCATCTGTTAGTCCCGTTCCAAACTGACAGTACTTTGCTAGCTTATGCAATTCCATTAAATATTCAGCATTGCTTTCATCTTTCAGCTGCTTTCTGCTGTAAAATTTAAATCGTTCCGCTAGCATCAGCAGCGTGGGGTTTAGATGATTTCTCAGGACAGTAACAATCTCCTCGAACGTCTTCTCCGCCGGTTCATCTGGTGATAAAAGGTGTTTCAATTGCCCGTATGTCTTCGCACCCATTAAGTTTAATAAAGTTAGTGCTTTCTCATCATCTGGGATTTTATTTGCTTTACAATAATTTTGTATGCGTTCTACATACGTGGCCCAATCTTCGATGTCGCTATCAAAGGTATTAATGTTCCCATGTTTAGGCATCGTTGCAATTTTTTTTTTTTTTTTAGTGATTTCCCTTTTTCCAAGATGGCGGCTTCCCGCTCTTGTCTTCGTCCTCCGCCTACAAAATGGCGGTTTCCCGTGCTTGGCGGTCTTTCCCGCGCTCGCCTTCTTCACCCGCTGGCTGCAATGGCGTTTGGCGTGCCGCTGCTGCTTCCCTTTCCCAGCGGTTAGTAACTCCCCCGACGCTGTCTCCGCTTCACCGCGGCTCCCTCGGGCATTCGCGCTTCCCTGATGTCGCGCCTCGCAGCCTTTCTTGCAGCCCGGTTATTAGCACCGGCTGCGTTCGCCTTCACCGCGGCTCTCGCGCCTTCAGTCGCCCCAGACGCTGCGCCTTTTTGGCCCGAATGCGGCCCGGCCCTTATCACCAGCCGCAATCGATGTCCCCGCGCTGCGCCTTTTGGCCCGAATGCGGCCCAGCCGTTATCTCCGGTTGCGATCGATCTCACCGCCCTTATTCCTCCGTCTTCCCTCCCCGTCTGTATAGCCAACGCGGCCGACTTTCTGCTCGCGTCGCTGACCGGCTTACCCACCACCGAGGTAGAAGGAAGATAGCTGACTGCCGCTGATGGAGGCTTCGAGTTCAGGATATCTTCTGCACTCCGGGTTCTCGATGCCTGCCGCGTGACATGTCTTCCAGCAGGGTGATGAGGGTGGATGCCTCTCTTCGACGCCCGTTCTGTGGACGAAGCCGCCGTGGATATAAACTGCCACAGGGTAAGAATCGGACTCGTTGCCACTGTTAAGTCTGTGTGTTCTAGTTGTATTTAAGATTAATTACTGACACAGACTACAAGAATAACGTTTCAACAGGTCTTTACTAGTTGGAGGTCAGGGCTATACTAACAGCAATATCACTACACAGTACTTATATACCGGTGGTCACCACCGGTAGTACATCTCTTAAGGTGGAACAGGCTTAAGTTCTCTTAAGGTGGAACAGGTTACATACACCACAATTACAATGGAGCCTGATTGTACTCTCACCAGATGTACACACATACATACTTTATCAGAAGCATGATAGTCAATCCTACACCACCATATTGTTGGCTGTGGCAACTAACTGGGGGTGAAATTGATCTACACCAATAGTGCGAAACAAAGTCAATGGAAAAGAAAATCAGGCACGGTGTGAAACAGGCTGCTCATTTTATGCTATTGGCGTAGACCATTTTCACCCCTATTATCTTTTCAATTCAAATTCTCCATCCTTTCTTTATATTTCTTACTTCCAAGTTCTTCCTTCCCTTTCAAACACTTCATGTGATTCTGCATCTATGGCATGCCATGATGATCAATGACCAGTATAGCCTGATTGGCCACCAAGATATTACCAACCATTACTGGAGGATCTGGCAATGACCATGGGGACCTGTCTTCAGTCTGAGTCAGAGGAGATGCAGAGTTGCATCATCTGCCAGGTCACCTGCAGTTACCACGTAGCTTAGAACTGGTGCATGCAGTGATGATAATTCTCAGCTGTAGCCTGAAAAATTACTGCACTGCCTTGCAAACAAACTGCAATGCTGACTTCTGGGGATGGTACCGTGCAGTGGCATAGAGGGAAACCTTGCTCACAAGCACCTCATGCAGCATCAGCTTGACTTTTGCAGCCATCAAACAGCGGGTCGAGCACTCGGCTACTCCATCACTTATTTGCAGACTTGTGTCTGCACCTAGGATTTTCTTTCCATTTGTTCTTTCCAGCCTCTTCTTGGTGCTGAGCCCCTACAGCCTTGCCAAGGATGGTTGAAATACCTTCTGAGGCTCTCTAAGAGCTTTCAGAATTGTTGTCCCACTATAGTAAGGCTTCTCTTTAATTGTCCCTAACCTTTTAAATTTGTCTTGCATGTAATTTTCTTCCCACCAAAAGGAGGAAAGTCTAGCCTATATATTCCACAAAGCCAGTGGTTTTATGCCCTTAGCCAGCTTTTGTCATTGTACTAAAGAACAAGGAAGCTACTAGCTGCACATACATAATCTCTAAACTAGGGAGGACCTGGTCGAGCAGAGGAAAGTTCCATAATCCAAAATTGAGTAAATTTAGGAAGGTATCTTCAAATCATATAGCCAAATTTCAAGATTATAAAGTGATTATGGTGACATGCAGGCCCAGAGTAAAAGTAAAGTTAGAATTTGTCCCTTAGCCAGGCCGAGAACAAAGGAATGAAAACCACAGCTGGACCAAAGCCAGGATTGGCCATCTGAGCCCAGAAGAGGAGTTACGGTCACAGCAACAAGACTGAACCATGGATTAACTGCACAGTTAATTCTATTGTGTGTGTGTGGGGGGGGGGGCGGAGAGAGGAGCAGGGGAGAGAGATGTTATAAATGAAAGGAATGTACTGTGTTGTTTCAGGCAAGCTGGTTGACTGGTTCATTTTGTTTTGCCGGATCTGCTGCTGGATCTGAATTTGGGATATTAACGTTGTAGTCCAAGTCGTTTAGTCTAATTTTTACATATTGATGGTAAAATTACCCCATTCTTATTGCAGGGCAGTTTCAACAGCAGGAGGAAGAAAGCCAATTCTGCAGCTGCCAAAAATCATGTTTGCCAGACTCGGTGCCTCCTCCCCCACCTCAAGGGCAATCAAAGCAATTTTAAAAAGAACTTTATGACATTCTGGCTCCTCAGTACCATACAGTTATTGGGTACAAGTACAAAAAAAACACAGAACCTTTTGAACAAAAACTGTATAGAACACGTAGATTACTGATGCATGCAGACATGTAAAAACAATTATTATTATAGATGGACTGGGATATCTTAAAAATTGTGCTGATTAAGGTAGGAGCAGGACTGAACAGTCTCTTGAGGCTACGAGGAGGCATTCATCTACCGTGGGCTTTACCTTCACGAATGCTTTTGGTTAATTGGGAACCCGACACATGGGAACCCATCACCATATTTAAATGCTTCCAACTTGTACTATTTCTATTTGCTGGAATACTTGTGCTTGCCCAATGAGAACATATCTAACTTATTCAAGGCCAGAGAGTTTAGCAGCAGGTTGGCTGAGGCAACCCCAAAAGTGCAAGGGTATCATTGCAATTTACCCAGCTGAAACTGTGCAGCTGGCCAGTACAGAGCACTGGTAATCTTTCTACTGCTTTCCAAGCTAGGACCATCCTACCCGTTAACAGCATTGAGTTGCAGTGTTATTTGCGGCCAACTGGGAAGAATTCCAGCCACTAGTGACACATCTGCTCCTCCTGGTTTCAGTCATGAGCCTTTTGATTTTCCGTCACAGTTGTGCTCAGTATTTGAGCTTCAAAATATTGTGCCACTCCTTGGCAATTCAATAGAGAAGCCAAGTTGAGCTCGTACCACTCCTGACTTAAACATTTAATCATTTATTTCAGCCAGGTTCTTTCTACCAACTTGGAAAAATGCAAATACATTAGCCCCGATTTTAACCTAACCAGCCCAGCAGCAACGGTTTGGTTCTTGTTGGATGGCCATTTTGCACCCTGCTCAATTTCTCCCCCTATTGATTTCCCACTCAAGGCTCCAAGTAAATATTGCAATTGTGTCCGATGATGTCTTTTATAAAAAAGGACCCCACCGACTTTGGGTGGATTTTCTTGTGGTAAAAGTCCCAGCACGTCAGCTCCAGGGCAGGTTAGTGACCTGGGGGATATTAACTGCCCACCCACCCATTTTATGCCAAACTTGTGGGGTTAAAGTCACTCCCTTGCTTTCTGGGCTCGTACATAAAGAATGGGCAATTGGCCATGGCATCATAGCATACACTATCCCCACCTGAGTCAGCTCCTTCATAACAGGAGGAGGAAAAACAGAAGAAAAACCCTCTCCGTTGCATCTTCTTCCATCCAATTTCCCAGCTGAATTGCAATTTGAAAATCCCATTTTAGATTCTAACATTGCACCTGTCTTAACATCATAAATCAAGCCTAGATGGGCTTTATAATAGAAAACCAAAGCAGCAGCAGGGGAAGACATCTGCTGAAGTTTTTAACACACAACAGATTATCAGACATCTGTATTGGTACTCTCTCTGGAAGTAGAAATGGCATTTGATTGGATGACATTGGAGTCTCTCATTGCAACACTGTAAATTTAATTTGGGGCACAGTTTATTCGAAAACTCCAAATACTGCATCATCACTTAAAACTGCGAGCTCTGTTCAGTTGAATAGCTACTTCCTTATTTGATCTTCACAAAGAGACCAGGCAGCTATGTGGTTATTCATTTTGACCCTTTATTACTGTTGGTAAAATTGACGATGTCCTTGGTAGTTGCAATGATTATATTCCATTTTATGCAGATAATGGCTCGAATTTTGCGATCCGCTGCGAAGTGACAGCGCTCGCCACTGTCTAGTGATCTCTGTGGCATCGATTTCAACTTTCCCGATGTTAATTTCATTCTGCCACCAACTCTAGAGGATCTCCAGCGTCCAGCAACAATGATATCGCCAAGCAGGCTAAGCAGCCAATTCCATTGAAGAATTCTCACAAACAGCAAACCAGGAAGTAAAATGCACTGGTTATCCTTCACTTTTTATAATTTTTACAGAGAACGAAATAAAGATTGGGACATACACATGTGATTAAGGTAGAAGCTGAAATATCATCAACAAACTTTAACCTTATGGAATTTTTATCTTAATGGAAATTCCACCAATATAAAATTAGTTGTTTTAGGCCAGAGAGGTTGTTCGGCAGTAGTTATGACTTAGTACGTAGTTAAAAACCCAGTTACACCTCCTTTAACAAGGCTTAACTTTTTCGGGGATTTTTTAATAGCGATATTTCAGCGTAAAAGCAGAAGTTCATGTCAGTTCAGTTGATATCTAAAGATTGCCATCTGCGGGGTCTTCAACAGCACGCCCTGTGGAGGAGCAGGGTATCACTGACAGCAACTTCTGGGTTTCTGCGTTTAACTGCACTTGTGCAGACGCCAGAAGTTGCTTCAGTTTCACAGAGTAATGACAGCGAATGGTGACAGTTTCACTATCATTACAACCGCAAAATCTGTACCTGTGTCATTTAACCCTGTGAAATCTTTCCTTATTTTACCTACAGGGGACTATGATAAATGCTTATTTGCAAAAGTCGTAACAACAAAACTGATGCTCCTTCATGCACAAGACACTCACCCTGGCTGGCCTCCCATTTTGCACCTTCAGTAAACTCGAGCTCATCCAAAACTCTGCTGCCCATATCCTAACTCGCACCTGTAATGTATATACCTTTAAGTGGGGAACTATCTTTTACAGTTCATGTATACTGTAGTACCAGCAGTGACCACACCTGTATATAGCCCTGAGTAGTAATCTGTACAGATCAGTTCCACTGTGTGCCACGTTGAGTAAACACATGTTGTACCGTTCTCCGCAGTCTGTGTCTTATTATACCCGGACACAACATTGGCGATGAGGCAAGTTCGAACCTACCTGAAACTCTGCATCACCTCCTGGGGATTCATTCCTGGAGATCAGTGGATTGGAGGTCAAGGCCAGAGACTCGGGCGTCGACCACAGGCAACTGCCCAGTTATCCAGCAGAGACCCGAGAATTGCGGGGGGGGCTGTCGAGAGACAGGCTTGGCTTTCCAGTCGAGGTGGTCCAGCGAAACGGGCTGGCAACAGGTATTGCGCAGACCCTTCCCAGACAGCGGCGGGCTTGAGCCCGACCGAGCGGCACAGCAAAGGGCCGAGAAGCGTCGACAGGGGAGAGAGAGAGAGGGCAGAGCGCACAGGGCGCAGCCGGTGTTCAGGGGCCGAGCAGCGTCGGAGAGAGGGAGAGAGAGATGCGCAGAAACCCGCGAGGCGCCGCCATTGCCACGAGGACCGCCGAGAGCGGCATTGGCAGCAGCGCAGGAGAAGCGCGCGAAACCTACAGGGCGCCGCCATTGCCACGAGAACCGCCGGGAGCGGCGTTGGCAGCAGCGGGGGAGGAAGGAAAGCGCGGGAGATGCCATTTTAAGCCATTGGGAGATGCCGTTTTAAAACACACCCAAAATGCCGAAGAGTGTCAGTATCACCGCATTTGACAATGCAATCGAAGATTGGACTACATATGTCGAACGAATAGAAGTGTACTGCAAGGCAAATGAGGTGTCAGATGATAAGAAAGCGTCGGTATTGTTAAATTTAATGGGTGCAAAGATGTATGGTTTATTACGAAATCTAGTAACCCCAACAAAGCCAATGGAAAAGAGTTTTGAAGACATAGTAACGATACTAAAGGAACATTTAAACCCCACACCGCTGCTGATAGCAGAAAGATTCAAGTTTCACAAACGGAACCAGCATAAGGATGAAAGCAATGCTGATTATTTAACAGAACTGCGCAAACTATCGAAACACTGCCAGTTTGGAGCGGGACTGGCAGATACCTTAAGGGACAAGTTTGTGTGTGGGCTTCAAAGTGAAGGAACCCAGAAACGGCTTTTATCTGAAAAGGACATTACGCTGGAAAAGGCTTTCAGCATTGCGGTATCATATGAAGCAGCAGCACGGGGCGCTGCAGAGATACAACAGAGACCGCAAGAATATGGCACAAACGAAATGTCATATGGAACAGAGAAGTGCTATCGCTGCGGCAGAACAACACACGACCAGAATGATTGCTGGTTCAAAGACAAAGTGTGCAGACAGTGTGGAAAAGTAGGACACATAGCACGAGTCTGCAGGTCGGGAAAGAAAACCAGCAATAAGAAACCTACCAAAGAAAAGTACAAGAAGGTACATAAGATGACGGAGAATAGTTCAGACGAACAAAAGAGTGATAACGACTCCGAAAGTAGGGAACTGAGTTGTCTGAAACTACATAATGTGATCACAACGGAGGATCACCGAACCATTTGGGTCACTCTCAAGATAGCAGGAGTCCAGGTAAAGATGGAATTGGACACAGGATCAGCCCTAACAGTCATAAACCGACGGGACTATGAGCGGCTATTCTCACACATACCCTTGAGAGACACAAAAATTATTTTGAAGACGTACATGGGGCAAAAAGTCTACCCCAAAGGAAAAATAAGGGTGACCGTTATATATAACGGTAAGGAAACACCAAAACTAGACCTGTATGTATTACAAGATGGAGGACTACCATTACTGGGACGTGAATGGATCCGGAAAATACAACTGGATTGGCATTCCATACAGGCACTGACTGTGGCTGACAAAAAGGATGACGATGTCACACCTGGGCGACTGTCAAAGATCCTAACTGACGTGAAAGAAGTGTTCCAGCAAGGACTCTGAACACTAAAAGGCATGACAACGATGATTAAAATTGAAGAAAACGCAAGCCCAAAATTTTTTACGGCCAGACCGGTACCTTATGCGATCCGCCCAGCTGTCAAAGCAGAGCTGGAGAGTCTGGATCGTTCAGGTGAACTGTCCAAGGTAGGCTGGAGCGAGTGGGCTACACCCATCGTCCCTGTGATGAAAAAGTCGTTGAGCAGCATGCCTTGGGAACCAAGGAAGGTTCGCAACTGTGGGGACATTAAGGTAACAGTGAACCCGGTCCTTCACACCGTACAATATCCACTTCCGCGGATTGAAGATATTTTCGCCTCGCTATCTGGAGGGAAACACTTCACTAAGATTGATCTGGCCCAGGCGTATCTGCAAATGGAGGTAGAAGAAGCATCAAAAAAATACCTCACAATCAACACCCATAAAGGTCTCTACCAATACAACCGGCTGGTATTCGGGGTAGCATCAGCTCCGGCTATTTGGCAGAGAACAATGGAACAAGTCCTGCAAGGGATCCCAGGGACCCAGTGTTATTTGGACGACATCCTGGTCACGGGTGAAAATGACAGTGATCACCTTGCCAACCTGGAGCAGGTGCTCACTAGATTGCAGGAATATGGGCTCCGAGCTAACCGCCCAAATGCGAGTGTTTTAGAAAAAAGATCTCGTATTGAGGCCACGTTATCGATAAAGAGGGGTTACATAAGTCCCCAGAGAAGATTGAGGCAATAGTCAAGGCTCCAGCACCGGAAAATGTGTCACAACTGAGGTCGTTCCTCGGGCTGGTAAACTACTACCATAAGTTCTTGCCAAATTTGTCTACAATACTACACCCACTGAACAACCTAGTGCAAACTGGGGTGCCATGGAAGTGGAGTGACGAATGTAGACGAGCTTTTCAGAAGAGCAAAACATTAATCACATCGAAAGAGGTATTGGCCCATTACAACCCAGCATTACCAATTCGGTTGGCATGTGATGCGTCACCCTACGACATTGGAGCGGTGCTGTCACACAAATTCTCGGACGGCTCAGAGAGGCCAATAGCCTTTGCGTCACGATCACTAACCTCAGCCGAGCGTAACTACGCCCAGATTGACAGGGAGACCCTCAGCCTAGTGTGGGGAGTGAAAAAGTTCAATCACTATCTGCACGGGCAGAAATTCACCTTGCTGACGGATCACCAGCCTCTTGTCTCCATTTTTAATCCGAAGAAGGGCGTTCCGGTGATGACTGCACAACGACTACAAAGATGGTCACTTTTTCTAGGGGCGCACACTATGAGATTGAATATAAGGGCACGAAACAGCATGGAAATGCTGATGGGCTATCACGCCTGCCACTGCCTA
Organism: Somniosus microcephalus; assembly: GCF_052327205.1. NCBI lineage: Eukaryota > Metazoa > Chordata > Chondrichthyes > Squaliformes > Somniosidae > Somniosus > Somniosus microcephalus. Next base: position 87,624,992 of record NC_140992.1, on the reverse strand, counting down.
CTGCGGAGGAAGCACCAGCAGTGGATCCTGTCGAAATATTCCATTCAACTACAGTTGAATACCTACCGGTAACTAACGCTTGTATCGAAAAGGAAACCCGAAATGACCCGACACTGTCTCGGGTATATGATTTGACGGTGAAGGGATGGCCAGCACATGGCGACTCACTGTTGCCAGCATTCTCGACAAGGAGAGAACAGCTGTCAGTGTGCCAGGGGACTTTGATGTGTGGATCATGAGTGGTAATTCCACCCAAGTTAAGGGATAGAGTGCTCAATGAGCTTCATGAGGGTCATCTGGGAGGGGTAAAAATGAAAAGCCTAGCCAGGGCTTATGTGTGGTGGCCGGGAATCGATAAACAAATCGAGGACCTGACCAAGAGTTGCTCAGGATGCCAGAAAGTCCAAAATGCACCACCACAGGCCCCTCTACACCCATGGGAGTGGCCCTCATCTCCATGGCAATGGGTGCATATTGATTTTGCTGATCCATTCATGGACTGAATGTTTTTAATAGCCGTGGATGCGCACTCAAAATGGCCTGAGGTCATCAAAATGTCCTCCACCACCACGGAGAAAACTATTGCAGTCCTACGGACCATTTTTGCCAGGAATGGCTTGCCAGAACAGATTTGCTCCGACAACGGACCACAGTTTGTGTCCGAAGAGTTCCGGAGGTTCTTGAAGAAGAATGGGGTAAGGCATTACACATCTGCCCCGTATCATCCAGCCACAAATGGATTGGCTGAGAGGTTCGTACAAACCTTTAAGAAGGCAATAAAGGCTATGTACAATGACAATATTCCGCTGCAGCACAAGGTGGACAATTTCCTGTTCGCCTACCGGAATGCGACACATGCAGTCACCAACCAGTCCCCAGCCATGATGTTCTTTAACCGAAGGTTAAGATCTCGCCTGGATTTGCTCAGACCAAACGTACGAAGAGATGTTGAGAGTAAGCAATTCCAGCACATCCATGAGAAGCCAACAAGGAGCTTCAATGTAGGGCCACCAGTCTTGGCCCGAGACTACCGAACAGAAAAATGGCAGCCAGGAACGATATGCACACGGCAGGGCCCACTAATGTACACAGTGGACGTTGGGGAGAGCATCGTGAGACGCCATGCTGACCAGATCCTAGAGTCACAGGAACAAGTCAACCCCATGCCTCGCCCATACGTACCTGGTGATCAACCCGACGTACAGGTCGCATCTACCCCAGAAACAGTAGCATCGGAAACTGATGAACCAACCGACGATAGGGGGCCAGATTCGCCTCCGCACCAAGAGCAAGACACTCGGGAAAGGCGCTATCCAGAAAGGATCAGGAAGCCTCCCCAAAGACTGAATATATAAATAGACTATTTTCAGCTAATGTTGCATGTTAAAAGTGTTAATTGTAATTAGTTTGATATTTAATTGTTAAATGAGAGTTATGGTACTGTTAATCTAAAAGGGGAGGAATTGTAATGTATATACCTTTAAGTGGGGAACTCTCTTTTACAGCTCATGTATACTGTAGTACCGGCAGTGACTACACCTGTATATAGCCCTGAGTAGTAATCTGTACAGATCAGTTCCACTGTGAGCCACGTTGAGTAAACACTTGTTGTACCGTTCTCCGCAGTCTGTGTCTTATTATACCCGGACACAACAGCACCAAGTCCTGTTGACCCATCACCCCGTGCTCGCTGACCTACATTACCTCTAGGCCAGGCAATGCCTCGATTTTAAAATTCTCATCCTTGTTTTTAAATCCCTCTATGGCCTCGCCCCTCCCTACAGCTCCAGCCCTACAACCCTCCGAGATCTTTCTGCTCCTCCAATTCTTGACCCTTGTGTAGCCTCGATTTTTAAAATGCTCCACCATTGGCGGCCGTGCCTTCAGCTTTTGACACCCTAAGCTCTGTAATTCCCACCCATACCTCTCCGCCTCTCTACCTCTTTCTCCTCCTTTAAGACGCTCCTTAAAACCTACCTCTTTGAGCATGCTTTTTGTCACCTGTCCTAATATCTCCTTACGTGTCAAATTTTGTTTTATAACGCTCCTGTGAAGCACCTTGGGATGTTTTACTACTTTAACGGCACTATATAAATACAAGTTGTTGTCGTCAAGTTGAACTATCGTTTCTAGCGGGAAATCACAGGCCTCAATACTTACATACAAGAGTCCAGCTAGTTACCAATTTATTTTCATCTTTTAAATCAAATTTTCACCAAACATATTACAAACTGATGCCTTGTGACAATCAGACATCAATTGCTTCTATGCTTACCTCACAACCACTGCAGCTGAACTCTCATCCATGCCTCCAATATCTCCAGACTCCCTTCTCTAATGCTGTTTCCTACTGCCTGTAAGAATTCACAATAATTTACAGTTCTGAAGATTCATTTTTTTGATTAAAGAAACCCTGGGCGATGTGCTTTTAAATTTCCAGGGATAAAAATGGCTGTCACCACATGGCCGAAGACAAAGGACAATGCAATTGAATGCTATTAGCATTTGTTTGTATATCGAGTGGATACATCTAAACTGCAGAAGAGACTTTTGTACCTTGAATGGGAAACATTTAACATTTGAATGGATTTTAAATCACCCAGTACTGGACAATAGAGCAGTTGTATCTCCCTTTTGTTTCAGCCCAGGGAGCTCCGAAAATCACATTAACTCAGTCTAACCACTTTGAGTTAGCCTATCACAGCTTTCTCTTGTGTATTGGACCCTTTTGGGTGGGGAATTTTACACACAGCCCTTGCAAGGCAGAACGGCAGGGGCTCACCAGGTATAAAGATAAGGGCTGAGAAGCCAGCTCTCTCTCTTGACTTCCTGGGACCAGAGGTGAGCCTCTCTCTCTCTCTCTCTTACTTCGCTGGACCAAAGGTGAGCAGGGTGTTCTGACTCCTCAACAAGGCAACCTAGCAGGAGTTTGGGGTGGTGATTTAAGGGTATTGCTAAGATTGTTTAAATAACATTGTAGCCACTGTATCCCTCGTTTTCACCGTCTGCAACCCCCCTGTTAAGCTATTTTACTGTAATTACTGTGTTCGTGTGGGATAGTTTGATATTTTGATTGTAGTTTCTTTTAGTTAATAAAACTTGATTTTTTTTCTCTCATCCAAACTACGTGTCTGTTTTAATATCAATAATTATAAGCCCTGCAGTCAGAACTGGAAGGTGGGGTAGCGATTCAAAACCGCTGTTTTAAAATTGGTTTTATTTTAAAATTGGTCTGAGTGCAGGCAAAGGCTGCAAGACCAGGAAAATTACTTTAAACCAGTTTAAACCTTACATGCCCACCTACCAAAACTTTAACTCATTCAAAACTCTGCTGATCACTTCCTCTCCCACAGCCCACGTATCACCTTGAGTCTCAGCAATTTCCTCAGGCTTCTCTTCAAACATGTTGATTTCAAAATCCTTATCTACAAATTCCTCCAGATTTCACCCATTTGACCTCTGCAACCTCACATCCCAGCTTGAATCATCCATTCTTTTAATACTGACGTATTGCCAGTTTGGAACCGTACGGATCAGGTGAAGATCATAGTAGTGATTAGTTATTTTTTAAAGCACCACTTCTCTGTCATCACTACTGTTGACGACGCTTCAAAAGTACTTCATAAAGCACTTTGAGACGCCCAGTGGTCGTGAAAGGCGCCATATAAATGCAAGTCTTTCTTTCAGTTGTACTAGACCATGCCATAAGAGTGTAGGTGTTAGGTTATGTAATGCAGAGCCAACAATGGCCAGATTTCATATTAAAACAGCATATTAGAATTCATATAGTGTTCTCACTATGTCCAAAAATAGAAAACTCGACATGAGAAACCAACTTTGTAAAAAGTAAACATAGAAACATAGAAGATAGGAGCAGGAGTAGGCCATTTCGCCCCTCGAGCCTGCTCCGCCATTCAATGAGATCATGGCTGATCATCCAAATTCATTCCCTGTCCCGACCTTCTCCCCATGTCCCTTGATCCCTTTAGCCTTAAGAAATATATCTAACTCCTTCTTGAATATATTTAATGAATTGGCCTCAACTGCCTTCTGTGGTAGAGAATTCCACAGGTTCAGCACTCTCTGGGTGAAGAAATTCCTCCTCATCTCTGTCCTAAATGGCTTACCCCTTATCCTTAGACTGTGACCCCTGGTTCTGGACTCCCCGACCATCGGGAACATCCTTCCTGCATTTAGTCTGTCTAGTCCTGTTAGAATTTTATAAGTTTCAATGAGATCCCCTCTCATTCTTCTAAACTCCAGCAAGTATAAGCCCAATCAACCCAATCTCTCCTCATACGTCATTCCTGCCATCCCAGGTATCGGTCTGGTTAATCTTCGCTGCACTCCCTCCAAGGCAAGAACATCCTTCCTCAGATAAGGCGAACAAAACTGCACACAATACTCAAGATGTGGTCTCACCAAGACCCTGTACAACTGCAGCAAGACATCCTTGTTCCTGTACTCGAACCCTCTCGCTACAAAGGCCAACATACCATTTGCCTTCTTATCCGCCTGCTGCACCTGCATTCTTACCTTCAGCGACTGGTGCACAAGGACACCCAGGTCTCGTTGCACTTCCCCTTCTCCCAATCTATTGCCATTCAGATAATAATCTGCCTTCCTGTTTTTAGCACCAAAGTGGATAACCTCGCATTTATCCACATTATACTGCATCTGTCATGCATCTGCCCAGTCACCCAACCTGTCCAAATCATACTGGAGTTTCTCGGCATCCTCCTCACAGCACACATGCCCACCCAGCTTTGTGTCGTCTGCAAACTTGGAGATATTACATCTAGTTCCCTCGTCTAGATCATTAATATATATTGTGAACAGCTGGGGTCCTAGGACCGATCCCTGCGGTACCCCACTAGTCACTGCCTGGCACTTGGAAAAAGACCCGTTTATTCCAACCCTTTGCTTCCTGTCTGCCAACCAGTTCTCTATCCAAGTCAGTACCTTGCCCCCAATCCCATGTGCCTTAACTTTACACGCTAATCTCTTACGCGGGACTTTATCGAAAGCCTTCTGAAAGTCCAAATACACCACATCCACTGGTTCTCCCTTATCTATTTTACCAGTTACATCCACAAAAAATTCCAGAAGATTAGTCAAGCACGATTTACCTTTTGTAAATCCATGTTGACTTTGTCCAATCCCGTCACTGTTTTCCAAGTGCTCTGCTATTACATCTTTTATAATGGACTCTAGCATTTTCCCCACTATCGATGTCAGGCTTACTGGCCTGTAATTCCCCGTTTTCTCTCTACCACCTTTTTTGAATAGTGGGGTAACATTAGCTACCCTCCAATCCATGGGAACTGTTCCAGAGTCTATAGTATTTTGGAAGATGACCAGCAATGCATCTACTATTTCTAGGGCCACTTCCTTAATACCCTAGGATGTAGATTATCAGGCCCTGGGGATTTATCGGCCTTCAATCCCATCAATTTCCCTAAACACCATTTCGCTACAAATACTGATTTCTTTCAGTTCCTCCCTCTCATTAGACCCTATGTTCCCCGACATCTCTGGGAGGTTATTTGTGTCCTCCTTTGTGAAGACAGAACCAAAGTATGTATTTAATTGGTATGCCATTTCTTTGTTCCCCATTATAAATTCCACTGATTCTGACTGCAAGGGACCTACGCTTGACTTCACCAATCTTTTTCTCTTCACATATCTATAGAAGCTTTTACAGTCAGGTTTTATGTTCCCTGCAAGCTTACTCTGATACTCTATTTTCCCCCTCTTAATTAATCCCTTTGTCCTCCTTTCTTGAATCCTAAACTGCTCCCAATCCTCCGGTTTACTGCTTTTTCTGGCCAATTTATATGTCCTCTCCTTGGATCTTATGCTATCCCTAATTTCCCTTGTTAGGCACGGTTAATTCACCTTTTTTGTTTTATTTTTATGCCAAACAGGGATGAACAAATTCTGTACTTCATCCATGCGATCTTTAAATGTTTGCCATTGCCTATCCACCGTCAACCCTTTGAGTAACATTCCCCAATGAATCTACCCAACTCGCGCCTCATACCATCGTAGTTTCCTTTATTTTAATTCAGGACCCTAGTCTCTGAGTCAGCTACTTTACTCTTCATCTTAATGAAGAATTCTATCATATTATGATCGCTCTGCCCCAAGGGGCCTCACACAACAAGATTGCTAATTAATTCTTTCTCGTTACATAATACCCAGTCTAAGATGGCCTGATCTCTAGTTGGTTCCTCGACATATTGGTCCAGGAAACCATCCCGTATACACTTCAGGAATTCCTCCTCCACAGTATTGTTACTAATTTGGTTAGCCCAATCTATATGTAGATTAAAGTCACCCATGATAACTGCTGTGCCCTTATTGCACGCGTCTCTAATTTCCCATTTAATGCCATCCCCAACCTCCGCATTACTGTTTGGGTGTCTGTATACAACTCCCACCAACGTTTTCTGTCCCTTGGTATTTCTCAGCTCTACCCATACTGATTCTACATCACCAGAGCTAATATCCTTCCTTACAATTGTGTTAATCTCCTACCCCACCTCCTTTTCCTTTTTGCCTGTCTTTCCTGAATATTGAATACCACTGGATGTTGAGTTGCCAGCCCTGGTCACCCTGGAGCCATGTTTCCGTAATCCCAATCATATCATATCTGTTTACATCTATTTGCACAGCTAATTCATTCACCTTATTACGAATGCTCCTCGCATTAAGACACCAAGGCCTAGAAATTCAGTTGGCGCCGCGCCAGGGCTTTAGCGCCGGAAATTTAGCGCCAGCGCTAAGTCCCCCTGCGCGCGCCAAAAATTCAGTAGCGCCGCGCCCAAATGGCTACCGGCGCTACAGGAGGGTGTCAGCGCCTCGAAATGGGCGCTGACTGCCGCATTGCGGCGCAATTTCGGTGCTGCAGCACCCGATGCGGTGCGGCAGGCTGGGGAAGTGCAGGCCTCCTCCTTCAGTTAAGGAGGAGCTGCCTGCACCCGCCCGCTGGCCGTTGAAATCTTGAAAAAAATGAGCCCGGCACCTCGGAGAAGTGCCGGGCTCGCAGGCCAGACGCATCTGTTCCGCGGGGGGGGGTGGAGGAGTCCGGGGAGGGAGGTGCGGGCAGGCGGCCGGCGGGAAAGCGGCCGGCCGCCGCGCGACCTTAATGCGCCGGCGCTAACTCGCGTAGGACTCTGCTGAAACATCGTTAGTTGCGGCTGCCACGGGCGAGGCGGCCGCAACTCAATTTCGGCGTTGGGGCCCGTCACCACGGCAACCGGGACGCTGCGCACACCGATGACGTCATCGGTGCCGGCGCAGCGCAACCGGTCTAACGCCGATGGCAGGGCCCCAATGAATTTACAAACCGGCCATAACTCCGGCGCTAGGCCCTCTAGCGCCTCAAATGGGGCGCTAACCCTACTGAATTTTCAGCCCCAAGCCTTCAGGCTTGTTTTTTTAACACTCTTAGACCTTTTAGAATTATTATTTACTGTGGCCATGTTTGATTTAAACCCTTGATTATTCTGACTGCCACTTTTGCTTTTCTCCTTCCTGTCTTTTGCTTCTATCCTTGTTTCCCTTTCCTCTGTCTCCCTGCACAGGTTCCCAACCCCTTGCCATTTTAGTTTAAACCCTCCCCCACAGCACTAGCAAACACTCCCCGTAGGACATTGGTCCCAGTCCTGCTCAGATGCAAATCGTCCATTTTGTACTGGTCCCACCTCCCCTAGAACCGGTTCCAATGTCCCAGGAATTTGAATCCCTCCCCCTTGCACCATTCCTCTAGCCACGTATTCATCTGAAATATCCTTCTTTTTCTATTAAGAGAATAAATTAAATGTATTTACACCTAAATAGAAATAATTGACTAATGCAAATAGTCCAATAAAACTCTACACCATAATAGATAAGTCCAATGCTTGATTCTCACAAAGAGAGTAACTTCTAGGCTTCAATATCATAAAACGTGCAGCTTCTCCTCAAATACCCTGTGAGAATGACTAAATCGATTTATTGATGATCCAGTTTAGGGGATGTATGGTCCCTAGCTCAATTATGAGAGGCATAAATAAATGGCTTACAAGCTAAATTGTATCTACAAAAATGAGTTTCCACTCTGCTGGAAAAATGATGGGCATCATTTTAATCTTATTCCGCCCAATTTATTTGTGCTGAAAGGATAAAAATGTTGATGTCCCCTAATTAAAGTAGGATATTGATATATGATTATTGATATGAAAATGGACCGAATTCAGGCAGTGAGTGAGGTTCATTTCATTCATCGTATTTCTATATATAAACCCTTAAATTCATCCCTTATTGTTAAAGCATTACAACTTCCACCTGACCATATTGTTGCATTAATTCGAAGAGGAAACAGTGATTCACATTCAAGAAGCCAATGGTGACCTTACTTTTTATAGCATAGAATGAAGCACATTGGGCCAGATTTTACTGTAGCCGGTGAACGAATGGCACCCGCCATTTGTTAGACTTGACTTTGCCCATTTAATTTCCATGATACATTGCACTGGAAGTTGCTGTAAGTAGGAGATGGAAATGACACGGTGCTCGCTTCAGGACATCTGGGAACTGTGTGAACAGGGCATGCAATTGTGTATCTCCTTAACCAATCAGGTTGAAGTATTGTGAAGTGAACAACACAGATGCTGAACCAGGAAGTGTAAGTTAGAATAGTGAATTCAGTGTCAAATCAGGTACAGAAAGCAAGAGGGAAAGAAAGATTGGATTGAGAGAGAAAAAAAAAGTTAAAGAAAAAGTGAAAATAAATTACATTAAGGGGGAAAAATTCAGTATCGCCCCGTTTGGGGCACGATTATCAGCCAGGCGCAAAGTTTAGCGCCTAGCGCTAATTACCGCCTCCAACTGCAAACTTGGCTTTTATCGCCCCTGGAGGTGATTGGAGCGTTAAATCAGGCACTACACACCTCTCTTAAGATGCAAAGGCTGAGGAGCGAGGCACTAACTCAGAGCGAGTGCGCAGCGCAGGTGATGTCAGTTAGCGATGGAACACAGACACATTGGCGCTTAAAGGAAGGGTCGATCTTGCTCTCCAGCCACACCCTGCTCATTGGAGCCTTGAATCTCGGTCTGGAGAGACCTATGCCTAAATCTTCCAGCCAAGGACTATGGAAAAGGTGAGAGAACGAGCTCAGCGCTTCAGCAAGTGGGCCTTGGAGGCTCTGGTTGGCGAGGTGGAGCGCAGAAGACCTATACTCTACCCTGAGAGTGGCAGGAGGCCTTTGCCGCGCGAGTATAGAAGATTGTGGAGGGAGGTGGCTCAACACGTCTCCTCCAGGAGCATGGTGACCAGGACCCATACTCAATGTCGAAAAAATTTCAACGACCTCACTCGGGTCGCCAGGGTGAGTGGCTTTTTCTCAGTACCTCTCCATCCCTCCATCTCAACCTCACTCTATGGCCAGAGGGTCTTAAAACCCCAATGCCCAACACTCATCCAACACCTATGGCCCTCTCATGAAACACACACGCACATTCAACACTTTGCATACAGTAAGGGCTAATCACCTATGGGAGGCACATCAGGCAAGATCATGGCTGCATACAATAAGGGCTATTCACCTATGGGTGGCACATCAGGCAAGATCATGGCTGTATATTTACTCAGACGCCGTCCTTTTTCTTGCAGGCCAAGCTATCTCATAATAGGAGACAGCAGCAACGGACGGGTGGAGGGCAGCCTCAGCTGCAATCCCTCTGCGATCTTGAGGCGCGCGTCCACAGGATTGTGGCAAGCCAAGTGATCAGTCCCGTCGCCCCTGGAGAGGTCGACCCCGTTCAGGGCAGCAATGGTAAGGTCATCACCTTTTTGTCGTCTCTCCTTCCACTTGTCCCTCACAACACCAGCCTTTGACACTTTCAATCCAACTTACTAAATCGCTGCACTCATTCCTCCCTTACTGCCCCACTGTCCTGACGCTAAAGCCACTCTTGTACTTCCCTGCTTTCAGATGGTGATTCGCCAGCTGAGGAGACGGGCCCTCAAGCAGCCAGTGGGAGTGAAGCTGCAGGCGAGGAGGAAGAGCAAACCGGAGCATCAGCGCCACCCTCTCCCGAGGAAGCCCATGCCCACACTGGGAACACGCCTTCCCTGGAGGTGTGCAGGGGGGGAAGGGTCTGATGAGGGTGAAGCTCCAGGACCCAGCGCGCTGCAGCAACACGATGGGTATAGGGAAGCTCGGGGGCCTTCTCCCCGGAGGGAGAGTATGCCATCGAGTCCTGCTGCACTGGACGCAGAGGAGGAGCGGCTGATCACTGAAATGAACACCCAGGTGGTGGACATGCACACTGAGCTCATGGGTGCAATGGGAAGGGTGCCCGAATGCATTGAATCACTGGCAAGGAGTGTGGAGCACTTTGCTGTTGCACAGGCATATGCCACGCTAAAGTTTAGTGCTGCAATTCAGTCACTGGCTCCCATGATTCCACCTCAGACTGCTCTCATGCAGACTCAGACTGAGGCCACGCAAGCACTGACTGCTGCCATTGTTGCTGGTCCGGACACATTTCCCGGGGTCTCTCACCGCGCTGCAGCAAGCCAGCCACCTGTGCTCCAGCAGATTGCTCCGGATGCTGATGTGCTGCCCCGTGGGAGTGCCAGTGTGTTGGTCGAGCAGGGAGTTGCTGTCCTCTCTCAAGATGACAGCATTCCTGCTGTCACCACTGTCACTTCCCCATTGCACTTGCCACCACCTGTAGCCCAGACTGCTGCCGCCCATGCAGAGTTGGTGCAGTCTGCAGTCGGGTCCTCCAGGCCCAGAGCTGGTCAAGGCCGTCCATCAAGGGCATCTGCAGTCTCAGGTTCTGACAATCAGCAGCCTTCCAGCAGCCTTGCTGCAGCCACTGGGGCCCCATTATGGAGGAGCAGTAGGCTGGGAAGGGGGGAAGTGCGCAGGGGAAGGAGATCACCCTCGAAGGGCAAAAAGTAGGAGGTGTGACAAAATGTTGGTCAATTTTTTATTAAAGGCCGAGATTCATGTTTAAACTTTTGTTTAGTGTTTTGGACATTATCTCCAGGTTGTGAGAAGCAGTTATGTTAAAGACTTTTTTTTGTGTTTGTTCCTATTAGTTTGTCATGAAGAAATGACACACACAGAGTTTGTAAAATAAATAACTTTTTGCATTCAAAATGTATTGTTTAGTCTTTGGAATCATTGCTTTGTTGGCTGGCTTAGGGGTTGTGGTTGGTTTACATAGAAACATAGAAGATAGGAGCAGGAGTAGGCCATTCGGCCCCTCGAGCCTGCTCCGCCATTCAATGAGATCATGGCTGATCATCCAAATTCAGTACTTGGTCCCTGCTTTCTCCCCATACCCCTTGATCCCTTTAGCCTTAAGAAATATATCCAACTCCTTCTTGAATATATTTAATATGTATTGGCCTCTACTGCCTTCTGTGGTAGAGAATTCCATAGGTTCACCACTCTCTGGGTGAAGAAATTCCTCCTCATTTCTGTCCTAAATGGCCTACCCCTTATCCTTAGACTGTGATCCCTGGTTCTGGACTCCCCGACCATCGGGAACATCCTTCCTCAGATAAGGCGACCAAAACTGCAGACAACACTCAAGATGTGGCCTCACCAAGGCCCTATGCAACTGCAGCAAGACATCCTTGTTCCTGTACTCAAACCCTCTTGCTATGAAGGCCAACATACCATTTGCCTTCTTAACCGCCTGCTGCACCTGCATGCTTACCTTCAGCGACTGGTGCACAAGGACACCCAGGTCTCGTTGCACTTCCCCTTCTCCCAATCTATTGCCATTCAGATAATAATCTGCCTTCCTGTTTTTGCCACCAAAGTGGATAACTTCACATTTATCCACGTTATATTGCATCTGCCATGCTTCTGCCCAATCACCCAACCTGTCCAAATCATCCTGTAGATTCTCAGCATCCTCCTCACAGCACACACGCCCACCCAGCTTTGTGTCGTCTGCAAATTTGGAGATATTACATCTAGTTCCCTTTTCCAGATCATTAATATATATTGTGAATAGCTGGGGCCCAAGGACCGATCCCTGCAGTACCCTACTAGTCACTGCCTGCCATTCGGAAAAAGACCCGTTTATTCCAACTCTTTGCTTTCTGTCTGCCAACCAGTTCTCTATCCAAGTCAATACCTTGCCCCCAATCTCATGTGCCTTAACTTTACACGCTAATCTGTAGGGGGTTGGCGTGTGCGCCCAGTCAGCTTTACCTCTTTGAGCGGTTAGAATCGCTCCCACACTCCTGGGTTCTAGACACCGGACTTAGGTACAGGCGGCGATACAGAAAATCGAATAGACAAGTGGTTTGGTGTAAGAAAACCAAAATTTTATTAAAAGCAGAATACAACAATCTTAAGGTAAATCACTGGTATGAAAATACAGGCATAAACAATTACACTTATATGGGAATGGGGAACACACGGCACATCGAGGGAAAACAACTACATGAACAATCCCCTTATCCTTATCCCACCCCCTATACCTAACTAGATTAAGCTATGAGGGGCCAGGAATTCATGCTCACCAATCCAAAACCTGTTGCTTTAATGGTTGTGAGTTTTGAGGTCTGTTCTCCCTGTCCTTTGGGGTACCCCGTCGCCATGTGGTCTCAGGCCACGGCGCTCAAGTTGTTGATGCGAAGCACCCTCCTTTTCCTCAGCTACCGCCGCCGTCTCATCACAATGGGTTTTCTTCTTCTCCCTCGGGCGGTCGTCGGCGGTAATGTTACAGTCAGGGGTTGGTTGGTGGTTTTACCACTTAGATGATTTCACTACTCAAGCTTCGAACACCAGTTTATTCGTCGCGGGCGCTGCCACCCATGTTTAACGCCAGCTTATTCGCAATGTTCAAATGCCAACTTATTCTCACTGTCCATACATGCACTGCCAATTTCTTCACCAAACGCCAGCTTATAACTAGGCATTTGGTTTTTACCAATGCGTCTTTCGCTGCCCTTCTCTGCTCTTGTCGGTTTACCTTCTTCTTCATCTCGTCTCGTCTCATCTCGTCTGCCCCTTTGTGGCCTGTGTGTCCTGTGTGGCTTTAAGCTCGGATCTCGTTCTCCTCCCGCATTTGGCCCCGGTGTAATGGGCGTCCTTGGTTGTTGAGCAGTGCGGGGAGCGAGAAGAGAACCCGCCACGAGGCCAGGGCGTGAGTACAAGCGGCAGCAGGTCAAGGCCACAGGCAAGAGGTCAGAGTCAAGAGCCAAGAGAGCGGTTGCCTCTGATGGGCCTACAATTATACCCGTTCTTCAACTCCTTATCTGTGCGCCAAATCAGGTCAGTCCATTGTTTAACTTTTGGCGGGCTTGTTTAAATGATTACAACCATTTATTTTAACGACTTTTGGAGTGGTTGTCTCTGGGTCTAATGGCCCCGATGTCCTGGTTGTTTGTCATGGATAAGACCTAATTGTCCCCATCCTGACTTGATGGCTACTGTGAGCTGTTACCGATTAAACATGCAGAAAACTAATGGCCACGATTATAGGCCCATTCTAGCTCAATTGCATTCAAGTCGAATGAATGCATATTCTGTGTTTACTTTGTCTGGCTGGCTCCAGAGAGTCCTCTTTCACAGATTCCTGCATTTTAAGTTTTGTCTCCGGGCCTGCTTGTCTGCAGAGCCTTGCTTTTAAAATCATGTCAGTTTTGGTCACGAGGTAACAGAAGCCATTTTGGGTACACTGCTTTTAATAACTTATCCGAAACAGGGTCCCTTGATCCATAATTTGGGGAGTGCGGGAATTTTGAGAACCCTGGAACTTACAAATCTCTTATGCGGGACCTTATCGAAAGCCTTCTGAAAGTCCAAATACACCACATCCACTGGTTCTCCCTTATCAATTTTACCAGTTACATCCTCAATAAATTCCAGATTAGTCAAGCACGATTTACCTTTTGTAAATCCATGTTGACTTTGTCCGATCCTGTCACTGTTTTCCAAGTGCTCTGCTGTTACATCTTTTATAATGGACTCTAGCATTTTCCCCACTACCGATGTCAGGCTTACTGGCCTGTAATTCCCCGTTTTCTCTCTACCACCTTTTTTGAATAGTGGGGTAACATTAGCTACCCTCCAATCCATGGGTACTGTTCCAGATTCCATCGAATGTTGGAAGATGATCAGCAATGCATCTACTATTTCTAGGGCCACTTCCTTAAGTACCATAGGATGTAAATTATCAGGCCCTGGGGATATATCGGCCTTCAATCCCATCAATTTCCCTAACACCATTTCCCTACAAATACTGATTTCTTTCAGTTCCTCCCTTTCATCAGACCCTATGTTCCCCAACATCTCTGGGAGGTTATTTGTGTCCTCCTTTGTGAAGACAGAACCAAAATATGTATTTAATTGGACTGCCATTTCTTTGTTCCCTATTATAAATTCCCCTGATTCTGACTGCAAGGGACCTACGCTTGACTTCACCAATCTTTTTCTCTTCACATATCTATAAAAGCTTTTACAGTCAGTTTTTATGTTCCCTGCAAGCTTACTCTCATATTCTATTTACCCTTTCTTAATTAATCACTTTGTCCTCCTTTGTTGAATCCTAAACTGCTCCCAATCCTCCGGTTTACTGCTTTTTCTGGCCAATTTATATGTCCTCTCCTTGGATCTTATGCTATCCCTAATTTCCCTTGTTAGCCACGGTTGATTCACCTTTTTTGTTTTATTTTTATGCCAAACAGGGATGAACAAATTCTGTAGTTCATCCATGCGATCTTTAAATGTTTGCAACTGCCTATCCACCGTCAACTCTTTTAGTAACATTCCCCAATCCATCCGAGCCAACTCGCGCCTCAGACCATCGTAGTTTCCTTTATTTAAATTCAGGACCCTAGTCTCTCAGTCAAATACTTCATACTCCATCTTAATGAAGAATTCTATCACATTATGATCGCTCCGACCCAAGGGGCCTCATACAACAAGATTGCTAATTAATCCTTTCTCGTTACATAATACCCAGTCTAAGATGGCCTGATCTCTGGTTGGTTCCTCGACATATTGGTCCAGGAAACCATCCCGTAAACACTCCAGGAATTCCTCCTCCACAGTATTGTTACTAATTTGGTCAGCCCAATCTATATGTAAATTAAAGTCACCCATGATGACTGCTGTGCCCTTATTGCACGCTTCTCTAATTTCCTTTTTAATGCCATCCCCAACCTCCGCATTACTGTTTGGAGGTCGATATACCACTCCCACTAATGTTTTCTGCCCCTTGGTATTTCTCAGTTCTACCCATACAGATTCCACATCATCAGAGCTAATATCCTTCCTTACAATTGTGTTAATCCCTTCTTTAACCAGCAATGCTGCCCCACCTCCCTTTCCTTTATCCCTATCTTTCCTGAATATTGAATACCCCTGGATGTTGAGTTCCCAGCCTTGGCCACCCTGGAGCCATGTTTCCGTAATCCCAATCAAATATATTCGTTTACCTCTATTTGCGCAGCTAATTCATCCACCTTATTACAAATGCTCCACGCATTAAGACACAAAGCCTTCAGGCTTGTTTTTTTAATGCTCTTAGACATATTAGAATTATTATTTACTGTGGTCATGTTTGATTTAAACCGTTGATTTCTCTGACTGCCACTTTTGTTTTCCTCCTTCCTATCTTTTGCTTTTATCCTTGATTCCCTTTCCTCTGTCCCCCTGCTCAGGTTGCTAACCCCCTGCCATTTTAGTTTAAACCCTCCCCCAGAGCACTAGCAAACACTCCCCCTAGGACATTGGTCCTGGTCCTGCCCAGGTGCAAACTGTCCGGTTTGAACTAGTCCCACCTCCCCCAGAACCGGTTCCAAGGTCCCAGGAATTTGAATCCCTTCCCCTCGCACCATTCCCTAGCCATGTATTCATCTGAAATATCCTTCTATTTCTACTCTGACTAGCATGTGGCACTGGTAGCAATCCTGAGTTTACTACCTTTGAGGTCCTACTTTTTAATTTACCTCCTAACTCCCTATATTCAGCTTTTTGGACCTCATCCCATTTTTTACCTATATCGTTGGTACCTATATGCACCACGACAACTGGCTGTTCACCCTCCCCTTCCAAGATGTTCTGCAGCCACTCTGAGCCATCCTTGACCCTTGCACCAGGGAGGCAACACACCATCCTGGAGTCTCGTTTGCGGCCGCAGAAACGCCTATCTATTCCCCTTACAATAGAATCCCCTATTACTCTAGCTCTACCCCTCTTTTTCCTCCCGTCCTGTGCAGCAGAGCCACCCCTGGTGCCAGGAAGTTGGCTGCTGCTGCCTTCCTCTGATAAGCCATCCCCCCCAACAGTACTCAAAGTGGTGTATCTGTTTGAGAGGGGGATGTCCACAGGGGACCCCTGCACTACCTGCCTGTGCCTAGTACTCTGTCTGTTGGTCACCCGTTCCCTTTCTGCCTGTCCAACATTTGCCTGCGGTGTGACCAATTGATTAAACGTGCTATTCACGACGTCCTCAGCCTCGCGAATGGTCCAGTATGTATCCAATTGCAGCTCCAGCGCCGCAATGCGGTCTGCCAGTAGCTGCAGCTGGACACACTTCCTGCACACATGCAGGAGGACCATACCATGGTACCTGGCCGTCCTGCCATGACTTACCCTTTAATTAATTGCAATTAAATTAAATCAAATCAATCCCACCAATTACACTACAGTTAAATGGTATATTTAAGGGCCCTGGCTTACAAACAGTCCCCGCTACACCACAGAGACTTTAGAAACTATAAACCACAGAGTTAAAGTTTAAAAAGAGAGAAATACTCACCAACCAATCACTTACCTGCTTTCTGGTGATGTCACACTTCGATTACTTTTTACTTCTCTCCCTCTCTCTGAGTTTGGAGATTAGTAAGCCTACCTGAGCCTCGCCGCGCTTTAAGTACTTGCCGCCACCACCGAGATTCCCGCCGCCGCTCCGAAACTCCCGCCGCACTGAGGCCTACCTGAGCCTCCGCCGCGCTTTAAGTACTCGCCGCCGCCGAGATTCCCGCCGCTGCTCCCAAACTCCTGCCGCATGTTGTTCATCATGCCAGAAGCCATTTCCTCAGCAGGGGCCTAGAAGCGGCTTGCTATCAGCTGTTGACGGACGGCCCTTGCAGTTTCAACATTGTGGGCCTCCTTCCCGCCTCTTCTGCCTCCTCCTCCGGTGGTGCTCCAAGGCCTGGTGGCATTGGCTGTGACCTGAGGAATGCAAGGTTATGCAGCATGCAGCACACAACTATGAAGAAGGAGACTCGCTCAGGCGAGTACTGCAGGGCTCTTCCTGAGTGGTCCAGACAGCGGAACCGTTGCTTGAGCATGCCGATCGTCTGCTCAACGATGTTCCTGGTGGCGAGATGGCTCTCGTTGTACCGCAGCTCAGCAGGGGTGTTGGGGTTACGGAGCAGTGTCATCAGCCAGGTGCACAGTGGATAACCCTTGTCCCTGAGGAGCCAACCACTTGGCTGATGTGGTGCCTGGAAAAGTTCTGCCACAGCAGTCTGGTGCAGGATGAATGCATCGTGGCTGCTGCCAGGATAGCAAGCATTGACAGCGAGTATCAGCTGTCTGTGGTCACAGACCAACTGGACGTTTAAGGAGTGGGCATGCATGCAGTCAATGGCGCCCTGCACCCATGGGGAAGCCCGCTATCCTCGCAAAGCCCAATGTGCATTCATGCTGTTTGGCCCGGGTCATCGGGAAAGAGATATACTGGCGTCTTCTTTTATAGGGGGCATTTGTGACCTGACGGATGAAGCAATGGACCGAGAACTGGGAGATATTGGCGATGTCCCCAGTAGCTGCTTGAAAGGAGCCGGTGGCATAAAAGTTAAGAGCCACTGTGATCTTCACTGCCACCGACAGAGATGTCCTGGTCCTCAATAGAGGCTGCAGATTTGGCTGCAGCAGGTGGCAGAGCTCAGTGACCACCTCCTTGCTGAAGCGCAGCCTGCACAAACACTGTTCCTCAGGCAAATTAATGGAGAATTGTTGGTGAAATACCCTGGGAGGGTAAGGTCTCCTATACAGAGGCCTGTTGGCCCTCCTCCATCTGGCCAAGATTGCCACTCTCTCTCTGCATCTCTGTTGCCTCTGAATCTGCAGGCGCAGGAGGACGGCCAGAATCAGTGCAGCCCCCACAGTCTCTTGGCAATCAAAGTAATGAAGGTCAAAAACAAAAGTACCTGCAAAGTGATGTTCAGTAGCCAAAACTACTTCGCACAGCGTTGACTCTATGCAGAAGTCTCTCCTTCTCTCTGTCAGAATGAGTGGTGCAAAAATGTCTACCACAGAAAAAGCCAGGAAGAGGCCGCCTTTAAATAGTGCCCCCCACCCCCCCACCCCAGCCCCACACCGACTGGGAAACATTCCAGTCTACCTGTTGTTGCTTGCGCCAGGCGGAAAGGAGGGGGATGCCACTCAATATCCGGTCCGGGGCGCCACAAGGGCGTCGCATGCTCAAATGACATCAAGATCTGCGGGCGCAGGAGATCGGGGCGGTATTGTTTAGTGCCGCCGCAAAATGATTGGTCAATTTCGCGAGCGGCGCAGACATTGCCGTGCCCAGGTGCTAGTTGCTGTGCGCCCCATTAGCGCCCTCTTGAGGCGATAACGGGAGGTGCAAACCAACTGAATTTTTCCCCCTAAATCTCCAAACACAATTAAAAGCTGAAAGAATGAGACTCTACACTTGTAAAAGTAAATTTTCATTGCCAGAGAGGTTGTTTGGCAATAATTAAGACTTATCACACCATTAAAAAGGATACTTAGACTGAAATGGACAAGACTTAACTTTCTGTGGCGAGTTTAGTTCATATCTACCATGCAAATACAGGTATTTCAATGCATTTCAATGGTGAACCAGGTACCTAAATAATGTTGAGTGCTGTTAGCCTCACTGTTATTTTGACAGTGAATTCTGGCCCATTGTATATATTACAAAATTAGCTCAAATTTGGAATCTTCCATACAGTATTGTGAAAAGAATCAAAATGGTAACTCCCTCGTACCTAAAACCATTGATTCTCTGACATATTGATTTGTAGAGATCTAGAGGCAGTTTAAATGGAAAATACTTTGACAAACATAGATATGCAAGAGGTACCATACAATCTCTATCAATATTTAACATAGACTTATGCAAGATACCAGGCTATGTTTATACTGATTAATGTTTAATTTTCTGATTCAATCTAAAATATTATAATGCATAAAAAATCTCATAATAACCTGATTTATTTTAATATGAATAAGATTTGTGCGATTATACTAAGAAACTGAACATTTCAGAGTTTCTTAACCTAACTGTTAGGAGTGGTATCAAAGTAATTACACATTTGTACCACTTTCTGCAAATAATAATATATAGCATTTCTTCAATGCTAAAACAATATTGAACATATGAGTATTTCAAAGGATGAAAGGTTGATATTTAGCACAATATACACACTGAACAGCTTTATTCCATGCCCCTATATTTCTCCGGCCTGCTATTCATTTTCTTTTTAATGCAGAACTCCTGATGGACATTTGGAGTATTTATTTTATAAAATATTATTGGCCCAGAAATCCAGGTTGGAGGCTTCCCGCGGGTGCAAGCCTTCGACCTGCACTTAGCTTGCGCGCCGGCCATTGAACTGTGGGCCCGCGTGGGATTCCGATCCTGGGCCTCCTCCAACTGCCGGCGCGCACTGCTTGCGTATCCCAGGGGCGCAGTTAGTTCGAAGCGTCCCCTGGGATCACGTGGGCCATGGAGAGCCAATGGTAGCAGGGAATGCTTCATTCATAAATTTGACAGGAAGAGCTGTCAAACCTATAAATACTATAAGCCCCAAAACATAACTAAAACTTCAAATACATTTTTTTTAAATCACATTTTTAAAATAACTATAAAGTACATGAAATAACTATTTTAAACAATAATTTAAATTTTTGAAAAAATTAATTACATTTTCTAACGGGGCTAAAAATAAACTTACCTTTCTTTAAAGTATTTAAAAATAATAAACCTGTGGAAAAAATGTTTTAATTTTAATTAATTCACCACTTACCTTGTTAAAAGCAGGCCTTGCGCCTGCTTTTTAAAAGTGTAACTGCTGGAGACTTAACCTCCCAGAGAACCCTGCAAAAAAAATGTAAATTTGATGCGCACACACTGCCTCTCCGGCGCACGCGTTACACCTGTCAACCCCTTCTTTCAAGGGAACGGAAGTTCCGGTTTCCCACGCATGCGCAGTACATGCACGAAACCGGCACTTTCGTTGGGCCTACGCGTGAGTACCCCGTGCGTACTCATGCGTGGGAACCCGAATTTCTGGGCCATTGTAAGTTCAGTACTAGTGTAAAATTACACAGAGCTTGGGTTCATAAATTCCTGCCGACAATTTCACACAAGGTGAGTATTTTGATATCTTAGTTTTCTTGTTATAGGCAGTAAGATTGAATAGCTTGCTTGGCTGAATGCTGTACTTGGAGCCAGAAAGTCTTGCTTCAAACTCTAGCAGGGTTCACTTTGTATTTCATTTTCCCCAAGATGGATAAATAAGTCCAATGTCTTAGGATGTGGACATTAAACAAGAGAAATCACAGGGCAAAAGCACTGCTTGCCACTTTGTGAAGTATCTCCTGGTTGTTTGGCAATAAAACAGAGATCAATGCTGCATCTATTAGGCACTTTGTGCATTATGGAGACTGATTTCCGACGTATTCTCAGTGCCACTCTTGTACCTCAGAGTGGCTAGTTACACAGCAGCATTAGCAGAATTCTGACACGAGCTCTCTAACCAGTGTTGTTATTAGCCAGTGTAGGAGCATGGGTAAAACGTAAGAAAATGACTTTCAAATCAGTTATGTTCAGGTAGGTTTAATCAACTGGTTACTAAGCATTATAATTGTCATTGACATCCTTTCCTGTCTTAATATTTCACCCATTTCTGTCTGATCTTTTTTGATTGAACACTGTTTGCTCATGAAAAATATTTGCAGGGCTACAGGGAAAGGGCAGGGGAGTGGGACTAGCTGAGAGTCGTCACGGGCTCGACGGGCCGAATGGCCTTTTTCCGTGCTGTAACCATTCTACGACATCATCTGGACAACAGTCTTGGAAGGGTTATTGACTGCCAATGTAAGGAAGCCAAATTGACAATCACAGCTGATACTGAATCATCTGTGGATTTATGACCACTGCTAATGATGATTCAGCTCCCTGACAGTTGACCTCAGTAACTCTTTCAGGTCAGTGCTTCCTATTATTTCCTCAGCATTCACTGTTAAATAGACAGCAATGGAGCTAAACCAAGAATGCTGATCAGGTTTCTTTGTAACCACTTAACTCATTTTCTTTTACTCACCAATTTTCTCCATAAATATGCTTCCATCCTGAAGGTGTTTATTCTTGCCATGGTATCTTTGTCAGTGTGAATCTAACAGCTCCAGAGAGATGTGACTTTGCTTCATTAGGTTCAGCCGAAACTATCTGGGTTCAAGTGCATCAGGCTCATGGTCAAATATTAATTATTGCTAATTGTTAGAGGCCCCCAGGTCAGACATGTGAACATGATGAGTTACTATGGAAACAGATCCCTACTATTTTCATTGGCCAATTAGCATGACACCCCCAGTGTCATCAAACAAAATAAAATTAATCTGACAAACATGTCCCCTTTTTAAGGGACACAAACAATAAACAACAACTCATTAATAAAAAAGGAAACGTCAAATTAAATCATAATATTGTCTCTCATGTCAACTATTCACTCCAGTCCCTCCGGCGCCCACCAGTTGCGGAAAGCCTCAAGCATATCGGTGGACACCGTGTGCTCTCTCTCTAGGACCACCCAGGTATGGACATTGCCGTCAAAGAGAAGCAGGTGGCCAGAGCAAACACCCTTGGAGCCGTGGATGGCCACCTTGGCCAGGCCCAGGAGCAGACCTACGAGGAGGTCCACTGACTTGCCCACCCACCCCCACACCAGGTGGCCAAAGATCAGGAGCATGGAACTGAAGTGCAGCCAGAAATTGAGAAGTAGCCCCTTCAAATAATGGAACATGGGCTACAACCTCTCACATTCCACATAAATGTGAAACATAGACTCATCCAGGCCGCAAAAGTGAAACAGAGTTCTAAAAGCCTCCAAAGCATGCCTATTTTGAGTTGACACTGGGTTTCTCTGGTGTTATCAATAGAAAAACAATTCTACAAGTGCCCCCTCTGTGAGAAACCACAACTAACATGGTAATTTAAACATAAAGTCCAACCAAACAAAAAGCAAACATAAATCTAAACTATAATAGTATTATTGGGATATTCTTTTACAGGCACCACAGTATCACGCTCAGTGGCCAATATTCATACATCAGCCACAATCGGGTGTGCCACCTGACAGCAGAGTTAATAGTGGTATTTTATCCAAGATCTGCATGATAATTTATAATTGCACAATAGGTGGGCATAGTTTTTTAAAAAAGCCAAAAAAATGCTGAAGAAGCATAAGGGTAGCGTTTTTGCTTTGGGCTCAATCAGGAAGTTGCACCTAAAATGCATTTGAAATTGCGCTGGTTAGGTTACACTTCAAGTTTCCACTAAAATTAATTTGCATAATCACAAACATAAAATCTTCCATGAATATTGCAATCGGGCAGTGTAATCTATATTAATGACCTAGGTGAAGGGACTGAGTGTAACGTATTCAAGTTTGCTGATGATACAAAGCCAGGTAGGACAGTAAGGGGTACTGCAGGGATCGGTGCTAGGACCCCAGTTATTCACAATATATATTAATGATCTAGACGAGGGAACTAGATGTAATATCTCCAAGTTTGCAGACGACACAAAGCTGGGTGGGCGTGTGTGCTGTGAGGAGGATGCCGAGAAACTCCAGTATGATTTGGACAGGTTGGGTGATTGGGCAGAAGCATGGCAGATGCAGTATAATGTGGATAAATGCGAGGTTATCCACTTTGGTGGCAAAAACAGGAAGGCAGATTAATATCTGAACGGCAATAGATTGGGAGAAGGGGAAGTGCAACGAGACCTGGGTTTCCTTGTGCACCAGTCGCTGAAGGTAAGCATGCAGGTGCAGCAGGCGGTTAAGAAGGCAAATGGTATGTTGGCCTTCATAGCGAGAGGGTTCGAGTACAGGAGCAAGGATGTCTTGCTGCAGTTGTACAGGGTCTTGGTGAGACCACACCTTGAGTATTGTGTGCAGTTTTGGTCGCCTTATCTGAGGAAGGATGTTCTTGCCATGGAGGGAGTGCAGCGAAGATTCACCAGACTGATACCTGGGATGGCAGGAATGATGTATGAGGAGAGATTGGGTCGATTGGGCTTATACTCGCTGGAGTTTAGAAGAATGAGAGGGGATCTCATTGAAACTTATAAAATTCTAACAGGACTAGACAGACTAAATGCAGGAAGGATGTTCCCGATGGTCGGGGAGTCCAGAACCAGGGGTCACAGTCTAAGGATAAGGGGTAAGCCATTTAGGACAGAGATGAGGAGGAATTTCTTCACCCAGCGAGTGGTGAACCTGTGGAATTCTCTACCACAGAAGGCAGTGGAGGCCAATTCATTAAATATATTCAAGAAGGAGTTAGATATATTTTTTAAGGCTAAAGGGATCAAGGGATATGGGGAGAAGGCTGGGACAGGGTACTGAATTTGGATGATCAGCCATGCTCTCATTGAATGGCGGAGCAGGCTCGAGGGGCCGAATGGCCTACTCCTGCTCCTATCTTCTATGTTTCTATGTAAGCTGTGAGGAGAGCACAAAGGGCTGGATTTTACCAGCCCTGAGGAGGCGGGTTTGGGGGCGGGACTGCTGGGAAAGTCAAAAACAATGGGAGCAGGTCCGACTCCTAGCGACGGGAAGAGGAGTATAGCCACTTAACTGCCTGTTAACAGGTAGTTAACAGGCAGTTAAGAGGCTTTTTCCAATTTTTAGACTTCTCCTGCAGGCTTCCCAACATCAGGGAACCCCACCAGGGTAAATGAGGCGTGTTGTGGGTCTGTTGTTATATTGGTGTATAGATGACAGCTGCAGAAGTGGTGTGAAGGATGCAATGGGACACTGGTGAGTATCAGAGGTAAGGAAATGTTGGGAAAGTCATTTTTAATGTGTTTAGATTTTTCTGTAGGTGACAAGCTTTGAAGTGTTTGTGTGGCCTCACCTCAATGGGAGAAGTGACAGATCGCTTCTGTACCCTCACCTGCAGCTGCCACCTGTTTCATCCTAAGGAGAGAGTCACTGGAGAGCCTGGGTACAAGGGCTCACCCTTGTACAGTGATTGTCAGTGTTTGACAGCACCTCAATGCTGTCAAACACTGTCAAATCATCTGTCAAAAATTTATCGTTCATGTGCCTTTAAGAAAACCGGCAGATGAAGCGTCATCAACTGACATCATCTGACATCGACTTTCCCTTAATTTGCCAGCAAGCCCGCAGGGTGGGCTTAACAAGGCCAACCAGGGGAAAATAGCGTCTGTGCATCGGACGTCACTGGGGGCGGGACTAGAACCCGGAAGGCAGCAGTCCCGCCCCCAACGTGTCTCAGTGAGTAAAATCCAGCCCAAAGAGCCTGCAAAGGGATATAGATAGAGTAAGTGAGTGGGCAGTAAGGTGGAGTATAATGTAGGGAAATGTGAGGTTATTCACTTTGGTAGGAAGAATTGAAAAACAGAATATTTTTTAAATGGTGGGAAACTTTCAAATGTTGGTGTTCAGAGAGATTTGGGTGTCTTCGTGCAAGAAACACAGAAAGCTAGCATGCAGGTACAGCAAGCAATAAGGAAGGCAAAAGGTATGTTGGCCTTTATTGCAAGGGGGTTGGAGTATAGGAATAAGGAAGTCTTGCTACAATTGTACAGGGCCTTGGTGAGACCACACCTGGAGTATTGTGCACAGTTTTGGTCTCCTTATCTAAGGAAGGATATACTTGCCTTGGAGGCGGTGCAACGGAGGTTCACTAGATTGATTCCTGGGATGAGAGGGCTGTCCTATGATGAGATTGTGTAGAATGGGCCTATATTCTCTGGAGTTTAGAAGAATGAGCGGTGATCTCATTGAAACATACAAGATTCTGAAGGGGATTGAAATGGTAGATGCTGACAGGTTGTTTCTCCTGCCTAGAGTGTTTAGAACTAGGAGGTATAGTCTCAGGATAAGGGGTAGGTCATTTAAGACTGAGATGAGGAAGAATTTCTTCACTCAGAGGGTTGTTCATCTTTGGAATTCTCTGCCCCAGCAGGCTGTGAATGCTGAGTCTTTGAGTATATTCAAGGCTGAGATAGAGAGATTTTTGGACTCTAGGGGAATCAAGGGATATAGGGGGAGAAATTCAGTATAGCCCCGTTTGGGGTGCTAACTTCACCGGGGTGCCCCGGAAAAATTAGCGCCCCCATGCCGGAAATTGGTCGGTTGTGCCCCAAAGGGAATCAGGGCGCTACTGGAGGCGCCCCGCCTCCCTCTTGGGGCGCTGCGAGTGAATATCGTGGCGCTACGTGCCACAGCGCCACACGCTGCGGCACGTTGTGCTGCGGTATTGCAGGCCTTCCTCCCCTTCTTAAAGGGGAGAGGCCTTGTGCAGCGCGATCTGGGGCCCAGTTGGGCCCCCGGGGATCGGGAGTGCAGGCAAAAGAGTACGGCACCCAAGAGAAGTGCCAGGCTCTTGGAGCACAGCTGGCACTCCGCGGGGTGGGGGGGGGTTCCAGAGGCCGGGGATGGGAGCGCAGGCAGGTGCTGGCAGGCGGCCAACAACAAAAATGGCCGCCCCACACCTCGTCTTTAATTTGCGCCTCCCCGGCCGCAGGTACGCCACCCTGACCCTGTCGGACATAGCGTCCGGCGGTAAATCTGGGGGCGCTCCCGAAGATCACGGCCAGGGTGTGAGCGGGACGCTGCGCACACCGATGACATCATCGCCAGCGGCGCAGCGCTAACGGTTCGCGCCACCATTAACCTCCAGCTGAATTTGGCGGAAGGCGTGGGCAGTGCCGCGCCCGGGCGCTAGTTGGTTTGCGCCCCACTTAGCGCCCTCTTAAGGCGCTATCGGGTGGCACAACCAACTGAATTGTTCCCCCATCGAGATTGGGCGGGAAAGTGGAGTTGAGGTCGATGATCAGCCATGATCTTATTGAATGGCGGAGTAGGCTCGAGGGGCCATATGGCCATACCTGCTCTTACTTCTTATGTTCTTATGTAATAGAATGTACTTGTTTCTTTTTTTTCCATTAAACAGTATTCCTTGATGTATTTAAGAGTGGTAATCTGGAACAGTTTTATTAATACAGTTGAAAATGGGTTTACCACCAAAAATAAGCATTTTTAATAAGAGTGTCCAGTCTTCTGCTGATGAGTAAGCTGATTTAAAATCACTGAATATGACTTAAAAAACACTATACTGAATCATTTAATAGTTTCATTGGTGTACACTGGTCAGTTTCTTAGTAAATCAGAACATTTTTGATATGAAAAAGCTATTGGATCGCGCCTACTAGTGCCTGGGCGCCTAATATAATCAGCACAATTTGAAGAGCCTCCTTGAACGAGCGCAATCGTCGGAATCTCGCAATTTTGACCAAGGGGTGTGGCCAGTATTGTGGGCGGGGCCTAATTTAGGGGAATTGAATCTTGGACCAGAGTAAAAGATTGCAGAAAACACGAGCATAACTGGTTGTTTGTGTAACTCACTTATGTTAAAATTCCCCGATCTTTTGCGTGGTTCGGCCGATTCCGCCCAGATTTCGGTCCTGTTACATAAGAACATAAGAAATAGGAGCAGGAGTAAACCATTTGGCCCTTCGAGCCTGCTGCGCCATTCAACAAGATCATGGCTGATCTTCTACCTCAACACCACCTTCCCGCACTATCCCCATATCCCTTAATTCCCTTAGTTCTCAAAAATCTATCGATCTCGATCTTGAATATACTCAACGAGTGAGCATCCACAGTCCTCTGGGGTGGAGAATTCCAAAGATTCACAACCCTTTGAGTGAAGAAATTTCTCCTCATCTCAGTCCTAAATGGCTGACCCTTTATTCTGTGACTGTGACCCCGTGTTCTAGATTTCCCAGCCAGGGTGAACATTTTCTCAGCATTAACCCTGTCAAGCTCCATAAGAATTTTATATGTTTCAATTAGATCACCTTTCATTTTTTTAAACTCTAGGGAATATAGGCCTAGTCTACTCAATCTCTCCTCATAGGGCAATCCCCTCAACCCAGGAACCAGCCTAGTGAACCTTTGTTGCACTCCCTCTAAGGCAAGTATGTCTTTCCATAGGTACAGAGACCAGAACTGTACACAGTACTCCAGGTGTGATCTCAGCAATGCCCTGTATAATTGTAGTAAGACTTCTTTACATCTGTGGTTGGTAAAATTTTAGAGTCCATTATTAAGGAGACAGTAACGGGACATTTGGATAAACATGATTTAATAGGACAAACTCAGCATGGTTTTACGAAGGGGAAGTCATGTTTGACAAATTTGCTTGAGTTCTTTGAGGACGTATCATACAGGGTGGATAAAGGGGAACCAGTGGATGTAGTGTATTTAGACTTCCAAAAGGCATTTGACAAGGTGCCACACAAAATATTATTGCTCAAGATAAAAAATCACGGGATTGGGGGTAATATTCTGACATGGGTGGAGGATTGGCTATCTAACAGAAAGCAGAGAGTTGGGATAAATGGTTCATTCTCAGACTGGCAATCAGTAACTAGTGGTGTTCCGCAGGGGTCAGTGCTAGGACCCCAACTCTTTACAATCTATATTAACGATTTGGAGGAAGGGACCGAGTGTAACATATCAAAGTTTGCAGATGATACAAAGATGGGAGGGAAAGTAGTGAGTGAGGAGGACATAAAAAATCTGCAAAGGGATATAGACAGGCTAAGTAAATGGGCAGAGATTTGGCAGATGGAATATAATACTGGAAAGTGTGAGGTTATGCATTTTGGCAGGAAAAATCATAGAGCAAGTTATTATCTTAATGGCAAGAAACTGGAAAGTACTGCAGTACAAAGGGATCTGGGGGTCCTGGTGCATGAAACACAAAAAGTTAGTATGCAGGTACAGCAGGTGATCAAGAAGGCCAATGGAATGTTGGCTTTTATTGCTAGGGGGATGGAATATAAAAACAGGGAGGTATTGCTGCAGTTGTACAAGGTATTGGTGAGACCACACCTGGAATACTGCACACAGTTTTGGTGTCCATACTTAAGAAAAGACATACTTGCTCTCGAGGCAGTACAAAGAAGGTTCACTCGGTTAATCCCGGGAATGAGGGTGTTGACATATGAGGAGAGGTTGAGTAGATTGGGACTCTACTCATTGGAGTTCAGAAGAATGAGAGGCGATCTTATTGAAACATATAAGATTGTGAAGGGGCTTGATCGGGTGGATGTGGTGAGGATGTTCCCAATGTTGGGTGAAACTAGAACTAGGGGGCATAATCTTAGAATAAGGGGCTGCTCTTTCAAAACTGAGATGAGGAGAAACTTCTTCACTCAGAGGGTGGTAGGCCTGTGGAATTTGCTGCCCCAGAGAGCTGTGGAAGCTACATCATTAAATAAATTTAAAACAGAAATAGGCAGTTTCCTAGAAGTAAGGGGAATAAGGGGTTATGGGGAGCGGGCAGGAAATCGGACATGAGGCTAGGTTCGGATCGGTCATGGCCCTGTGGGTGGCGGAGCGGGCCCAGGGGCCGTGTAGCCTGGTCCTGCTCCTACTTCTTGTGTTCTAATTCTGTGTTAGATTTCAGGAGATAGTTCTATTCACAGGGATTAGTGGAGACCTCGGGAACCGGCTGTCAGCTAGGAGTCCTTCAAGAGTAAATTGGGCCTGTTCCTGGCTGGGGTGGAGATCACCTCTTACAGAAGGTAAGTACTGTAGGAAATATAGGGACAGAGTGATCTCCTGGACGAGTTTCGATCGCCTAGAGGGGTCGGAGAGGAATTTCCCAGATTTTTTCTCCCAAATTGGCCATTGGGTTTTTTAGCTGGTTTTTCTCCTCTCCCGGGAAATCACATGGGTTTGGGTGGGATGGAGAGTGAAAGTAGATTTGAGGTTAGGATCAGATCAGCCATGATCTTATTGAATGGCGGGACAGGTTCGAGGGGCCGATTGACCTACTCCTGCTCCTATTTCTTATGTTCTTATGTTTTTATACTCTAATCCCTTTGTAACAAAAGCTAACATACCATTTGCTTTCCTAATTGCTTGCTGTACCTGCATGTTAACTTTCTGTGATTCATGTACAAGAACACCCAGGTCCCTCTGAATGCAAACATTTCCCAGTCTCTCAACATTCAAAAAATATTCAGCTTTTTTGTTTTTCCTACCGAAGTGGATAACTTCACACTTCCCCACATTGTATTCCATTTGTCATGTTCTTGCCCATTCAGTCAACCTGTCTATATCTCTCTGCAGCCTCTTTGCATCCTCCTCACAGCTTACTTTCCCACCTAACTTTGTATCATCAGCAAACTTGGATATGTTACTCTCATTCTCTTCATCTAAGTCATTAATATAGATTGTAAATAGCTGAGGCCCGATCACTGATCCTTGCGGTATCCCAATAGTTACAGCCTGCCACTCTGAAAAAGTCCCGTTTATTCCTACTCTCTGTTTTCTGTCCACTAACTAATCCTCAATCCATGCTAATATATTACCCCCAATCCCAGGAGCCCTAATTTTGTGTAATAACCTCTTGTGTGGAACCTTATCGAATGCTTTTTGAAAATCCATATACACTCCATTCACTAGTTCCCCCATATCCATCCTACTAGTTACATCTTCAAAAAACTCTAATAGATTTGTCAAACATGATTTCCCTTTCATAAAACCATGCTGACTCTGCCTAATTGTATTATAATTTTCTAAGTGCCCTGTTACCACATCCCTACTAGTAGATTCTAGCATTTTGCCTACTACTGATGTCAGGTTAACTGGCCTATAGTTCCCCGTTTTTTCGCTTCTTCCTTTCTTAAATAGCGGGGTTACATTTGCTACCTTCCAATCCTTGGGGACTGTTCTAGAGTCTAGAAAATTCTGGAAGATTAATACCAGTGCATCCACTATCTCTGCAGGTACCTCTTTTAAAACCTTAGGATGCAAGTCGTCAGGTCCATGGGATTTATTGCCACTTAGTCCCATTAATTTCTCCAGTTTTACTTATACTGATTTCTTTAAGTTCCTCATTTTCTCTAGACCCTTGGTTCCCCATTATTTCCGGAATTTTTTTGTGTCTTTGAGCGTGAAGACAATTATAAAGTATTTGTTTAATGTCTCTGCCATTTCCTTATTGCCCATTACAATTTCTTCTGTCTCTGCCTCTAATGGGCCCATGTTTCCTTTCACTGAACTCTTCCTATTTACATACATATGGAAACCTCCTCTGCTGAATTCTAAAATCCTCGCAATCCTCAGGCTTACTACTCTTTTTGGCAACATTATAAGCCTCTTCCTTTGATCTAATGCTATCTTTAACTTCTCTTGTTAGCTATGGTTGAACACTTTTCCTGTGGGATTTTTGTGCCTTAAAGGAATGTATATTTGTTGTAAATGATGTATTAATTCTTTAAATGCTGGCATAAATGTTAGAAGTCAGAGTGAACAGGGTTTATAATGGGATACTGTCAAATACATGGGATTGATGAAGGAGTTAAATAACTGTACAGCACAAAAAGAACCTAGTTTATCAATATTCCTTTTCTGCAGATGATAAATCTAAAAGATGTATCGTTCCAAAAAGATTTTTATAGCTTAGGGAGCATCATAACCCTTTGCAGGAGGACAGTAATCAGCCTTTGACAGAGATTCAATAAGATCAGAATTGCCTTCATTCATATTTTACTTTCACTACAATCAGCACCTTATTTTTTTCTTGATACAAATATTCAGTTGAAATATTGTTTTCAGAAACCTGATAGTTTGACAACTATCAATGTCACCCAGTGTTCTCATTTTTTGTGTTCTATTTTACTAATTTGAGTTGGGCTGTATACAGTTTATTAAGCATTGACCTACTGGCTCACAGACTTTAGTTTATAGGGTTACAGCCATGTTTGTGGATGTTATTAACAATTAGCTGTTTATTGATTATTAGCCATCAAATCCATAATTACTATCATAGGTGCTTTATCACAAAAACATTGGGGTTATTTAGAATAGAATTAAGTTAATTCATGGCCCGGGACTTGCGGTCCTGATGACAGCGAACTGGCAGCATTTGCCGTCATTTCGCCTTTCAAACTGACCGCAACTTCAGGATTTAGCGCACGTGCAGCCAAACGCGGAAATCCTGAAGTTGTGATCTATCATTCACTGCTCCTCCACAAGCTGCACTGTGCCCGCCGCCCCCCACCCCTCCACACACACAGAGCCGACAATCAGTGAAATCTGTCAAATCATGGAAAATGACAAAAACTTCAGCTCTTCTGCGGTCTTCTTCTTCTTCTTAGGCAATCCCTCAGAACCGAGGATGACTTGCTTCCACATTAAAAATGAGTTCGCAGGTGACTGATGAGTCCAATGCAGGACCTACAGTCTCTGTCACAGGTGGGGCAGACGGTGGTTGAGGGGACAGGTGGGTGGGGTGCTTGGGTTGACGTGCGCTCCTTGCGCTGCCTGCGCTTGGCTTCCGCTTGCTCCCGGCGAAGAGACTCGAGGTGTTCGGCGCCTTCCCGGGTGCTTCTCCTCCACTTTGTGCGGTCTTGGGCCAGGGATTCCCAGGAGTCGGTGGGGATGTTACACTTTTTCAAGGAGGATTTGAGGGTGTCCTTGAAGCGTTTCCTCTGCCCACCTGGGACTCTCTTGCCATGCCGGAGCTCCGAATAGAGCGCTTGTTTTGGGCGTCTCATATCGGGCATGCGGACAATATGACCCATCCATCGGAGCTGATTGCGCGTGGTCAGAGCTTCGATGCTGGGGATGTTGGCCTGAGCAAGAACACTGACGTTGGTGCGCCTATCCTGCCAATGGATTTGCAGGATCTTGCGGAGGCAGCGTTGGTGGTACCTCTCCAGTGCTTTAAGGTGCCTGCTGTACATGGTCCATGTCTCTGAGGCATACAGCAGGGCAGGCATCACTGCAACCCTGTAGACTATGAGCTTAGTGCCGGGTTTGAGGTCCTGGCCTTCAAACACTCTCTTCCTCAGGCGACCGAAGGCTGCACTGGCACACTGAAGGCGGTGTTGGACTTCGTCATCGACGTCTGCTCTTGTTGACAGTAGGCTCCCGAGGTATGGAAAGTGGTTCACGTTGTCCAAGACCTTGTCGTGGATTTTGATAATCGGGGGGCAGCACTGTGTGGTGGGGCAGGTTGGTAGAGGACCTTTGTCTTACGGATGTTTAGTGTAAGGCCCATGCTCTCGTATGCTTCGGTGAAGGTGTTTACGATGGTTTGGAGTTCGACCTCCGAGTGAGCACAGACGCAAGCATCGTCTGCATACTGTAATTCGATGACAGAGGATGGGACGACCTTGGATCTGGACTGGAGGCGACAGAGGTTGAACAGTTTCCCGTTTCTTCTGCGGTAATACCACTGTTAACTACCCCATTAAAAATTAGACCCTTTTGGATTAGGTGTAACTGGGGATTTAACAGCATTTTTAAAAATTCGTTCCTGGGATGTGGGCGTGACTGGCAAGGCCAGCATTTATTGCCCATCTCTAATTGCCCTTGAGAAGGTGGTGGTGAGTCGCCTTCTTGAACCGCTGCAGTCCGTGTGGTGAAGGTACTCCCATAGTGTTGTTGGGGAGGGAGTTCCAGGATTAAACCCAGCGACAATGAAGGATCGGTGATATATTTCCAAGTCAGGATGGTGTGTGACTTGGAGGGGAACTTGGAGGTGATGGTGTTCCCATGTGCCTGCTGCCCTTATCCTTCTAGGTGGAAGAGGTCGTGGGTTTGGGAAGTTCTGTTGAAGAAGCCTGCTGACTGCTAAACAAAGGTTAAGGCCCTGAAAAATAAATTTAAATTTTGTGGTGTGTCAAATTTATCCATTTTAATAAAAATTAAAATTTTTAAGGAACTTAAAAAAAAGTAACTTTTTTTTTAAAGTTTGTTCATCTTTATTTCAGGTTTACCTTTTCCCCATGTGAGAACCCTAATCTTTGTTTTGCTCTCTCTAACATTTTTCAAAAGTTAGAATCAAAGGAGCTTATCCACTTCCTGGTTCGCTGTCTGTGAGAATTCTGCATTTTGTTTGGCTGCTTAGACAGCTTGTTGATGTCTCTGTAACTCGCATTTGGGATTCCCCATTAAATTCCGTTGATTTCAATTACGCATTGGAAAAGCCGAATTTCTTGCCACAGAGATCATGAAAGCTTTGTGGGAAGCTTACTTCGGGGCCTTTGCTTCGCTGCTGACTGCAAATTACGGGCCATTATGTTACAGTTAATGTAACCGAGGAGGAGCTTTGATGGGTCAAATGGCTGTTTAATATTTCTGACTTTTTTCTGACCTTATAATAATATTTCCGTGGGCTCTTCTTGTACAAAAAGACATAAATGTTTTATCATAAAACACTCTGATCATTTAAAATACAACTGGATACCATGATGGGAGTGTTAATATATTATTGGGGAGGAGCCTTCTTGTGTCCTTATAACTCCAACAACATACACTTCTGCAGCACACCTCATGTACAGCAAAATTCTTCAGAGCTAGGATTCTTAGGATAGAGAGAAAAAAAATGACATGCTGAGTAGAAGGGATAAGGAGTTGAGTGGTGGAGGGGGGGGAACAATGCATAATCCACATTACCATAAAATTAGGCATCTGCTCGGCTCACAGGGACATTGTTGTGAATTAAGTTACTTAAAGAAAAACCTGTTCTCTAGGATCCTATAATACCAGCTGTTATGAATCACTATCAATTTAAAGTCTCTGTACAAGTTGCATATCTGGTTCAGTTTGAATAGAAAGCTCATGAAGCTTGTTTAAGTATAAAAGAATCAACTCCGATTAAAAATCAGAAATGGGAGCATCTGACTAAATGAAAATCAGAGTCCTTGTTAAGCTTAGAAGTTGTACCTTGACACTAATTCTGAGGTTAAAGGTTAACATGTATCCTAAGGTAAAATATTTGCAAAGAAAAATAATGGGTTGAACATTAGTATTGTTGTGGACAATCTGTCAGTGTGTTTTGGTCAGATCTTGTTGCTGACAGGTATTATTGTGTAAAAATTAACATCAGAGTGTCATGTGCCAAATATAAATGGGGTAGATGTACAGTGGATTGCTGAATCAATATGCTATGTCATGCAGTGGTACAATGTGAGATTGCTTGGGATATAATTGGGATTACGGAGACATGGCTCCAGGGTGACCAAGGCTGGGAATTCAACATCCAGGGGTATTCAATATTCAGGAAAGATAGGCAAAAAGGAAAAGGAGGTGGGGTAGCATTGCTGGTTAAAGAAGAGATTAACACAATAGTAAGGAAGGATATTAGCTCTGATGATGTGGAATCTGTATGGGTAGAGCTGAGAAATACCATGGGGCAGAAAACGTTAGTGGGATTTGTATACACACCCCCAAACAGTAATGCTAAGGTTGGGGATGGCATTAAACGGGAAATTAGAGATGCATTCAAAAAGGGCACAGCAGCTATCGTGGGTGACTTTAATCTACATATAGATTGGGCTAACCAAATTAGTAACAATACAGTGGAGGAGGAATTCCTAGAGTGTATACGGGATGGTTTCCTGGACCAATATGTCGAGGAACCAACTAGAGATCAGGCCATCTTGGACTGGATATTATGTAATGAGAAAGAATTAATTAGCAATCTTGTTGTGCAAGACCCCTTGGGGTGGTGCAATCATAATATGATAGAATTCTTCATTAAGATGGAGAGTGAAGTATTTGACTGAGAGGCTAGGTCCTGGATTTAAATAAAGGAAACTACGATGGTCTGAGGCACGAGTTGGCTAGGATGGATTGGGGAATGTTACTGAAAGAGTTGACGGTGGATAGGCAGTGGCAAACATTTAAAGATCGCAAGGATGAACTACAAAATTTGTTCATCCCTGTTTGGTATAAAAATAAAACAAAAAAGGTGACTCAATCGTGGCTAACAAGGGAAATTAGGGATAGCATAAGATCCAAGGAGAGGGCATATAAATTGGCCAGAAAAAGCAGCAAATGTGAGGATTGGGAGCAGTTTAAAATTCAGCAAAGGAGTACAAAGGGATTAATTAAGAGGGGCAAAATAGAATATGAGAGTAAGCTTGTAGGGAACATAAAACTGACTGTAAAAGCTTCTATAGATATGTGAAGAGAAAAAGATTGGTGAAGTCAAGCATAGGTCCCTTGCAGTCAGTATCAGGGAAATTTATAATGGGGAACAAAGAAATGGCAGACCAATTAAATACATACTTTGGTTCTGTCTTCACAAAGGAGGACACAAATAACCTCCCAGAGATGTCAGGGAACATAGGGTCAAATGAGAGGGAGGAACTGAATGAAATCAGTATTTGTAGGGAACAAGGTAAGAGCCCATGGGATCCAGGGCACCTTGTCACATTGGATCCAAAATTGGCTTAGTGGCAGGAGGTAGAGGGTGATGGATGAAGGTTGTTTTTGTGACTGGAAGCCTGTGTCCAGTGGTATACCGCAGGGACCGGTGCTGGGTCCTTTGCTGTTTGTAGTGTACATTAATGATTTAGATATGAATGTAGGAGGTATGACCAGTAAGTTTGCAGATGACACGAAAATTGGTGGGGTGGTAAATAGCGAGGAGGGAAGCGTCAGGCTACAGGATGATATAGAAGGGTTGGTCAGATGGGCAGAACATTCACAAATGGAAATTAACCCTGAAAAGTGTGAGGTGATGCATTTTGGGAGGACTAACAAGGCAAGGGAATACACAATGAATGGTAGGACCCTAGGAAGGACAAAGGATCAGAGGGATCTTGGTGTGCATGTACATAGATCCCTGCAGGCAGCAGGACAGGTAGATAAGGTGGTTAAAAAGGCATATGGGATACTTGCCTTCATTAGCTGAGGCATAAAATATAAGAGCAGGGAGGTTATGATGGAGCTGTACAAAACACTAGTTAGGCCACAGCTGGAATACTGTGTGCAGTTCTGGTCACCACACTATAGGAAGGATGTGATTGCATTGGAGAGGGTGCAGAGGAGATTCACCAGGATGTTACCTGGGCTGGAGCGCTTCAGCTATGAAGAGAGACTGGACAGGCTGGGGTTGTTTTCCTTAGAGCAGAGAAGGCTGAGGGGGGACCTGATTGAGGTGTACAAACTTATGAGGGGCATAGATAGAGTAGATAGAAAGGAACTTTTCCCCTTAGTAGAGGGGTCAATAACCAGGGGGCATAGTTTCAAGGTAAGGGGCAGAAGGTTTAGAGTGGATTTGAGGAAAAACTTTTTCACCCAGAGGGTGGTTGGAATCTGGAACTCACTGCCTGAAAGGGTGGTAGAGGCAGGAACCCTCACAACATTCAAGAAGCATTTAGATGAGCACTTGAAATGCCATAGCATACAAGGCTACGGACCAAGTGCTGGAAAATGGGATTAGAATAGACAGGGCTGGATGGCCGGTGCGGACGCGATGGGCCAAAGGGCCTCTTTCTGTGCTGTATAACTCTATGGGGGAGAAATTCAGTTGTTAGTGCCACCCGTTAGTGCCTTAAGAGGATGATAAGTGGGGCGCGAAGTGGCTAGCGCCCGGGTGCGGCGAGACCTGCGCCTCTTGCGAAATTGAGCGAACATTTAGCGGCGGCGCAAAACCGCAATGCCCGCTCAGCTGCGTGCGTAGATCCTGATGTCATTTCATGGTGCAACGCCCTTGGGGCACCCCGAACCGGAACTTCAGTGGCGCCCCCCCACTTTCCGCCTGGCGTTCCCAGCGACTGGTTGACTGGAACGGTTCCCAGTCACTGTGGGGCTGGGGGGGGGCGCTATTTAAAGGGGGCTCTTCCTGGCTTCTTTGTGGTAGCCATTTTTGGACCACTCCTTCTGTGAGAGAGAGAGAGATTTGCAGAGAGACAAAGGGAGAGAGCTTTCTGCATTGAGTCAGCGCTCGCA
Source organism: Somniosus microcephalus (assembly GCF_052327205.1). Classification (NCBI taxonomy): domain Eukaryota; kingdom Metazoa; phylum Chordata; class Chondrichthyes; order Squaliformes; family Somniosidae; genus Somniosus; species Somniosus microcephalus. The sequence continues at coordinate 87,587,941 of NC_140992.1, read as the reverse complement.
GAGGTACTTCTGGCTTCGGCCCAGAACTTTGTAGTTGGTTTGATTTTTCAGTGGCATAACCTTGAGTGGCCACATACTATGGGGGCTGCAATGGGTGGAAACGTTGGGTTTCTCCATTGCATTGAGAGGGCTCAGAGATGCCGAGAGAGAGTGCCAAACATGGCCAGACGGAGGAGGGCCAACAGGCATTGGCACAGGAGGCCTTACCCTCCCAGGGTATTCCGCCAACAGTTCTCCTACCTCAACATGTCTGAGGAGCAGTGTTTTCGGAGGCTTTGATTCAGCAGGGAGGTGGTCACTGAGCTCTGCCACCTGCTTCAGTCAGATCTGCAGTCTCAGCTGAGGAGCAGGACGTCTCTGTCGGTGGCAGTGAAGGTGACAGTGGCTCTCAACTTCTATGCCACCAGCTCCTTCCAATCCGCTACTGGGGACATTGCCAATGTCTCCCAGTTCGCGGTGCATTGCTGCATCCGCCAAATCACAAATGCCCTCTTTAAAAGGAGACGTCAGTACATTTCCTTCCCCATGACCCTGGACAAGCAGCAAGAGCGCGCAATGGGATTTGCAAGAATAGCGGGCTTCCCCATGGTCCAGGGCGCCACTGACTGCACGCATGTGGCTTTGCGGGCGCCGCAAGAGAATGCCGAGGATTACCGCAAACGGAAGGGGTTCCATTCGTTGAACGTCCAGTTGGTGTGTGACCACAGACAGCTGATAGTTGCTGTCAATGCCCGCTTTCCAGGCAGCAGCCACAATGCCTTCATCCTGCGCCAGACTTCTGTGGCAGACCTTTTCGAAGCCCCGGCTCACCCAGGAGGCTGGCTTCTCGGGGACAAGGGCTATCCTCTGTGCACCTGGCTGATGACCCCACTCCGTGCGCCCAGCACCACTGCTGAAGAATGATACAATGAGAGCCATCAAGCGACCAGGAACATCATTGAGCACACAATCGGCGTGCTAAAGCAACGGCTCTACTGTCTGGACCATTCCGGGGGAGCCCTTCAGTACTCACCTGAGCGAGTCTCCCATTTTGTTGTAGTGTGCTGCATGCTGCATAACCTGGCAATCCTCAGGACTCAGCCACTGCCACCAGACATTGGAGCACCAGCAGAGGAGGAGGAGGAGGAGGAGGAGGAGGAGCACCAAGATGGGAGGGAGGCACAAAGTGCAAGGGCCGTCCGTCAGCGGCTTATTGCAAGTTGGTTCTAGGCCCCCTCTGAGGGAATGGCTTGTGCCATTGAAAGAACATGAATGGAACCATTCCGCAACCCCTGAGCCGGTCAAGGCAACAAATAGTTCAAAGAGCAAACATGCACAATCTGAATAAAGACACTTCTTTATTTAACAAACTGTGTGCCCTTCCCGCATTACAAAGTAATAGAGAGAAACCCCCAAAAAAGCAGTCAGACACATAACTGACTCTCACAACCTGGAGACAATGAACAAAAGAGTAAACAAAAAATGACCACGATCCTCGGCCTTCACTAAAAAAATTAACAGCATTTTGCCACACCTCCTACTTTTTGCCCTTCGAGGGTAATCTGCTTTGCTTGCGAGATTGGCCCCTTCCCACCCTGCAGCTCCTCCGCAATGGGACCCCAGTGGCTGCAGCAAGGCTGGGGGAAGGCTGCTGAGTGTCAGAAACTGAGTCGGCAGATGCCCTTGGGGGACGGCCTGGACCAGCTCTGGGCCTGGAGGACCCGGCTGCTGACTGCTCCAACTCTGCATGGGCGGCAGCAGTCTGTCCTACGGGTGGTGGCAGCTGCAGTGGAGAAGTGACAGTGTTGGCAGCAGGAATGCTGCCATCCTGACAGAGGACAGCCACTCACTGGTCGGACGACACACTGGCACTCCCACGGGCCAGCACTGCAGCATGCGGAGCAATCTGCTGAAGCACAGACTGCTGGCCTGCTGCAGCGCGGCGAGGGCCCCGGTGATTCGTGCCCGATCCAGCGAGGGTGGCAGCAATCAGTGCTCGTGTGGCCTCAATCTGCATCTGCATCAGACCAGCCACTGACTGCATTGCACCACTAAGCAGTTGCGTGGAAGCCGCCTGTGCTGCACAGAACTCCTGCAGACTCCTTTCCAGTGCTGCACCGAAGTCCTGCAGACTCCTTGCCTGTGCTGCACCGAAGTCCTGCAGACTCCTTGCCTGTGCTGCGCTGAAGTCCTGGACACTCCTTGCCAGTGACTCAATGGATTTGGGCATCCTTGCCACTGCAGCCATGAGCTAAGTGTGCCTCTGCTCCGCCTGGGCGCCCATTTCAGCGAGGAGCCGCACCTCTTCTGCGCTCACTGTAGCAGGACTGGAGGCCAGACTCTCCCTCCGGGGAGAAGGCCGCCGAGCTTCCCTAACCACCCCCCCCCCCCCCGCATTGCTGCAGCCCGCTGGGCCCCGGAGCTTCACCCTCCTCAGACCCTTCCCACCTGCTCCCCTCCAGGGAAGACGTGTCCCCATTATGGCCATGGGCTGCCTTGGCTGAGGGTGGCACCGATGGTCCGGCTTCCTCTTCCTCCTCGTCTTCAGAATCACTCACAGTGGCAGCTTGATGGCCCGCCTCCTCACCTGGCGAATCAGCATCTGAAAGCAGGGAGGTACAAGAGTTGCTTTAGCGTGAGGACAGGGCGGCAGCGAGGGAGACATGAGTGCTGCAATGCACTGTATTGGTTCGATAGTGGCAAAGGATGCTGGTGTGAGGCACAAGTGGCAGGAGAGAGGTCAAAAAGGTGATGACCTTACAATTGCTGTCCAGAACAGGGTTGGCATCTCCAGTGGCGACGGGGCCAATCATACGGCCTGCCATAATGCGCTGGACTCGCTGCTCCAGATCGCTGAGGTCTTGAAGGTGAGTCCGGCCTCCCCCGGTCCATTGCTGCTGCCTCCTGTTATGGGCCAGCTTGCCCTGCAAGAGAAAGGACGGGCTCTGAGTACAGTGTGAAGCCCTGATCTAGGCTGCACTGCCTCCCATGGTGGAATAACCCTTACAGTGTGAAGCCCTGATCTTGGCTGCACTGCCTCCCATGGTTGAATAGCCCTTACAGTGTGAAGCCCTGATCTTGGCTGCACTGCCTCCCATGGTGGAATAGCCCTTACAGTGTGAAGCCCTGATCTTGGCTGCACTGCCTCCCATGATTGAATAGCCCTTACAGTGTGAAGTCCTGATCTTGGCTGCACTGCCTCCCATGGTGGAATAGCCCTTACAGTGTGAAGCCCTGATCTTGGCTGCACTGCCTCCCATGGTCGAATAGCCCTTACAGTGTGTAAAGTGCTGAATGTGCGTGTGAGTTTCATGAAAGGCCCATAGGTGTTAGATGAGGGCTAGGCATTGGGGCTTTCAGGACCCTTTGGCCATAAAGTGAGGTGCACATGCAGGGATGAAGAGGATACTGAAAAGGGTACTCACCCTGACGACCCGAGTGAGGTCGTTGAGCTTCTTCCTGCATTGCACAGGGGTCCTAGGCACCGTACTGCTGGAGGTCACTCTGTGAGCCACCTCCCTCCAAGCTTTGCGATAGTCGGTGGGCAGCGGCCTCCTGCCACTGTCCGGAAACAGGATAGATCGCCTGCGCTCCACCGCGCCAACCAGAACCCGCAGGGCCCCCTCACTGAACCGCTGCGCTCGCTCCCTGGACTTTCCATGGTCTTAGGCGTTAGAATGTGGCAGCAGGTCTGTCCAGGCCGAGAATCAGGGCTCCGATGTGCAGGGTGTGGCTGCAATCCAAGATCGACCCTCCCCTTTAAGAGCTGACCGGCGCCAGCGTGTCTGCGTGCAATCGCTAACTGGCCGCACCTGCGTTGCGCCCGCCCTCGGTGGTACCGCCTCACTTCTCCGGCTTAGCGCCTTAGGACAGTCGTGCAGCACCTGTTTTAGCGCTCCAAGCACCTCCTGGGGCGAAGCAGGTCAATTTAGCTGTAGGTGACAATTATTTGCGCAGGGCGCTAAACTTCGCGCCCGGCGCTAAATTTTGCGCCCGCTCGAGTATAACGCCCCAAACGTGGCGATACTGAATTTCTCCCCCTATGACTCTATGACTATAAATGGTGTTAGGGAAATTGACGGGTTGAAGGCCGATAAATCCCCAGGGCCTGATAATCTACATCCTAGGGTACTTAAGGAAGTGGCCCTAGAAATAGTAGGTGCGTTGCTGGTCATCTTCCAAAATTTTATAGACTCTGGAACAGTTCCCATGGATTGGAGGGTAGCTAATGTAACCCCACTATTTAAAAAAGGTGGTAGAGAGAAAACGCGGAATTATAGACTGGTAAGCCTGACATCGGTAGAGGGGAAAATGCTCGAGTCCATTATAAAAGATGTAATAGAAGAACACTTGGAAAACAGTGACAGGATCGGACAAAGTCAACATGGATTTACAAAAGGTAAATCGTGCTTGACTAATCTACTGGAATTTTTTGAGGATGTAACTGGTACAATAGATAAGGGAGAACCAGTGGATGTGGTGTATTTGGACTTACAGAAGGCTTTCGATAAGGTCCCGCATAAGAGATTAGCGTGCAAAGTTAAAGCACATGGGATTGGGGGTAAGGTACTGACTTGGATAGAGAACTGGTTAGCAGACAGGAAGCAAAGAGTTGGAATAAACGGGTCTTTTTCCGAGTGGCAGGCAGTGACTAGTGGGGTACCGCAGGGATCGGTGCAAGGACCCCAGTTATTCACAATGGCCCAGAGATTCGTGTTGGGGGCTTCCCGCGGGTGCAAGCCCCCGACCTACACTTACCTAGCGCGCCGACAGTTGAAGCCTGGGCCTGCATGGATTTCCTGTCTGTGGCCTGGTTCAGCTCCCGGCGCGCTGTGCTTGCGTGATCCAGCGGCGTACTTAGTGCGATGCGTCGGCTGGGATCACGTGAGCATTGGGCAACCAATTGGAGGAGGGAAAAGTCCATTCATGAGTTTGACAGAAGAACTGTCAAACTCATGAAAACTCCGGGCGCCCAAAACAGTACATAACGTTAAAATAATTTTTTTTAAAACATCACACTAGTTAAATCAACTATAAATAACATTAAATAGCCATTTTAAACAATAATTTAAATTTTTGAAAAAAATAATTTTATAAAAAATCGGAGCTAAAAACACACTTACCTTACTGTAAAGTATTTAAAAATAATAAACCTGTGGAAAAAATGTTCTAATTTTAATTAATTGACCACTTACCTTTTAAAATGAAGTCCTTACGTCTGCTTTTTTAAAGTGTAAAAAGTGGAGACCTTCACGCACGGGCAAACCTGTCAAAAAAAAGGAAGTTCAATGCGCACGCGCAGACTCATACGTCGCACGCGTTTCACCTCTTAACCCCTGCTTTCAGGGGACCGGAAGTGCCGTTTTCCCGCGCATGCGCTGTGCATGCAAGAAACCAACACTTCCATCGGGTCCACGCGTGAGTACCCCATGCGTACTCACGCGTTGGGACCCGAATTACTGGGCCAATATATATTAATCATCTAGACAGAGGAACTAGATGTAATATCTCCAAGTTTGCAGATGACACAAAGCTGGGTGGGCGTGTGTGCTGTGAGGAGGATACAGCGAAACTCCAGTACGATTTGGACAGGTTGAATGATTGGGCAGATGCAGTATAATGTGGATAAATGCAAGGTTATCCACTTTGGTGTCAAAAACAGGAAGGCAGATTATTATCTGAATGGCAATAGATAGGGAAAAGAGGAAGTGCAACGAGACCTGGATGTTCTTGTGCACCAGTCGCTGAAGGTAAGCATGCAGGTGCAGCAAACGGTTAAGAAGGCAAATCGTATGTTGGCCTTCATAGCGAGAGGATTTGAGTACAGGAGCAAGGATGTCTTGCTGCAGTTGTACAGGGCCTTGATGAGACCACATCTTGAGTATTGTGTGCAGTTTTGGTTGCCTTATCTGAGGAAGGATGTTCTTGCCATGGAAGGAGTGCAGCGAAGATTCACCAGACTGATACCTGGGATGGCAGCAATGACGTATGAAGGGAGATTGGGTCGATTGGGCTTGTATTCGCCAGAGTTTAGAAGAATGAGAGGGGATCTCATTGAAACTTATAAAATTCAACAGGACTAGACAGACTAGATGCAGGAAGGATGTTCCCGATGGCTGGGGAGTAGAGAACCAGGGGTCACAGTCTAAGGATAAGGGGTAAGCCATTTAGGACTGAGATGAGGAGGAATTTCTTCACCCAGAGAGTGGTGAACCTGTGGAATTCTCTACCACAGATGACCGTTGAGGCCAATTCATTAAATATATTCAAGGTGGAATTAGATATATTTCTTAATGCTAAAGGGATCAAGGAATATGGGGAGAAAGCAGGGACAGGGTACTGAATTTGGATGATCAGCCATGATCTCATTAAATGGTGGAACAGGCTCGAGGGGCCAAATCACAGAATCACAGAAATCACACAGAATCACAGAAACCCCACAGTGCAGATAGAGGCCATTTCGGCCCATCGAGCCTGCACCGACACATATCCCACCCGATCCCCGTAACCCCTACACCAACACATATCCCACCCTATCCCTGTAACCCCACATATTTAATCCCCCTAACACTAAGGGTCAATTTATCATAGCCAATCAACCTAACCCGCACATCTTTGGCCTACTCCTGCTCCTATCTTCTATGTTTCTATGTTTCTATGCTGTCATGATTCTCCACACGACCATACTGCCAAGTGGATTAGTTGCGCAAGAAACGTATCTTTCCAACAAGGAAGGATTGAAGGAAATGCAGAAGGTACACACTTCTCTCCCTTACTTTTAGATGGCTGGCTCAAAGGCCACAACGTCACAATGCCTTCCTAATTCCTTGAGTAAGGGGTTCTTTGTGACTGTGAGAGGAGGTAAGGAAAGCCAAAGAAAGGGTTAAAAGTTAGAAAAAAAGGAAGGCAAATTATACATTTTTATTATGAGTATGTAAATAGGACTCAAAGGTGAAGATAGATAATGGCTTTAAATGTTGTAATGTCATTTCTCTGTCCCACAGCTACTTTAATTAATTTCACATTTGCAAGATGATTAGGTCAGTCTTGCATATGCAAATTCTGAAGGTACTTTGGGATCAGATCCACACACAAGCAGAACAGCTGAACCTATGTTACACAATGAACAACACTGAGCAAGGAAGATTTAAGTGAATTGACATACACTCTAATAAGAAACTAGTACTGTGTTCAAATATGTTTAACACTTGGCTTCTAACTTAACAAATAGACAATGCAAATCATACTCTCCATGATTTAAAGACCGGTTTTATTTTGCTGTAACTCTAGTTGTTTTAAATGGACATTCAGGAAAAAAAGCCTGTGTTTTTCTCCTCACAGACAATCTTTCTACATCGAGGCAGTCAGACATTGTGCTTTAACAAAACCTAAAGAATGATTACATATTTTGATCAATGTGCAATTATACTGAGTGTTATAGGATTTAATAGTAATCTCTGAGTCTCCAGCTGATAACTATTATTCAGGAACAGCTCTGAAGGTCACCTATTTCACCTATAAGATGAAGGGGTACCACCCGATTATTTAAACAACAGTGGTTTTGGTAATCTTGTGTTGTCAAAGTGTTGTGATAAGAATTCTTCACAGATATTAACAAAAAGGTTAGATTAACCTTGTGATTGGAGCAGTTCAAATATAAGGGAACCAATTCATCTTTTTTTAAAAATTTGCAAGGTAAAGTTGAATCATTGTACACAAGCAGATGGATTTGCAGATATGAATGTTAACTTAAACTCTGGTCACAGTTACACACTGGTAAATACCCAGTGTCAATGACCAAGTCAAATAACAGGATATTTTGCCTATATGTGAAATTAATTGCATTAAGACAATTTTTGTTTTGAAATAATTAGATTAACTATTCTGGCATCGCTAGATGATGGATTTTGCAAAGACACAAAGCATGATGAGAAAATGCCCTTTTTACTTGTTTCTCCTAATGTATTCTTCCTCCCTCTTTGTAATGCCTCCTCCACCACCCCCCATTGCCCTGACCCAGCCCCCACCCCACTCCAATGCCATGCACCATTTTCTGGGTAAAGGGGTACGCAGCTGACCTACTGTCAGATTTTTACCAACGCTGTCCTTTATTAGCCTATCCTTCAGAGCAGTCTTGTCCTGTAATCTGCTCTTTACTTCTGTGCAAACGTCCTATCGCTGTGTTTACTCACACCGCAATCAAGATCAATAACTCGCCATGTGCAAAATTGAAAGTGGGGTCCATTTTGTACCATCTTGTGGCACAACACTTTGAAACATCTGTCACTGCAGCTCTGAATGCAATCTTAAATGTACGGCAATAAAATGTATACATTAACCAGCGAAAATGATCATGAGCAGTCCTGCAAAATCATATCAAAGGCACTCTTGTTAATCATAGCTGTGACCTTCTGGGAATGCTTCCATGACAAATACTTGATTTATATTCAAACAACAATTATTTAACGTTCCTTTTCCAGAACACTGGTGCATGTCCTTGTAATGGAATGCCTATTGATGCATGAGTTTACCTCTACATTTGATGTCAGTGCCACTGAAGGGACTTTACCCTTCAAGCACCAGTCACAGCATTTGTTATTCGGAAAGTATGTAGTCTCCATTTGATTCTATGGTTGAGTGTGCTTTCCTTCTATTTTAAGCAGTAATAGATGACCACCTGTACTTGAGCAGAGACACATCGATTGAAGGACAGTAAAATGGAGTTTGTTATTGCTAGAGCACAATTTCAGTATCCATATTCAAAACATTTATAATGTGATAGCACACCTAAAAAAAAAAGTTTTAAAAATTATCATTTCCAGTTTTCAAAACATGGCTCCAAAGCAACAGGGAGGAAAACAGCATTAAATGAAAGGGATGAAAACCTATTAATATAAAAAAACTAAAAGGTAAGATTGGAATATGTTTGTGGTAATGTTGCAGTGTGGTTGCTGGTTATTTGACAGTCACTCTATCTTTAATGTATTTAATATAAGCTTGCATTTTCTACATTGAATTAAATCCAGCTGTTAAAGGTTACTGCACAATAACTAAAACACAAACTAGATGACTAATTAAGGGCAGACTTGACTAAAATCAACCAAGCTGCCATTTTGTACATTATTGGTGTCTGCTAAGCATGTGCCTAGTATTTCACGTTTGAAGGAGCATTTAATGACTTCTATGCTGTTTGAATAATGATTAGTTACAAATCCCTCTCATTTATTCAACTACATATGAAATAATTATTTATATAGTTATAGAGCTATACAATTGTATAGCTATTGATTTTAGCATGATGATGAAATCACAGGTAATATTTTTGGACTTAAAAGTAATGTTTGCTATTTCATAAATATTTACATTGATTACATTACACAGTTGATTTGAATTAACACTAACAAATATGTCAAACTATTATTAAACATTACCTCGCGGAATACAGTCACCTATATAGTAAAGAACCAAGGGCTCACAGAATAGAAATACCTGTGAAAATGAAAGTATAAGACAAAGGGCTACCTGGCAGGACAGTCCCTGCCATCTCCAATAAAAATAGGAAAATGAATTGTTGAAGGTTAATCCCACAGGCACTCATGGCTATCTTAGTAATCCTACTAAGGAGAAAAAAAGCTTGGAGGATATCACTTGGAAACGCACAGGATTACCACACAAAATGATGAAGAGATGTATGTGAAGAGCCTAAAACACACAAAGGGTGCATCAGCCGCAAGATCAGGAATTGTTCCCCACTGCTTGAAACGACAGGATACAGCACATGGGGCTGAATTTTCCATGGAGGTAGCGGGCGCGATTGGTGGCCTGTTGAGTGGGAAAGTTGTTTTTTTGACAGCGAGTCAGAAACCTGCTGTCATTTCGCTCTCACGTGCCTTTCCCACAGGCGCGTCTGTCATCGTGGAGGCAACCTGATCTGCAACGGTGGGGGACCCAATTGAAATCATTATGAGGTACTTTACAGGCACTTAAGAGCCTTTTTGCCCTTACTTTTTAAATTTCCCTACATGGCCACGGGATTCACACAGCTCGGGAACCACATCTGTCAAGCTGAGACGTGAGTGCTGTGGCCATTGCTCTAGCTGATTACTTGACAACGTGGAAAACAAACCAAAATAAAAACATGTTGATCACATCAGCTAACAGATTGATGGAGATTCTGTTCTACTTGAAAAGCTACTGGTAAATGTTAATTTTTTAACTGACCACTCTTGGCTGTTGCCGTCCAATTGAAAAGTAATTGCAGTGAATTAATCGGCACTATAAAAAATGACATATACCATTTCAATAAATTTTTGTGATGTTTCTGGTCAGGTTTTTCTCACAGTATACTGTGATTGTCCAGTTACACATTAAATCAAATCATCAACCCTAACAATTTCATTGTCATCACTCATTCCACCGGTTCAATTTGCTTTCAGTCCCTGAATATGACTAATGTAATTTTCCAGTCTGAGACTTTAGGGTGAATTTCTGCAGAGGTTCTCTCACTTGCCCATTGTTAACTTCAATGGAAGAGCTGCAAAAATCCCAGAAACACATTGTAAGCAGCACTTACACTGTTTGTCAGGGATTCCGCAGCTCCTTCGCTGAACTTGCATAAGATTGTAAATCCATACCTTTACAATTACATTTAAAATCTGCTTAATTTTATGTATTCCCTATATGCACACATCTTTTGTTTGTACCAGTTACTGATGTAAAAGTGTATAGATTTGTGAGAAAAGCACCAATAACTTTCCAATTAATGTACTTTTTTAGCAAAGAGTTGGAATAAACGGGTCGTTTTCCGAGTGGCAGGCAGTGACTAGTGGGGTACCACAGGGATCGGTCCTTGGACCCCAGCTATTCACAATATATATTAATGATCTAGACAAGGGAACGAGATGTAATATCTCCAAATTTGCAGACGACACAAAGCTGGGTGGGCGTGTGTGCTGTGAGGAGGATGCCGAGAAACTCCAGTATGATTTGGACAGGTTGGGTGATTGGGCAGAAGCATGGCAGATGCAATATAACGTGGATAAATGTGAGGTTATCCACTTTGGTAGCAAAAACAGGAAGGCAGATTATTATCTGAATGGCAATAGATTGGGAGAAGGGGAAGTGCAACGAGACCTGGGTGTCCTTGTGCACCAGTTGCTGAAGGTAAGCATGCAGGTGCAGCAGGCGGTTAAGAAGGCAAATGGTATGTTGGCCTTCGTAGCGAGAGGGTTTGAGTACAGGAACAAGGATGTCTTGCTGCAGTTGTACAGGGCCTTGATGAGACCACATCTTGAGTATTGTGTGCAGTTTTGGTTGCCTTATCTGAGGAAGGATGTTCTTGCCATGGAAGGAGTTCAGCGAAGATTCACAAGGCTGATCCCTGGGATGGCAGGAATGACGTATGAGGAGAGATTGGGTCGATTGGGCTTATACTTGCTGGAGTTTAGAAGAATGAGAGGGGATCTCATCGAAACTTATAAAATCCTGACAGGTCTGGACAAACTAGATGCAGGTAGAATGTTCCTGATGGTCGGGGAGTCCAGAACCAGGGGTCACAGTCTAAGGATAAGGGGTAGGCCATTTAGGACAGAAATTAGGAGGAATTTCTTCACCCAGAGAGTGGTGAACCTGTGGCATTCTCTACCACAGAAGGCGGTGGAGGCCAATTCATTAAATATATTCAAGAAGGAGTTGGATACATTTCTCAAGGCTAAAGGGATCAAGGGATATGGGGAGAAAGCAGGGACAGGGTACTGAATTTGGATGATCAGCCATGATCGCATTGAATGGCGGAGCAGGCTCGAGGGGCCGAATGGCCTACTCCTGCTCCTATCTTCTATGTTTCTATGTTTCTATGTAAATATGTTCTTGATCGTATTTGTAGATGGAGTCATACTCCTTAATAATTTTATTTAAATATTTCTTTGTCACTCATATATAACTTTTATTATATTATTGTCGAGTAAAGATTTAGTACCCACTATGTTGGATTAAACTTAAAATTTAATGTGGCCAGGGTCCCATTAAGGATCCCAGCTTAAAACGCTCCATCTCTTTGGGCTGGGTAATGCACTGGGCGTGCTTAATAGGCCCCATTAAGGTAAAATCATTTTGCACAGCGGGAGGGAGCCAGCAGTGGGCTCAGGACCCGCCACGGACACCGGCTGCACTGGACCCGCCAAGGTAAGGAAAATTCCGGCCATTGTCTCAGGACCCTATGTTCCTACTTCCCTATGTTCCTATGAAAATATTTTGGATGTAGTGCAGGCTGCCTTGTAGCAGCTGTTTAGTGAAATCACATCTTAGTTGGTTGCAGATACCTGAATAGGCTGGCTCTAACATTAAGGGGGTGATTTTCATTCAGAAGTCGGGATGGAGGCGGGATTACAACTTTCGGGGTTGTAGTCCCGCCTCCATCGAGTTGCGGTCAGTCCATGCGATTTTAACTTGATTGACCTGGGCGGGCTCAACAGGCCAATTAAGGGCCACCCGGCAACAGGTGACATCTCAGACTGAAATTTCATCTGTCAAGACGTGTTGACAGATGAAATATCAATGTTTCACAGCTGTTTGAAGCTGTCAAACAGTGACAGTCTTACTCCTAACCTGAGTCCTTCTACACAGACTCAGTTAGAAATCTCACTGGCACAGAAAGCTGCAGGCTGTCACTTTTGACAGATCGCAGCCATTCTGCTTTCTGTGCCGGTTAGATGATGGACTCCCGAAACCTAAAGGAAGGAAGGCTGTAAAGGTAAGTACAGATAATTTAAACTTCTTTACACACTTTCGACACACCAAATACACTTACCTTTGCACTCATGCACACATCACTCACCTGAACACTGACATCTCGACCCCTCCAAGTCCTTCAACCCGACGGCCCGACTCCTCTAACTTGGCGTGGTTTGGAGCCATCGGGAATCCCACACTTCAAGCTTTAAAATAGGGATTAGGCTAAAAACGGCAGGTCTCAGTGCGGGGCGGGTACCCGCCTCCTTTGAAACTTACATGGAGGCGGGTTGGGGGTGGGATGGTGTCGGGACCCCCGAATTCAGAACTTTAACCCCCTGCACGCCTCCAATCTCGACTCCACGGGTCAATGAAAATCGACCCCTAAGCATCTGACTAGGTGAGCCAACCTTATCCATGATTTCAGGAATGCTGCCAGTCATTGACATTTGGAGAATTCTAACATCCAGCTTGTAAACTCATTTGTAGTGGCCCGCCTACAACCATCTTTACTATTATTGAAGTGCTTCTGCATCCCTCTTAATTTTGGAAAGGCTATTTATTGGCCTATTTTGGCCCAGGCAGACTCATTGTACATAATTTATTTTTGCAGACCATAATAACATCTCTCTTTAATCTTCAATACAAATGAAGATCTTGCACCTTAACTTATGTTGTTCTTTAACATGCCATTTTCTTGCATTTTCTACCAGCAGAAACTAATCTCATTCTTTAACCAGAAATAACTATTGTAACCTTTATCAGTAACCATTTCATTTGTGTGATTCCATGGATCAATCCACTGGATAACTTAGTGTCATGGGTGGGGGTATAGAAAATACTAGGTGAAAATACAGAATGGAGCGTTCTTATGCTTTGGCGGTAACTGTTGTAAAATGCAGTTATTGCCAAATAGCCTTTACGCCAGATCATTAAAAGCAACTGACCATAAAATTTGCTTTCATCCTCTTTTTTTAAAACTGTACAATAAAGGCCGTGCTATTTTGTATGTGGGTAAAGAAAGAAAGAGCTTGCATTTATACAGTGCCTTTCATGACCTCAGGACGTCCCAAAGTGCTTTACAGCCAATGAAGTACCTTTGAAGTTTAGTCAGTGTTGTAATGTGGGAAACACGGCAGCCAATTTGTGCACACAAGGTCCCACAAACACCAATGAGACAGTGACCAGATAATCTGGTCCAGGCTTGGACCAGCTATAAGCTCCTCCAGGTAAACATTGGAAATACCGAAGCCGCTGTCTTTTCCCCCCACCACAAGCTCCATGTCCTCATCATCGACTCCATCCTCCTCCCTAGCCAAGGTCTCAGGCTGAACAGACATTTAGCAGCTTCAGTGTCCTATTTAACCCCGAACTCTGCTTCCAACCTCATATCCTCTCCATTGCTAAGACCACTTACTTCCACCCATGTAACATCACCCACCTCTGCTTCTACTTGCTAACTAAACTCTCATACAAGCCTTTGTCACTTTCAGACTCAGTTACTCCAAAGTTCTCCTGGTCGGCTTCCCTTCCTCCACTCTCCATAAGTTTCGGTTCATTCAAAAACCTGCTGCCCGCATCCTATCCTCTACCAAGCCCTGCTGGACCATAGCACCCATTCTTGTTGACCTTTATTGGCTCCCAGTTCCCCAATCTTTCAATTTGAAATTCTCTTTCTTGTGTTTAATTGGTTCAATTCACTTATCCATTTACTGATTAATAAATCTGTTTGGCAGTTTATAGCCTAAACTATGTTCCAGTGAAACATTTAGGCCTAGAAATTGGGTTGGGGTGCCAAAGTGGCGCAAAAGTCGCCTGAGCGCAGGATTTAGCGCAGCGATCGGAGTAATACCGATCGGCAGAAATTCAGTTTCAGTGCCGCTCAAGGGACACGGGGCGAGGCTCGAGGTGCTCCGCGTCCCTCTTAGGGCGCTGAAACTGATTATTGCAGCGCACCGTGCCGCAGCGCCACACGCTGCGGCACGGCACGCTGCGGTACTGCAGGCCTTCCTCCCACTGTTAAGGGGGAGGTGCCTGCAACAGCGCGATCCCCACTCGCGAGTGCCGGCAAATGAGCCCGGCACCAAGGAGAAGTGCCAGGCTCTCGGGAAACAGCCGGCAATGCCGCAGGGGGGGCGTTTAGGAGGCCGGGGACGGAGGTGCTGGCAGGCGGCCACCGAAAAAGCGGCCGCCCCGCACCTCCACCTTAACTTGCGCTGCTGCCGGCACAGTAAGGCCCCGTGAACCGGGCGCGGGTAGCGGACGGCGCAACTGTGGCGTTCACTACCAAATATCGCAAACGGGGCACGAGTGGGACGCTGCGCACACCGATGACATCATCGGTGGCAGCACAGCGCAAATGCCTAATGCCACCATTAGCGCCCCTACTGAATATCGCGGGAGATGCAGCCAGTGGCGCTACAGCCACTGACTGCCTCTTTAGGCGCTAACAGGTGGCGCTACTCACCCAATTTCTCCCCCTTATTGTACTGCATTCCAAAATTGAGAAAGGTCAAGTGAAGGCACGTGATAAAAGCAGGAAGCCAAAATACGATGAAAAGGTTTTCTGATTGACCCCTGGGCTTGATCCAACTTACCTGTATCCAGGCCAGGTAAACAAACACTCCAAAGCATGATTTCACCTAGAGGAGTGGTCTAAGATGCTACACCTGAGAAAAAATATGAAGATGTATCAAGAGGCCCTAGAAGAGCTTCCTGAGATATGGAAACAGTATTCATGTCTCAGTGTTTCCATACATTTTCTTTTAGGTTGCCTTCAGATTTTGACCACTGTAAACTCTTCAGGTATTAAACTTAGGGAGCTGATGAAAATGAATTCAAAACCTTAATAAAAAATTCCTCCACGCCGTAAGTGACAGAAAACAAACCAATTTCAGTTCATGTTATGGAAAATTCTACACAGCTGCTCAAAGACAATGTATGGCAGTCTTCATTGAACCAGCGTGATGAAATATTTCCATTCATCACTGCCTGTGACTGAGATCGGTTTCAGTGTCATTTCCCTTCCCCCAGACCTCATTGTATCGTGTACTGGAATGTGCTGTATTGTATACTGGAATGTGCTGGAATGTGCTGTGTGTAGGGCTCCGCCCATACCTGGCCCCGTTTGTAAGCTAGCTTCAGTCTAGCCCCAATCTCCAGAAGGATGACATCTCTCTCGCTTACGTGTTTCGTTCTAAGTTAATAAAAGCCTTGTTTTGTTCTGCTACCTTCGAGTCTCGGAATTATTGAGGCACATCAATTTTATTAACTTATTTTTTCAACACTATGGATCAACTCCTGAAACCCGAACGTTTGGATTTGGATCAACATGCTCCGGACGCATCAGCACGCTTCGGACACTGGTTTGAGTGTATGGAATTCTTCCTGGACAATTCCGCAGCCGTCAAAGACGCTACGGACGCTGCAAGGATGAGACTCGGAATTCTGCGGAATTGGGTAAGCCACCGGGTTTACCCCCTCATCCAAGACGCCGAGACGTACCTGGCTGCCTGCGACATCTTAAAGGCGCATTACCAGCAGCCTACGAATGAGGTGTATGCTAGGCACCTGCTCGCCACCCGCGCACAGCGACCTGGGGAATCGGTGGAGGAGTTCCTAAGCACCCTGAAAATGCTTGGCAAAGACTGCAAGTGCCGAGATGTAAAAGCCGCAGTGTACACTGACGAGCTTGTTTGCGATGCCTTCATCACAGGCCTCAGCTCCACTTACATCCGGCAAAGACTGCTGGAAAAAACGGGGTTGGACCTGAAACAGGCTGCGGACACCGCGCGATCCCTGGATGTGGCCCAGAGAAACTCGGACGCCTACTCTTCAGTCCGCGCCGTCCACGCCGCCACGTGTGCACCGAGGGCGCCGCCATCTTGGACGCCATCTTGCCCGACCTCGTGGGGTCCGCCATCTTGTGAGCAGACAGCGTGGATGCCATCTTGTATCGATCAGGGCCCTACAGTGGCATCGGTCACAGTGGACCAGACCAGGCCGCACCCGCTATCCAGATCAATGGTGGACATCGAGGTAAACGGGTGCCGGGTTAAATGCTTAATTGACAGTGGAAGCACGGAGAGCTTTATCCACCCAGAACTGGCACAACAACTCTCCCTAAAGGTGGTCCCTACTCAGGGTACCATCTCTATGGCTGACAAAATCCAGACATCGACCATTCTGGGTTACTGCACGGTACAATTGTGCGTTAACGGAACTGTATATGATAATTTTAAAGTATTAATCATGAAGAACCTATGTGCGAGCGTGATCTTTGGCCTGGATTTCCAGTGCAACCACCAAAGCATCACGCTCAAGTACGGTGGGTCCCAGCCGCCCCTCACAGTGTGCGGTCTGGCTACCCTGAAGGTAAAGTCGCCTTCGCTATTCGCGAACCTTACCCCTAACTGCCGGCCAATAGCGACCAAAAGCAGGAGGTACAGCTGGGAGGACAGGCGGTTTATCGCGACCGAGGTAGACAGGCTCCTGAAAGAGCGCATTATTGAACGCAGCAACAGCCCGTGGCGCGCCCAAGTGGTAGTGGTAAGGGGTAGCGAGAAGAAACGGATGGTGATCGACTATAGTCAAACGATCAACAGGTACACCCTACTAGACGCCTACCCGCTACCCCGCATATCAGAAATGGTGAACCAAATCGCCCAATACCGGGTGTTCTCCACCATCGACCTCAAGTCAGCGTACCACCAGCTCCCTATCAGACCAGAGGACCGCCCGTACACCGCCTTCGAGGCGAACGGACGCCTCTACCAATTCCTCAGAGTCCCCTTTGGGGTGACAAATTGGGTCTCGGTCTTCCAGAGGGAGATGGACCGCATGGTCGATGACCACCACTTGCAGGCAACCTTCCCCTACCTCAACAACGTCACCATCTGCGGTCACAACCAGCAGGATCACGACTCAAACCTCGAGAGGTTCCTGAAAACCGCACAAAAACTCAACCTCACCTACAACGAGGACAAGTGCGTTTACAACACCACGCGCCTCTGCATACTAGGCAGCGTGGTGGAGAATGGGGAAATCGGACCAGACCCCGACTGATTGCGCCCCCTACAGGAGCTGCCCCTGCCCAACACTCCCAAAGCCCTGAAAAGATGCCTGGGGTTATTTTCTTATTATTCCCAATGGGTCCCCAACTACTCTGACAAAGCCCACCCCCTCTTGAAAGCATCCTCTTTCCCGCTCTCTGCTGAGGCCCACGCCGCCTTCAAAAGCATTAAGCAGGATATTGAGCGGGCCACGCTACAGGCAGTGGACGAGAACACTCCATTTCAAGTGGAAAGTGATGCGTCTGACTTCGCCTTGGCGGCCACCCTCAACCAGGTGGGGCGGCCCGTAGCTTTCTTCTCGAGGACCCTCCAAGGGCCCGAGATCAGACACTCCTCCGTGGAAAAGGAGGCCCAAGCCATCGTGGAGGCAGTGCGCCACTGGCGCCACTACCTAGCCGGCAAACGCTTCACCCTACTTACCGACCAGCGGTCGGTAGCGTTTATGTTCAATAATAAACAGAGGGGGAAGATTAAAAATGATAAGATTCTTAGGTGGCGGATCGAGCTCTCCACCTTCGAGTACGACATCATTTACCGGCCAGGGGCCCTTAACGAATCCCCTGACGCCCTCTCACGAGGGATGTGTGCCAGCGCCACCGGGGATCGGCTACAGACCCTCCACAACGACCTCTGCCACCCAGGGGTCACGCGGCTGTTCCACTTCATAAAGTCCCGTAACTTACCCTACTCGATTGAGGAAGTTCGGTCCCTGACCAGGAACTGCCGCACTTGCGCTGAGTGCAAGCGTCGGTTCTACCGCCCAGATAGAGCCCACTTAATCAAAGCTACACGGCCCTTTGAGCGGCTCAGCTTAGATTTCAAGGGCCCCCTCCCGTCCGTCGACCGCAACGTTTACTTCCTGAACATTGTGGACGAATACTCCCGGTTCCCATTCGCCTTCCCCTGCCCAGACATGACCAGCGCCACGGTCATTAAATGCCTCAACAGCCTGTTCTGCCTGCTCGGTATGCCGAGCTACATCCATACGGATAGGGGGGCGTCCTTCATGAGTGAAGAGCTACGCCAGTACATGCTGTCCAGGGGGATCGCCACGAGCCGTACCACCAGCTACAACCCCCGGGGTAATGGCCAAGTGGAGCGGGAGAACGGGACAGTATGGAAAGCAGTCACTCTAGCTCTAAGGACCAAGGGCCTCCCTATCTCCCGCTGGCAGGAAGTCCTCTCGGATGTGCTGCATTTGATACGGTCGCTATTGTGTACGGCCACTAATACCACGCCTCATGAACGAATGTTTGTCTTTCCCCGGAAATCCACCTCAGGCGTATCCATGCCGTCATGGCTCTCCACCCCAGGTCCGGTACTCGTGCGAAGGCATGTGAGGGGCCACAAGACGGACCCTCTCGTGGAGCCAGTACACCTACTCCACACCAACCCCCAATACACATATGTCCGGCACGCCGACGGAAGGGAGGACACCGTGTCCATAAAAGACGTCGCCCCAGCCGGCATCGACAACAACCATGGCAATAGCGGCAACGACGATCACAGCAACTCTTACCCACCCACTACTCTTTCATCACCCCCGGAAGAACACCGACCAACGGCACCCCCACCAACTACCCCTTCAACAACCCTGGCGGCACCCCCGGCAGAGACCCAGGAGGCTACCGGGGACACCCAGCCGACACCCGCGGCACCGCAACAGCCACGTCGGTCGCAGAGGACTATCAAACCCTCGAACAGACTAAATCTATAGAAGGGGTGAATGTGATGAAATATTTCCATTCATCACTGCCTGTGACTGAGATCGGTTTCAGTGTCATTTCCCTTCCCCCAGACCTCATTGTATTGTGTACTGGAATGTGCTGTATTGTATACTGGAATGTGCTGGAATGTGCTGTGTGTAGGGCTCCGCCCATACCTGGCCCCGTTTGTAAGCTAGCTTCAGTCTAGCCCCAATCTCCAGAAGGACGACATCTCTCTCGCTTACGTGTTTCGTTCTAAGTTAATAAAAGCCTTGTTTTGTTCTGCTACCTTCGAGTCTCGGAATTATTGAGGCACATCAACCAGTATCTAGAATGAGTTTACCAGAGTTACTGCAGGTATCAATGCAAATGTTGAAGCATTAAAAAAACAAAGGTAGTCACTCAAAGTACCAGTATTAATACTGCAGGTGTCAGACTGATGTCTCGAGTGAGCCTATTGTTGAATATGAAGATGTGATGTGATTGGATTAAATTTGTGACAGCTTGGTTCAGTTGGTAGCATTCTTCCACTTCTGAGTCAGAAGGTTATGGCTTCAAGCCTCACTTAAGCACATAATCTGGGCTGACACTGCAGTGCACTACTGAGGAAATGTTGCATTTTTGGAGATGCTGTCCTTCAGATGAGATGTGGCTGTTCCAGTGCTTCAAGTGGATGTTAAAGATCCCATGGCATTATTTGAACAGCAGGCAGTTTTCTCTTGTTCTGGCTACTATTGCACTGTCAAATAACATCAGAAAAAGACAATGAACTGGTTATTTATCTCATTGCTGTTTATAAAATTGTGCTTTGTGCAAAATGTTTGGCTGCATAACAACAGTCACTGCACCTCAAATTAATTTAATGTATGTGAAATGCTTGGAGATGATTCTGAGAGATGTGATAAATGCTATTTAAATGCAAGTGATTTTATTTATTCTTTCCTTCTTTCTTAGCGTGAACACAGTGATTGACTACCTGATAAAAATCTCATTGGCTATGAGCGCTAAAATGTGTCAGTAGGGTGGCATTGTGGAGTGGCACATTGGAATCCCAACATGGAATGTCAGGGGTTCATTTGACAGCTGAGTTTCTGATTTAAGCCATCGATCCAAAATTAATTGAGGTATTTAAAAGGGAGCTAGATACTTGGGAAATAGGGATATTAAGAGATGTTAAGGGCGGTGAATTGAGATGAAAAAGATGGAGCTGCCATGGCTAACAAAATAGTGCATTAGGTTGGATGGGTCATATGGCCTGTGCCTGTTCCTAAGTGCATGGCAGGGAAAAACCCAATTGAGGAAAAAAGCAGAAAATGTGTCTTATTTAAAAAAAATCTTTCCCTTAAAAAAGGCCTTTATCAAATAAAGAAAACAAACAGAACTTCCACTGTTTTGTGCCTGTGTGCAAGTCTTTCATCTCTCCCTTTGATGAACTTCATATGTCAGCTTTTTGTTCAGTTAGAGTCAATCAATAACCTCATCCATCAACAGAAAGTACTGAGATCATTCACTACATGCAAAACATGTCTATCTTGACCTGAAAATACAGACTTGGTTTAGCCATACTTGGGAAAACCTGCTGGTTCTAAGAGTAAAGTATTGGACTCTAAACTTAGATGATTGTAAGTGTGAACTCCAGCCTTTACTGAATTACTCATCACCCTCATTGGGCCAGTTTCCCAGTTCTTGACTGCACTTTGTTTGGAGAGTGCTAGATTTCAGGAAAATGCTAATTAGAGCACTAAAACAACAACAAAAAATGATTTATGCAATAATAACATCATCCTGCATTTAAATAGCATTTTTAACATGGAAAAATGCCTTAAGGCGCTTCATAGAAGTGTAATCAGATAAAAATGGATGCTGAGCCAAAGAAGGAGATATTAGGGGGGTGACTAAAAGCTTGGTCAAGGAGGTGGGTTTTAAGGAGGGTCTTAAAGAAGGAGAGGGAGGTGGAGAGGCAGAAGGGTTTAGGGAGGGCGGGACCTAGGCAGCTGAAGGCACAGCCACCAAAGGTGGATCAAAGGGAGAGGGACAGGCACAAGAGGCCAGAATTGGAAGATCAGAGCGTTTGAGGGGGGAGGGTTGTAGGGCTGGAGACGGTTTCACAGATGAGAATGGGTGAGGCCATCAAGGGATTTAAGAAAAAGAATGAGAATTTTTAATTTGAGGCACTGTTAGAACTTGGAGCCAAAGTAGGTTGTCAAGAATGGGAGCGATGGGTGAGCCGGTGTGGGATAGGATTTAGGCTGCAGAGTTTTGGATGAGCTGAAATTTACAGAGGTGGAAGGATGCAAAGCTGGCCAGCAGAGCATTGAAATAGTCGAGTCTGGAGGTGACAAAGGCATGGTTGAGGGTTTTGGTGACAAATGGGCTGAGGTAGAGGTAGAGGCTGGTGATGTTACATACATAGGCTGCCTTTGTGCTGGAGAAGATATTGAATTAGAAGCTCAGCTTGTGGTTGAATAAGACACTGAGATTGCAAACATACAGATTCAGCCTGAGACACTGGCTGGGGAGGGGGATGGGGTCAGTGGTCGTGGTAGTCCTACTCTGAAGAACTACATCTCCTGTTGCTGAATTAGTGGCAATTGTTGCCGTTCATATTAACATTTTCAGCTCACACTGATCCAAACACTTGACTTGAACAAACCCTGGCGGAAGGCAGGAGTGAGGTCTGTTAAAAATGGAAGAACTATAAGATAGAATATAATTTTTATGGCCATGTGGGTAAATGCTCTGCTTGGTGTGGCACCACAGCATTTAGACCAGGAAGGTCCCAAATTCAATCGAAGGTCTATGCTGAGTTCACTGATCTCAGCTGGGGTAAGGGTGCTACAATTGGTCTTAGTGCTCTTGGGCCAGCGAGGGGGGATATCGGCCAGGGTCCAAGTCTCTGATCACTATCCAGTGACCCCTGCTGGAAAGTACAGTCTATGGATGGCAGGCAAGGACAAAATCAGACTTGGCTCTGATGCCCCCCATGCTTGAATAGCCGGATGACACTGCTTATGCTCACAAATGAAGAAGGGACAAAAGGGGACAAAACTGTCAGAAAAACAGCTTCCCCAAGTGGTGTGATGAGCTGGGTGTTAGAGCATCATTGTGTGGGTCCACTAAGTGTTGGAGCTGGATTTATGCCAGTGATCCCCACTCTGCTGAGTTCCTGTTCATGGATACAGTGGGGTGGAGAGACTGTGAGCAGAGGTCAGGGGCCTCCCCACTTGTAGGGAGTCATCATTGCCCAGCAGCTGGTTCTGAGCAACAAAAGTGAAGACCTAAAACCAGGTCAGAAAAAAAGACAATGTTACATGAAAACATTTGGGTTTAATTCAGAGAATGCTCTCTTACACTGTTAAAGCATAAAACTAGAATGGACTAGTAATTCAGATCAACTTGTATTCATCCCAAACAGAATCAATTCATAAATCCAAATCTCTTAGATTTGGATTCTGAACATCACAATATGAATCAGGCATCAATTCAATAATTATGAGTGCTGTATTTATACTTCCTAAAAGTGCAAAAGCCCTTTTAAACAGGAAACCGTTAAGTGTCAGCTTGACTAGCTTGGCCACGCTCCATCTCAGAATCAGAAGTGTGTGGGATGTGCCCCCACTACAATGTCTTGAGCAGTAATCTAGGCCGACACCTCAGTTCAGTACTCAATGAGTGCTACATTGTCAGAGGTGCCGTCTTTTGTATGAGATATTAAACTGAAGCCTTGTCTGGTGTGAAAGATCCCATGGCACTATTTGAAGAGCCGGGAGTTCTCCCAAAATATTAGCTAACAACCAATACCACGCAGGGTAAGCGCTCTCCCTGAGTTGGTCGGCCCACTCCTGCTACAGACGTTGTGCATCGGCGCTGATGAATTTGGCAAGTCGGCGGGGAGGCAGCAGAAGCAGCGATGGAGGCCACGACGACCCGCTGTAGCATGGCGGCCGGCAGCTCCTCGGTGGGAGGCTCGGAGGTCGAACCGGTAGGAGGGGAGGCAGCCAGCGGACCAAGGGCGGGAAAAGCAGGCCCTGGAAGGTCGGACACCGCGGGAGGCTCGGAGGTCAGATCGGGTGGAAGGAGGGCCAGGGAGAAGCAGGCCCCGGGATGTTGGTACCACAGCGGCTGAAGATTGTCGGGCAGGAGTGCGGGAAAGGCGGAGTGAGGCAAGAGCGGACCCTATTGTGATAGCGCCGATGAAGATGGCTGCCGTCCTCGCGGGCTCCATGCGTACCAGGCAGCTAAGTGTCCTTTGCTGCTTGGTGCGCTCGGCTCGTTAAGAAAAAAGCATTTCACTGACTAGATTTCACTTGTTGTATTTGGTTATGTGACAAATAAAATTGAAATTGAAATTGAAAACAGATTATCTGGTCATTCAATTATTTGCTGTTTGCGAGACCTTGCTGTGTTAAAATCGTTGCCGTGTTTATCTTACATAACAATAGTAACTGCATTCAAAAGTAATACTAAGGTTGTAAAGCACTTTGGCACATCCTGAGGACATGAAAGGTGCTATATAAATTCAAGTTCTTTTTCTGAACACTGGTAAGAAATGCAGCATTACAATAAATTGGCACTTCAGGTACATATTTTCCAATTATGCTTTTGTGAAATTAAATTTGAATCAGAATGACTTTATTCATACTTAAAATGTAACTTTACCAAAAGGAATCTTTTATACATGGTACTCCTGTAGCCAGGCATTATGTCCTGCCCACAACCATGGTGGGGAATTTCCTGAGAGCACAAAGGAGCAATGGGGGAAATAGGGCATTATAGAAAGAAATAACTTGCATTTATATAGCACCTTTTACAATCTTAGGATGTCCCAAAGCACTTTACAGCCAATGAAGTACTTTTGAAGTGCAGCCACTGTTATAATGTAAGAAACACGGCAGCCAATTTGTGCACAGCAATATTCCACAAACAGCACTGAAATAAATGACCAGATCATCTGTTTCAGGTGTTGGTTGAGGAATAAATGCTGGCCAGTTACCGGGAGAACTCCCATGTTCTTCTTTGAATAGTGCCATGGGATCTTTCACATCCCTAAGAGGGCAGATGGGGCCTCAGTTTAACGCCTCATCCAAAAGACGGCACCTCCGGTGGTGCAGCACTCCCTCAGCACTGCACTGGAGTGTCAGCCTAGATTATGTGCTCAAGTCTCTAAGCTCATAGTAAGAGTGCCACCACTGAACCAAGCTCACACATGAGGGGCCAGAAATTCCAGGCCAGAAGCGTGAGTACGGTCGGCTTACTCACGCTTCTGGCCGTTGGAAATGCCGGCGTTCAGCATGAGCAGCGCATGCGGGGAACGCCAGCATTTCTAGACCTCGAGCGCGTGCGACTGCACAGGCAGCGCTTGCGCAGTGAACTTCGTGGATTTCATTCATGAAATCCGTGAGGTTAAGTCCTTAGAAGTTACACTGAAAAAAAGCAAGTGTAAAGTGGTTCATTGGCTGCGGAGGAAGATATATTTTATCGTGGAGCTTTTGAAATGCAATATTTTTGTTTGGGAAAGGGAGGGAAGTTATTTTAAGAAATTTTAAGTAAGTTTTAAAGTTAAAATTTTTTTTTTTTTTAAAGGGTTTTCAGAACGGTAGGTAGAAGGAGCAATTGTGGCTGTGTGAATGGAATGTGAGAATGAGTTATGTATGTATGTCCACATATATTCCTTTACGTATATGTATGTATGTTTTATATTCCTTTACTATGAATGTATGTTTTTAATTATGATTTTCCAATAAGTTACTTTCTCTGAAAGTCATAATTAAATAATACATTCATACACATAAGTAAAGGAATATATACATAACACGCAAAGGAATATATACAGACATACATACTTTCAGAAGCTCCACGATAAGAAATATCTTCCTCCGCAGCCTCTGGAGCAACTGTACCCATGCTTTTTTCATGTGTAAGTTGTAATGACTGGACCTCACTGAAAGCATTAATGAAAGCGGCGAATTATACTGCGCACGCGCTGCATGTGCAGTCGCACGCGTTCTGCCTCTGAACCCCTTCGCTCAGAGGACAGGAAATGCCGGTTTTCCCCACATGCACTGTGCATGCTGAAAACCGGCATTTCATCCGGCCAGATGCGTAAGCACCCCGACCGTACTAGCGCATTTGGAAGGGAATTATTGGGCCAACATTTTACATGTCAATAAAATAAAAAATTTAACACTTGCACGACTTGCCCCCTCGCATCTGCGACTGAGGGTCCAAGGAGGTGCATTGCGCAAGAGGTCATCATCGGACGTATCCTCACACTGTTCCCTTTGGGGAACTGTATGAAGTGGTGGAAGGATTTATGGCCGTGATTAACGCTCATTCCGTGACCGTAACCATCTTTGAACCAGCCATTAGGGTGGTTAGTCCTATGGCGGGAGGGTTTTACGGGCTCCCACAACCCATCTGAGGGGGGGGGGGCCACCAACACCCACGGACACAAGTATCCCGCTGGATGTCCACCCAGAATTTAAAGTTGGAGCTCCGACTCCACTTGCCGGGACTGTCTGGAGTGGGGTTCAAAACCCTACTCCTTCTGGCCCAGCGGCGGGGATGCTTACTGCTACGCAAAAGGCCCACTCCGCACAAAAGGTGACACCCATACGTTTCCTGCGCCTTTTCCCTCCCCGTGACTGGAGCCCTATGCTGCCATTTCACGTTGCTAATCGGATTGGGCGTTTGTCATAGCGGTAGGATCCCCGCCGCTGGGCCAAACGGGGTAGGGTTTCGAACCCCGCTCCAGACAGCCCCGGCAAGTGGAGTCGGAGCTCCGGCTCTAAATTCTGGGTTGACATCCAGTGGGATATTTGCGTCCGTGGGTGTGGGTGGCCCCCCCTCCTTGTATAGCTTGTGGGAGCCCGTAAAACCCTCCCGCCATAGGACTAACCGCCCTAATGGCTGGTTCAAAGATGGTTACGGTCACGGAATGAGCGTTAATCACGGCCATAAATCCTTCCACCACTTCATACAGTTCCCCAAAGGGAACAGTGTGAAGACACGTATGACGACGACATTGCTAAATAAATAAATGGAATTAAAAAAATTCTTTTAGGGCTTTTAAAAGTCTTTAAATTGCTTTAATTCTCTTTAAAACTACTTCAGATTACTCAAAATAATGTAAACATTTTAAAAAGTTTATAAAAGTTACCAAAATCTTCAAAAAACTTCCAAAAACCTATTTAAACTGCTGCTTTGCATGTAAAAAAGCAAAGCAGCTTGACAGAAACATTGGGGGCGTGTCCAGTGAAACTGAGACCTCAAGGGGCATGTCTCACTTACACTGCACGCTCCTGGGTCCGCGCTGGCTGCACTCCTGGGCGGCGTGACGTCATACGCTGCCCGGGAATGTGCTTTCTATTTCTCCAAGTTCAGGCGTCCCAGAAGCTGATCGGCAGGAGCGCGGGGTAAGTGCAAATACGGGGCTTGCACGCGCTGCAAGCCCCGTTCTGGAATTTCTGGCCCCATGAATGGTCACTTTAACAAGA
Source organism: Somniosus microcephalus (assembly GCF_052327205.1). NCBI lineage: Eukaryota > Metazoa > Chordata > Chondrichthyes > Squaliformes > Somniosidae > Somniosus > Somniosus microcephalus. The sequence continues at coordinate 87,560,959 of NC_140992.1, read as the reverse complement.
TATACTTGGAGAGCTCGGGACTACACCCTAGCAGCAGTCTACTTTCAGGGGAGAAGGGGACAAAATTGGGGGGTGCAGGGGAAGGGGTTTTTTAAAAAATCCTTGGAAGGTTTCTGCTATTTCTGTGGTTTCTGAGGTAAAGGTTATATTCATACATTTTAATCAAACAGGCAGCCTCAAGACTGACAGGAATACAGAACACCATCCAGCTGTAATGGATTTGTCTTAATTATTTCACTCCACATTGCTGCAAGATACCAGCACAAAATGCACTAGTTTGTGCTCCTCGGTGCCATTCATCTACACTAGGCTTATGACTGACAGAGACAGTTCCTTAAGTGTTAGAGACACAGAGATTACTGGGGCCAAACAAGACAAATTTCACTGGTAGCAATCACCTGCTTTTCTTGAGTCACACAAATTAGTTCAGCCAAGCCTTGATATAACAGGCAAGGTTTCAAGTTAACAAGCTTAGTCCTCGCTGAAAATGGCTGTCAGACTGCGAGTTCCTAAATTCAATGTGGCACCATTGTTCTCAGTGTATCAGAGTAGCTCTGTCCTCAGCCTAATAAAAGTTATTAATGTGGAAAGTTAAACAGATGGATGAGCAATCAAATGAAAAGGTTTTGGCTGATGTGAGCATCAAATCAATATTGTCTCTGTGGACACTATTGATCTTTTCATGCTATCCATCTGCTGTTATTGATCCTGTCCTACAGCCTAATTTTGATTAATCAGCGAAGGAATTCGAAAAATTCTCAGTTAAATGTAATCTGTCAGATTCCTTTTGGTGCCTAAAACGACTTTTGAAAAGCCAGAACTTATATTGTCAAGAAAGACTGAGGAATAATTTTGATTGTTAGAATACTTCAAGGCTTCGATTTCAAAAGAGCTCAAAATATTAGTTTTGAATTCAAGTGCAATTTTTTTCATGCACCTGCACATAATGGTGTCAGATTAGAGGGATAAATCCATTAAAAGCCACCGATCTGCTTTTGCAAGCTTTCAAATGAACAGCATCAATAGTAATGATGCTTCAAAGGCTGCTGCTGTAGAGCCTGGATTTCTTCAAAATGCAACACACCCATCACAGTCAGAAGATAAATTACTCGCTGCCTGCCAAACATTACTTTTTTCTCGGATATATAGCTTCCCATCAGAATTCACTACCGAATTGGACAAATCTCTTTCATCGGGCTATTCGGGGGGAGAAACAGGATAATTGCAATGCAGGCGGCTCCAGATAAGTGCACGCGTGAACCTAATGCTGTTCTGATCTGACCACAGAATGATCTGACCACAGAATTCCAATGTACCATAGCTATTTCCTACTATTGCTAAAAAGATTCCTGATCCAGGCCCAACGTGCTCTCCAGTTACCCAGTTTGCAATCCTCAGCAAAGCAAATACAGCCAATCCTCTGCCCGATTTCACCTGGAGACTGCAGCACAGTTTGGGAACCTAATCGCTTTTGTGTAAAATATGTTTAGTTCAGTGCTTTCTATTGATTTTATTTTTTGTTCAGTTTGAATTGTTGAATGAATAATTACGTCAATGGGCTTCAGCAGAACAATTTACTTTTACTCCCCAGCTTAATATTTCTTGAACAAGCAGAACATGGCTTTGTCAGGATTCTATAGTACCACCCTTTCTTACATTAACCTTGTGTGCAATTCAAAATGGGGAACTTATATGTTAAGCAAATTCATTTTTAATTATTGTAATTGTTCTTTGGTTACAACGCATTGGTTATACTTTACATTCAAAGTACACAATATGCATGGTATAATGTGATATTGAGTGAGCCTACCAAGAGGCTTCGCTTGTGGATGACCTTGGCAACTGATTCTTGGAAGAGACAGTAAATTTAGGATTTACTGCTGCTGTTTCCTACTGAGTCACGTCAAATGTCTGGTAGGTTTTGGTTGTGCTGCCATCGCTTTGTGAACGATCCTGTTACCATGAAAAGAAGGGCATTCCTCATATGTGGTGGTGGAGCTAATTGGAGAATGTAACCAGTGTGTCAATGAGCTACTGGCAGTAGGCCAAGAACAACTCTCAGAATTTCAGAATATGAGATGCCCTTTGTCATCTTGTAAATACTTATTTTCAGCAAAAGGTTACATTCATTCTTTGTAACACAGTGAAGCCTAGAATTAGCAATTTAACAAGAATGTTAGTGATATTTTCACTTGGTACTCACTTATGTTTGCAGTCTTGGCATATATGTACCTGCAAGACAAATGTGTTTTACTGCAGACATACTGAAATAATGGTGAGGCTAACAGCGCTCACCGTTATTAAAGTGTAAATCGGACAACAACTTCCAGTGACTGCACATGGGCAGTTCAATGTGTAAATCAGGAAGTTGCTGTCCGAGATACCCTGCTCCTCCAGAAGCTGCGCTATAACAGTATCTTGCCGAGAGACTCAGCATTGAAATACATGAAACGGCATGAAGTTGCTGTACTTACCTGATTTATACACACTAAGCTCGCCAAAAAAAGTTAGGGCTTGTCCATGCCAGTGTAAGTAAAATTTTAATGGCATGATAAGTCTTAATTACTGCCAAACAACCTCTCTGGCACTGAAAATTAACTGTTACAAGGGTGGAGTCTCATTCCTTCAGATTTTAATTATTGTTGGAGAATTTTTTTAAAATGTTTTTTACTTTTTCCTTCTGTCTCTCTTAATCCTAATTTTCTTTCCCTCTCTTCATTTTGCTTTCTGTACTTGATTTGACATTGAATTAAATATTCTAACTTCTGGTTTAGATTCTGTGCTGCTCATTAACGATTCTTCAATCTGATTGGTTAAGCGCCATGCTGTTTGGCTTTCTAATTTACAGTATGTTCCAGTGCAAAATCCCACAGAAAGTCTGTGGGCAAGTGTAAGTGTAATGAATGGCTGGTGCTGTTCGTTCGCCACTGAGAGCAAAATCCGGCCCAGTGCCTTCCTCAGTGAAGCTGCGTCAGTGTCCAGCAAAATACCTCATCAAGAAACTGGGATTTCTCAACTGAAAGTAGCAACAGTTAACCTACATGTATACAGGACTCACTCAAAGCCAAAAGCTTTTTAAATCAATGGCCCAGTAATTCCGGGCACAACGCGTGAGTAAGGACGGGGTACTCACGCGTGTGCCCGGAGGAATTGCCGGTTTTCAGCATGCACAGCGCATGCGCTGAAAACCGGCATTTCCTGTCCTCTGACCCAAGGGGTTAAGAGGCAGTACGTGCGCGACTGCACAGGCAGCGCGTGCGCAGTGAAATTCCTTTTTTTTTTCAGAGTTGCCCGAGTGTAAAGGCCTCCGGTCTTTACGCGTGGAAAAACCAGACGTAAGTATTTAGTTTTACAGGTAAGTGGGCTTTTAGTACAATGTAGAAATTTTTTTCCCACAGGTTTGTTATTTTTAAAGAATTTACAGTAAGGTAAGTTTAGTTTTAGACCCTATTTTTAAAAAATATATTTTTTACAAAAAATTGATTAATTGTTTAAAACATTTTTAAAAACTTATTTATAGTTAATGGCCCTGAAATTAGGATCGGGGGCTTGCCGCGCGTGCAAGCCCCCGATCTGCACTCACCCGGCGTGCTGACATCTGAAGCCCGGGCCTGCTTGCATTTCCTGTCACAGGCCCGGTTCAGATGTCAGCGCGCAGTGCTTACCTGATCCAGCGGCGTAGTTAGTGCGATGTGCTGGCTGGGATCAGGTGAGCACTGTACAACCAATCAGGGGAGGGGAAGGTTCATTCATGAGTTTGAGAGTAATAGCTGTCAAACTCATGAAAACTACGGGGGCCCAAAACACTATTTAAACTTGAAATAAAAATTTTAAAAACATCCCAATCATTAAATTAAGTATAAATAAGTTAAAAAAAATAATTTAAACAATAATTTTTTTTTTGAAAAAAATAAATTTTTAACAAAAAGGGTCTAAAACTAAACTTACCTTATTGTAGATTCTTTAAAATAATAAACCTGTGGAAAAAAAATTCTAAATTGCACTAAAACACCACTTACCTGTAAAAATAAATACTTACGTGTGCTTTTTACAAGCGTAAAGACCAGAGGCCTTTACACATGCGCAAATCCCCCAAAACAGAGGAAATCCAAGACGCACGCGCTGCCCCCTACAGCGCACGCGCTAGCCTCTTCCCCTCTTGGGTTGGAGGAGAGGAAATGCCGGTTTTCAGCACATGCGCTGTGCATGCTGAAAACCGGCATTTCCTCCGGCCAGACGCGTGAGTACCCCTTCCGTACTCACGCGTTTGGGGAGGAATTACTGCCCCATTATAATCAGTGGGATGTTTTTTAAAATTTTATTTAAAGTTAAAGTAGTGTTTTGGCAGCCCATACTTTTCATGAGTTTGACAGCTCTTACTGTCAAACTCATGAATGAGTTTCCCCTCCCCTGATTGGCTGCACAGTGCTCACCTGATCCCAGCCGGCACATCGCACTAACCAGGCCGCTGGATCAGGTAAATACATCGCGCCGACATCTGAACCGGGCCAGTGACAGGAAATGCGAGCAGGCCCGGGCTTCAAATGTCGGCGCGCAGGGTGAGTGCAGATCGTGGGCTTGCACGCGCGGCAAGCTCCCGATCCTAATTTCAGGGCCAATATGTAAGATACGATGGGAAGAAAATAAGAGTTTTGACACAGCATTTTGAATTTAAGAGTTTCCAGCGGGTTTGGTTGATGACATCATAAATTGGTGGTCATCTTAAACTGAAAATACGTCATTACAACAGCAAAGAGGATTATTATAGCATCTTAGTCCTCTAGGATTCTGACTTCACAGAACATTGTTAACAAAGAACTATATTTTATGAAGGCCCTCCATCTTCATAATAATTAATAAGACTGTTGAGTAAACCTTTTATGTTTGTTGTTATGCAACTACCTTCAAGACAGTGCCAATGCAATTTAGGATTAAAAATAATGAATAACTAGCTCTGAAGAAAAACTCTCCGAGCAAAACAAATTGCAGCAGAGATTTACTGAATTTGCGTTGGTCTGTAATAAACTTGCTTTAGCATCTTTTAGTTGACTACACTTTTACAGACTAATGCTCCTTCACTGGCAGGTAGCCCAGTCTTTCTGATTATGGCTTATATTTCGAATTGATTATCTCTTTGATTTACTTAAAGAGACATAAAAGGTTTTTTGAGATTAAGACGTGAGAGCTCTCCTCTACCAAAATCACACACTATAACATTAACGGAGACACAGTATCTGCAGAATTTGATTTGAATCCGCCTCTAATCTTATTGAACCTCCTGCATACTGAAAGCATGTCGTTAATGCATGCACCCACTGAAAGTGACAGTGTTAGCAGTTTTCACATTACAATATAAGGAACTTTGATAAGGTAAAATCCTTTGAGTGCAGCTTTGGTTAATCTGTTGCTTCTTCACTAGCTATGAATGAAATTGCAACATAATATAATTGCAAAGTTAAAAGCATGTTGCTTACCTACCTTACCACACAAGCTAAAAGTATTAGCAATTTAAAAATGATGAATGATGTTGTAGCCATTGCTTTTTATTTTAGATTTTATTTACAGAATTTCAAATTGATGTTCAAAATACCAGATTAGTGGACATTTTTTTTTACATGAATATTTCCTTAAGACCTTTAAGCAAGACAGAAATTGTATGGGTAGCATGAAACAATTACGCAACTCAGTATTTTAATGAGCAGAGTAAAAAAACACAATCCATTAAGAATTCAGTTCACAGGAGACTTTGGTAAGGACTAGCATGTACAGATTAAGGGACAACTTCTTTTATTATAATGGAAGTATTGTAGCTGTATTTGCATGGTCTTATCAGCACAGAAATACATCAGTAATCTCCCTGCTGTGCCATCTCATCTCGAATGGAGTTACTTTAGTAAACTCCCCACTGCTCCATTTTTTTTCCGAATACGGTTACTTCAATAAACTCCTCTCCATACTAACTGATTCTAAATGGGATTACTCCGGTAAACTCTTCACTGCTATCACTCTGAAAGGGTTTACTCCAGTAAACTCACTGCTGCTCCAAATCTTTTCCAATGGGATTCCCAGCTGCGCCAACTCACTTGCCTGTTGATCATGCTGTCACTACTCTTCACCTTCGGCAGCAGCTCGCTACCAGCTTAAGGTTATCCTTGTGCCAAAAAAGGAAGACTTACACTTGCATCAGACCTGATCACATCTCAAAGGTATCTCAAAGTGCATCAAATACAATGAACTACATTGAGCAACTGTTATGTAAGAAAACATGATAGCCATTTTGCACACAGTAAGGGGGAGAAATTTGGTATCGCCCCATTTGGGGCGCTAGTATTGGCGGTGCGCAAAGTTTAGCGCCAGGCGCAATTTATCGCCACCTCGAGCGATATTGGGTAGCTGCGCCCCTGAAGGTGATTGCGGCACTAAATCAGGCGCTGCACAATAGTCTTAAGGCGCTAACCCGGCAGCGCGACGCAATTTCTCTGCGGGCGGGTGTGGCGCAGGTGCTGTCAATTATCGATTTCAGCCAGACACGCTGGCGCCGGCCAGCTCTTAAAGGGGCGGATCGATTATCATCTCCAGCCGCACCCTGCGCCTCGTAGGCCTCAAACTTGGCGGTAACCTACCTGTGGCGTCGACAACTGCATCAATATGGAGAGGGCCAGGGAGAGAGCGCAGAACTTCAGCGAGGGGGCATTGGATGCTCTGGTTGGCGCGGTGGAGCACAGGCGATCTGTGCTCTACCCAGAGAATGGCAGAAGGCCTCAACACAGCGACTACCGCAGAGCTTGGAGGGAGGTTTCCCACAGAGTCACCTCCAGCAGCATGGTTCCCAGGACTCCTCTGCAATGCAAGAAGAAGTTCAACGACCTCACTCGGGTCATCAGGGTGAGTGCCTTTTTCAGAATCATCTTCATCCCTCCATCTGCACCTCACTTTATGGCCAGAGGGTGTGCAAAGCCCCAATGGCCAGCTGTCATCCAGCATCATGGCCCTTTCTGGAAACACACATGCACATTCAGCTCTGTGCATAATGTAAGGGCTAATCGACCATGGGAGGCATGTCATGCCAGATCAGGGCAGCATAATGTAAGGGCTAATCGACCATGGGAGGCATGTCATGCCAGATCAGGGCTGCATAATGTAAGGGCTAATCGACCATGGGAGGCATGTCATGCCAGATCAGGGCTGCAGGTTTCATCACACCCCGTCCTTTCTCTTGCAGGCCAAACTGGCGAATAATAGAAGGCAACAGCATCAGACCGGAGGAGGCCGGCCTCACCTGCAGACTCTTACAGACCTGGAGGAGCGAGTCCACCGGATTGTGGCAAGCTGGATGATTGGCCCCGTCGCCTGTGGAGATGCCAACCCCATTGTAGACAGCAATGGTAAGGTCATTACCTTTTTGACCTCTCTCCTTCCACTTGTTCCCCACACCAGCATGCTTTTTCACTCTCGAGCCAACTCAGAGCATTGCAGCACTCATGCATCCCTTGCTGTCCTTTCGCTAAAGCCACTCTTGAACCTCCCTGCTTTCAGATGCTGCATCACCAGCTCGGGAGGCGGGCCCTCAAGCTGCCAGTGCGCGTGACTCTGGAGGCGACGAGGAGGAGGAAGCCGGACCATCCGTACCACCCTCAGGCGAGCCAGCCCATGTCCAGACTGGGGAGACGCCTTCCTTGGAGGGGAGCGGGGGGGAATGGTCTGAGAAGGATGTAGCTCCAGGACCCAGCGGCCTGCAGCAATGCGAGGGGGGTAGGGAAGCTCGGGGGCCATCTCCCCGGAGGGCGAGTCGGGCCGCGAGTGCTGCTGCACAGAGCGCAGAAGAGGTGCGTGCCCTTGCAGAAATGAGCGCCCAAGCTGGGCTGAGGCACACTGAGCACATGGCTGCTGTGGCAAGGATGCCCGACTCCATTGAGACACTGGCAAGGAGTGTCCAGGACTTCGGCGCAGCACAGGCAAGGAGTGTGCAGGACTTCGGCGCAGCACTGGCAAGGATTCTCCAGGACTTCAGTGAAGCACTGGCACCTGTCATGCAAGTGCTGAATGCTGCCATGCAGTCAGTGGCTGGTCTCATGCAGACGCAGATTGAGGCCACGCGAGCACTGACTGCTCCCACCCTCGCTGGATCGGGCAGGATTCCCCGGGGCCCTCGCCGCACCACAGCAGGCCAGCAATCTGTGCACCAGCCGATTGCTGCGCATGCTGCGGTGCTGCCCCGTCAGAGTGCCAGTGTGTCGGCCGACCAGGGAGCTGCTGACCGCTCTCAGGATGACAGCATTCCTGATGCCACCACTGGCACTTCTCCACTGCAGCTGCCACCACCTGTAGGACAGACTGCTTCCGCCCATGCGGAGTTGGAGCAGTCAGCAGCCGGGCCCTCCAGGCCCAGAGCTGGTCCAGGCCGTACCTCAAGGGCATCTGCGGTCTCAATTTCGGACAGTCAGCAGGCCTCCCCCAGCCTTGCTGCAGCCACTGGGGTCCCATTACGGAAGAGCTGCAGGGTGGGAAGGGGGCAATTCCACAAGGGAAGCAGATTACCATCGAGGGGCAAAAAGTAGAAGGTGCTGCTAAAATATGTTATTTCTTTCATTCAATGCCGAGGATGCTGGCCTGAATGTTGGTTATGTTTTGGACATTGTCTCCAGGGTGTGAGAGACAGTTATGTTTTGGACATTGTCTCCAGGGTGTGAGAGCCAGTTATGTGGCAGTTTGTTTGTTTTGCTGTTTGTTTCCATTGCTTTGTCATGCGGGAAGGATACACATTTTGTTAAATAAAGAAGTTTATTTATTCACAATGTCCATGTCTGTTCTTTGCACTAATTTTTGCCTTGACCGGCTTAGGGGTAGCAGAACGGTTCCATTCATGTTCTTGGAATGGCAGAAAGCATTCCCTCAGAGGGGCCTAGAAGCGACTTGCTATAAGCCTCTGACGGACGGCCCTTGCAGTTTGTGCCTCCCTCCCGTCTTGGTGATCCTCCTCCTCCTCCTCTTCCTCTGCTGGTGCTCCAATGTCTGGTGGCATTGGCTGGGTCCTGAGGATTGCCAGGTTATGCAGCATGCAACACACAACCACGAAGTGGGAGACTCGCTCAGGTGAGTACTGAAGGGCTCCTCCAGAATGGTCCAGACAGTGGAACCGTTGCTTCAGCACGCCGATTGTGTTCTCAATGATGTTCCTGGTCGCTTGATGGCTCTCATTGTAACGTTCTCCAGCAGGGGTGCTGGGCAAACAGAGCGGGGTCATCAGCCAGGGGCACAGAGGATAGCCCTTGTCCCCGAGAAGCCAGCCTCCTGAGTGAGCCGGGGCTTTGAAAAAGTCTGCCACAGAAGTCTGGCGCAGGATGAAGGCGTCGTGGCTGCTGCCTGGAAAGTGGGCATTGACAGCGAGTATCAGCTGTCGGTGGTCACAGACCAGCTGCACATTCAATGAATGGAACCCCTTTCGGTTGCGGAAATCCTCCGCATTCTCTAGAGGCGCCTGCAAAGCCACATGCGTGCAGTCAATGGCGCCCTGCTCCATGGGGAAGCCCGCTATCCTTGCAAAGCCCTCTGCGCGCTCTTGCTGCTTGTCTGGGGTCATTGGGAAGGAGATGCACTGCCGTCTCCTTTTAAAGAGGGCATTAGTCACTTGACGGATGCAACAATGCACCGCAAACTGTGAGATGTTGGCAATGTCCCCAGTAGCGGCCTGAAAGGAGCCGCTGGCATAGAAGTTTAGAGCCACCGACAGAGATGTCCTGCACCTTAGTTGAGGCTGCAGATCTGGCTGAAACAGGTGGCAGAGCTCAGTGACCACCTCCTTACTGAAGTGCAGCCTTCGGAAACACTGCTCCTCCGACATGTTGATATGCGAAAACTGTTGGCGGAAACCCTGGCAGCGTAAGGTCTTGTGTGCCGACGTCTGTAGGCCCTCCTCTGTCTGGCCATGCCTGCCACTCTATCCCTGCATCTCTGTGCCCTGTCAATATGATTAAGAAGGACGCCGTTCCCATCCAATGCAGCCCCCATAGTAAGTGTGCACTGAAAGTTATGCCGGTTGAGAAGCTTACCAACTGCAAAGTAATGTTCAGAAGGCTAAAGTTCCTCAGCCAGCGCTGGCTCACTGCAGAAATGTCTCTCCGTTTCTCTCTGAGCAACTCTCTCTCTCTCTCACAGAAGGTGTGGTCCAAAAATGACTACCACTAACAATCCAGGAAGAGTCCCCTTTAAATAGCGCCCCCCCCAGCCCGACAGCGACTGGGAAACGCTCAAGGTAACCTGCCCTTATTAGCGCCAGGCGGAATGGAGGGGGGCGCCACTGAATTTCCGGTCCGGGGCGCCCCAAGGGCGTTGCACAATGAAATGACGTCATGATCTGCGTGTGCTGGTGAGCGGGTGCAACGGTTTAGCGCCAGCGCTAAATAACCGCTCAATTTGGGAAGAGGCGCAGGGTTCGCTGCGCCCGGGCGCTAGTTGGTTAGCGCCCCACTTCTCGACCTCTTTAGGCGCTAATGGGTGGCGCAACCAACTGAAATTTTCCCCCTAAGATTCTGCAAACAGTAATCAGATGAACAACCAATTAATTTGCTCTTGGTGGTGTTGGTTGAAGAAAGGATATGAAGAGTGGGAGAATACCTGACAGTGTAGTACAATGGCCACGGTTTGAGCCCTTCCTCAGCTGCATGAATGAAAATGAGAATACGTCCATGAGATCACACAAACCATTTTTGCTTTGCACAGTATCACTGCAACCAGTGCAAAACTTTCCTTTTATCTATTTTTTCTAAAAGCTTTGACAATACAGGAGGTTACCTTACTATATTTTTCCAATTTTAATAAGGGCTGACTGCCCTGTCAACTCTGGTTAATCAGTAGAAAGCATGACAGCAGTTGGGAGCTGGTGTATTCTGCTCCTCGGCTTTGTTTTGAGTGTACATATAAGCTCAGTTCCTTTCTCTATAATGATTTGAACTGTAGTATAATTGTCTGCTTCCAACTTTGCTCAAAAGGAGATGGTGAGACACAAATACCATTAGTGCAGTTGCATCGTTACACTGGTGTGACGTTGTTCTCAGTGGGGTAGAGTTTCCACATTGGACGCACTCGGCAATCTGGGCCCAAATTACACTCGAGATTGTGGTAGTTTTCCAAAGTGACGTTATGGTTCAAGTTTCTGCTCAAACTCATTTTCATAATCTCAAATGTTGTGAAATTGGGTTTATCTCAAAAAAGAAGCATTTTTATTAAGTGTCCAGTCCACCACCGGTGAGTAACCTGATTTTAAATAACTGAAAATGACTTTAAAAAAAACTATACAGAACCATTTACTAGTTACATTGATGTATACTACTGTAGTCAGTTTATTCGTAAATATTTTAAAACGTGCCTACTAATGCCGTTGCACCTAAAAACAGCTCAATTTGATGGGCCTCCTCGAAGGGCTGTAAACAGGTGCAATTGGGGGAAACTGGCCATGCTTATTCATTCGATCGGGGGGCGTGGCCAGTTTTGTGGGCGGGGTCAGCTTCCAGTGTGATTTTTTTAAACCAGTGTAAAAGATTGCAGAAATTCGATTTGCGCTGGACGTAACTTGTGTTTGAAATTCCTCGGCCTTTTATGCTGGTTTGGCCGATTTCAGGCGAACTGTGCTGGTAAAACCAGTGCAACCCAGTGGAAACTCTACCCGGTGTGTGGTGAGGCTTCTATTGCTGAAGGTGCAGTTACTTAGCCTAGTCACAATGCTCTCAGGTTTTTTTGTTCATATGAACCATTACTGACCATTTTGCCAATTGTTCTCGTAACTACTGTTCTATTCTTATTTTAATTTCCTGGTGGTTTGTTGATTTATTTACTTTTTCAATTTTCCTGTAGGCACTCATTCATGTTGGGGTACAGTCTAAAGCCTAGGCAGTAAATGGTGGCAGGCTATTTAATGATTGGAGCTCCCACAATTAGGCCCAATCTGGTCCTCACTCAATATCCACACACTGCTGTCCAGCAGGCATCACTAAAAAGCAACCAGAAGTGAGGAAAACCCTGTTTAATTCCACCTCCCCCCCCCCACCCCCGCCCCTTGCCCTGGGCACTGAGACTAGTTGTAGTGTTTCTACCATTACCCTGACGAGGTTTAGCTAACACAGTATACAGCAGGGATCAAACCTGGGTACTACCACACTGGACAGTGCACTTATCAACTGATCTATCAGGCGAGCATGGTTTTAATAATCTGTATGCAGGATAAAAACTCCATGTTAACTGCAAAAGACCATGTGCAAGCAAATCTGATTTAGCCAGAGTACGCTTTTTTTTACATTGGAGGCCTATGACAAAGGGAGGGCAAACAATTGTTACAATTGAAAAATACATTTAGAGTGAAAGGAAAATAGTTTAGTAAATTTGAAAGAGTATGACGCGAATAATTATGGATGCAAAATCACAGACTGGAGTGTGCAGTTTCCCAATATATGTATGTACCAGGAGCTGGCATAGCAGAACTCTTATCCGTTGGTTAGCAATAACTGGCTATGTGTGTTGATGTTGGTGGCTAGCAGCTAGGCTAGAGTCATGTGTAATTACTGGATATTTGCTTAAGAGCTTGCTGGAAACCATCAAAGTTACCAAAGGATGCAAAGATTTGGGGTCTAGAATTCTATTCAGCGGTACTTAATTAACGCAACCGCACTGGATTTCAAACTTATCTGGTAATTGCCTTGTGCATTTCAGTACTTTTTTCTGTCGTATTGAGTTTCCTTTGTATTCTGTTTGTGGTCCTTAAGGAGCATTTCCATTACCGGATATAAAGGAGCCCCTTGGCTAAGTCATGTCCCTCGTCCCACCTTTTGTACATGTCATTTTACGGTTAAGGTGGAGTTCATATCCTGGATAAAAATAACTAAGCAAAATAAATAGTAGATAAAGTAATTAATGTCACTCAAACCACCAGGGTAACAGTAAACTAAAGGGTATAATTGGGAAAACACATCAGTGATGGTTTGTATATACAAAAGAATCTGAAAACATTGTGACCGGGGTAACTAACTGCACCTGCACCAGTAGGAACCTCAGCGCACTAATGGAGAACAGAAGCCCAGTGTAAATGGCTGCACTAACTATCCAGCAAGACTAAACTTGTATAGCAATAGCACACATTTTCTAAAGATTCTCTCGGTTCTGGCAGGCTTGTGTCCAGAGTTTACTGGGTTAGAGTACTAAATCTCAGCAGCTAATCTGACATTTAAGGGGGGGATTTTTACTTACTGATGCGCTGGGAGTGGGGATTCTGGTAGTGTGCAGGAAACCTGGAGTCTGGGTCTCCCTGCACGCTGTGGAAATTTAACTCCACGGCATGCATCTTCTGTTAGTGAATGGTTCCCTGCATGGAAGTCAGCCTGATTGAGAGGCTTGGATTCCAGTCAGGCGGGGAATGTTCCAAAGGAAGCTGCAGGACCAGATAAATCTGATCCCTAATCCCGTGGGGATCCAATCCCAAGGAGGGTCCTATCCCCGACCCCAGGGTTCTCCAATCCCAAGGGGGGTTGGATTCCTGACCTCGGGGAAGGGTCTGATCCCAAAGAGGGTCCAATCCCTGACCCCCGGGGGTGTCTGATCCCTGACTGCGGGTGGGTCCGATCCTGGGGCAGTGAGAGGGGGTGTCCAATCCCTGACCCGGCGGGGGGGTGGCTCTGATCCGGGGGGTGGGTGGGGGCTGGTGTGGGGGCAGGGTCTGATGGTGGGAGAGCTTGGGGGGCTGGGAGGAAGAACTCCTGCTCCCCTGGCCCACAAGGAGTGCTCCCCCAGGCTGCCTTCACCTCGCTGCAGCTGCCGGGTTTCCCGAGGCCGACCACAGTAAACAGGTTAAATCCGAGGCTTCCAGACTACTTAACATATTTAAAATGCCAACCCGCCTTCATGGAGGTGACCATATGCTCCATGGTAGACTGCAGAGTACGGATGCTCTGCAACAAAACATGTTACAAGCTGGTAGTGGACTCCTGCAAACGTTCAGACATGTTACAGTAATTCCTTGGCAGGCTTTCCAATCCATTGCACTTGTGGCAAAAGGAGATTCCTTTAGAAGGCTGGGCCCCTGAAGTCAGCATCTCTGTCCTTTTTATCAGAGTTTGGTGCCAAGCTGTCTCCTTGGCAAACCTTTCCTCTAGTCCCAGTGCCTGCTTTATCGAGCTGGGTCCTTCACCGAGTGTGGATACCTCTAACTCACTCTGTAACCCATGCAAAAGGAAATGTTCAGAATGCTGGGGAAGGGTGATGAGAAAGCACTGCTGCCAGCTGTGGTGCAGGGAAATGTATTTCAACCAGAAAAGTGCACAATTTTTTCACAAGCACATGCAACACAACTCCCTTTGGTGCTGAAGAATTGGCGGTTCATCTGCACCATCAGAGGATGCTCTGATCTGGGGCTGAAAGCCATCCGCCAGTAAAAGTGCAGGTTGTTGAGATACCGCGGCAAACGTGGGAGTCGAGACAGAGCTATTGAAAACACAGCTTCTTTATTCTGACCACATGGCCAACAGGAACTAGAAAAGCCCGCGCATCCACTTAAATACTTCCCAGACAGGAAGTGCTCCCGGCAGCCTGTCCCTGCGGGAAACAAGTTGCTGGAGGAAAGGGCCCCCGGCTGGGGGCTTCTGCTTAGACTGTCTGTGCCGCCGTGAGCGGATTATGTCCAGTGGTGGCGTGTCGCCACAGAGCTCCCCCCAGAATCCGCTTAGGAGGAGTGGACGAGTCGTGACGGTGGTCTAATGGTTCTGCCGCAGCGGCTCTGAGTGGTCGCCGGTCTGGTTGGTTGGGTCGGGCGGTTCGCCGCCGGCTGTGCTGGCTTGCCGGGGGGACGGCCTCTGGCTGGAGGCTGGGCCACGGGGACCTGTTCCCCTGGTTCTGTGTGTGCTGGTTTGAGCCGGTCGATGGAGACTGTCTCGACCCTGTCGCCGAGTCGCAGCTTGAATACCTTGTCCCCGGTTTGTAGTACCTCGTACGGACCGTCGTACGGGGGTCGCAGGGGCCCGTGGTGCGCGTCGTGTCGCACGAAGACGAAGCGCGCCTGCTGTAAATTTGGCGGGACGTGAGGTGCGAGTTCGCCGTGTCGGTTGACCGGAAGTGGGGCGAACTGCTGAGCGGAAGAGAAAGAGTCGAGCCGCTGCTGTTCGGCCGACCAAGGCTTGGTAGGCTCCGGAAGGAATTCGCCTGGGACGCGCAGCGGTTGTCCATAGACTAACTCCACTGCCGAGGACTGGAGGTCTTCCTTGACCGCGGTGCGTAGGCCGAGTAGCACCCACGGTAGGCGGTCAGTCCAGGTACTGGCCTGCAGGCCGGCGCGGAGTGAGGCCTTGAGTGACCTGTGGAAGCGTTCACAAAGTCCGTTGGCCTGCGGGTGGTACGCCGTGGTGCAGTGGAGCGTCACCCCGAGGTTGCGTGCTGTGGCCGTCCAGAGTTCGGAGGTGAACTGGGCGCCTCTGTCGGAGGTTATGTCGGCCGGTACGCCGAACCTCGCAACCCAGGTGTTAACGAACGCCCTGGCGATGTCGGCTGTGGTGGTGGAGGTCAGCGGCACTGCCTCAGGCCAGCGTGTGTAGCGGTCGACCATCGTGAGGAGATAAGTTTGGCCTTGCGATGGCGGCAGGGGACCGACGATGTCGACGTGTACGTGGTCGAAGCGGCGGCTGGGTACCTCGAAGTCTCCCAGGGGTGCTTTGGTGTGCAGCTGTACCTTAGCCCGTTGGCAGGCGAGGCAGGAGGTGGCCCAAGTCCGAACATCTCTGCTAAGGCCGCGCCAGACGAAGCGCTTGGAGAGGAGTTTGACGGATGCGCGGGAACCCGGGTGAGAGAGCCCGTGGAGCGCGTCGAAGACGCGGTGGCGCCAGGTCTCAGGGGCGACCGGCCTGGGTTGGCCGAGTCAGACGTCGCACGTGACTGCCGTGGCTTCGGGCCCGTGCGCGACCTTGGCTAGGCGTAGCCCTGGCAGGCTGGTAGCCGCCGAGAGGAGGTCTGGGTCCGTGAGCTGGGCCGCTGCTAGTTGTGCGTAGTCGACCGCGAGGTGATTCGCACAGACGGTGGGACGGGAAAGGCAGTCGGCGACCACGTTGTCTCTACCGGAGACGTGCTGAATGTCCGTAGTAAACTCGGAGACGGCCGCTAGCTGGCGTTGCTGCCGAGCGGACCAGGGTTCGGTGTGCTTGGCCATCGCGTATGTGAGTGGCTTGTGGTCCACATACGCGGTGAAGGGGCGGCCTTCCAGGAGGAACCTGAAATGGCGGACCGACAGGTGGAGTGCGAGAAGCTCGCGGTCGAAAGTGGAGTATTTGACCTCCGGGGGGCGCAGTTGGCGGCTGTAGAAGGCAAGCGGCTGCCACGCGCCATTGACCCACTGCTCGAACACGGCCCCGACCGCGTGGTCGGAGGCGTCGGTGGTGAGCGCGACCCGGGCATCGGCCCTCGGGTGCGCGAGCAGAGTGGCGTCGGCGAGCGCGTTTTTGGTGGCGTCGAAGGCGGCTGCCGTGTCAGTGGTCCAGGCTACGTCCATCTTGCCGGATTTTCCTCGGAGGGAGTCGTATAGGGGCTTCATAAGGGCTGCGGCTCTGGGGATGAACCTGTTGTAGAAGTTCACCATCCCGAGGAACTCCTGGAGGCCCTTGATGGTTGTGGGGCGGGGGAATTGCTGGACGGCCTGCACCTTGTTGAGCAGGGGGAGGGCCCCGGCAGGGGTGATGTGGTGACCGAGAAAATCGATCTCGGTTAGGCCGAATTGGCACTTCGCCGGGCTGAGGATGAGCCCGTGTTGGGCTAGGCGCCCGAACAGGATGCGAAGGTGTTCGAGGTGTTCCTGTTTGGAGGAGCTGGCCACGAGAATGTCGTCTAGATAGACGAATAGGAAGTTCAGGTCCCGGAGGACTGAGTCCATAAGGCGCTGGAAAGCCTGTGCTACATTCTTGAGGCCGAAGGGCATCCTCAGGAACTCGAACAGGCCGAATGGGGTGATGACGGCCATTTTGGGGATGTCCGCGGGGTGTACGGAGACTTGGTGGTAACCGCGCACCAGGTCGACTTTGGAAAAGACGGTTCGTCCGGCCAGTCGGGCCGAGAAGTCCTGGATGTGTGGCACCGGGTACCGATCGGGGGTGGTGGCGTCGTTGAGGCGGCGGTAGTCCCCGCAAGGGCGCCAGCCTCCGCCGGGCTTGGGGGCGATGTGGAGGGGCGAGGCCCAAGGGCTGCTGGAGCGGCGGATGATGCCGAGTTGTTCCATGTTGGTAAACTCGGCCCGCGCGATTTCCAGCTTGGCCGGGT
Source organism: Somniosus microcephalus (assembly GCF_052327205.1). Lineage (NCBI taxonomy): Eukaryota > Metazoa > Chordata > Chondrichthyes > Squaliformes > Somniosidae > Somniosus > Somniosus microcephalus. Next base: position 87,543,682 of record NC_140992.1, on the reverse strand, counting down.
TGAGTCTGCGGGCGTGGGCAGAAACTGGGGGGCCGGTGGTGGGGATATAGTGTTCCACACCGTGCTTGGCGGCTTTGGCCGAAAAGGTCGGGTTAGTGAGGGCGGGAAACTCAGCTAGGCGTGCCGAGTAGTCGTCCGTGGCTCTGGCGAGGCAGTAGGTCGTCGGGCCGGCCGAACGGGCCGGGGTAAAGGCGCCGGGGATGGGGGCCATAGTGTTGATGTCGACGAGGCGGTGCCTCGGAGTGTCGACAAGGAGGCCGTGGGCGCGTAGGAAGTCGGCGCCGATGAGTGGGCAGAGGACCTTGGCTGTCAGGAACTCCCAGCGGTAGCGGCAGCCCGCGAGGTCGAGCGTGACCATGCGGGTGCCATATGTGCGGATTTCAGAGCCGTTGGCTGCAGCCAGTGTGATACCCCGTGTGCCGCGTTGGATCTCGAGGGCGGAGGCGGGGGTGATGCTGTGCTGGGCCCCTGTGTCGCACAGAAATCGGCGGTTGGTTCTGTCGTCAGTGACGTACAGTAGGGGCCCCTTCTGCCCCGCGGCCATCGCGGGGGCCGGTGCGGGGGGGGGTTTGAAGGAACACGGTGGCGTGCAGCGTTGAGCCCTAGCGCCAAAACGGGTGTGGTAGTAGCAGTGACCCGGAGTGGTAGGGCGGTCGGGCCTAGCGGCCCGGGAAGACCGCGTGGTCGTTGCCGTGAGGTCGGGCGCGACGTCGCGAGCGGCCTGTGCAGAGAGCAGCCGGTCGGCCTTTTCGGCTATCTCATTCAGGTCCGTGGAGTCAGACTCCACAAGGAGCGGGCGGATGCTGGCGGGGAGCTGCCGAATGAAAAGCGTGCGAAAAAGGGCGCCGGGATTTTTGTCGTCTGAGAGGGACAGCATGTGGGAAAGCAGGTCTGATGGTGAAGCGTCACCAAGGCCGGGGAGGTCCAGGAGTTGGCAGTGGCGCTGGTAAGAGGACGTTTGAAATGTTTTAAGTAGCGCAGCCTTCAGATGCTCGTACTTGCCCTCCGTTGGTGGATTCTGCAGCGCTGCCCAAACCTTGGGGACTGTAGCGTAGGTGAGCGAGGCGACGAGGTAGTCGTACTTCGTGGCGTCGACTGTAATGCCTTTCAGCCGGAATCTGGACTCAGCTTGAACGAACCAGGCTTCGGCGAGGTTCTCCCAAAAGTCAGGTAATTTAACCGTGACTACGTTTGTGTCCGCCATGCTAGCTTAGGATTCGTCCTGAGCGTCGGGGTCACCAGTGTTGAGATACCGCGGCAAACGTGGGAGTCGAGACAGAGCTATTGAAAACACAGCTTCTTTATTCTGACCACATGGCCAACAGGAACTAGAAAAGCCCGCGCATCCACTTAAATACTTCCCAGACAGGAAGTGCTCCCGGCAGCCTGTCCCTGCGGGAAACAAGTTGCTGGAGGAAAGGGCCCCCGGCTGGGGGCTTCTGCTTAGACTGTCTGTGCCGCCGTGAGCGGATTATGTCCAGTGGTGGCGTGTCGCCACAAGGTGTTGGTTGCATGGAGGGCTGCCTCCTAATGGATCGTTACGCCCAGGTCCCTCATACATGGCTGAAGTAAGGAAGAAGTTTGCTGGTATCGGCAGCAGAGTAAATGTAAGTGAGGTCCTCACATTTCTTGTGGGGCCCATTGACTGTGGCACAAAACGAAGTTGTTGGGATCACTCTCTCTGGGAAGTACCATTTGAAGGAATGTGTACAATCCTTTTGCACACACCCTTCCATTGTGCCCAAGCTGCATGGTGCACTTTTCTTTAACAGCAAACAGCTGCCGAGATGTCCTGGCTGAGGTGCTCCTTGGCTGTTAGATAGCTTTTCAGTGGGATCAGCAACCAGTGATGTGGAGGATATCCCTATTCTTCTAACAGCCATCCATGCAGAGTTTCTTCTTCAAATAATGTGGCCACCAAATTATAATAGCAGAATCACCAGTGAATGAAAAAATTAATGGAGAAGTGGGCGCCAGTGAATTAATAAATTAATTAATTATTAACAGCAATCGACATGCCAACAAATCAATAAATGAATACAGCTGCAGGCACCAGCCAATAATTAATTAATGGAGCAGGAGGCACACCAACAAATCAATAAATTAAGGTGCCATGAGTACCAAGAAAAAAAATCAATAAATCAATGCCGCAACAGACACCAGCAAATTTATAAATTTGTAGAACAGCAGGCAGCTAATAAATTAATGGTAAAACAAACACCATTGAATTAATAAATAAATGGAGAAGCAAACACCAGTGAATTCATTCATTAATACACCCATGAATCAAAAAATTAATAGAATTACTAGCAAGTTAATAAATTAATACAACAGTGAGCACAGGGCACACCAGCGAAGCACTAAATTAACGGAGAATCAGAAATGCATCCATGTTGCCATCTTCTTGTAGGCTTGTGCTGATCCTGGTTTGGAGGCAGTACCAGGAAAAAGAAAGACTTGCATTTATATAGCGCCTTTCACGACCACCGAATGTCTCAAAGCGCTTTACAGCCAATGAAGTACTTTTGAAGTGGAGTCACCGTTGTAATGTGGGAAACGCAGCAGCCAATTTGCGCACAGCAAGCTCCCACAAACAGCAATGTGATAATGACCAGATAATCTGTTTTTTAGTGATGTTGATTGAGGGTGAAATATTGGCCAGGGCACCGGGAAGAACGCCCCTCCTCTTCTTCAAAATAGTACTGGGATGTTTCACATCCACCTGAGAGAGCAGACGGGGCCTCGGTTTAATGTCTCATCCAAAAGACGGCACCTCCGACAGTGCAGCGCTGGAGTGTCAGCCTAGGCTTTGTGCTTAAGTCCCTGGAGTGGGACTTGAACCCACAACCTGCTGACTCAGAGGCGAGTGTGCTACCAACTGAGCCACAGCTGACACTGGAATGCAGTGGTGAAGAGTCAAAGCTCGAAGAGGAGTCATGAGAGTGGTGGGTAGGGGAGAAACTACCTTTTGGAGGCCCAAGTGCGGGAAGCAGGGTTAAAGCTGCAAGGCGCAGAGCTGTGCAGGTGGGCAGCAAAGCCAAAGGGCCACGATATTGGAATGGGGCCAGATGGGAGTAAGGCTTGGCAGGAAGGAAGCTGGGCTCGGCAGGCAGGAGAATTCTATTCATTTTTTTTGGAGCAGACCCGGAAGGAGGGGAGCAGGACCAAAGGTATTGGGAGTGGGGCTGGAGTGGAGGGGTAGGGAGTGGAGCAGGATAGGGAGGAGAAAAACTTTTTTCAGAGTTGGGCTAGCGAGGAGCAGGGCCAGACAGGAAGGAGAATTTAGTTGGAGCCAGGCCTGAGCTACCGGGAGCAGTAATGGAGGCGTAACATTTTAGAGTGGGGAGCAGGCCTCACACACTTCAGGGCCAGGAATAGGTAGAGTAGGTGCAGCCACAAACATTACAGGAAGATGTCCTTTCAGTACTTCAGCAGTAAGAGGGCAGCTAAAGAGGTAAGAACCATACAAGTAGGCTCGAAACAGAGAACAAACATAAGATAGTAAAGGAGTTCTGACGAAAGGTCTTCGACCTGTAATGTTAACTCTATTTCTCTCTCCACGGATGCTGCCTGGCCTGCTGAGTTTTTCCAGCGTTTTCTGTTGTTTTTTCAGATTTCCAGCATCCACAGTATTTTGCTATTGTATAAGATAGTAAACATTCTGAATGGCTACTGCTTCCACGTGTTCACAAGGGAAGATATCAACAAGATGCCTCGCAAAACAGAGTTAGCCCAGGCAAAACTAATGACTTTGATATCAATGAGATGGAAACCCAAGGCAGGCTAAAAGGTCTCAGAAACAATAAATCTTCAGGGAGAGATGGCATTTATCCCAGAATGCTAAAGATGACTAGAAAGGAAATTTGGGAGCCATTGACAATCATTATGAGGGAGTCACTCAACGCTGAGGAGTTATAAGTAGATCAGAAACCGGCCAAGATGGTATTCAAAACACCAACAAATCAGACACAGGCAACTACAGACCTATTAGTCTTACTTGAATCCCATGTAAAATAATGGAATTGATTATCAAGTGTAAACATCTATACAATAATAACTTACTGCAGTCATAATGGATTCAGAAAGGGAAGGTCCCACCTGGCCAAATTCTTTCGGGTTGATTTTAACTCGGGGCGGGAATTGGGTGGGGTGTGGAGTCCGAAGCGGGTGGTGAACGTCAGTCCCCTCAGATGTGGTGCCAGGGACATTCTAACTCCCTGGCCTCATTTGCATGCCCCGACACTGACTCCTGCCCACCCGCCCGAAGCTAGCGGTAATGATAACGCCGGTGGGCAGGGGGTGGAAAGGCACAGGGGGTTAGGCTGATGGCAAAGATCAAAGGGGAGATGGGGAAGCCCAGGGCAGGGGAGGCTCAAGGTATCCTTGTGGGCCCATGAGAAGCACTCCTAAAATGGGCCAGGCCTCTCGCAGCACCTCCCAGGTGGCAGGCAGACCCGTTCCCCGGTCGACCGCCCAGGAGTTAAAATTCCCCCAATCCAGTCAGAGGACTGAGCAGTACTGAGGAATCCTGGGAAATTAGGCACACTGCACACTCTGCACTCCACTAGCAAAATCACGGCTCTGGCAAAAATATCAATTCCAAACCATGTTTTTGGGACAGGTTGAGACATTCAAGTAAAAACCTTAATGAATGCATTAAAAGTTCAATAAGTAAATCAATACATTAATTTAATTATTATTGTGAGATATATAATTTTTTATTTTGTTTAAAACCTTATTTTGGACATTAGAAATTGCAGTTGCCGAGGAGAAATAGGCAGATAGAATTTTATTTAGAAAGTATTTTGAGTGATTTGTGGGGAGAAGATAATAGCCCAGATTTTGCACTAGTAATAACGGTGAGGCTATCAGTGCTCACCATTATTATGGAGTAAATTGGTCAGCAACATCTAGCGTCCGCACATGCGCAGTTAAACGCAGAAATCAGGAAATTGCAGTCTGGGTTGCCCTGTTCCTCCACAAGCTTCGCTACACCACTATCTCGCCGAGAGACTCGGCATTGAAACACATGGAACACGTGAAGTTGAGGTATTTACCCATTACATACCCACTAAACATGCCAGAAAATGTTATGGCTTGTCTATTCAAGTGTAAGTGAATTTTTAATGACGTGCTGTCTTAATTCCTGTCAAACAACCTATCTGGCACTGAAAATTAACTTTTACAAATGTGGAGTCTCATTCCTTCAGATTTTAATTAATGTTGGAGATTTTAAAAAAATTAAAAATTAAAATACAAAAATTTGTACTTTTTCTTCTTGTCACTTTTATCTCTCTCTCTCGCTTAATCCTATCTTTCTTTCCCTCTTTTTTATTTTGCTTTCCATACATGATTTTACATTGAATTAAATATTCTAACTTACATTTCCTGGTTTAGATTCTGTGGCTGCGAATTTTATAGCGCTCAGGGGGTGGGTTTGGAGGCAGGTCTGCTGTCAAAATAGCAAAGATTGACAGTGGGTAGGAAACCCGCTGTCAACCCGCCTCCACACGAGTCTCCCAGATGTCGGGTCTGTCAGCGCAGAACTGACCCAAAACCAAATGGCGGGGGAGACAATATAACTTGTTAAATGGCTTGTTAAGAGCCAATTTAAGACTATTTTGAGGCTTACTTCTAATTTTACGCTCTCCCCCATGGGTTACTCGCTGCTCGGGGAACACGCCAGTTTACCCTGGCGTGTTTTGAGTCTGCTCTGATGTATCTGATAAGCTGACAGCTGCAGAAGTGGTGTGAAGAATGCCATGTTGCGGATGGTCAGTTTCAGAGTTCAGAAAATGTTGGTTACTGCATTTGTAAGACATATAGAGATTTCTTTAGCTTACAAGTTTTTAGATCCAACTGTATGTCCAGTGCCACCTCATTGGGAGAATCTCTCTCACCATTGACAGATCACTTCTGTCATCTCACCTGCAGCTGCCATCTATTGCAACAACATCAGTGCCATTGAAACAATCAGACCTTGGTCCTCCGAATCCTTCCACGATCAGCCCCAACACCAGCATCACCAGGCACACCAACATCACCAACAACATCACCAACCTTCTCCGCTATCACCTGATGCTGCACTGGACACAGGGCATCAGCCCCTGACAACATTGCTGCCTGGGAGGTCAGCGATGGCATCACCATGGCCAGATTTTCTTCACTTGATGCTGTAAACCCTGGCTTCCACATGATACGCCAGATTGACACCATCCCACACCAGCACCATAAAGCATCCCTTTAATGTCCAAGCCATTCCATGCACACTCATCATTATAGCGGGTGGGGGGGTGGAAGTTATGTCTGAACATTCACTGGCACTCAGTAAGACACTTCTCAAGGTGTGCTCAGATCTGTCCAATAAGGGGCACTTTTGGAAAAAGATGTTATACTGTATGACAACACATTACCAGAAACTTCACATGGACATTGGCTAAACCTCTCAAGTGCCTACCCTTGTATGTTGTTAGTTGATATGCTTGCATTAGGATGAGGGTGTGTGTGAGGGGTGGCTAGTGAGATGAGGAAGTGATAATGTAGATAGAGAGAGATGGGTGGAGGTACAAGGTAAGTTGGTGTCAGTAAGGATGTGCAGGAGAAGGGTATGGAAGGCAAAGTGATGGGGATGTGTTGAGTGGCAAAGCAGGGTGAGTTTGAGTGTGGCTTTGCAGTAACGTTTCGTGATCCACCGAGATCATTGAAAGGTTGGCACCACTGCAGCCAGGGGCCCCTGACGACATCCCTGCTTTTGCCCTCCTGTGCAATGTGCAACCAGGCTGCGTTGGTGTCCTGGGGAGGTTTCTTCTGCCCTTGGAAGGGAAGAAAACCTCCCTGCATGCTGTGACTCTCTCCATAGGCATATGGAGGGAGTCATTGGAGAGCCTGGGTGCAGCTGTCCACCTTTGTGCAGTGATTGTCATTGTTAGCAGCACCTCAATGCTGTCAAACACTGACAGAACAACTGTCAAACTCAATGTGGCTGTGGTCCCTTTAAGGAAACCGGCTGATGACATGCCATCAAATGACATCATCAGACCCGCTTCCTGTTAATTGGCCGGGAAGCCCACAGGGTGGGCTTAACAAGGCCTATCAAGGCCAATCAAAGGAAAATCACATCTACAGAGTGGCTGCAGCTGGGAGCAGGACCGGAACCAGGAAACCAGCTCTCCGGCCACCATCCTGCCTCCTCCATTAAATTCGCAGCCTGTGTGTCTCAGTAAAGATTCTTAATCTGATTGGTTGAGGAGACATGCTGTTGTTTGTCCTATTCACACAGGTCCTAGATCCCTTGTAGAGGGCCCCTGCAGATGAAACCACAGATTCATTACTTGCAAAATGCCTACCTCCAGTGTGAAGCAGGGGATTGCTTATGGGATGAAAATGATTGCTTTTGTATTAAAGCAATGGTTTATTTAATATTCAGGATGGTAGAGGATTGTGTGTGTGTGTTAACACAGATGCTTTGCATGTGGCTTTCCTAAAGTTCCTTTAATAGTAATTTTATATTGTGAACCTTTCTCCTAGCAGGAATGGACTGTATTAAGGAATATTGCACAAATGAAATGACTTGGTCACTTATTCATAGAAAATTAAGTTTGTTTAAAGTCGCTGCAAGAATGAATATTCAAGGATACATTTAGGCCTAGAAATTCGGTGGCGCCCCGTTTGGGGTGCCAAGCTCGCCTGGGCGCCGGAAGTCCCGCCCCGGAAGGAGCCGATTGCGCTAGCGCGATATTCAGTTTCAGCGCCCCAAACGGAAACGGGGCGCTGCTCGAGGCGCCCCGCGTCCCTCTTGGGGCGCTGAAACTGAATATCGCAGCGCAACGTGCCGCAGCGTCACATGCTGCGGCATGGCGTGCTGCGGTACTGCAGGCCTTCCTCTCCTTCTTAACGGGGAGGGGCCTGCACCAGCGCGATCAGAGATCGCAAGTGCCAGCAAAAGAGCCTGGCACCGAGGAGAGGTGCCAGGCTCTTGGGACACAGCCGGCACTGCCCGGGGGGGGTCTCAGGAGGCCGGGGACGGCGGCGCAAGGAGGTGCTGGCAGGCGGCCAGCAAAAAAAATGGCCGCCCCGCACCTCCCCTTTAATTAGCGCCACTACCGCTGCAGGTCGGCCCCCCTGAACCGGTTGCAGATTGCAACCGGCGTTACAGCGGGGGGCGTGACCCAATATCGCGATCGGGGCGGTAGCGGGGTGCTGCGCACACCAATGATGTCATTGGTGGCTGCGCAGTGCTACAGGCTAACACCGCCATTAGTGCCCCGCTAAACTTCGCGGGGGGCGTGGCCAGTGGCGCTAAAGCCACTAAGTGCCCTCTTCGGGCGCTAACTGGTGGCGCAGCCCACCGAATTTCTAGGCCTTATTCACTTAACCTTCAAAATCCTGCAGTTGTCCACTTTACCCGGACACACAGGTGTAACAGTTTGGAGGGCTCTTTAAAGCATATCCTTTCAAGTTTCTTTGGCATGGGCTATATTCTTATTTCTCCTGTTCTAAGTTCCAAAATTGCGCTTGATGCCCTCCCACCCCCCAACTCTTTACATGTGCTTGTGCCTTTGCACAGGCACCAGGCGCCTGAGGGATCATCACTTGCTCAGGTTGATTTGAAACAGGTTTGCTTGTAACTGATTTCATCTCAAATGGATGGGGAGCCTGTTGCAATCTGGTTCACAGAACTCATATTTAGAAAACATGTGGGCAATTTTAACCTAATCTGCCTGTCGGGAAACTGACAGGATTGGGTGCAACGATGGTTTTACAGCCCACCTGATTTTACTCTCCATTGAAGTTAATGCAGAGTAATATTGTGTAGGATGTAAAACCGGCGTTCCACCCAATCTCATGGGTTTCCCGTCCGGTGAGTTACGTTGAAATTACCTGCATTATTTTGCAACAAATTTATTTGAGCAGCTTTGGGTTGTAAATTAAATGTTGTGTTTACATCGCAATACCCACCCAACACAAACCCATGCAGCAGCAGACACCAAACTTCAAACTTTGTAAAACACACTGAGCAGCTTTTCAGTGAAAGACAGCTGTGGCTTTTATTTCGAAGCCGCAAACATGAGATCAATTCTAACTCCAGACAAATCACAAAGGTAGACATGGAACAAGTAAAAACAATACAATGTTCATTCTCAAAGGGCTAGCAGCATATATTGACAAAACCGATATACCATAAACCTAATACCATCATTCATTGCAATCCACTAGTATCTTTTCACTAAAATAAAATCAGAAAATCTTAGAAATACACAATAAACATCTGCAAGAGAAAACTTGGTTCATGTTTCACATAGAATCTTTAATTATATTGATAGCGACTTCTTGTAAGTTCTGATGATGGCTCCTGTCCAAAACATCTGTTTCATTTGTTGACTGACATTTATTTCTGGCATTTTCTGTTTTTATTTCAGATTTCCATCACTCGCGATCTTTTTTGTCATCTCTTGTGTCTTTTTACTATCATTATTAAATGGCATCTGATAACCCAAAATATTATTAGCAAGTTGAAATGATGCTTATCTTAACAGAGGTTAGTATTCCACAGTATATTAGTTACTCAGTTTCTAGCAAAGAAACATTTCTACAGATCAGCACATGTTTACCAGTAAATGCTGTTCGTTTAAGTAACATGGTAAGTTAAGTTCTCAGAGTTTTGGAGTTCAATTGAATTGTTGAAAAATTGAATAAAATAGTGATTAACAAATAAGAAAGGGATTTAAAGGTATTGGAAACACTTTAAAACTATTACAGAACCTGACACCTTAGACATATAACCCAGAGCCAGACTGTAAATGCTTGCCTCTGATACATAATCATTAGACCACCGTATAGATTAGAATGATCTAATGGAACAGACACAGACACAGACAGCAATACAAACGTCTTTTGTTGTTTTTAACCCACTGACCTGTCAATCATTTCTAACCAACCCAAAGCATGAAAGAAGTCAACACACAGCATTGGTGGGATATATGAGTACCTATGCAAAGCAGGCTAAATGCACAAAATGAGAAAACTGTTCCAGTGTGCATGTGTCGGGCCATTTTTCTGTAAACTTAGCCCTAGCCGAGGATTCAACCCTAATTTAACTCCTAGTTAATTACCATTTGAGTAACCTAAGGCTTGTTTCTGGAAGAGAAAGAGAATGAATTCATCTTTGATTCTCAGCCTTTTCAGACACATTATTGTTTATTCAGTTGGGAAACACAGATTATGCATTTAAACTGGGAAATAAAATTGACCATATCATATTTTTCATAGAAATGTGATTGACATGGCTTTTCCTACATTACAACAGTGACTACACTTCAATAGTACTTCTTTAGCTGTGAAGTGCTTTATACGTCCTGAGGTCATGAAGGCCGTTATATAAAGGAAAGTCTTTCTTTCTTTTTACTGTGCTCTTACTGAAGAACTAAAAACACATCATTTAAAGCAACAGTATCTGGCCAACGTTAAAAACCATCTTTCATTGTCTGCTTGAATTTGTGGAATCATTCTGTTGATAAGAACATTTATTTTATACGTTTAGAGCAAAATAAATTATCAACAATACTAGAAAAAGATTTTGTATTTTTGTAATTTTCAAATTAGCTTCACTGGCTCGATTTGCCATTCACTGACTAACATGTTACACAGACACTCTGCTCCTGGTCTCTGCCTGTCCCACACATGAGCCAGCTGTAAGGAGGTATGCATTGATTTGTCTGGACTTCCTCCCTGTGGGGAAGTGGTTCACCTCTGCTCAGCCCTCCTCCCTCCAGCTGTCCTGGTTCAGATCAGGAATTTATGTAAGGGATATGATCCTACAGCGTATTACTTGGCAAAGCATGTTAACACAACAGTACACTGCTCAGTTGGGCCCATTTAAAAGAAAACTTATTTTTTAAAAACCTGAGCCTCAGTTGGTAAAGTCAGGGTGAAGCTGAGCCATACAGTTCAGGAAGATCCCAGGTTCAATTCCCGGCCTCTGTTGAGTTAGCTGATCTTAGCCGTGACAGCGGTTGGACACTTCACCGGGCTGCAATAGTCCTCCTAGGTCTAAGAAAAAGAAACACCAGCCAAAGTTCCCACTTTTAATCACTGGCAGTGACTTTACATGAAGAATTGCCCATTTGATGAGATATCAGAGAGTGATGTTGAACCTCATATCTAGTTTCAGGAAACGGAGGGAGAAAATTGGTGGAGGACATTTTGTTAAGAATGTGATTATTCAATAGTTTCTTCACACAAGTCAAGAATTGAACTTCCTGATCTTCATGGCTCAGCTCCACACTAACTTAATCAACTGAGGCATTGGGTGAAGCTCACATTTTTAAAGTTGTTTTTGAATGGGCCCAGTTGTGCAGTGTGTACAGATATAAGCAGAAATATATATCTTCACCTCGCCTATCAGGATGGGCATACCCAGCACACCGTTCCATGCCAGCTGGACCTTGTTATTCAATTTGCAGTCATGGGATGGAACATGGGTGTCTGAAATGTTTTGCTTCATGAGCTCCACATGTAAACAATCACAATACAAAACACTGAATTAAACAAACCTTGACACATATTTATATTGCTGTGGAATACGTATTTAAAAATAAAATATTCATTATTTGAAATGATAATACGCAGCAATAAAATTCTGTGGAGCCATAATTCCAAAGGGCCTGCTCTGTTGGCACAAGTGCGGTGGAATGGAACTGCCAGCTGCCTAAGTTGAAGGCCATCTCCCAGGAATGGGGAATTTTTCACGGTTGGGATAAGCCACCCATACCTGTAAGGGAGCTTCAGAGGTGTCTGTTGTACCCCAATAGGGGAACCTAGAGGCATAAAGGAAAATGAAAGCTTTTAAATCTGCAGCTCCTAAGGAAGCTGTATTTATATGAAGGTAATTAATCCCACCCCCCGCAGGATTGATACCTTAGTCTGCACAAGTTCTGGGGCCTTTACAAGGGCCTTAATGGAACTTGCACCATTTTTGTGTTCTGTGTGCCCATCTCTCTTGTAACTCCCTGTTTGACTCCTTCCAGTCTGGCTTATGCCCTTTACACACTACCAAAATGGCACAAAAAACATTTTCTGTGACTATGAGCATGGTGCATTCTTCCTCCTCATCAAGATGATGAGAGGTTTTGATAGAGTAGATAAAGAAAAACTATTCCCTCTGGCAAATGGACCAATAACCAGAGGTCATAGATTTAAAATCATTGGCAAAAGATCTAGAGGGGAGATGAGGAGAATTTTTTTTTGCTGAGAGTTGTCAGGATCTGGAAAGGTGGTGGAAGCTGATTCCATTAATAATTTTAAAAGGGAGTTGGACAGGTACTTGAGAATGAAGAACTTACAGGGTTATGGACGGGGTGTGGAACTAAGCACGACTGCTCTTTCAGAGAGCCAGCGCAGGCACAACGGGCCAAATGGCCTCCTTCTGTGCTGTAATTTCTATGATTCTATGCTAGTCAGATCATCGCTGTCAATGGCTTCTCTTCCCATCTTCACTCTGTCACCTCTGGAATGCTTCAAGGATCTATCCTTGGCCCTCTCCTTTTCCTTATCTACATGCTGCCACTTAGTTGCATCTTCCCTCGACGGCTACCACATGTACACTGATAACACCCGGCTCTACATCTCTGTTATGTCTGACATTGGTGATAGGTACTCGATTACCTTGGCCTGAGCACATGGAGTTTGATAGTGCTGTTATCATTGTATTGTGTATAGGTATTCGATGGCTTGTGCCTGGAAGTGTGTGTGTATGGCAGCCATTATAAAAGCAGCATGAACTGAACTCTGCTTACGGTCTCTGGATTATCTTTGCAAACGCAACATTTGGCGACAAGGATGGCTGAAATCTCTCTTCCACCACCTCCTCCCTTCCTTGCATTACCAGGTGAGCCCCCGATCCCATGGGTTCGCAGGTTACTGTCCTTTGAAACCTACCTCATTGCTCTTGGACTAGAAACTGTGAGTACGGCTTGGAAAAAGGCACTGTTATCCCATTGCTTGGGAGTGGAGGGCCAGCGTGTTCTTGGGACATTATGCACAGCAGACTCAATTCAAACGTATGATGTGGCTGTGGCTCTGTTAAGCACACACTTCTCTGCCCCACAAAGTGCCCTCCTGCGGCGATTCATTTTTAGACAGCGTCACCAGCTTCCCGGCGAGTCAGTGCATCAATACGTGACTAATTTGAGGGGGTTAGCTAGCTCATGCAAGTTCAGTGCGCTACAAGATGAGATGGTGCGTGATCAACTAATAGAGCACACCAACAACGTGAGAGTGCGTGAAAGACTGTTACTCGAGTCCGACGATCTGTCGTTGTCACAGGCAGTCAACATTGCCTTTCAAGTGGAGTCTGCAGCCAAATGTGCAGCGAAACTAGCACACACACCCAGTGACAGCGCCCTCGGCCCCGACAGCCCTGACACGGTAATGCTCGCGCGACGGCAGCAACGCGCGCTACCGCGGCAACAGTGTGGAAACTGCGGATCTCGTTCACATGCTACCAGAGCGCAGAATTGCCCCGCGCGCGGCCAAGCCTGTCGCAATTGTGGAAAACAAAATCACTTTGCCAAGGTCTGCCGCTCTGCCCCTGTCGCTACAGATGAACACTCTCAGTCCTCAAGCAGTTGGCCTATAATTCACAACGTGAGCTCTGGGCCAGTAGTGGCTTTCAAGTCATGCACAATTAACCTGAATGATGTGTGCATCCCTCTGTAATTGGATACCGGTGCCAGCGTCTCACTGCTGAAGGTGGACACATTCAAACGCTTTTTCAGCTCCCTGCCACTCTCTGCGCCCTTCACTGCCCTTTGCGGGTATGGTAATTCGAAAATTGGACTAGTGGGCTCAGTCAACCTCACTGTACGCTATGGAACAAAAGTTTTGCCAGATTTTTGTTTTCATGTGGCACGCCAAGGAGCTAACCTGGTGGGACTGGATCTTTTCACTGACCTGGGCTTTTCTCTCTTGGACACCGGCGGGTCTGCAATTCTGCACGTCGCCTCACCGTGGCGCCAAACATGGCCAGCACTCTTCGAGGGTCTGGGCTGCCTGACTGCCTTCACTCACCAGCCCATGGTTGATTCCACCGTTACCCCTGTCATTCAGCCACTGCGCCGCATCCCGCTTGCTCTCCGTGACAGGGTCACAACTGAACTAAAGCAGCTACTGGAAGCTGGCATCATCGAACCAGTTGATGCCTCCCCATGGGTTCCCAACCTGGTGGTCGCAACGAAAATGTCAGGTGGTCTACGCGTCTGTGTCGATCTTCGAGCAGTGAATAAGGCCCGTAATCCCTGACAAATAACCACTGCCCACGTCAGAGGAACTCACAGCGCAGTTCTATGGTTCCATCCTGTTCTCGAAACTGGACCTTCGACAGGGCTATCTACAGGTTCCCCTCCACCCCAGCAGCAGGGACCTCACTGCTTTTGTGACACATGCTGGCATCTTTCGGTACACCAGGATGCCATTTGGACTTAGCTCTGCACCCAGCTGCTTCCAAAAGGTGATGTCCTCTGTGCTCGCGGGCATTCCTGGGGTGGCCATCTACCTGGATGACATCGTCGTGCATGGGCCCTCAACCTCCACTCACGACGAACGCCTTTGCAGAGTTTTCACGGCTCTAGCAAAACACAAGCTCACACTGAATGGCGAAAAGTGTGTCTTTGCTGTTTCAGAGATCGAATTTGAGGGGTTTCGGTTGTTGGGTGATGGTATATCCCCACTCCAGTCAAACGTGGATGCCATTCACAGCATCCAAGAACCCAGCTCTGCAGCACAGGTTGCCTTCTTCCTTGGCATGACTGGGTACTACCTGAAGTTTTTGCCCCAGTACTCAGCCACCACAGCCCCACTGCGCCAGCTCCTGCGAAAGGATGAGCCCTGGGTGTGGTCACAAGCCTGTACGGAAGCTGTTCGTCTCCTCAAATCGCAGCTCACGTCGCCTCCAGTGTTGGCTCACTGTGACGTAGCCAGCCCCACCCTCGTCACCTGCGACGCGTCCGCTGCAGCTGTGGGGGCGGTGTTATCGCAGATACAGAATGGAGTGGAGAAACCAATCGCCTTTGCCTCCCGAGCCCTCAGCCCCACCGAACAGAAGCACTCAGTAGGCGAGCGTGAGGCGCTGGCATGCGTCTGGGCATGTGAGCGGTGGCACCTGTACACATATGGCCGTGCCTTCACCCTGCGAACCGATCACCAGGCTCTCACTGCCCTGATGTCGACATCCGGCACGGGCCACAGACCACTGCGTCTACACCGCTGGTCTGACCGCCTCCGCCAATACAATTTCAGTCTCCAGTTCACACCAGGACGTGACAATGTTGTTGCAGATCTGCTCTCCCGCACTGTCTCTGCCCCAGCCCCACTCGTCGGGTCTGACCATGTGGAACAGGATATCGTCCAGATGCTGCACACGCCTCTCCAAACCACAGTCTCTCTCCAGGAGCTCAAAGAGGCCTCTGAACAGAATCCGGCCCTCTCCCAGCTGTGCAACTTCATCAGAGATGGCTGGCCTCGCAAGGTGCCTGAGGAACTGTCTGCCTACTCCAGAGTTAAAGAGGAGCTCTCCTGCTGGAATGACTCCTGTGTTGCACATGGGCTCTGCACTGTGGTCCCAAGTGCCCTTCGTGCGCGTGTTTTATCCATGGCGCATGAGGGCCACTTGGGCATAGTGAAGCTCAAACAACAATGCCGAGACCTAGTGTGGTGGCCGGGTATCGACAGGGAAATCAAGGCCCTGGTCAAGGACTGTGCAGCCTGCCTTGTAAGTGGCAAGACTGGCCACCAAGCTCCTCCACCCCTGCAACCCCTTGCCTGGCCCTCTCAGCCCTGGGAGCACCTGCAGCTGGACATCTGCGGGGAGATCCACGGTGTCCCCCACCATCAACGGTTCCTAGTGGTGACCTATGACCTGCACTCAAAATGGCCAGAGGTCACTGCCATGGGCTCCGTCACCTCTCGGGTCATCATTGATATCGTTGAGTCCCTCTTCTCCCGCTGGGGGCATCCAAAGGCCATCACCACAGACAATGGCCCCCAAATGGTCTCTTCGGAACTCTCCTCTTACCTTGAGAGCAAGGGCATCCGTCACATACTACCACCCCGAGTCAAATGGGGGGGTGGAGTGTTTTAACCAGACACTGAAAAATGGCCTCAGAGCACACCTATCCCAGGGGTGTGCGTTTGACAAGGCCCTCCTCCACACACTGCTGCACTACAGAGCCTCCCAGCATTCCACTACAGGGGTCTCACCTGCATCCCTCATGCTAGGCCGTGAGCTCATGCTGCCCCTTGGCAGGCTTCGCCCCTTGCTAGCTCAGAGCCCTGCTCCACCGGCTCAAGCCACAGTCGCTAGACAGCAGGAGAAGATGAAACTCCGCTTCGACCAGTCGAAGAGGGCCAAGGCGCCCAACATCTCAGTTTCCGATTGGGTCAGAGTCCGCAGGCCTCACCGCAATAATAAGATGGCGTCATTCTGGTCCTCCCCTCTCCAAATCAGCCGCCAACTTGGACCAGCCACTTTCTGCCTCACTGACGGCTCTCGGTGGCATGCCAGCCGCCTTCGGAAGGTGCCAGCACCCCCTGATGCGGGATTATATGGACCTAACCCCCAAGCCTTACCCCCAGAGTGGCGGGATGCACATGTGACTCAGCCAGCCAACCCCCAAGCAGATGTTGTGCCTCAGCCTGCTCCTCACCAGTCCCCACTTCAGCCTGCTCTTCATCAGTCTGCACCTCGGCCTGTTCGTACACGTTCTCGCCCTGGCCACCTACAGGACTTTGTCACTACATTTCATGTTTGAAATTCTGTGAGGGGGGAGGAAATGTTATGACTGACATTGGTGATAGGTACTCGATTGCCTTGGCCTGAGCACATGGAGTTTGATAGTGCTGTTATCATTGTATTGTGTATAGGTATTCGATGGCTTGTGCCTGGAAGTGTGTGTGTATGGCAGCCATTATAAAAGCAGCATGAACTGAACTCTGCTTACGGTCTCTGGATTATCTTTGCAAACGCAACAATCTCCACATCTCTCCCTTGACCCTTCAACTACTTTGGTCTGACAGCTTGTACAACATTCAGTCTTGAGTGAGTCTTAACTTTTTCTTTGTTGGGCTCCCATCTTCCAGTTTTCATAAACTGCAGCTTGTCCAAACCTGCTGCGTGTATCCTGTTCTGCACAAAGTCCCACGGCCCTATCATCCTGGTTCTCGCTGATCTACATTGACTCCCCATTGCTAAAAGCCTCAAATTTAATATCTTCATCCTCATCTTTAAATATCTCCATAGCCTCATTGACCCAGCCGACCCTATCCCCACAAACTCCTCCTGTTCTGAATCCCCACACTCTGACCTCTTGTGCATCCCCCTGCTGGCGGCAGAATCTTCTTCCACTCAGGTCTTATTTTTTTTGGAATTCCCTCCCTAAACTTTTCCACCTTTTTATATGTGCAGTTTAATGAACAGGATGTTCATATTGAGGAAGATATGAGGACCATTACTCTGTCATGGTGGGATTTTCTGTTGATGGTGCCTTAGCCTTTGTGGGCCAGCAGAGCATCGTCAGTTTCTGTGCCTGAGGGACAGCAGGGTTTTGGCACAGAGTGGGAACTGGAATTTCAAGCAGGAGTAGAGGCTTACTGGCGATCAACTGGTTTCCCAAACAGTGCCGAGCTTTGAAGCTAAGCGAGCCTATGTGTCTGCTTCAAACTTTGGCTCTGCACCAGCAGCTAGCTGGTTCCGCCCTTTTGACAGAGATGCCAGCAATGTTCCCCAGGCCCCCTAAGACAGAGGCCAACAAATGAGATCCAATCCACCCTCAACCAGGAGGCAGCAGGATCCTCCCAACCAGAGCTTCTCAGAGATCCAGAATAAATAAAATATGAACAATTTTAAACAGGTCACCTCCCATCATAGTTACTAACTTAGTTTGGTTAACTCCTCTGTCAATCAAGGCTAAGGTCCAGTCTTTCTTGCGTCCCCCAGCATCCCCAATCTTAGTTTGTTACTATAGGAACGGAGGTTCCTATCTGAATAATGAAGTTCAATGCAGTGAAACAAAATAACAAAGTTTATTAAACAAATGACTTAACTGATAACACTACAGGAGAAGATGTACACAGGTCTGTGCAGCCTGCCAGCACCTCAAAGACTGCTGCAAAGTATTGGAAGCTGACATCATGACGTCATCACGTTCTCCGCGCCAACTGGTGGTCACGTGATCGGCGTCATCACGCGGAAATGCAAGAAAGTACATACAGTTTAAAGGTGCAGTCCACAGCTGCACTACACGGTAGTTAAAGGGATGATTACTAATTGCCCTGAGTCTCTTAGTGGCTCCGCCACAGGCGCCCCCCCAGAATTCTCTTTAACAGACAGTGTCAGACGAACAGGAGGTTTGATGATCCTGCCCGAATGACTACGAACTTCAGGCAGTGGAACGTTGGGAGACGAGCCGGTGCTTGGCTGTGTCTGAAGCAGCGCATCCGGGGTGGAGGAAACAGTAGCAGAAGGTGTGGGCCAGGATGAGGCAGAAGCAGGCAGTTCAATGGTGGGCTGTTGCATAACTGGTCTGGCAGTCAACGGTGGGCATCCACGGTGAGGTGGCTGGGCGGCAACAACTGGTTCACTCCGATCTAGATGGGCTGGTTTAAGTCGGTCGATAGAGATGGTATCGGGCTTGCCTCCCACTTCGACTGTGAAAATTTTTTCTCCCGATGAGATGACACGAAACAGTCCAGCATAAGGTGGTCTGAGTATATCTCTATGAGCGTCCTGCCGAATAAAAACGTAATCGGAACTCATAAGTTCTGCCGGAACATGAGGCCTCTGTAGGCTGTGATGCGAGGTTGGAATAGGCAGGAAATTCTTTGCCGCCTCGTGATGCTGAAGGAGCTGCTTGTAATGTATATATACCTTAAGGGAGAGAACTACTTTTTACAGCTCCTGTATACTGTAGTACCGGCAGTGACCATACCTGTATATAAACCCTGAGTAGTGATCTGTACACTTAGTTCTAGAGTAACCCTCATTCAGTAAACACCTGTTGATCGTTCCCTGCAGTCTGTTGTCTGATTATTGAAGGACACAACATTAAGATACACAGATATAACACTGCTGAGCAGGCGACCACAGTTCTGTATGTGGAGGGAGGAAATCCCCTGGTACTCGAAGTGCTTGACCATAGACTAACTCAGCCGATGAATCCTGGAGGTCATCCTTGGGGGCTGTGCGGAGGCCTAGCATCACCCAGGGGAGTCTGTCTACCCAGTTGGGACCACGCAAGCTGGCACGGAGGGACGCCTTGAGAGACCGATGAAACCTCTCGCATAGACCGTTCGCTTGCGGATGGTAAGCGGTGGTACAGTGCAGCTTGGTACCCAAGCCCTGTGCAACTGCATTCCACAACTCTGATGTGAATTGTGGACCTCAGTCAGAGGAGATGTCTGATGGCACCCCAAACCGGGCTACCCACGATGAAATAAATGCCCTGGATACGTCCGCTGCAGTGGTAGCAACCAAGGGAATCGCCTCTGGCCACCTGGTAGTGCGGTCCACTATTGTCAGGAGATGCATAAAACCCTGCGAAGCGGGGAGGGGACCCACTAAGTCCACATGTACGTGATCGAAACGGCGTTCTGGCACCGGGAAGATGGCCACTGCAGCCTTAACATGACGATGGACCTTTGATTTTTGACAGTCCACGCAATTGTTTGTCCAGTCCTGAATGCCCGAATGCATTCCCTTCCAAACAAATTTGCAGGACATGAGCCGTTGTGAAGCTCGCATCCCCGGGTGTGATAAGCCGTGTATAGCCTGAAAAATCTTCTTACGCCATTCGACTGGCACAATGGGCCGGGGCACTCCCATGGATGTGTCACACAAGAGCATGGTTCCTGCTGATTGGAACATAACATCGGCTACCTGCAAACTTGAAGGCGTAGTCCGATACGCCTGAACTTCGGGATCTGCCAGTTGTTCTTCCGCCAACCCGACAAAATCAATTCCCAGGTGAACTGCCTGGACTGGGGCACGTGAAAGGCAATCAGCCACGAGATTATCTTTGCCGGACACATGTCGTAAATCCGTCGTAAATTCGGATATAAATGTAAGGTGGCGCTGTTGCCGAGCTGACCAGGGCTCCGCCGTTTTGGCCATTGCGAAAGTGAACGGCTTATGGTCCACGAATGCAGTGAATGGGCGCCCTTCTAGGCGAAAACAGAAATGCCGGATGGCCAAAAACAGGGCCAGCAACTCCCTGTCAAAAGTGCTATATTTTCGCTCGTTCTTGCGCAGTTGGCGGCTAAAAAAAGCCAACGGCTGCCAAGTCCCGTCGACCCATTGTTCTTGAACCGCCCCAATGGCGTAATCGGAGGCATCGGTAGTAAGGGCGATGGTCGCGCCCGGGAGTGGGTGTGCAAGCATAGTTGCGTCTGCCAACGCCGCCTTGGTGTCAAGGAACGCCTGGTCCATCTGCGGTGTCCAAATGATAACATCTTTGCCCGACTTCCCTTTGAGTGCTTCGTACAGCGGCTGCATCAACTGGGCTGCCTTGGGGACAAAACGATGATAAAAATTTACCATCCCCAGGAACTCCTGAAGAGATTTGAGTGTGTGAGGCCGCGGGAATGCCGTAATTGCCTCTACCTTGGTGGCCAGTGGGACGGCGCCTTCTGAGGTAATCCTATGCCCCAGAAAGTCAATGCTGGTTAACCCAAACTGGCATTTGGCTAGGTTTATGATGAAGCCATGTTGGCTGAGACGGGCAAAGAGTGTACGCAAATGGGCCATATGCTCCTTCGTATCCTTGCTAGCGATGAGAATGTCATCCAAGTAAACGAAAATGAAGGGAAGGTCCCGTAACACAGAGTCCATGAGTCGCTGAGAGGCCTGAGCCGCATTTTTCAATCCGAGTGGCATTCGGAGAAACACAAAAAGGCCAAACGGTGTGATGACACCGTTTTGGGGACGTCTTGAGGGTGGACAGGAACTTGGTGATATCCACGGACGAGATCTACTTTGGAAAATACTGAGTTGCCAGCCAGATGGGCCGAAAAATCTTGTATATGCGATATTGGATACCTATCCGGCATAGTGGCTTCGTTAAGGCGTCTGTAATCCCCGCAAGGCCTCCATCCGCCACCTGGTTTAGGTACAATGTGTAGTGGGGAGGACCAAGGACTATCGGAGCGTCGGACAATCCCAAGGCGCTCCATGGTCTGAAACTCCGCCTTTGCAGCTGCAAGCTTTCCGGGTTCCAATCTTCGTGCCCGAGCGTAAACAGGCGATCCCGTCGTGGTGATGTGATGCGCCACACCGTGCCTAGCGACTGCTGCCAAAAATGTAGGCCTGGTGAGCTCCGGGAACTCGCCGAGTAGGTGCATAAACCCTTCCTGCGATGGAACCGCGCACAGGCGACCGACCAGGAGACAGCGGTGCTGCGGTGGCAAGGCACCGTGTGGAAAGTGGACGCATTAATGAGTCGACAATGTCGAACATCGACCAGAAAGCCATTGGCACAGAAAAAATCAGCCCCCAGGATGGCCTGTGATACTTTAGCCGTTATAAACTCCCACACAAAACGCTGACCTCCGAGAGTTAAATTAACTGTCCGTTTACCAAACGTGCGAATGGCCGCACCATTGGTTGCCTCGAGGGAAGGACCGTGACTGCCGGATTGCAGACCCAGCTTTGAAACTGGCAAAATACTGCACTGCGAACCAGTGTCACACAGGAATCGTCGCCCCGTCATGGAATCCGCAATGTAGAGGAGTTTTCCCGCTGAACTGACTACCATGGTGAACTGGGTGTGTTTTTCAGATCCTGTCATACTCATCGCAGCTTGCGGGCCGGCTGGAGTTTTTTTTCAGCGAAACTGCAGGGAGGACGGCAGCGTCGAGCCTTGGCGCCAAAACGGGCGTGGTACATACACCAGCCTGCTGAAGGAGGGCTGGACTTCGCTCGCATAGGAGAAAGGCACCTCATGGCTGCACAACTCTGCTGTGTGACCATAAAAATCTTGTCTGCCTCTGCAGCGAGCTCGGCACAGTCCGTAATCGCAGAACTGGCCAAGGCTGCCTGAACTGGTTCAGGTAGCTGGCAGAGGAAGAGTTCTCGAAACAAAAAACATTGAGGCTCCGAACCCAAAAGCGTGAGCATCTGGCTCATCAATTCCAATGGTTTTGAGTCCCCAAGGCCGGGCATAGCAATAAGCCTGCGTGCACGCTCCGACTTATTTAAACCAAACACCTGTAGCAAACGAGTTTTTAGAGCTTCATACTTGCCCTCTGCCGGTGGATTGCCAAGGAGGCTAACAACCCGTGAGGCCATGGCGCTGTTGAGAGCAGAGACCACGTAATAATAACGGGTCGAATCCACTGTAATCTCCCGGAGTGCGAACTGGGCTTCTGCCTGGAAAAACCATGCTGCTGGTTGCTGTTCCCAGAACTGCGGCAATTTAAGGGCGACGGCGTTCGTGTTCATTATCAATATCTCGACGAAAGTTGTCCGACGAGCTCGGGGTCACCAATATAGGAATGGAGGTTCCTATCCGAATAATGAAGTTCGACGCAGTGAAACAAAATAACAAAGTTTATTAAACAAGTGACTTAACTGATAACACTACAGGAGAAGATGTACACAGGTCTGTGCAGCCTGCCAGCACCTCAAAGACTGCTGCAAAGTACTGGAAGCTGACATCATGACGTCATCACATTCTCCGCGCCAACTGGTGGTCACGTGATCGGCGTCATGATGTCATCACGCGGAAATGCAAGAAAGTACATACAGTTTAAAGGTGCAGTCCACAGCTGCACTACACGGTAGTTAAAGGGATGATTACTAATTGCCCTGAGTCTCTTAGTGGCTCCGCCCCATTACTGTAGATCATTGGTTGTCCATTAGTGGACATACAGGACAATGTTTCACTAGCTGGATAACCAGAACTAGTGGATTACATATGGACACATATGTCCATATGTGGACACATTTTGGACAGCATTGCAATAGAAGTTCTGTACATTATTGTAGCTATTCCCATTACTTACATGCAATGCATCTTCATCTCTATCGCAAGCTTATTTTTTTAGAACCCAAATTAATGCCCTGTAAAATTACTCACCATGTGCATCTTGATTTTCCATTGCAATTAAATACGCCAAGTTAGAAAAGGGAGTAACCGAGTAAAGAACACTGAAGAATTATTCTTTTTCTTTTATTACCGTTGTGGCTGTGTCAAATTTACAGTTTGTTACTTGCAAGGATTATCTCTGGATTGGCACAGAAAACCGAACTGGCACAGTGATGTTACATAGCAGACAAAATATCAGTTTTGAGCTGTTTATTTTTTTTAATGTAGACATTGAAAAAAGAGCAATGGCAAGTAACACTCTGTGATAGAATACTAAAGCTACCCACCCTCAAATGTCCAGAAGAAATAAGAAAATGATTACATAGAATTACATAGAATTTACAGCACAGAAACTGGCCATTCGACTCAACTTGTCTATGCCAGCTTTTACACTCCAGATGAGCCTCCCCACACCCTTCTTTGTCTAACCCCATCAACATAACCATCTATTCCTTTCTCCCTCATGTGTTATTCTTGCTTCCCCTTAAATGCAACTATGCTATTCATCTCAACCACTCCTTGTGGTAATGAGTTCCACATTCTACCATGGGTAAAGAAGTAACTCCTGAATTCCCTATTGGATTTATTAGTGACTATCTTATATTTATGGTCACTAGTTTTGCTCTCCCCCACATGTAGATGCACCTTCTCTACGTCTACCCTATCAAACCCTTTCATAAGCTCAAAACCTCTATTAGGTCACCTCCCAGCCTTCTCTTTACTATAGAAAAGAGCCCGAACCTGTTCAGCCTTTCCTAATAAGTATAAACTCTCAGTTCTGGTATCATCCTTGTAAATATTATTTGCACCCTCTCCAGTGCCTCGATATCCTTTTAAAAATATGGAGATCAGAACTGTGCACAGTACTTTAAGTGTGATCAAACCAAAGTTTGATACAAGTTTAACATAAGCTCTCTGCTTTGCAATTCTACCCCTTTAGAAATGTACCCCAGTGCTTGTTTGCTTTTTTTATGGCCTTATTAACCTGCGTCGTGACTTTTAGTATTTGTGCATCTGTATCCCTTTGCTCCTCTACTTCATTTAGACTCGAAGGCTGTAAATTTGCCAGTGTTCAGAGGGTGGGT
This sequence comes from Somniosus microcephalus, assembly GCF_052327205.1. Lineage (NCBI taxonomy): Eukaryota > Metazoa > Chordata > Chondrichthyes > Squaliformes > Somniosidae > Somniosus > Somniosus microcephalus. The sequence goes on along the minus strand of NC_140992.1, from coordinate 87,519,465 downwards.
TTGGAGGTGGGTTGGGAGTAAAAATCTAAATGATTGATGGCGGGTTGCAAACCCACCGCCATCCCGCCTCCACACTACTTTGCCAAGTGTTGGGTCTGCGAGTCCCAATCAGGCCTGACAACAAACGGCAGGAGAGGCAGTTAAGGCACTTGTTAACTGCCTTGCTAATCTTATTTTAAATGCCTGTTCCGATTTTTGAGGTTTTTCTGCGTGTTGCCCGTTGTCCGACAAACACGCCAGCTGCATTGTGCTGGGTTTAGCAAGGACCTGAATTGTTAGCAGCTGCTCCAGCAGCTTAAAAGCAATCCTACATCATGGCTGAGTTTGAGATGCCTCAACTTAGTGCTTTGAGGTTTTGGCTAATATTTTGCAACTCTACTGATCTTGTGAGTGTTCAAGCTGAGATCCATCTGCAGTGTGACCTCCTTGGAAGACCCTCTGGCCACTTTGACTGAGCGCTTGCAACCTCTATTCCTTAACATAGAAACATAGAAACATAGAAGATAGGAGCAGGAGTAGGCCATTCGGCCCCTCGAGCCTGCTCCGCCATTCAATGAGATCATGGCTGATCATCCAAATTCAGTACCCTGTCCCGGCCTTTTCCCCATATCCCTTGATCCCTTTAGCCTTAAGAAATATATCCAACTCCTTCTTGAATATATTTAATGAACTGGCCTCCACCACCCTCTGTGGCAGAGAATTCCACAAGTTCACCACTCTCTGGGTGAAGAAATTCCTCCTCATTTCAGTCCTAAATGGCTTACCCCTTACCCTTAGACTATGACCCCTGGTTCTGGACTCCCCGGCCATCGGAAACATCCTTCCTGCATCTAGTCTGTCCAGGCCTGACAGAATTTTATAGGTTTCGATGAGATCCACTCTCAATCTTCTAAACTCCAGTGAGTATAAGCCCAATCGACACAATCTCTCCTCATACGTCATTCCTGCCATCCCAGGTATCAGCCTGGTGAATCTTCGCTGCACTCCTTCCATGGCAAGAACGTCCTTCCTCAGATAAGGCGACCAAAACTGCACACAATACTCAAGGTGCGGTCTCACCAAGGCCCTGTACAACTGCAGCAAGACGTCCTTGTTCCTGTACTCGAACCCTCTTGCTATGAAGGCCAACATACCATTTGCCTTCTTAACCGCCTGCTGCACCTGCATGCTTACCTTCAGTGACTGGTGCACAAGAACACCCAGGTCTCTTTGCACTTCCCCTTCTCCCAATCTATTGCCATTCAAATAATAATCTGCCTTCCTGTTTTTGCCACCAAAGTGGATAACCTCACATTTATCCACATTATAGTGCATTTGCCATGTTTCTGCCCAATCACCCAACCTGTCCAAATCGTACTGGAGTTTCACGACATCCTCCTCACAGCATACCCTCCCACCCAGCTTTGTGTCATCTGCAAATTTGGAGATATTACATCCAATTCCCTCGTCCAGATCATTAATATATATTGTGAACAGCTGGGGTCCTAGGACCGATCCTTGCAGTACCCCACTAGTCACTGCCTGCCACTCGGAAAATGACCCGTTTATTCCAACTCTTTGCTTTCTATCCGCCAACCAGTTCTCTATCCATGTCAATACCTTGCCCCCAATCCCATGTGCCTTACTTTTGCATGCTAATCTCTTATGCGGGGCCTTATCGAAAGCCTTCTGAAAGTCCAAATACACCACATCTACTGGTTCTCCCTTATCTATTTTACCAGTTACATCCTCAAAAAATTCCAGTAGATTAGTCAAGCACGATTTACCTTTTGTAAATCCATGTTGACTTTGTCCGATCCTGTCACTGCTTTCCAAGTGCTATGCTATTACGTCTTTTATAATGGACTCTAGCATTTTCCCCACTACCGATGTCAGGCTTACCGGTCTATAATTCCCTGCTTTTTCTCTACCACCTTTTTTGAATAGTGGGGTAACATTAGCTACCCTCCAATCCATGGGTACTGTTCCAGAGTCTATCAAGTTATGGAAGATGACCAGCAATGCATCTACTATTTCTAGGGCCACTTCCTTAAGTACCCTAGGATGTAGATTATCAGGCCCTGGGGATTTATCGGCCTTCAGTCCCATCAATTTTCCTAACACCATTTCCCTACAAATACTGATTTCTTTCAGTTCCACCCTTTCATCAGACCCTATGTTCCCCGGCATCTCTGGGAGGTTATTTGTGTCCTCCTTTGCAAAGACAGAACCAAAATATGTATTTAGTTGGTCTGCCATATCTTTGTTCCCCATTATAAATTCCCCTGATTCTGACTGCAAGGGACCTACGCTTGACTTCACCAATCTTTTTCTCTTCACATATCTATAGAAGCTTTTACAGTCAGTTTTTTTGTTCCCTGCGAGCTTACTCTCATATTCTATTTGCCCCTTCTTAATTAATCCCTTTGTCCTCCTTTGTTGAATCCTAAACTGCTCCCAATCCTCAGATTATTGCTTTTTCTGGCCAATTTATATATCCTCTCCTTGGATTTTATGCTATCCCTAATATCCCTTGTTAGCCACGGTTTGTTTTATTTTTATGCCAAACTGGGATGAACAAATTCTGTAGTTCATCCATTTGGTCTTTGAATGTTTGCCATTGCCTATCCACCGGCAACCCTTTGAGTGACATTCCCCAATTAATCCTACCCAACTCGCGCCTCAGACCATCGTAGTTTCCTTTATTTAAATTTAGGACCCTAGTCTCTGAGTCAACTACTTCATTCTCCATCTTAACGAAGAATTCGATCATATTATGATCGCTCCGACCCAAGGGGCCTCGTAAAACAAGATTGCTAATTAATCCTTTCTCGTTACATAATACCCAGTCTAAGATGGCCTGATCTCTGGTTGGTTCCTCGACATATTGGTCCAGGAAACCATCCCGTAAACACTCCAGGAATTCCTCCTCCACAGTATTGTTACTTAACTGAGATATCCACCAGCGGAATGCGAACCATTCATATCCTCTCATCCTGGTCGTCAGATTCGAAGGATGAGCTGCCGCGGCAGCAGCACAACCAGGCACAGCAGCACCAACAGCAGAAGCGCCAACCTTCTCCTCAGTCACCTGATGATGCAGAGGGCAGAGGGTGTCAGCGCAGGGCTGCACCTCGCCGTAGGAGATACCCCCAACAGAGGATTTACAGGCCGAGGATGAGCTTCCTCAGCATGAGTGAGCAGCAGTGCCAAAGAAGGCTGAGACTTTTGCGAGACGTAGTCGCAGACATCTGCACAATGCGCACCAACACCTGGAGCCTAGTGGAGCGGGTGGACACTCCTTACCAAGGCTGTCAAAGTCACCACCGCACTCAACTTCTTTGCTTCGGGCTCCTTCCAGGGATCAGCAGCAGACATCAGCAGCATCTCCCAGTCGGACGCACACACCTGCATCACGCAGGTTACCGATGCCCTCTTTGCAAAGTCGCACAATTACATCCACTTCTCCACGGATGAAGCAAGTGTAACCTCGCGTGCGGTTGGCTTTGCCAATATGGCTGGCTTCCCAAGGGTGCAGGGTGTCGTCGACTGCACACATGTGGCCTTAAGGGCACCCCATCAGAACCCAGCTGTATTTGTCAACCACAACGGCTTCCACTCCCTTAATGTCCAGCTGCTGTGTAACCACAGGGAGATCATTATGCATGTTTGCACAACGTACCCTGGCGGTTGCCATGACTCCTTCACCCTGCGGCAGTCTACTGTGCCTCAGCTCTTCAATCCGCCAGCCCAACTTTCTGAATGGCTACTTGCCAACAAGGGCTATCCCTTGAAAAAGTGGCCCATGACACCGATGAGGAGGCCATGAAACGAAACTGAGGAGCGGTACAATGTGAGCCACATTTCCACCAGAAGCATTATAGAGCAAACCATCAGCTTGCTGAAAATGAGATTCCGATGCATCGACAGATCTGGTGGAGTATGCACCAGCCAGGGTCTCCAGAATCATCGTTGTCTGCTGGGCCCTGCACAACATCGCACAGCAGCGTGGCTTAGCACTGCCTGAGGAACAAGTGGCTCAGCGAATAGCCTCCTCCTCTGAAGAGGAGGAGGACGTGGAGGAGGAGGAGGAGGAGGAGAAGGAGGAGGCAGCAGATGAGGGATACCTTGCGGGGCTGGATGTGCCAATTCCACCAGCACGTGATCACATTGCTGGCCGTGAGGCAAGGGATGCACTCATCCATGCCAGATTCGCATAAGCTCATGCTTCAAGAACAGGTGGCTGGCAGATGGAGATGAATGTCTGGACGACCTTCTTAACACGCCATACATCATCTGTTCAATAAAAAGTGCTTTCCTATCACTCTCACCACCATCACTACAAATGCAAGTCACCCTGACCCCTCACTGTGCAACTTCTATCTCTCAGCACGCACAGGCCAAATCTTCAATTCTTTGCCATCACTTTTGTTTAATAAAATGACAAACAGGATGACGATTGCTCCTTTGTTACAAAAGGAAACACCTAAGTGACTACCTTTGTGACTATTTGTGTGTTAGATTTCTTTTACGCGTACTTCTACATGGTGCTTTCCCTGTGGCTTCAGCAGATGTAGAGGCACCTTGCTCACTTCTATGCTGTGCCTGCTTAGACGCCTTTGGCAGGCTTCCTCTGGGTTTGGGAGCCTGGGAGAGCTCTTCAACAGCCTGCTCACCTGCGGCTGTGCAGGGGCTGAGACGGCCATCTCAGTTGGGTGCGGAATCTGGTGCACTGATTGAGGGTTCCGCAGTGGCATGGTCGTTGAGCGCTTGGAGAGGAGCCCACACTTGAAGGCCCTTGAGAGGGTGCAGAGGAGATTTACCAGAATGGTTCCAGGGATGGGGGATCTTAGCTACAAGGACAAGTTGGAGAAGATGGATTTGTTTTCATTAGAGCAAAGGAGATTGAGAGGTGATTTGATAGAGGTGTACAAGATTATGATGGATTTGGATAGGCTAGACGGGGAAAGGCTGTTCCCACTAGTTGATGATACAAGGACTAAGGGACACAGATTTAAGGTTTTGGACAAGAGATATAGGGGGGACGTGAGGAAAAACTTTTTTACACAGCGAGTGGTGAGGACCTGGAATTCGCTGCCGACGGAAGTGGTGGAAGCGGAGACACTCAATGTTTTCAAGGGGAGGCTGGATAGGCACTTGAGGGAAATAAACTTGCAGGGCTACGGGGATAGAGCGGGGGAGTGGGACTGACTGGATTGCTCTACAGAGAGCCGGCATGGACTCGATGGGCTGAATGGCCTCCATCTGTGCCGTATGGTTCTATGACTATTACTTTATGACTTCCTTATTGTTGGCCACCAATATCACTCTCATGGATCACCCGCACTTCAATGCTAGCAAGTGGCTGGAGAGCACCTTGATGCACATCATTGGGGCCATGAGGACCCGTCTCTGTACTGACAGTCCTCATAACAGTGACGTCCATGTACCTCTGGTGTCTCCCCTCAATAGATGCCCATCTACCCTCCATAGCAGACCATCTATTTAGAAGCGTCACCATGTTCATTTGAGTCTGGTGAGTTATGTCCTCCAAGGAGGTTGCCACCCTCTCCATGGCGGCATGTTCATGCACCATTGCCTCCACCAAGTCAGTGCTCATGCTTGAGATGGACTCCTCCATTCTCTGCACACTCGCAGATCCCGTGGATGCAAACCCTGTCAGAGACTCCTGCGCTTGTTCCTGGAGTTCCAGCACCACTCTCTTTCTGGATGGCCCCAGAGGCACAGCATCTACATGCAGCTGAGCAGAGCTAGGAGCGTCTTGTGACCTCTGACGAGGACTCTCCACTGCTGTTCCTGTCTCCACCATCTGCTGATGCTCACTTGTGAGCTGTGATGCACCAGGTGACAACACTACTCTGTCTCGCAAATAACCCACCGAGGTGTGCGTCTCTGCGCTGGTGCTGGGTGCGCTGAGTCCTGGCGATACTGCTCCCTCAGAGACTGCAGGAGTCATCCGGCTCTTCCTCCTGGACAGTGGGGAGGGGGGCTCTCGATGGTCCTGTGGGAGAGTAAAGGCATGGGTTAGACATCTGGGCCTAGAAATTCATTGTAGCCACTTTTGGGGCGTTAAAGTCAGGCGGCCGCTAAAGTTTGCGCCCGCCGCCAAATCGAGGCCACTTCTGCGATATTCATTAGCTTCGCCCTAAGAGTTTGCTCGAGCGCTAAAACTGGTGCTGGACGCCTCTCTTTAGGCGCTAAGCCGGAGGTGCTGAGCGAGAGCGCCCAGGCCGGGCGCAGCGCAGGTGCGGCCATCTCGTGATTGACAGCAGACACCCTGGCGCCGGCCAGCTCTTAAGGGGGAAGGGTCGACTTTGTCTGCTGCCACGCCCTGGATAGTGGAGCCCTCCAGCTAGGCCTGAACACTGCTGCTGGACCCAAATAGCGCCTGAAGCCATGCAGAGGGCCCGTGAACGTGTGCAGTGCTTCTCAGAGCATGATCTGAGTGTGTTGGTTGGTGGTGTGGAGAAGAGGCGCCATATTTTGTACCCGGACAATGGCAGGAAGGCGCCGCTCCGCGCCAACCGGAGAGCCTGGAGGCATGTCGCCAGCAAGGTGTCAGCCAACAGCGAGGTCCCCAGGACCGGTGTCCAATGCCGCAAAAAGTTTAATGACCTCACGCGGATTGTCAGGGTGAGTACCCTTTCCAGTGACCTCCTCATCCTTGCATGTGCACCTCACATTATGGGCAAAGGGACCTGAAAGCCCTAATGGCCAGCCCTCATCCAGCAGCTATGGGACAGGCATGAACATCAATTGCACATTCTGCACTTAACACACTGGCCAGGCTCTTCCACCATGGGAGGCAGTGCACACAAGATCAGGGCGACACACTGGCCAGGCTATTCCACCATGGGAGGCAGTGCACACAAGATCAGGGTGACACACTGGCCAGGCTATTCCACCATGGGAGGCAGTGCACACAAGATCAGGGCGACACACTGTACTTAGAGGCCGTCCTTTCTCTTGCAGGTCAAGCTGGCTAATAATCGGAAGAGCCGGACTGCGACCGGGGGAGGCCGACCCCAGATCCAGCCGCTCACCGAGCTTCAACATCGCGTGGAGCGCATCATGGGTGGCCGGGTGATTGGGCCCGTTGCATGTGGAGATGCCGACCCTGTTCTGGGCACCAATGGTAAGGACATCCACGTTTGGACCTCTCTCGTCCCACTTGCGCATCAGATCTACATCCTTTGCCACTGTCCGACCAATGCGCTGAATGCCACCACTCGTGCATCCCTCGCTGACGGCCTCTCCTCACTCTAAAGCTACTCTTGTGCCTTCCTGCTTTCAGATGGTGAGGAGGAGGTCCCTGAACTTGCCAGTGACAGCCCCTCAGAGGAGGAGGAGGAGGAGCAAGAGGAAGGCGGCCCATCAGGGGAACCCTCAGCCGTGGCAAGCCATGCCAATGTAGGGGACAGTCTTCCCTGGAGGGGAGCGTCGCGGAAGTGTCGGAGGGGAGGGGAGCTCATGGGACCTGCGGCCTGCAGAAACGCGGAAGGGGGGTGCCAGGTCGGCGGCCTTCTCCCCAGAGGGGGGAAGGGTCGGAGGGGAGTCCAATTGCTGGGCCCAGCGGCCTCCAACAACGCAGGAAGGGTCGGCCAGCTCGGCAGCCTTCTCCCCAGAGGGAGAGTCCGGCCTCCAGTCCGGAGATGGTCTTCGCCGAGGAGATGGAACGCCTCGAGGACTTGTCCGCGGACTCGGAGCGCTGGCACACGGAGCTCATGGGGGTAGTGGCACGGTTGCCTGAGGCCATCGAGTCCCTCTCTCGGAGTGTCACCGACGTCGGGGCCTCACAGGCCATCAGTTTGGCGGAATTCGGGGCAGAGCAGGCAGCGAGTCGGGCGGCATTCGGGGCAGATCAGGCAGCGAGTCGTGCGGCATTTGGGGCAGCTCAGGCAGCGAGTGGGCAGCTGATCAGTGGTGCCGTGCAGTCACTGGGTGCTCTGATGAGGTCACTGAGCAGGTCAACACAGGCACTCACTGCTGCCACACTCGCTGTGTCAGCCAGGCATCGCCAGGGCACCCGGCGCGCTGCAGCAGCACAGCGGTCTGTCCCTCGGCAGATTGGTGCGCATGCTGCAGTGCTGGCCCGGGCGAGTGCCAGTGTCTCAGGCGACCAGCGAGCGCCTGCCATCCGCCAGCTTGCCCCCATTCCTCCAGCCGCCACTGCCACTCCCCCAGTGGAGCTGCCAGGAGCTGCTGCAGCGACTGATGCTGGCCAGCCACAGCTGCAGCATTCAACAGCCGCCTGCTCGACGGCCAGACCATGACTAGGCCGACCCCCAAGGGCATCTGCCGTCACGACATGTGCCCCTCTGGAGCCTGCCCCCAGCCTTGCAGCAGCCAATGGCCTTACTTTGAGGAGGAGCAGCAGGGCGGGCAGGGGCCACACAAAGATGGCCAAGGCATCGACCTAGCGGGCCAAAAAGTCAAATGTGTGGCCAGTTGTGTTTGTTTTTTGAGGCCGAGAATTGGATGTTTGTTTTTTGAAGGCCGAGGATGTGATGTTTGTATTTTACGAAGTCCGAGGATGATAGCCATTTTAGTTGCACTGTTTTGTTAATCCTCTCCAGGTTGTGGGAGCGAGTAATGTGTTTGAGTGTTTTTTGGGGGTTTCGTCTGTTTTTGGGTTTCATGTGGGAAGGGCCCTGAGTTTGTACAATAAAGCATTTTATTTATTAACATTGTCCATGTTTGATCTTTGAAGTGTTTGTTGCCTTAACCGGCTGAGGGCTTGCGGAGCGGCTGCAATCATGTTCTTTCATTGGCACAAGCCATTCCCTGACAGGGGGCCTAGAAGTGACGTTCAATAAGCCGCCGACGGGCGGCCCTTGGACCTTGTGCCTCCCTCCTGGGCTGGTACTCCTCGTCCTCCTCCTCCTCATGCTCCTCCTGCTCCTCCTCCTGAGGTGGGGGTCCAACGTGAGGTGGCAGTGCCTGAGTCCTGCGGATAGCCAGGTTGTGCAGCATGCAGCAAACGACGATGAATTGGGAGACTCGGTCCTGCAAATACTGGAGGGCTCCCCCGGAGCGATCGAGACAGCGGAACCGTTGCTTGAGGACGCCGATTGTTTGTTCTATGATGTTCCTAGTCGCTTGATGGCTCTCGTTGTATGCCTCTTCAGCAGGGGTCGTGGGCGTGCGGAGCGGGGTCATGAGCCAGGTACACAAAGGATAGCCTTTGTCCCCGATAAGCCATCCTCTTGGGGGAGGCTGTGCCTGGAACATGTCAGCCACAGTTGTCTGTCGCAGGATAAAGGCATCGTGGCTGCTGCCTGGAAAGCGGGCATTGACAGCTAGGATGCGCTGCCTGTGGTCACACACCAGCTGTACGTTGAGGGAATGGTAGCCCTTCCGGTTGCGGTAATCCTCGGCATGCTCCAGAGGTGCCCGCAAAGCCACATGCATGCAGTCAATGGCGCCCTGCACCATGGGGAAGCCCGCTATTCTTGCAAATCCCACTGCACGCTGCTGCTGCTTGTCCAGGGTCATGGGGAAGGAGATGAATTGATGTCTCCTTGTGAAAAGGGCTTCGGTCACCTGGCGGATGCAGCAATGCACGGCGAACTGGGAGATGTTAGCGATGTCCCCAGCAGCGGATTGGAAGGAGCCGGTGGCATAGAAGTTGAGAGCCACCGTCACCTTCACTGCCACCGACAGAGACGTCCTGCGCATCAGCTGTGGCTGCAGATCTCTCTGAAGCAGCTGGCAGATGTCTGCAACCACCTCCCTTCTGAATCGCAGCCTCCTTATACACATCGCGGCAGACATGGTCAGATAGGAGGACTGCTGGCGGTATACCCTGGGTGGGTAAGGCCTCAGTTGGCGACGCCTGTTGCCCCCTCTGCGTCTAGCCAGGGCTGCCACTCTCTCACGGCGTCTGTAAGCCCTTCTGGCATAAGGCTGAAAGTCAGCGTTGGCACCCAATGCAGCCCCCATTATATGCTGGGAAACAATGAGCTCTCAATGAAGGCAAAGATAATTGCTAAGCTCTGGCCTGAGCCAAAAATACCTGTCCTAGTGTTGGTCCAAACCAGTAAGCTCTCCTCCTTGGTCTCTCTCCAAAAAACCGTTGCACAAGAGTGAATGCTGCAAAATGGCTGCCCTTTATAGTGCAGGGTAAGTGCCCTTTAATTAGCGCTCCCCGCAGCCCGCCTCGGCTGTGTACCGTTCCACTTCACAGTCGTTCGGGCCGCCCGGCGCACAATGGCCCGGCGTGAGTGAAGTTCCGGTTCGCACAAAGGGCGTTGCACCAGTAAATGACGTCATGATCTGCAGGGCGCGCGCTAAGACTTTGCGCCGGCGCTAAATGTGTACTGAAGTTGAGGCGAGGCACAGATCGCGCTGCGCCCGGGCGCTAGGCGCCTAGCGCTCGAGATCTACTCCTCCTAAGGTGTTAACGGCTGGCGCGCCCAACTGAATTTCTAGGCCCTGATATTTAGGTAGCAGACACATCCTATTGTGCAGATGATCAAAAGTCAATCTCTATGAACATCAGATGTCATTTCAGTCAATCATGAAATCTAAATGCGAGAGTCGAAAATCTATTCGGTCATCAGCTTCCTGTACTGTGCCCGTCCCTCTGTCCCCCACTTCCAGCTCCTCGCCACCTCCCACGATGGCGTGAGCAGCCTCCTCAGCGCTTGTCAAACTTGCCAGGGATGGTGGGTCTCCTCCTGTCGTCGCTCTCTCTCTCTTATTGTGGGCTATCTTTTCCTGCAAAGAGTGACACAAGTGGAGTTTTAGCGAGATTGATGGAGTGACTGTGAAGAATCCATAACATAGAAGCTTAGAGGGAGACCAAGATGGAGTGAGGTGACAAGAGGAAGGTGCCTCCCTGTGCGTTGTTAGTTGTGGTCATTGCATAACAGTGAGACCAAGTGTGCGGGGTGCAGAGTAGAATGGCGAAGTGATTCAGTACATAGAGAGAGATGGATAGGTAAGGGTGCAAAGGAAGTAAGGGTAGGGTGGGATGTGGAGGACCAGGCTGACAAAGCAGAGTGCTGGTAATGAGAAGAGAAGGGAAGCAGATTGAAGGAAAGTGTGATGTGATACTTACTTTTGATGTGCGTAGAAGATCATTGAACCGTTTCCGGCACTGGACCCAGGTGCGTGAGCATAAGGTCCCAGCGCTTACCTTCTCAGCAATGTGCAGCCAGGCTGCCTTTGTCTGCTGAGGAGGCTTCCTCCGGCCATCGGGAGGGAACAGAATCTCCCTGCACCCTCTTACTCCCTCCACAAGAGCTTGGAGGGAGTCCTCATCAAAGCGTGGAGCAGCCTTTGCTTTGACAGTCATGGTGACCTGGGCCGATTTCCACAGCAGCACAAACAAAATGAGAAGCTAAGGCTACATGGGCCCCTTAAAAACTACTGAATGAATGAAGTCAGCAGAGGCGAGGAGCAGATCCGCTCCCACTCATTGGGCCGGGTGGTGCGTACGGCGGCCTTAATGAGCCCACTTAATTTAAAGTCGTGAATTGGGAGTGGCTGAAACCAGCAGCGGGGCCGAAACCCACCCACCAGGCAACCCGACTCCAACCTGCCTCCTCAAGGAAAATCGCGGCCTTATTTTCCCAGCAGTGTGTGGCCTCCTTATTCTTCCTAGCAAAATGTAACACCTCACACTCATCTACATTGAAATGAATTTGCCCATTACATGCCCATTCTGCAAGTTTATTAACGTCCTCTTGTATTTTGTCGCAGTCTTCCTCAGTATTAAATATACCCCCAAATTTAGTGTCATTCGCACATTTTGAAATTGTACTTACGATTCCCGAGTCCAAATCATTTATATAACACAGGGGGAAATATTCCTGAGCAGATAAGTCAAAAAATGAGATTGATTTGATATATTTGGAAATCATTTATACCACTTGTTTCTGACAGGCAACCATTTTATTTAATATTAAATGTTCATTTTCATTGATCTCTGCTGACCTAAGGATTGCATTATTACAAGCAGTGTCTGTCAGGTTACCGAGCTAAACTTAAATCCAGTGATTGTTCCAGAAAAATTACATTTTCAAATGGCCACATGCTATTAATTTTTTATTCCATTTAATTCCTGCAAGTAATTACCCCACATTACCAGCCTCATAGCCTGATCAGCTGCATAATGAATTTACATTTAATTTCAGTGATGAAACTGTTACTGTAGGGGCAAGTTTTATACAGGAGCAATTAAGCTTTGATTACATGATTTATTCATAATTTGTAATTATTCATAATTAGCAATAAAAATACATCATTGTAACCTGGATAGCCCAGTTGTTTTATTTTTATTCCTTCCTGGGTTGTGGGCATCGCTGGCAAGGCCAGCATTTATTGCCCATCTCTAATTGCCCTTGAGAAGGTGGTGGTGAGCCGCCTTCTTGAACCGCTGCAATCCGTGTGGTGAAGGTACTCCCACAGTGCTGTTCGGGAGGGAGTTCCAGGATTTTGACCCAGCGGTGATGAAGGAACGGCGATATATTTCCAAGTCAGGATGGTGTGTAACTTGGAGGGGAATTTGCAGTTGATGGTGTTCCCATGCGCCTGCTGCTCTTGTTCTTCTAGGTGGAAGAGGTCGCCGGTTTGGGAGGTGCTGTCGAAGAAACCTTGGCGAGTTGCTGCAGTGCATCTTGTAGATGGTACACACTGCAGCCACGGTATGCCGGTGGTGGAGGGAGTGAATGCTTAAGGTGTTGGATGGGGTACCAATCAAGTGGGCTGCTTTATCCTGGATGGTGATGAGCTTCTTGAGTGTTGGAGCTGCACTCATCCAGGCAAGTGGAGAGTATTCCATCACACTCCTGACTTGTGCCTTGTAGATGGCTTTGGGGAGTCAGGGGATGAGACACTCACCACAGAATACCCAGCCTCTGACCTGTCTTTATGTGACTAGTCCAGTAAAGTTTCTGGTCAATGGTGACCCCCAGAATGTTGATGGTGGGGGATTCGGCAATGGAAATGCCATTGAATGTCACGGGGTGGTAGTTAGACTCTTGTTGGAGATAGGCATTGCTTGACACTTGTGTCGTGCGAATGCTACCTGCTACTTATCAGCCCAAGCCTGAATTTGGTCCAGGTCTTGCTGCAGGTGGGCATGGACTGCTTCATTATCTGGGGAGTTGCGAATGGAACTGAACACTGTTCAATCATCATTGAACATCCGCACTTCTGACCTTATGATGGAGGGAAGGTCATTGATGAAGCAGCTGAAGATGGTTGGGCCTAGGACACTGCCCTGAGGAACTGCTGCAGCGATGTCCTGGGGCTGTGATGATTGACCGCCAACAACCACAACCATTTCCCTTTGTACTAAGTGTGACTCCAGCCAGTGGAGAGTTTTCCCCCTGCTTCCCATTGACTTCAGTTTTACTAGGGCTCCTTGATGCCACACTCGGTCAAATGCTGCCTTGATGTCAAGGGCAGTCACTCTCACCTCACCTCTGGAATTAAGCTCTTTTGTCCATGTTTGGACCAAGGCTGTAATGAGGTCTGGAGCCGAGTGGTCCTGGCGGAACCCAAATTGAGCATCGGTGAGCAGGTTATTGGTGAGTAAGTGACGCTTGGTAGCACTGTCGATGACGCCTTCCATCACTTTGCTGATTATTGAGAGTAGACTGATTGGGCGGTAATTGGTTGGATTGGATTTCCCCTGCTTTTGCAGACAGGACATACCTGGGCAGTTTTCCACATTGTCGGGTAAATGCTAGTGTTGTAGCTGTACTGGAACAGCTTGGCTAGAGGCGCGGCTAATTCTGGAGCGCAAGTCTTCAGCACGACAGCCGGGATGCTGTCGGGGCCCATAGCCTTTGCTGTATCCAGTGCACTCAGCCATTTCTTGATATCACATGGCATGAATTGAATTGGCTGAAGACTGGCTTCTGTGCTGGTGGGGACATCAGGAGGAGGCCAGGAAGGATCATCCACTCGACACTTCTGGCTGAAGATAGTTGCAAATGCTTCAGCCTTGACTTTTGCTCTTGCATGCTAGGCTCCACCATCATTGAGGATGGGGATATTCATGGAGCCTCCTCCTCCCATTAGTTGTTTAATTTTCCATCACCATTCACGACTGGTTGTGACAGGACTGCAGAGCTTTGATCTGATCTTTTGATTGTGGGATCGCTTAGCTTTGTCTATAGCATGCTGCTTCCTCTTTTTAGCATGCACGTAGTCCTGTGTTGCAGCTTCCCCAGGTTGACACCTGGCATGCTCTTCTGCACTCCTCATTGAACCAGGGTTGGTCCCGTGGCTTGATGGTAATGGTAGAGTGAGAGATATGCCGGGCCATGAGGTTACCGATTGTGGTGGAATTCAATTCTGCTGCTGCTGATGGCCCACAGCGCCTCATGGATGCCCAGTTTTGAGCTGCTAGATCTGTTCTGAATCTATCCCATTTAGCACGCTGGTCATGCCACACAACACGATGGAGGCTGTCCTCAGTGTGAAGACGGGACTTCGTCTCCACAAGGACTGTGCGGTGGTCACTGCTACCAATGCTGTCATGGACAGATGCATCTGCGAAAGGTAGAATGGTGAGGACTGGGGTCAAGTAGGTTTTTCCCTCGTGTTGGTTCTCTCACCACCTGCTGCAGGCCCAGTCTGGCAGCTATGCCCTTCAAGACTCGGCTAGTTCGGTCAGTAGTGGTGCTACCGAGCCACTCTTGGTGATGCACATTGAAGTCCCCCACCCAGAGTACATTCTGTGCCCTTGCTACCCTCAGTGCTTCTTGAGTGGTGTTCAGCATGGAGGAGTACTGATTCATCAGCTGAGGGAGGGCGGTAGGTGGTAATCAGCAGGAGGTTTCCTTGCCTATGCTTGACCTGAAGCCATGAGACTTTGTGGGATCCGGAGTCAATGTTGAGGGCTCCCAGGGCCACTCCTTCCTGACTGTATACCACTGTGCCTCCACTCCTGGTGAGTCTGTCCTGCCAGTGGGACACCCAGGGATGGTGATGGAGGAGTCTGGGACATTGGCTGAAAGGTATGATTTTGTGAGTATGACTATGTGAGTCTGTGGGACAGTTCTCCCTATTTTGACACAAGTCCCCAGATATTAGCGAGGAGGACTTTGCTGGGTTGTCTGGTCTGGGTGTGACGTTGTCCTGTCCGAAGTTGGTGCCGAGGTCGATGCCGGATGGTCCATCCAGTTTTATTCTTATTATTGTTTCCTGTAGCAGTTTGTTGCAACTGAGCAGCTTGCTAGGCCATTTCAGAGGGCAGTTAAGAGTCAACCACATTGCTGTGGGTATGGAGTCACATATATATGCCAGACCAGGTAAGGACAGCAGACTTCCTTCCCACATAGTGCCCCTGACTGGAAGAATGAAAAACAATTCAGATTAGTTATATGGAGAGAAGAACCTTTTTACGCAATAAGACGGCTTCATCATTCTATCATGTTTAATACGTTATGATGTAATTAGATCTGTATCCATCAGAGGGAGCCCAGTCCTGGAGGTAATGGTTTAATTCAATTGGTAAACTCCTGGCTGGAAATGAACTTCAAAAAACTACAACTTGACCATTGAATAAAGACTTAAGGAGCGATTGTAGCCCTGCTAGCTTGATGGGAACTGGGCAGGCAGGCAGTTAAAATCGCCGGTAGGACTCACTCTTTGACCTCCCATACCCCTCCCGCAGGTTTCAATTTTAACCTGCTCTTCTGAGCAGGTGAGAGAGACACCCGCTGGAAACCGGTTTCAGTTTTTGGCTCTATTCTACATAATCTTCCATTTCCCATTAATTGAGTAATTATCAGTTTCTAAAAATGTTCTCCGATGACTAGTCAAGATAAAAGAAAAATCAGTTACCATGGGACATATTCAATCTTAATAAATGGAAGTACTTGAAATGCTGCAGGAAACTTTTGATAGTTTCTAATTAAACAGCAAAAAGCACTGATTCCCTGAAGCAGTTTCTAGATCAAAGGTTCATAAAAATTCATTAATTCTCCAATCAGGAACATAGTGGTGTGGGTTTTATTCACCCACTAACTGAATAATTCACACTGTCTCTGGAAGATGAACTGTTTCATTTTAGTCTGGCATTGATCACCTTAAAAAGTATTTTCAGTTTAAACAAAAAACTGTAATGAAATTTTGGGTCATGGCTAACCAGATACTAAAAGTTCAGGTTGCTGTATGAAACAAATATTTTACACTTGTATTTCTGCAAGAATGGACAAATCAGTGATGAATGAAATTCATTACTGACAAATGCAAGTTACGAGGTAAAATTGATGTCAAGTGTCAGTGTAGAAGTAATTAAAGGTAAATTGCACAGGGATTGGGACTGGCACTCACTGTGGAGAAGCAACAAGTGAAACAAACTATGTTAAAATTATTCTCCTCGTCCAGTTGAGTGTAAGTTGGAAGATGTGGTGAAAAAACTGGACAGTGTCCTGGTCAGGCTGCACCTCGAATACTGTGTTGGTTCGGTTAACAAGACATACGTGCTCAAGCCAAGAAGGCAGTGCAGAGCATGACCATGAAGCTGATCATCAGCATCAAAGGATTGAGTTGTGAGAAAAGAAACTTGGCCTCTCCAGCATCAGGAGAAACTTGAGAAGGGGAACTTACTGAAATGTACAAGATAATAAATGGCGCAGATGAGGTAATTCTGCAGCATTACTTCGAGGTATGTCAGTATACTAGAACAAGAGGCATAGAGTAAAATCAGTGAAAGGAAAATTTAGGACAGATGTTCGAAGGAACATCTTCATGCAACAACAACAACCTGCATTTATATAGCACTTTTAACGTGGTTAAACATCCCAAGGCACTTCACAGCAGCGTTATGAAACAAAATTTGACACCGAGACACATAAGGAGATATCAGGACAGGTGAGGTAGGTTTTAATGAGTGTCTTAAAAGAGGAGAGAGAGGTCATGAGGCGGAGAGGCTTAGGGATGGAATATCAGAACTTAGGGCCTCGGCAGCTGAAGGCACGGCCACCAATGGTGGAGTGATGAAAATTGAGGATGCGCAAGGGCCCGAATTGGAGGAGCGCAGAGATCTCTGAGGTTTGTAGGGCTGGAGGAGATTACAGAGATAGCAAGGGGCGAGGCCATGGAGGGTTTTGAAAAAAAGGAGAATTTTAAAACTGAGGCGTTGCCAGACTGGGAGCCAATATAAGTCAGCGAGAATAGAGATATTCAGTGAACGGGAGTTGGTGCGAGTTAGGATACGGGCAGCAGACTTTTGGATGAGCTCAAGTTTACGGAGGGAGCAACGTGGAGGGTCGGCCAGGGGAGCATTGGAATAGTCGTGTCTAGAGGTACAAAAGGCATGGATTAGGGGTTCAGCAGCAGATGAGCTGAGGCAGGGGTGGAGATGGGAAATGTTATGGAGGTGGACTGAGGCGGTCTTGATGATGGGGAGGATATGGGGTCGGACGGAAAGGTTGCAAACGGTCTGGTTCAGCCTCAGACAGTGACCAGGGAGAGGAATGAAGTCAGTGGATAGGGAACGGAGTTTGCGGTGGGGACCAAAGACAATGCAAAGAGTATTCCAACCACATAAAAACTTGCAATTATGTAGCTTCTTAAGCATATAAAAACATCCAAAGGTGCTTCACAGAAGTGTAATCAGAAGATAATGGACACCGAGCCAAAGAAAAGAAGATATTAAAGGGGTGACCAAAAGCTTGGACAAAGAGGTGGGTTTTAAAGAGGATCTTAAAGGTTGAGAGTGATGTGAAGAAATGGAGTGGCTAAGGCAGAGAATTCCAGAGCATGGGGCCAAGCTGACTAAAGACATGACAGCTAATGGTGGGGTGAAGGGTGGGGGGATGCACAAAAGGCCAGAGCCGAAGGAGTGGAGAGTTTGGGGTGGGGGGGCCATTGTAGGGTGGGAGGAAATTACAGAGATAGGGAGGGAAAAGGCCAAGAAGGAATTTAAATAGGAGGATTAGAGGCCAATTGGAGGAATTGGGGAGTTAACTTTTATGGAGGGTGAAGGATGGGGGCCGTCCAAAGTGTTTTGGAATTGTCAAGTGTGGATGGGACAATGGCATTGATAAAGACTTTAGCAGCAGATGGGCTGAGAAGGGTGATGTTACGTTGATGGAAGTTACTGGCCTTTATGATGGTGAGGATATGGAATTGGAAGTTCAGTTCAGGGTCGAATAGGACACCAGGCTTGCGAACAATCTGGTTCAGCCTGCTGCTGAAACCTTCATCTATGCTTTTGTTACCTCCAGATTCAACTATTCCAGTGCACTCCTGGCTGGTCTCCCATCTTTCACCCTCCATAAACTTGAGCTCATCCAAATCTCTGCTGCCCGTGTCCTAACTCGTATCAAGTCCGTTCACCCATCACCCCTGTGCTTGCTGACCTACATTGGCTCCCGGTCCAGCAACGCCTCAATTTTAACATTTTCATCCTCGTGTTCAATTCTCTCCATGGCCTCATTCCTTCCTATCTCTGTAACCTCCTCCAGCCCTACAGCCCTCCTTGACAAAAATGCACTGATTCAATACATTTTTCAGCCCTTTCTGTCCTTTTACAAATATTCAATATTTAAAAGAAATTCCAAATGTGATTATTCAGCTCTTAAAGCTGAATTACCTTCCCGAACTGAACAAAAGGGAAAACTGCCTCAGCACTACTACAAATGGTTCAGCAAGCCAGGGAAGGGGCACCCAGGGTCTCGCATGCAGCACTCCAGCTTTGTGCAGGGGTTCAACACTGTAAGACTGGCCCTCTACCCACAGGGGCCAGGAGGCCCTCCAGAAAGAACAATGTGGAAGTACATTACCAACGCCGTCACTGCCAGCAGTGTCACCTCCACCACCTGGCTCCAGTGCCCAAAGAAGCTTCATGACCTCAGACCGCTGGTCGAGGTCAGTTAATGCTTCTTCAAAAGCCATCTCCTATCAATTGCATCACTAGCCTCACACACTGCTCAATGCAGGAACCCCAATCACTCACCTACCAACAATCTGTACCAATGATGAGGCACACCTACCATCCCTAGCCTCACCTCACCCCCTTGGAGGAGATGGTGCAGGCCATTCTTGGCAGGGGCATGACTGAGCCCTTGGCCAGCGGACGGGCTGAAAGGATACAAGATGCTGGTATCCTCGTATGTTATCCCGCATGCATCTCTAGGTTTCCCACCATCCCATCACCACAACTCCACCCTTGTGCCTTCCTCATTTCACACACCCAAGAAATGTAGCCTGCCCAGCCAGTGGGTCAACAAGAAGAGACAGCCTGCCCAGCCAGTGGAACCACAGGCGAATTATTCCATCCCAGATATCCCAGCCACAAAGGGGCTGTCTGGGGTGCATCCTTCCGCCTGATTCCTCCTCTTCGGCTTCTTCCTCTTCCCTCTACAAACAGATGCTGTAAATGTGAAATGGCAGCATAAAATGCTGCAAATATTCAGTTGGTAAGGGCAGCATGTCGACCTGAGATGTGAACTCCACCAGGTAGCATGACCTGCTGAGTATTCACAGCATGTTCTGTCTTCTCAAAGACGTTCACTTACCATCCAAGCCCTTGCAGGCATCCAGCAGCACGCCCAAAACACTTTAAAAAACTTTTCACATCTATTGCAGCAAGCCACCACTTCAATAAAATCCAAAAAACCAAGGCCAAACCCTTCCATTCAGACTTACCTGATTGATGTGTGTATCCCTTTAACAGCTGCAGATATCACCCCTGTCAGTGTCTGTCAGCCTGCTTGCACACCAGGTTAACCTGGCTTGCTTGGGACCCAGCGCTGAATTGAGCGCTAGTGTCGAAGTTCGTGTAGGTGATGGTAAGTCGGCGTTGCATGCCAACTGATGTCACCATGCCGCCTTTTTTTTTACAGGGCGCTGCCAAGTACTGGCAGCGCAAAGGGGCCCACGAGTATGGCGGCAGCTGCGGGGACCGCCTCCAGCTGGCGTAAGAGCGGCGGCCGCCATTTTTTCGAGAACCGCTGGCGCTAACAGGTGGCGGTAGGTGTATGAATTTCTTGCCCCTGATGTCTTCTTCTTTGGCTTGGTGTCAATTTTTTTCTGATTACGCTCCTATGAAGTGCCTTGGGATGTTTTACCACATTAAAGGCGCTATATAAATGCAAGTTGTTGTCGTTGCATCTATCCACAATAAGTTCGTGGATGGCAAAGGCCTTGTTTGCAAGACAGAGGGAACTATTTGAGATCCAACACATTGGGTCCAGAATTCCATGGGCCCTTTTAAGCAGGCAGAAGGGCAATGAGTTCGGACTTCCAACTGGCACTTTGCCCCTGCCCCAGTTTGAGGGATGAGGTCATTTACATACTCAGGGCAGGCGGACTGTGCCTGTAGAGGTGCTACAGAGGTGGCCACCTTTCTGGCTTCCCATGGCTGGAGTGTGTTATCATATTTATGAATATATATTTAATTTGAGTGCTCATCGTTATGAGTAAGTTTAAAGAGTAACCGCTGTCCCACTTTTGTCTCAGCGTATGTATGGCACAATAAAGCTCCAACAATATATTTAACCTCTGGCTCAGAGAAGAAACTCTACTGCACAAGTTTAAGTTCTTCTACTTTTCATTCTAAGCATTCTGGCCCAGAAATTCGGGTCTCCACCCATAGGCCCAATGGAAGTGCCGGTTTCCTGCATGCACTGCGCATGCGCGGGAAACCGGCACTTCCGTTCCCCTGAAAGCAGGGGTTCAGAGGTCGAACGCGTGCGCAGGAGAGGCTGCACGTGCGCATCGAACTTCATTTTTTTTTACAGGTTTTCCCGGGAGGGTAAGTCTCCAGAAGTTAGACATGTAAAAAGCAGGCGTAAGGCCTGCTTTTTACAAGGTAAGTGGTGAATTAATTAAAATTAAAACATTTTTTCCACAGGTTTATTATTTTTAAACACTTTAAAGAAAGGTAAGTTCAATTTTAGCCCCGTTAGAAAATAAAATTATTTTTTTCAAAAATTTAAATTATTGTTTAAAATAGTTATTTCATGTAATTTATAGTTTACTAGCTGAAGTGCCCGGCGGTGCCGAGGCTTTTTCGAGGGAATGTTGTTGTTGGAAGAGAGAGAGAGAGCGACTGGGGGGAAGAGAGAGAGAGACTGGGGGGAAGAGAGAGAGCGACTGGCGGGAAGAGAGGGAGGGGAGGGGAGGGGGGAGGGGAGGGGGAGGGGGAGGGGAGGGGAGGGGGAGGGGAGGGGGGGAGGGGAGGGCGGGGAAGGGAGGGCGGGGGGGAGGGGATGGGGAGGGCGGGGGGGTATGGGGGGAGGGCGGGGGGGAAGGGAGGGGGGAAGGGAGGGGGGGAAGGGACGGCGGGGGGGAAGGGAGGGCAGGGGGGAAGGGAGGGTGGGGGGGAAGGGAGGGGGGAAGGGGGGGAGGGCGGGGGGGGAAAAGGGGGGGAAGGGAGGGCGGGGGGGAGGGGGGACGGGGGGAAGGGAGGGCGGGGGGGGAGGGAGGGGAGGGAGGGCGGGGGGCCCCCCCGAGGGTCGCGCCCCCCCCGACGGTCGCGGCCCCCCCCCCCCGAGGTGAAGGCCGCCGATTGCGCGCGCAGCAGGAGCTGAGACGCGGCGTCTCTCTCTGGCTCGGCCGGCGGGCCCGGTTGCCAGGGTAACCGTGACGCTGACCAAGCCCCGCCCCCCGGCCGAGCCAGAGAGAGAGACGCCGCGTCTCAGCTGCTCCTGCTGCGCGCGCGGCCCCCCCCCGAGGGTCGCGGCCCCTCCCGAGGGTCGCGGCCCCCCCCGAGGGTCGCGGCCCCCCCCCCCCGAGGGTCGCGGCCCCCCCCGAGGTGAAGACCGCCGATTGCGGCTGTGCGAGACGGCCGGCGGGGCCGGTTGCCAGGGTAACCGTCGATGCTCAGCAAGCCCCGCCCCCCGGCCGAGCCAGAGAGAGACGCCGCGTCTCAGCTTCTGCTGCGCGCGCACCCTAGCGGCGCTGGGCTGAGGCTCGGCCCTCCAGCCTTCGAGTGGGGCCGGGAGGTGCCTAGCTCGGGCGTGGGTGCGGAGGAGACGCCGAGGCTTCTAGGCCTACCTGGAAAAACGGGGAAAGGTAGGAAAATTAATGAGATTAGATAAGTTAATTACTTTCTAAATCATTTTTTTAAAAAAGAATATGTGTTTTAAAAGCAACGTTTTTTTTTAAGACGCAGAAAGCGGGAAAAAGAAAGGAAAAGTTTGGAATCAAGATGGCGGCGACTCACCTCGGTTCAGAACGATAAGGCCCGGCCACACATGCACCGATTGGCCCGGCGGCACATGCCAGCAACCCGGCGTACGATTGGTCGAGCTCGAGGTCACTCTGTCGCTAATGAGCGGATAATGAGATGCTAATGAGCGGAACGTTGAAGGTTTTTGGGATACCGCGGGTGGGATTTTAGCCCGGCCGAAACGTAAATACGCTTAAAACCGTCTCGGAAGCGTAAGCTTTCTTTGGAGGTAACGCGCGCGTAGGTACGCCCTGTAACTTTCGAGTGCATAGCCCGCCAGACGCACACGCGATGACAGACAGGCAGAAGGACAGAAGTACCGGTTTATATATATAGATTTTAAAAATGTGATGTTTTTAAAAAATTTATTTGAAGATTTAGTACTGTTTTGGGGCCCGTAGTATTTCTAAGTTTGACAGCACTTCCTGTCAGACTTATGAATGGAGCATTCCCTGCTCCGATTGGCTCTCCATGGCCCATGTGATCCCAGGGGACGCATCGAACTAACTGCGCCCCTGGGATACGCAAGCACTGCGCGCCGGCAGCTAGACCAGGCCCCGGATCGGAATTCCACAGGTGCCCACAGCTCAACGGCTGGTGCGCAAGGTAAGTGCAAGTCAGGGGCTTGCACCAGCGGGAAGCCCCCGACCTGAATTTCTGGGCCAGATCTATGTTTTTGGGTCCTTTCTAATCTTCCTATTCTGAATTATTTTGGTTCTCATCCTTCGATCACTCTTATGGTTATGTTTCAACTCTCCTTTCTTTTGTTTTATTCGTTCATGGGATGTGGGCGTTGCTGGCAAGGCCAGCATTTATTGCCCATCCCTAAGAGGTCTATCATTGCCTTGAGATCTAGGTTTGCTTTTTGGTAATGAACAGGGGAAAATGAACAGCAATCCTTGTTTCATAATTGCTTTTAGCGACCAGACTTATCTTATGCCTCCAGAAGCCCCCACCCTGGTTTTCAAAAGTGATACAGTATCACTTCAGACCTTGTTCTAAGTTTAAAATGTCCAGCAAATTTATTTTACAAAAGATGAACGAGAAGAGTGCTCCTTCTGACTCCACAGCACTACTGCGGGCTGCTGTCAACCCGCGCTCACCCGCTCCTGTTTGCCCCCGTCCTGTTTGCCTCCCTCCCGATTGCTTCCCTCCCATTCGCCTCTCAAGGCCTATCCGAAGCCTGCATCACAGTCGGCCCAAATTGGTCCAGATGAAACTGCCTCAGAAGACCCGCAGCTCGCCGGAATTATTCTGACGAGGCCCGAGGCCCAATTACA
Source organism: Somniosus microcephalus (assembly GCF_052327205.1). Taxonomy (NCBI): domain Eukaryota; kingdom Metazoa; phylum Chordata; class Chondrichthyes; order Squaliformes; family Somniosidae; genus Somniosus; species Somniosus microcephalus. Next base: position 87,496,041 of record NC_140992.1, on the reverse strand, counting down.
AATGAGGCTACTGGTGCACGTTACGAGCGCGCTGATCTTTTGTGCCCAAAAACTGGCCTAAATTTCTCCCCCACTCTCACCTTCACCAATGACATGTGCTGGCACTTTAGTGCCCCACACAATGTGCACTCAATACCTAACACACAATGACAAGGAAGAAGTGTTTTGAAAGATTTTAACTAAGAATTAAAAATATCAAAGAAGAGCAGAAATGATATTTTACTTTAATCAATTATTTAGAACTCATTAATTTAAATACTGAACCATTATTTTTCAGTCTAAGTTGCCATGGTGAGAAAACTGCGTAAATCCAGAAAAGAAATCGCCATTGACTTACCTAGGGGGTGGAACAATGATAATCAAGGATTTCGGCAAAGGTAATGACGGAAGTCACAGGAAATAATGGCATGGCATAATACTGACTTAATTCACTTGCACCACTATTTCCTGGAACTTTAACGGTGTAAAACAAATCCAAAGATGTAGTTGCACTATTCCAGTGGCGCGAGTCTCTAGGAAACTCTGAGCCTTTGTTGTGACAGAATAAATGCTTTCTGTATTATATTTAATATTATTTTAGATAACAGGGTGTATGTGATTTGAAAATTGGCTTCAGCCAAATATATCACTCGGCAAAATCCAATGGGCTGTGTTTTCCGATCGGAGGCTTCCTGTGTGCGGAGGCCTCTGACCAGGAAAAATCTACGAACTTACCTGAGGGCTTCTGAGGTGCATATACTTCCGTTCCTGGGCCTCTCCAAACTCAAAATGTGCAGGGCCCACGCATCCCAGAGGCGCAGACGGTTCACAAGTGTCCTAGGATAACATGGGCCATGGGGAGCCAATAGGAGAAGGGAATATCCCTTCATCCATTTGCCAGATAGGCCTGTCAAATATATGAATGGAGATCACCCCAAAAACACAGTAAAACATTAAATAAATTTTTAAAAACATCACTTTTTAAAAATGAGTTCAAATTACAATAAATTAAATATTTTAAATAAAAGTTTACTTTTTTGAAAAAAATAATTCAAGTTTTTTACGAGGCTAAAAATAAACTTACTGTCATGAATCTTATCATTCATGGAGAAATGACTCATGAAATAACACTGTGCGGCCAGCTGGTGGCGCTGTCCAAGGAGTATAAATACTCGGGCGTGGGCCCAGCTTATTCAGGATGTTTTTTTAGCCAGGAACTAGTGATGTAACTAGAATCTCATGGTTGTGAAACAGTTGATTAAAGCCTTGTTTTATACTCAAACCAAGTGCTCAGTAGTCTTTTTACATCACTTACCTTTTTTAAAGTATTTTTAAATGATAAATGAGTGAAAAAAATATATATTTTTACTTTTTCCGGGGGAAAATTTTGGTTGCTTTGCACCTCCTGCTGGCACCCTAAGAGGGTGCTAATGTGGCACAAAGCAACTAGTGCCTGGGCGCAGCGATGTTTGCGCCGCTCGCGAAATTGTCCAGAGTTTTTGCAGCGCCGCTAAACTCTACCGTCACGATCTCCTGCGCCCGCAGATCGTGATGTCAGTCGAGCGTGCAACGCTCCAGTGGCGCCCCAGACTGGATATTGAGTGGCGCCACCTTCCTTTCCGCCTGCTGCAAGCAATAACAGGGAGAGTGGAACGTTTTGCAGTCGGCAAAGGGCTGGGGGAGTGCTATTTAAAGGCGCCCTCTTCCAGCCTTTTTTTGTGGGAGACATTTTTGCACCACTCATTCTGACAGAGAGAGGGAAATTCTGAGAGAGAGAGAGAGAGCCTTCTGCAGAGAGTCAACGCTGTGTGAAGTAGTTTTGGCTACTGAGCATCACTTTGCAAGTTCTTTTGGATTTGACCTTCATTGCTTCGATTGTCAAGAGACTATGGGGGCTGCACTCTGAGCTCTTTCCCTGGGCCACTCCATTGTTCTTTCCAGCAGAATTGATGTACAGGTCTCTCCAGGCCGAGATTCAAGGCTGCAATGAGCAGGGTGTGGCTGGAGAGCAAGACGACTCTCCCCTTTAAGAACTGGCCAGCGCCAGTGTGTCTGTGTTCCATTGCTAACTGACATCACCTGAACTTCGCCAGCGCTCTGAGTTAGCGCCTCACTCCTCGGCCTTTGCGATTTAAACAGGTGTGTAATGCCTGATTTAGCGTTCCAATCACCTCCAGGGGCGATAGAAGCCAAGTTTGCAGCCGGAGGCGATAATTTGCGCCAGGTGCTAAACTTTGAGCCTGGCCGATAATTGCGCCCCAAACGGGGTGGTGCCGAATTTCTCCCCCTTTTTACCACGCGTAAGATTTCTAAGGGTTTTGTGCAGGCAGAGGTTCTCCAGAAAGTGGAACTATCCGCCAGCAGAGGCCCTTCTCTAGGGCAGGCGTCCGATCTGTCAAGAACATTCTTGACAGATCGGAAATGCCGGTTTTCAGCGAATGCGCTTCGCATACCTAAAACTGGCATTCCCGATGTCCCTACGGGTGTGTACACAGCTCGTTCACACCCGTAGGCATCGGAATATACGGCTCAGTGTTTATGTGGCTGTGGTGACCAATTCACATAACTAGCTGCACAGTCAGACGGTGGCAGTGGGCAATGTCTATCATGAATGGATTTTCTCTGTGTCAACATTCCTGTTCCGAAATTAATGAAATCAAAAGTTGATTGATGGTAAAGGCTGTTGTTTGAAATCTTAATGTATGCATGTTAGCAGAACATCGAATGGACAATTTCAATTACTCTTCTGTACTTTTAAAGCAAGATGTTTGTAGGAAGACGATAATATCTAAATATTAACACCCCAGCTCACAACGTGTGAGAGCTGTCTTCAAAGGCATGGCTATAACTTTAAAGGATTCCCATGGTATAAACTATAGGTCTGGTTACTTCGTTTTAGTTCTGTTTGGAGATCTTTACTTCGCAGAGTGGAAATTCATGTTATCCCAGTACAATATTGCATTGCGCAGGTCTATGAAGAACTATTTTATCCAAAAGTCTTGCTGAATATCAAACTGTGTAAGAAATACATTCTATTCAGAATCTTTTAACTGACTGTGGACTGATTCTATCTTTATTGTTTTGTAAGTAATGAACTCTGTGTATCTTGTTATGTTTTTTGTTTCTAAATGCTTACTCAACCTATAAATAAATATGTGAAGAGAGAAACAGAGTTAACGTTTCAGGTCGATGACCTTTCATCAGAACTGGAAAAAAGCAGGAAATGGAACAGATTTTTAAGCAAGTGTAGGGGCTGGGAAAGGGGGGAGGGGCTGGGAAAGGGGGGAGGGGATGAAAGAACAAAAGGAGACCTCTCCTGTCTTCTATCCTATCACAGACCTTCCCTTTGTTCTTTCATCCCCTCCCCCTTTTCCCAACCCCTACACTTGCTTAAAAATCTGTTCCATTTCCTGCTTTTTTCCAGTTCTGACGAAAGATCATCGACCTGAAACGTTAACTCTGTTTCTCTCTTCACAGATGCTGCCTGACCTGCTGTGTATCTCCAGCATTTTCTGTTTTTATTTCAGATTGCCAGCATCTGCGGATTTTTTTTAAAATATAAATATATTAGTTTTAGCCTGAATGCTTTACTCTTATAGTCTGCTCAGACAAGACAGAAGAATGTGCTGGACATCCCATGTGAGCTCTGGTGTGCTGTATTTCATAATTAGAGATAGTTGTCAAGAAAGAAAGAATTTGAATTTATATAGCGCCTTTCACATCCTCAAGACATCCCAAAGCACTTCACAGCCAATGAAGTACTTTTGAAGTGTAGTCACTGTTTTTATGTAGGCAAACATGGCAGTCATTTTGTTCATAGCAAGGTCCCACTAGGAAAACTCCCCTGCTCTTCTTCAAATAGTGCCATGGGATCTTTTACATGGAGGGCAGACTCATCCAAAAGGCAACACCTCTGACAGTGCAGCACTCCCTCAATATTGCACTGAATTGTCAGCCTAGGTTATATGCTCAAATTTCTGGGGTGTCGCTTGAACCCATGACCCTTCTGACTCAGAGAGGAGAGTGTTAACACTCAGCTAAAATTGACACCATAATCCCTTTGTATGACATCCCACTCACAGCATGTATAAGAATGGAGGTTTTAGTTCATAGGGTATTCGGTCTACTTATGGAATTTGTTGTGACATAAAACAAAAGTGCTTGGAGAAGGCCCAAACCACAACAGTTGTGTTCTTTGTAGTCAGTGTTAGGTTGCAGTGGATTCTGTTCAACAATTCTGATCAGGATTTATCAGACCTGTGTGGAAAATACAACTGCAAACTTTTCATGAGAATGTCTTATGCGCACATCTATTGCCTGGATGAAATGGGGTTTGTCATATTATTAAGAAATCTTTTTATTTCCTTTCAACAAGCGTGTTTCTGATTTCAAGCACTTTGGTTAAATTTGAACCAGAACAGAGTATGAAAGCCTCAACTCACTTCGGTGCTAATGTTTCCAATCTGGTCAAATTCAGACCACCTTGATCTATACAAGACAAGTTTGCTTTTCACTTTCATCAATTTCATGCTATTAATGTGAGCTAGCTGTTTAATTATAATTACCTTTTTCTGTGCTCCGAAAGGTTCTTTTACCATTTCCTTTGATTGCAGAAGTATCTTTTGTTTATGTGGTGTTTCCTCATGTTAAGTGGCCATTAATGGAATTCAACTTCCTCTCTCAGCACCTAACAACCCATCTTCATCAGTGTTACATCTGTGAAACTGAACTGTGGTGTCTTTTGCAGGTCAGAACTATTATTGGGAGATGTTTTATCAGAATGTCACATTTTTTCGTAGTGCTTCCTGTTTACTCTATCCAAGGTGGTCCAAGGCAACTGTTCCAAAGGCCAGATTTTGTACACTGGTTAAAACACTGTGGGGGAAAAATTCAGTTGTTTGCGCCTCCTGTTAGCGCCTTAAGAGGGTGCCAAGTGGGGCGCAAAGCAACTAGCGCCCGGGCGCAGCGATGTTTGCGCCGCTCGCGAAATTAACTAGACATTTTGCGGCGGTGCTAAACACTACTGCCACGATCTCCTGCGCCGGCAGATCGTGACGTCAGTCGAGTGCGCAACGCCCCGTTAGCGCCCCGGACCGGAAATTGAGTGCCGTCCCCTGCCTTACCGCCTGCCGCTAGCAACGACAGGTTGAGGGAGTGTTATGCTGTCAGAAAGGGACTAGGGGAGCGCTATTTAAAGGCGACCACTTCCTGCCTTTTTTTGTCGGTGACATTTTTGCACCACGCATTGTGAGAGAGAGAGAGAGACTTCTGGAGAGATTCAACGCTGTGTGAAGGAGGTTTGGGTACTGAGCAGCACTTTGCAGGTTGATTTTAATTTGCCTTTGTATTGATTTAGAAGAGACTGTGGGGTCTGCACTCTGAGCTCTTTCCCTGGTTCTCTCCATTGTTCTTTCCAGCAGATTTGATGTACAGGTCTCTCCAGGCTGAGATTCAGGCCGAGATTCAAGGCTGCAATGAGCAGGATGTGGATGGAGAGCAAGATCAACCCTCCCCTTTAAGATAAAAACAGAAAATGCAGGAGAAACTCAGCAGGTCAGGCAGCATCTGTGAAGAGAGAAACAGAGTTAACCTTTCAGGTCGATGACCATTCGTCAGAACTCCCTTTTAAGAATTGGATGGTGCCAGTGTGTCTGTGTTCCATTGCTGCCTGACATCACATGAGCTTCGCCAGCGCTGTGAGGTAGTGCCTCGCTCCTCGGCCTTAACGCCTTAAGAGAGGTGTGTAGCGCCTGATTTAGCGCTCCAATCACCTCCAGGAGTGATAAAAGCCAATTTTGCAGCCGGAGGCAATAATTAGCGCCAGGCGCTAAACTTTGTGCCCGGCCGATAATTGCGCCCCAAACGGGGTGATACCGAATTTCTCCCCCTGTGTTTAGGAATTTTTTTCTCTTCTCAAAGAGTAAATTTATATATTTAATGGGAAGACTGTAATTTAAATGAGATTTCCCTCAATTTAATCTGAAGCAGTTGCCATTTGTTTTAGTATCTAATTCACTGTGTTTATTTGGCTCTCAGTTTTGTTATTTGACTTACTTACAAACTAAACTATCCAAAATAGCACATGAATAGGGAAGATAATCTTTACAATGTCAATATATGCATAATACAGGAGTGTTGTGCTGCATGGAAACTAGGCAAAAATTCACAAGTGGATGGCTGAACTGGTACCATAAGAACAGCTGGGACTGAAGCCAGAGGTTCAAGTCTATGTCTGGAAGACTAGAGCTGCTGCAAGTGCACCTGAACACTCGGCAACCATTCAAAAATCTCCGCACACAGTATCAGCAACAAAGCTTTGCAGCATTTCTTCACCTGTGAACTCTCTCCCAGTCTTTGTTGTCACCTGGCACTCGGTTGCTTCTTAGTTAACTCTCATTTGTTGAGCCAGTGTTACTAGAGCACGTATTAAGCTATGGGAAAAGCTTTAGCCTCACCCCTTTATAAACTGCTGCAATTTCTCCAGGACTTTTTGTGCTCTCAGCAACCACCAAGGTCAATCTTGGGAGGCATCTGTCCTGATTACAGATCCCTCCAGCTGCAGCCTGTCTTTATTCTATCTAATGCGCAAACAAAAGAATGTTCTGCAGATATGACGTCTCATAATCATTAAGTATAGACCATATAAGATGGTAAACAAGACACTACTTAAAATAATTAGCATATATTTCATGCCCGATGTATAGTAATAATAATTGGAACTATCTTGCTTGTAAGCCAGTTATGACATTTTGTCCTTTGAGTGATAGAATACCTGAAGCTCACGATCACACGGTGCGATAAAATTCATCTCTATTACATTAAAATTACTGATGTCATGGGAGATTTACTAGTTTTATGCCAGGGTTCCAGTAAAACAATCCAACAGCATAAATACAGTTTTACTACTACAACAACAACTTGTATTTATATAGCGCCTTTAATGTAGTAAAATGTCCCAAGGCGCTTCACAGGAGTATTGTAAGACAAAAAATTTGACACCAGGCCACAGAAGGAGAAATTAGGGCAGATGACCAAAAGCTTGGTCAAAGAGGTACTAAGGACATATTGGGCTGGATTTTGGCAATGGGTATGTGATGGAGGCAGGACTTCCACTTTTTGGGTTGTAGTCCCGCCCCCATCGATTTGTGGCCAACCCATGCTATTTTCCCTTGATTGACCTTGTTGAGCCCGCCCAGCGGGCTCAGCAGGCCAATTAAGGGACACCTGGTTACAGGTGATGTCAGGGATTGACATTTCATCTGTCATGAGCTTTTGACAGATGAAATATCAGCGTTTGACAGCTCTGTGAAGCTGTCAAACACTGACAATCTGACTTCTAACTTGAGTCCTTCTCCACAGACTCAGTTAGAAATCTCTCCATAAAAGAAAGCAGAATGCTGTAACTTTTGACAGCTCGCGGCCATTCTGCTTTCTGTGTCGGTGAGATGAGGGACTCCCGAGACCTGAAGGAAGGAAGCCTGCATTAGTAAGTAAAGATAAGTAAAACTTATTTAAACACTTTACACACCAAATACACTTACCTCTGCACTCATGCACCCATCACTCACCTGAACCCTCCAAGCCCTTCAGCCCGACGGTCCGCCTCGCTAACTTGGCGTGGTTTGGAGCCGTCGAGCAGCCCACACTTCAGGGCTAAAAATAGGGATTAGGCCAAAAACTGCCTGTTAACTACCTGTTAACAGGCAGTTAATTGACACTAATCCCCTTCCCGCCTCGGGGAGGCGGCTCCCAGCACAGGTCGGGTACCCACCTCCTGGGAAACGGGCATAGAGGCGGGTTGTGGGCAGGAAGGGTTTGTGCCCCCCGATTCTGCAATTTTCCCCCCACTCCCGCCTCCAAACCGGTCTCCACGGGGCTTGGAAATTTGAGCTCAATGCCTCTCAGTGAAAATTGAAGAAGTAGTTTTCTTCTACTGTTACTATTTTTTTCTGTGTTTAAATAATGTAGTGACTGAGACGGTGTTTGTACATCTCGGGAATTCTGGAAATCTGCATTATTGCTGATAACTTGAATGTTTTCCGCATTGAGCTGCAACTATATGAAACAATAGTCTGGATTTATAAATATCTTAAACACTGGAGTTACAAATCTGAAACAACACTCTAGAGTTTATTTTGCATTTTCACAAGTCATAGAAAATAGCCCTCATGGCCCTCATATTACCTTTCATATCCATGTAATAAAACTTGATTTTTTTTTTATGTGTGTATTTATATTTTTCAAATAAACATACTTTAGTGGTTCATGGTACATTTGGTAATTCCTGACAATTTGTTCCTGTTTAATTATGCCATTTAAAAATGATCAGTAAAGCTCAATTCTTGGCCTTTTAACAAGCAGTATATATGGCTCTGCTGTTAAGTCTGTAGGATTTCCAGTAAGGAAGTACTTTTTTAGATTGATATGTTACAAGATATATAGTACAGCAAAGGCATACACCTTAGCTGACCTACAGCTAACAGGCCTCAGAATAACCGCTTCTATCAGCTTTATACTTGAGCAGTAGTCACAGAAATATATAGCCCTGAAATTCCTCTGAGATTCCACCAGACATCTTCCATAATCCCCCAGGAGAACAGGGGAGACCAGGTCATGCAGAACTTCCAACCGGCCTTTACAAGGCTAATGAGAGCAAGGTGGTGGATCTGGGATGGGGATTCTCTATGCCAGGGGTCATACAATAAGGGGAACATGGCTCAGCTTGGGGGAATTGGGTGGACCTGGGCAACCCTTCCCCAATGGTGGGTGGAGGCTGGCTTCCAGGCATATGGGGCAGGTAGGTGCCAGAGAAAGGCCTGAAGTGGTGCTTGCCACAGCCTATTTCATGCTAATGAATTATCCTCTAACGGCTGCTGCAAACTCCGGTGGGGTTAATGTTGGTTTGGTTCCTGGGAATTTCAGTCCATATATGTCTCTGCTCAGACAGCATTGATACCTGAAGTTACTTTGACATCAGTACTGCAGTGTTGGGACATCTCTTTTCATTTTTACTTTTATGCCTCAAATTTTATTACCTCCTTAAATTTATTTTTTTCTTACATTTTTCCTTCAGTAATAATGTAGCTATGCTTTGCTAAGATTACTAATAGTGCTGTGCAAAGGAAGCTTTGACAGCATTGAGTGTTTCTATGTTAGATAAGGATATGTGACAGAGAGTTGAACCTTCTGGAAGATTCAACCAATCAAGTAACTACTGCAGGAATTCAAATAGTGATCAACAGCATTCTGTCTCTTATAATAACTGCACAAGACTAGGAGAGAGGGTCTCACCTACTTTTCAATTGTGGCGATAACCAGCTATCATCATTCTCTGCTCTAATAGTGAGTAATTACACATTGTCAGATATGGCTATTTCCTGTTTGATAACTGACATAAAGCAGAGTCAGATAATCTATAAAAGCCCACATGAGGAAATGACTCAAAGTGATTGTGCAATTCTCTGTTGGGAATTGTCTCCCCATACTCCTACAACATTCCTTTTCAGTCCAAGCAGACAGTCAAGTGCCTCACGAGGTAAACTAACTGAAGCCCAAATTCAACTTTGGACATTTCTAACAGCTGCAGATTAGTTATATACAAGGTAATGTGTCTGCACAGTAGTGATGCCACTTATAGTATCTGAACATGATGCTGATCAGTTCTGTATGGAGTTAGTTTGTGGACATCTGTGATTTGTTGCTGTTGCAGGGTCAGTCTGTAATAGACGTTAACAATATTTATCATGACAAGTCTAAAGCACAAAAACAACAACTTGTATTTCTTTAGCGCCTTTAACGTAGAAAAACATCCCAAGGCGCTGCACAGGAATGTTAAAAGGCAAAAAATTTGACGGCGAGCCACGTAAGGATAAATTAGGGCAGGTGACCAAAAGCTTGGTCAAAGAGGTAGGTTTTAAGGAGCATCTTAAAGGAAAAAGCACGAAAACCTTATTCTAGCACCTTCTAAGATGGAAAGTTACATTAAGTTAAAGCCAGTAAACATGTGCATGAGGTCACATCACAACATAGCTGGTCTATTTGGAATCAAGTGATTTTTCCTATTATCTGGTCAATATGGTAGTGAAGGATGTCGGGAGTTGGGAACAGCCATTCACCAAAGGCTCAAAGAGAAACGTTAGATGGCATTGGAGAGCAGACAATTTTGAGCATTTTGTAAAACGTGACATAGACTCGGAACTGGAGAGAGGCATGTTTTTACAACTTGATCTGAGTTCACTTTCTGTACACTTTAAAGTAATTGACATTGATTCAGTCCAGGCACAGAAATAAACAGTTATTCCACAATAGTTTTCGTAAGATCAAAGGTGAATACATTGGATAGAATCCAAATCAAAATCTCACTGTTAAAGATGCATGTAAATGGAATGGTGGTTTGAGTTTGACATTTTCAAATGTACACTCTGGAATGAGACCAGGTCACATGTCTGATGTCTGGTTAAACATTAAGGTAGTGGTTATACCAGGTGGCCAATTGAAAGGCTTCATTGGGCCAGAGGAGGCATACAAGCTTACTGTGGCCTGATCCAACAATGCAATCAACCTATTTGTCTTGAACTTGACACTTCAAGAGTTAGCCCAAGTTTGACCTGACATGAAATTAATACCATATGAGGTGCAATGGCACACATCCATTTTATTGCAGCTGTCCCTTCTCTGTAGTAAATTCCTTTACACAACTTTCATTGCTCACGCAAAATATTCAATAATGGCCTTTTTAGTCTTTCTTGGAAAGTATAAAGTATAGGTCATGAAGAAAAATAATATATTATCAAACAGGACTAGATGATGTAAAAGGTTATGGCATTATCCTTTCACCTCTGGAGTCAGCCTCAGTTGTAAGGGACCTGAATGCAGTGGATTTGGGACATCTCAACTTGGTTCCTAGCTGCAATAGATCCCCACCTCAAAGTACTCATATTTTGTTTTTAATTGGCAACAATGTATTCAGTGTTGGCACTTGACAGACTCACTCAAAGGGGTAGATTTTCCCGAACCTGTCAGGAAGAAGGCGGGACTTCCCCTTTCGGGTTTTTGACCCGCCTACTTCGACGTCCGGCCAATCTGCGTGATTTTCCCTTGATTGACCTTGTTGAGCCCGCTCAGCAGGCTCAGCAGGCCAATTAAGGGCCACCCATCAACAGGTGATGTCACAGACTGCAATTTCATCTGTCAAGAGTCCTTGACAGATGAAATATCAGTGTTTTACAGCTGTTTGAAGCTGTCAAACACGGACAGTCTGAGTTCTGACATGAGTCATTCTGCACAGACTCAGTTAGAACTCTTACCGGCACTCAAAGCTGAAGGCTGTCACTTTTCACAGATCGCAGCCGTTCAGCTTTAAGTACTGGCTGAGTGATACGCTCCCGACGGCTACAGAAAGAAAGGCTGTGAAGGTAAGTACAGGTAAGTAAAAGTTCTTTACACACTTTAGACACACCAAACACACTTACCTTTACACTCATGCACCCATCACTCACCTGAGCGCCAACATCGCGACCCCTCCAACTCCTTCAACCCAACGGCCCGCCTGCTCTAACCTGGCGTGGTTTGGAGCCATCGGGAAACCCACACGAAACCCCTCAAAATAGGGATTAGGCTAAAAACTGCCTGTTAAACTACCTGTTAACAGGCAGTTAATTGGCACTAATCCCTTCCCTCCTGGTTTCGGCGGGTTCCAGTGTGGGGTGGGTACCCGCCGCCCCTGAAACGTACGTGGGGCGGGGTTTTGGGCAGGATGGTGTCAGGACCCCCAAATTCAGGATTTCCTCCCCCCCCCCCACACACCTGAAACCCTGCCTGATGGCTTCACGCAAATCTAGCCCAAAGTATCTGTAGTGTATGTAACCTGTACCACCTTAAGAGGATACCTTAAGGTGATGGACTACTTTTTGATGGCTCCTGTACATTGTAGTACCGGTGGTGACCACACCGGTATATAAACCCTGCAGAGCAAAGTGTATCCCAGTTCAGCCCTGACCCTCAATCACTAAAGACCTGTTTAATTATTTCTGTAGTCTGTGTCCTGTTATTCAGCATAACTACATTTGAAAACACAGACTCAACAGTGGCGATGAGTCTGATCTTACCTAGTGGCAGTTGCATCAAAGGAAGCTTCGTCCTCTGAAACGGGCGTCGAACAAGGACATCCACCCTCAACATCCTGCTGGGCACTGCATCGCACGGGGGGCCATCGGGAACCCGGGTTGGTTTCTGGCCACGAAGTCAAACATCAGTGAACATCCCTTCGATGACAGCGGCGGGTAAGCCCGATCGAGCGGCACGGGGGGTAAGTCGGCCGAGTTGTCAGTAAGAGAAGGGGAGGGAAATAACGAAAAGGGCGGAGAACACGACCGCAGCCGGTGTCAGGGGCCGGACTGCAATTGGGGCAGAGACGTGCAGCAGCCAGAAAAGCGTTTATGACCACAAGGACCGCGGGAGCGGCGGGGAACAAGAGCAGCAGCGTAGGGGAAAATAAAGGACTGCTGGGAGGCGTGAACGGCAACAGTGTGGGAATCGCCATTTTGAGTCGGCGGGGGAAGAAGACAAGCGCGGGAAAAGCCACCAAGTGCGGGAAGCCGCCATTTTGAAAAATAAAATAAAATAAAATAAAATAATAATCATATCCGAAGGAAAGGAAACTCAACAAGGATGCCAAAAACGGGTAACATCACTGCTTTTGATAATGATGTGGAAGATTGGGCCACTTATGTGGAATGCATCGAAGTTTACTGTACAACGAATGAGGTACCGGAGGATAAGAAAGCACTAACCCTATTAAACTCGATGGGTGCGAAGACGTACGGGTTATTAAGGAACCTTGTAACACCAGATAAACTGGTAGGGAAGAGTTTCGCGGATATTGTTACTATCCTGCAATAGCATTTAAACCCCACGCCGCTGCTGATAGCGGAACGATTTAAATTCTACAAAAGAATTCAACTTAAAGAAGAAAGCAACGCTGAATTCCTAACGGAACTGCGCAAGTTATCAAAGTACTGTCAGTTCGGTACAGGACTAGCAGACGCACTGAGAGATAAGTTTGTGTGTGGGCTCCTAAGGGAAGGAACCCAGAAGCGACTGCTAGAGGAAAAGGACCTTACGCTGGACAAAGCTTTCAGCATTGCAGCATCGCACGAGGCAGCAGCACGAGGCGCTGCAGAGATACAGCAAAGGCCATTGGAATTCAGCACCAATGAAATGGCATTGGGCACAGTAAAGTGCTATCGTTGTGGAAGGACAACGCATGACCAGAACCAGTGCTGGTTCAAAGATAAAGAATGCAGGCAATGTAGCAAACTTGGTCACATAGCGAGAGTATGCCGGTCAGGAAAGAAGACCCGCAGCAAAAAGTCACCGCAGGAGAAGTACAAAAAGGTACACAAGGTGACAGAGAACAGTTCGGATGAACAGAAGACGGATTCAGACTCCAGCAGTAAGCAACTGGGTTGTCTGAAAATACATAATGTGGGTAACACAGCAGACCACCAAACTATCTGGGTCACGCTTCGGATAGCAGGAGTCCAAGTGAAGATGGAATTGGACACTGGGTCGGCATGAATGGTCAAGAATAAGCAAGATTACAAAAGGTTATTCTCGCACATTTCCCTGAGGGATACGGAGATTGTATTGAAAACATACACGGGGCAAATAGTATACCCCAAAGGAAAGATAAAAGTAAACGTGGTCTACAATGGTAAAGAATTTCAGAAAATGGACTTGTATGTGTTACCTGATGGAGGTCCGCCACTACTGGGACGGGAATGGATGCGGAGAATAAATGTGGACTGGCATTCCATACAAGCACTGACTGTAGATGCCTGTAAGGAGGACGACGTCAAACCTAAACGACTGTCCAAAATCTTAGACGATGCTAAGGAGGTGTTCCAACAAGGACTTGGAACACTGAAAGGAATTACGGCAACCATCAAGGTTGAAGAACATGCAAACCCAAAATTTTTCAAAGCCAGACCGGTGCCTTATGCGATACGACCTGCTGTGGAAGCAGAGCTGGAAGGGCTAGAGCGTTCAGGGGTACTGTCCAAGGTGGACTGGAGCGAATGGGCTACACCCATTGTTCCTGTCATGAAGCGTTCGTTGAGCAACAAGCCGGGGGAACCTGGGAAGGTTCGCATCTGTGGCGATTTCAAGATCACTGTTAATCCGGTTCTTCACACGGTGCAATATCCGCTTCCGCGGATTGAAGATATCTTCGCTTCGCTGTCTGGCGGGAAACACTTCACTAAGATAGACCTGGCGCAGGCGTACCTACAGATGGAAGTTGATGAAGCATCACGTCAGTATCTCACGATCAACACGCATAAGGGCTTATATCGGTATAATAGACTGGTTTTTGGAGTGGCATCGGCTCCAGCGATTTGGCAAAGGGCCATGGAGCAGGCATTGCAGGGAATTCCAGGCACACAATGCTACCTGGATGACATCCTGATTACAGGAGATAACATAACGATCACCTCGCGAATTTGGAGCAGGTGCTCATCAGATTGAAAGAATATGGGCTCAGAGTTAATCGCCAGAAATGCGAGTTCTTTCAAAAGCGAATCTCGTACTGCGGCTACGTCATTGACCGGGAGGGGCTCCATAAGTCACCTGACAAGATCGAAGCTGTTGTAAAAGCTCCTGCACCGGAGAATGTATCCCAGTTGAGGTCATTCCTCGGGTTGGTTAACTATTACCATAAGTTTCTTCCAAATTTATCCATGGTGTTACACCCGCTAAACACTCTTATGCAAATGGGAATACCATGGAAGTGGAGCGATGATTGTAAGTGGGCGTTTCAAAAGAGCAAAGCACTGATCACCTCTAAGGAAGTGTTGGCTCACTTCAACCCAACGCTGCCTATTCGCTTAGCTTGTGATGCTTCTCCATATGGTATCGGGGCAGTGCTCTCACATAAGTTTCCAGATGGCTCGGAAAGGCCAGTCGCTTTTGCATCCAGATCATTGACCTCCGCTGAGCGCAACTATGCTCAGATAGATAGGGAGGCTCTCAGCCTCGTGTGGGAAGTTAAGAAATTTAACCATTACCTGCAAGGCCAAAGGTTTACACTGCTGACAGATCACCAGCCGTTGGTTTCCATTTTCAACCCTAAGAAGGGTGTTCCGGTAATGACGGCGCAGAGGCTTCAGAGATGGTCCCTTTTCCTAGGGGCACATCAATATGATATTGAATTCAAAGGTACAAAACAACATGGTAATGCTGATGGGCTGTCGCGCCTGCCACTACCTACAGTGGAAGAGGCACCGGCAGTTGACCCTGTCGAGATATTTCACTCGACCATCATCGAATGCTTACCAGTCACCAATGCGGGTATTGAGAGAGAGACCCGAAATGACCCAACACTGTCTCGGGTCTACGACTTGACAGTGAAGGGATGGCCAGCACATGGCGAACCACTGTTACCAGCATTCTCAGCCAGACGAGAACAGCTGTCCATATGTCAAGGAACATTGATGTATGGTACAAGGGTGATTATTCCTCCAAAATTAAGAGAGAGAGTTCTGAAAGAATTGCACGAAGGTCATCTGGGGGGAGTCAAGATGAAAAGCCTTGCTAGGGCTTATGTGTGGTGGCCAGGTATCGACAAACAAATAGAGGATCTGACTAAAAGCTGCTCAGGGTGCCAAAAAGTTCAAAATGCACCTCCAATTGCACCGCTGCATCCGTGAGAATGGCCTTCAGCCCCATGGCAACGTGTGCATATCAACTTTGCAGGTCCATTCATGGATTCCATGTTTTTGATAGCAGTAGACGCACATTCTAAATGGCCAGAAGTGATTAAGATGTCGACCACTACCTCTGAGAAGACGATCGCAGTTCTAAGAACCATATTTGCAAGGAATGGGTTGCCAGAGCAAATATGTTCAGACAACAGACCACAGTTCGTGTCAGAAGAATTCCAGAAATTCATGAAAAAGAATGGGGTGAAACACTATACATCTGCCCCATATCATCCGGCTACAAATGGGTTGGCCAAGAGATTTGTTCAAACGTTCAAAAAGGCGATAAAGGCCATGAGTGAAGACCATATTCCACTACAACACAAGGTGGACAATTTCCTGATGGCGTATCGAAACGCCACGCTTTCAGTGACAAATCAAAGCCCTGCCATAATGTTCTATAACAGAAGGTTGCGGTCCCGGTTGGATTTGTTAAAACCCAATGTGCGAAGGGAAGTCGAAAACAAGCAATTCCAGCATGTAAATAACAAGGCCACTCGTAGTTTCGAAATAGGACAACCAGTGTTGGCCAGGGACTATAGGGATGATAAATGGCAGCCTGGAACAATTCGTGCATGACAAGGACCCTTGATGTACACGGTAGACGTTGGAAAGAACGTAACACGACGTCAGGCTATCCAACTTGTGGAATCGAGAACAAGGGTCGACCCCATGTCTACGGCAGAGACACCAGTTGAAGAACTTATTGAGCCTGTAGCATCTACCTCAGAATCGAACATACCTGATGATGTTCAATCCATAGGAGATCAAGTGGATGAGTCACCCCAGCAACGAGAACCAGAGACCCCTGAAAGGCGTTATCCAGCCCAGATCAGGAGGCCTCCTCAGAGACTGAATCTTTGAACAGTTTTGTGTGTAAATTGTATATATGTTATCCATGTAATGTTTAATTTGGGGTGTACACTGTTAAGCTAAAAGGGGAGGAATTGTAGTGTATGTAACCTGTACCACCTTAATAGGATACCTTAAGGTGATGGACTACTTTTTGATGGCTCCTGTACATTGTAGTACCGGTGGTGACCACACCGGTATATAAACCCTGCGAAGCAAAGTGCATCCCAGTTCAGCCCTGAGCCTCAATCACTAAGAGTCTTCAGTGCATTTCTGGCTGTGTAGCTGCCTCAGTCAGCAGGAGGAGAAGGAGCAGGAGCAGCCAAACCAAGAGAGTGGAGAGTGGAAAGTGGTGGTCTCCTGACCAGGAAGAGGAGGAGAATGATAGACCACCACCTCCACCTCCTCCACCATCATCACAGCAACTGAGGTGCCTGGAGAGATAGGACAGAGGAGGAGAAGGAGAAAGGAGGCCAGCAACAACACCAACCAGGGGAGAGGCCTTTCCATTACTGCCTCCCCAAATTGGCCTCCACTTCAGGAGAGGGAGAGAGGGGAGAGAAACAACCAACAACCACCAACTGTTTGGAAGGAGGGAAGAACAAAATCATCTCTTCTGAACATCTACAGGTGGGTGTTATTTGGGGCACTCTCCCAAAGACTTTGTATTTTAGGTGGGGGGAGAAAAGAAGAAGCAAGGCCGGATCATCAAGGGGTGTAGTGTGTGTGTGTGTGGCTCTTGTTAAAAGCTAGGCCACACACACCACTAATAAGCACCCCTCTCTATTGCCTGGCCTGGGACAGCTGGAGCTGCCTAGGTGAAGTCTTTAATTTAATTCCATTAATTGCATCGTTAAGACCTGCTGCAGGACTGAGCCTGGGCATCTCCAGTTTTCCCAGGTGAAGACATCTTCTCCCCCTGCCAGAAGACCACCACCACCAAAGACTTTTAAATCCCATCGGAGAGTGCATCCCTGCCAACACCCGCCCACCACCCTGAGTGGCAACACTGCCCTTGCGGCCTCCCTCCTTCCCACCCCCCCCTCTCTCTCTCTCTTTGTCTCTCTCTGCATATTTCTCTGAGGCACCTAATTTTTCATCTCTTTTTATTAATTGCCTATTGAGCAGAGGGGAGAAGGCCCCTCTACGAATTTCAATCAGTAAGGGGAGAGGTGTGTCTTCATTTTAATCAGCTCCCTCTGCTCAATAGAGGACAACAACAAAAAATACCTGAGACCATTAAAACCTTCAGGCCTGTGACTTGGGGTGAGTGTAGCCCTTATAAAAGCTCCCCATAATGGCGACTGCATCTTCGCCGGTGGCGGGGCAAGCCAGGACTTATGCGGGAGTGGCAGCCACAGCCACAGCTGCTCCCGCTGCTTCTGCTGCCCCGTCACCATTCAGATTAATAACAAACAAGCTTGGGGTGAAGAGCTACACTCACCCCACTATGACCATTGAGGCCTGCGTTAAAGCCATGGATGGGGTTGTCGGCCCCTCAGCCATCGTCGCGGCCTCAAAAATGTATGGGAAGGCTGTGTTCTTCCTGGGGTCGGAGCGGGCGGTGTCCCTGGCCGTCGCCAAGGGGCTCACTGTGGGTGGGACCTTCCTGCCGGTGGATCCTCTCGAGGCCACCGCGCAGAGGATCGTCATTTCCAACGTCCCGCCCTATGTTCCTGGTGAGCTCCTCCTTCCCCATTTACGTCAACTTGGGAAGGTGAGGTCGGGGATCACACCCATCCCGCTCAGCTTCCGGGAGGCCAGCCTTCGCCACGTCTTCTCCTTCCGGCGCCAGCTGTTTATCCAGCTGGCGCGGGAGGAGGACACCGATGGGGTGTTCGTCGTCCTCCACGAGGGGACTGCCTATCGCGTCTTTTGGACGTCGGACGGTGTGCGGTGCCATGCCTGCAAGGAGGTGGGGCACATCAGGAAAAACAGCCCTGCCTCCAAGGCCGCCGGATCATCTCGTGCGGCTGAGGCTGGCGCCGCCGCCGCTCCTCCCCCCGGATCTGCCCACGCGTCGAGAACGTCTGATGCGCGATTGACGTCGGTGGCCAATGCCACCAAGGCCTCCGGCGGGGGGGAGGGAGCGTGTCCGGCCAGAAAGAAGGCGCGGGGAAAAAATAAACACCTTAGGGCAGGTCCCCCCGTGGATGGCCAGCCCTTGTCCCTTGCGCCCCTTACACCCACGCTCCTCGCGGAGTTAATCGGGGCAGACGCAAGCGGGAGGGGCCTCATGCCTGAGCCTGTGGCCGCAACCGCCGCAGCGGTAACGCCAATACCTGCGGCCGGGCTCGGGCCCGAGGAACCTGACAAACCTGCTCCACCGGAGGGTGCTGAGGAGGAGGCCTTTGCAGACATGGAGGTCTCCCTCGCTCCCTCCGTGCTAAAAAGAAGGTGTGACCCCCTGGAAGAGGAGGAGGACCGGGAGGAGGAAGGTCCCTCCGAGCAGGGGGAGTCGTCGCCCGCCGCGGGTACTGGGCCCCCCCTCCCCGCTGTCGTCATCACCAGCGATCGGCAGGGGTCGCCTGTCCCTCGGGAGGCTGAGGCAGATGTGTCTGTCCGGCGCGTGCCTCCCGGGGATGGGGACGAGACCCTGCCCGTGGGGGGTGGTCGTGGAACAACCCGCGGCGGAAAATGAAATTGACATTCTATCGGTGCCGTTACCCCTCGCCGGGTCGGGCGGCCTGGGGTCTGGGTCAGGCGAGCTCGGGGATAATGAGCTCGCCCAATGCAACCCGGACATCTCCCAGGGGCTGCTCAACCTGGTAGAGGTTTTTATTCAAAACACCCCATCCGCTGGGTTGGAGGTTGGTGGCGTGGAGGAGAATGGCCCCCTGGCTGCGTCTCTGGTGCCGGATGTACTGGAGGAGCTGGGAATTGTTCTCTCCCTGGTTTCTCCGGTCGTTCCGGCGTCTGGGGCGGAGGGGAACTCTGAACCGTCGCCGTCTTCTGGCCCAGCACCCCAGAGGAGCCCAGGGAGGGATCATCTGCCGCCGATCCTGGGGGTGGGATCCGGGCGGAGGCGGGGCTGGCTGGTGCGGCCGAGCCGTTCGCTGCGCACTGCGCGGCGGACGGGTCGGCCGCTGGTGACGACCCCCTGGAGGAGGATGGGGACTTGGTGATGGGCACGGAGGACGATTCGGACTCCAGCGCCGACGAGGCGATGGATGACCTCGTGCCCCTTGCCGAGTCTCCCCTCATTCCCGTAAGGGAACTCCGGGATTTTATGGCCACGTGCCTGGGTCAGCGCAATAAGGTCCGGCTGGCCCTCGACAGGTGGTCGGAGCTGGCGCTGCTCATCGTATCCGTCCGCGCCGCCGTTAAGATCATGGGCGCGGACGAGGGTGTGAACCCGCTCGAGCTGCGTCGGCTCAGAACGTTTCTCACTGGGCTGCTGAGCAACTGGCGGCTGACCAGCAGCTGCGCTTCTTCCCCCCGCTAGGTGTAGGTAGAGGTTGCACTATGCTTCTGACATGAAGATAACCATAGCCAGCCTCAACATCAACGGCAGCAGGGAGGCGCGCCGCAGATTCAATAACTTCTCGGTCCTTCGGGACGGGAAGTATGCGGTGTGCTTCCTGCAAGAAACCCACACCGTTCCGGGAGACGAAGCCACATGGCTCCTGGAGTGCCAAGGAGGGGTCAGCATGATTCACCTCTCCAACAATTCCAGCGGGGTGGCTATCTTGCTGGCCCCGCATTTTCAGCCGGAGATCTTGGGGGTCAAGGAGCACGTGCCGGGCCGCTTGCTCCAGGTCACTGTTCGCCTGGGGGGCGTGCCGCTCCATCTAGTGAACGTGTACGCCCCTCAGGCTGGTGCGCAGCAAGTGCGCTTCTTTCAAGAAGTGTCCGCTCTTCTGGGCTCCATCGACGTGGGCGAGTGCGTCATCCTCGGGGGGATTTTAACTGCACCCTCGAGGCGAGGGACCGTCCGGGTCCCCCGCGATGCCCGGCGGCGATGGAGAAGTTGAGGGACCTGATCGGGTTCTTCGACTTGGTGGACGTCTGGCAAAATCTTCACCCCGACTCCAGCGCCTTCACTAGCGTGAGGTCTGGAGGAGGAGGGTCCAGAATCGACCGCCTCTACATTTCCCGGGCGTACGTGTCCTGTGTTCCGGCGGCTTCCATGCGGCCGGTGCCGTGCACGGACCACCACCTGGTGTGGGTGGAGCGCGTTCCGCTGCGCACGCGGGGGGTGTCCGCGTACTGGCACTTTAACAACCTGCTGCTGGAGGACGCGCGGTTCCGGGATTCATTTCGTCGGTTCTGGGCCGACTGGAGAGGGAAGCAGGGGTGCTTCCCCTCCTTGAGGCTGTGGTGGGACGTGGGCAAGGCTCATGCCCATCTCTTCTGTCAGGAGTACGCGAAGGGGTCGACCAAGAGGCGGGAGGCCCGGGTCGGGCGGTTGGAGAAGGAGGTGCTCGACCTGGAATCCCGTCTTGGTCAAGTCGTCGGAGACCCGGCCCTGCGGCTGGTGTACGAAGAGAAGAAGGGCGCGCTGAAGGACCTGCAGCTCGTCGGGTCCCGAGGCGCGTACGTGAGGTCGCGGATCCAGCTCCTGTGGGACCTGGACCGCGGCTCCCCCTTCTTCTACCCGCTGGAAAAAAGACGGGGGGTCCATAAGCAGATCTTGGGGCTGCTGGCCGACGACGGATCTCTGGTCTCGGATCCGGAGGGAATCAGCGCGGAGACCCGCGCCTACTACGGGGCTCTGTTCTCTCCGGATCCGTCCAGCGAGGATGCATGCAGAGTTTTGTGGGAGGACCTGCCGAAGGTCAGTCCGGAGGGCGCCGAAAAATTGGACGCTCCGCTAAGCCTGGCGGAGCTGACCGGCGCCCTCCGCCAGCTCGCTAGGGGAAAGTCCCCGGGGCTGGACGGGCTGACCGCAGAGTTCCACAGGACGTTCTGGGACGTCTTGGGGGGCGACTACGCGCGGGTCCTGGGGGAAAGTTTGGCGACCGGGGAGATGCCCCTCTCTTGGCGCAGGGCGGTCATTGTCCTGCTGCCTAAGAAGGGCGATCTCCGCCTCCTTAAGAACTGGCACCCGGTCTCCCTCCTCAGCACGGACTACAAAATCTTTGCCAGGGCCATGTCTGCTCGCCTTGGCACCGTGCTGGCCCACATGATCCACCCCGACCAGTCCTACACGGTCCCGGGCCGGACCATCCACGATAACATCCATCTGGTCCGGGACCTGGTCCACCACTCCCAGAGGGCTGGTCTGTCGGTCGCCTTCCTCTCCCTGGATCAGGTGAAGGCATTCGACAGGGTGGATCACGAGTATCTCTTCGGGACTCTGCGCGTATTTGGGTTCGGGACGCATTTCGTCGCCCGGATCCGACTTCTGTACGCCGCCGCTGAGTGTCTGATTAAAGTTAATGGGTCCTTGACAGCGCCCCTTCGCTTCGGGAGGGGGGTGCGTCAGCGATGCCCCATGTCCGGTCAGTTATACGCCATTTGCGTGGAGCCATTCCTGCGCCTCTTGCGGAAGAGGTTGACGGGACTGGCTCTGCAAGGGCTGGGCGTGGAGGTGGTCCTCTCGGCTTACGCCGATGATGTGCTCCTCATGGTCACGGATCGCGCTGACTTGCGGAGGATGCGGGAATGCCAGTAGATTTACTCAGACGCATCCTCCGCCAGGATCAACTGGGAGAAATGTTCCGGACTCCTGGTGGGTCAGTGGCGGGTGGACTCCCTGCCGAAGGAGTTCAGGCCTTTCGCCTGGAGCACCATGCACCTCCTCTATTTGGGAGTCTACCTTAGCCCTGCCGAGGACGCCTGGCCGGCGAACTGGCAAGAGCTGGAGGCCAAAGTCACCGCTCGCATAGGGCGCTGGACAGGACTGCTCCGAGTGTTGTCCTACAGGGGTCGAGCGCTGGTCATAAACCAGCTGGTGGCCGCCATGTTGTGGTACCGGTTGGTCACTTTGATCCCTCCCCCTGCGTTTGTCGCCAAGATGCAGAAGAAGCTCATCGACTTCTTCTGGGACAAAAGGAAGCACTGGGTCTCTGCCGCGGTTCTGTGTCTCCCGCTTAGGGAGGGCGGTCAGGCGCTGGTGTGCCTTCGCACCCAGGCTGCGACTTTCCGTCTTGAGACGCTGCAGAGATACCTGTACGTCGAGAATCCTCCGAGATGGTGTGCGCTGGCGACGTTTTTCTTCCGCCAGCTGCACGGCCTCAATTACGACATGCAGCTCCTGTTTGTGAAAGTGGGCGGCAGGCGTGCCGACCTGCGGGAGCTGCCTGTCTTCTACCAGGAACTACTATGGGTTTGGAACTACGTCGCTTCCAGGCGGAGCTCTTCTCCGTCAGGAGCGGCGGCTCTCCTTCGGGAGCCGCTGCTCAGGAATCCGCACCTCCACGAACGCGGGTTCAGGTGGCTGGCAGAGGGCAGGGCTGTGCCTGGCGGGGTGACCAGAGTCGGGGACCTGCTCGATGGCGGAGGAGCGGGCTGGATGGCACCGGAGGAGCTGGCGTGGCACCTGTCCTGGGCCAACGTCCGGCTCGCGGCCAAAGCCATCGAATCGGTGAAAGCGGCACTGGGACCCGACTCCACTAGGTGTATTGAGGTGGCTCAAGCACGTGGGGTGATCCCGTCCGAGCTTACCCCCGTCCGGACGGAATTCCTCATCGGCGCCCGGCCCCGAACCTCCCCTCGGGAGCCGGCGCCTCACAACTTGAGCCATCTCGAGGAAATACCCTCCGTGCCTTTTCACTCCGCGCGGAAGGGTTTCCTGTACGGGCCACTCCTGCACACTCTCCACTTTGCCATCTTCGTCTACCATCCGGACACGCCTTGGCGTGGTGTCTTGCCGACTGGTGGTGGCGGAGGTTCCCAATGGAGGGCTCTCTACGCGGGAGTCCTCCCTTGTTCCATCGGGGACTTGGCCTGGAGGGTGTTGCACGGAGCGGTCCCGTGCAATAAGGTTTTAAGTAGGTTCACGGACTCCCAGGCCGCCTGCATTTTTTGCGGCCTGGAGGAGTCCGTGTTTCACGTTTATATGGAGTGTGAGAAGTTGCAGCCCCTCTTTCACTACTTGAAGGGGCTGCTCCTCGATTTTTGGTTGCACTTCAGTCCCACGCTCTTGATCTACGGTCACCCGGTGCGGAGGGGAGCGGACAGGCTGGAGGACCTCCTTGTGGGCCTGCTCCTGGGCCTGGCTAAAAGAGCAATCAATTGGTCCAGGCAGTGGGCGGTCGAGGGGGTCGTCCAGCCTGATTGCCTGCCTCTCTTCCGCGGCCATGTTCGCTCCCGGGTGGCCCTGGAGATGGAGCACGTGGTGTCCGCCGGTGCGCTTGAGTATTTCTGCGACCGGTGGGCGCCGCGGGGACTGGAGTGCATCATCAACTCGGAAAACCAAATTTTAATTTGATTTGTTAAGATTTCGTTGAACTTTTGTTTATTTACAGTCCAATTGGGTTTTTTGGGTTCAAACAAAAAGACGACCCTCAATCACTAAAGACCTGTTTAATTATTTCTGTAGTCTGTGTCCTGTTATTCAGCATAACTACATTTGAAAACACAGACTCAACAGTATCCACATGCAAGGTTGGTCCAGGAATAACATTCTGAGAAGGGGTTACAGTTAAGGTTTGGACAGTGCTTTGAGACAGAGTAGAGGAAGCTTCACTCTGTATATAACCAACTAGCTGGAGTGCCCGGCGGTGCCGAGGGTTTTTTGATGGTATGTTGTTAAGAAAAAAGTAGAAATAATTTTTATATATATAAATGAATTTGTCTGTCTCTGTGGGAAGGAGAGAGAGAGAGGGGGAAAGAGAGAGAGAGAGACTGGGGGGGAGAGAGGCCCGGGGATCAAGAGAGAGACTGGGGGGAGAAGAGAGAGATGGGGGGGAGAGAGAGACTGGGGGGGAGAGAGAGCGACTGGGGGGGAGAGAGCGACTGGGGGGCAGAGAGAGAGAGACTGGGGGGAGAGAGAGAGAGACTGGGGGGGAGAGAGAGAGAGACTGGGGGAGAGAGAGAGACTGGGGGAGAGAGAGAGACCGGGGGGAGAGAGAGACTGGGGGGAAGAAAGAGAGAGAGACTGGGGGGAGAGAGAGAGAGACTTGGGGGAGAGAGAGAGAGAGACTGGGGGAAAGAGAGAGAGAGAGACTGGGGGGAGAGAGAGAGAGAGAGAGAGACTGGAGAGGGAGAGAGAGACTGGGGAAGAGAGAGAGAGAGAGATTGGGGGGAGAGAGAGAGAGAGAGACTGGGGGGAGAAGAGAGAGACGGGGGGAAGAGAGAGAGAGAGAGAGAGAGACTGGGGGAGAAGAGAGAGATGGGGGGGAAGAGAGAGAGAGAGACTGCTGGATTTAGTTCGGGATTAGCCTGGAGAGAGAGGGGGTGAAGGAGCGCCTCAGGCCTGGCCTGATGGACACTGTGAAGGAAGGAAGAAGGCGAGCTCTCCCACCCCCTCACTCTTTCCCTCCCTCACCCGCTCTCCCTCCCCCTCTCTCCCCCTGCCCCTCTCTCTCTCCCCTCTCTCTCTCTCCCTGCCCCTGTCTCTCCCTCTCTCCCTCCCTCCCCACTCTCTCTCCCTCCCTCCCTCCCCCTCTCTCTCTCCCTCCCCCTGTCTCTCCCTGCTTTCCTCTCTGTCCCTCCCTCCCCTCTCCCTCCCCTCTCCCTCCCTCCCCTCTCTCTCCCTAGCGCCTCAGGCCCGGACACTGAGCAGAGCCCCGGGACCGGGTCAAGGGGGGGAAAGGCCGAGTCCCCGGCCCGCGGCCGCAAACGGAGCCGAGCCCCGGGGCCGGGCCGAGGGGGGGAAAGGCCGAGTCCCCGGCCCGCGGCCGCAAACGGAGCCGAGCGCCGGGACCGGGCCGAGGGGGGGAAAGCCCAAGTCCCCGGCTGCAAATGGAGCCGAGGCCCGGGACCGGGCCGAGGGGGGGAAAGCCCGAGTCCCCGGCCACAAACGGAGCCGAGGACCGGGCCGAGGGGGGGGAAAGCCCGAGTCCCCGGCTGGGGCCTCCAGCTCCACAAGGTGGGAAGACCTTCCCTGGAAGACAACTGTGTTCCTTCATAATTGAAATGGATCAGTTCATTTCTAACTGTTCCTAAAAACTATTTAAAACTGAATTAATTTGTTCTTTTCCTTAGTTCCCTGTATTAAAGTTCAGGTTTTTAAGTACAAAATGTGAATAAAAGTAAAAGCTGAGGTAAAGATGGCCGAATTAACGGCAGCTTGAAAGATTAGGCCCCGCCCACATGCGCCATGAAACGCCCCCCCGTGACGCAGCGCGCTCCCCCCGTAGGATTGGTCAACCTTCACGTCACTCAATGCTAATGAGCGGATTTCCCCCGTATGATTGGCCAACCACTAATGAGCGGAATTTTGAACGTTTTTTGTCTACTGTCCGAACAATTTTTGTCTGACCAAAAAGTAAATATGCCTAGGACACCCTCCTAATCATAACCTTTCTTTTGATATAACATATGTGTAGGTACGCTCTATAACTTTTGAGTGAGGCCCGGACAGACAGACAGACACCACTATTTATATATATATAGATGCTATATTTCTATCTTAAATGCTACACCTGATCTAAGTGTGTTTGGTGTGCATAGATTGGAAAAATGTTCCATTCCTCTTTAATAACTCACCTTGCCTGCCCTGGAGCCGCCAGGAGATGACTGTTCCCCATTTCAACCCGCTCTATTGAGCAGACAGCAAGGACATCTGTCCAAAACTGGCGGGTCCTTTTTTAACATATGCATGACATCATCGGGACCTGACTGCAATTTTAATTGGATGGTCTGCGTGGGAAGTCACAGTGGCATTCCCAGCAGGTGAAGACAGCAGGGAAGAGGATTAGGGCCAGAAGAGACCCAACTAGGCAACCTGTTTTTACTTTCCTTGTGGAGCCAGGAGGAGCAGGTGTGCCCTTATGGGCTCTACAAGGAAAGCTTAGGCCACCCCTGCTGTGGACTCACCACCCTAACCGCCCGATCGCGGAATTATCCCAGCAGCTGATATTGCCACCTACCAAGTGTTGGTGGGTGGCCTCCAGACCATGCGATTTTCTGTCACTTCCGGAATGTGTGGGAAGTCAGTCAGTGGGATTTAAATGAGGCCCGGGAGTTAAAATACCCTGGGCCTCATTTTTGAAGCAGTGGGTGAGTTTTTAACTCACACCATTACCCACCCACCCAGAACTGGGCTAGAGTTAAAATTGGGCCTCATATTTTATTTGTGTGAAACAGCAGAAATAATGTGCTGGTAAGTTAACAAATACAGAAACATTCAGTAATCTCGGGGACCCCTGGATCCCCTCACAGACCCTCTATGATCCAGGCTGGAAAATGGCTGCTTTAAGTTGATCCAGCTTATTGCATTTTATTTCACATCTGAAGCACTGAAATTGAAATCATTAGTCCAGGTAGATGCTTTCATCTTATTGAGGGATTCATGACATCTGTTCAGGCTCTGATTAGGGCCTGTTTCTCACCAACTATACACAGGCCTGTGCAATTGTATTTCGCAATGGATTTCTATAAAAACTGTAATGTATACAACATTGAAGGGACTACTTTGTTTTACGGATGTACATCCTTAGTTGCGAGCGTATATAACAGACGCGTATCGATTTGTATAGTCAGTGCCGAAGTTCCAGTTAACCAGAAAAGATCACTTGAAGTTACTCTCAGTCTCTGCTGCTTTATTATTTTATGTAGTTGTGTGTAGCGGTACAAACACAACAAATTGGCGACGAGAATTATAAACCTACGTCTTCCTATTCTGGCATCGCATCCAGAGGACACCGAAACTTGGAAGAAAGGAGTGAGAAGGCAGAGAAAACGGAATATGCTTGCTAAGCTAGGCAGGGGATACGTAAGTCAAGTGAAAAGTGCACAGTGACTTGCATGACGCTAGCTAACTAGTAAAGAAAGAAAAACAAGTTTGGAAAAAAAAATGGCGATGATTGGTACTATTGCAGCATTTGATAGAAGCATTGAAGACTGAGCAACTTAAATTGAAAGAGTGGAGTTGTACTGTGAGGCTAACGGAGTGGAGGTAGAAAAGAAAGCCACTGTTTTGCTGAGTCTTATAGGCGCAAAGACATATGGGCTGCTACGTAGTTTATTAACCCCTGAAAAGCCAGCAAACAAAACATTCAAACAAATAGTGGACACACTCCAAGACCATTTAAGCCCCAAACCACTGCTTATAGCTGAAAGATTTAAATTCCATAAACAGAACCAGAGCAAAAATGAAAGCATTTCTGAATATTTGGCAAAGTTGCGCAAATTATCAGAACATTGCCAATTTGGAGTGGACTTATCAGACGCATTGAGGGACAGATTTGTGTGTGGCATGCAAAATGAAAGCACACAAAGGAAGCTCCTGTCTGAAAAAGACCTCATATTGGAGAAGGCTCTAAGTATCGCAATATCAATGGAAGCAGCAGCACGTGGCACTTTAGAAATTCAACAAAAATCCCTGGAATATTCAACTAATAAAATGTCACTGAAACAAGAAAAGAAGTGTTATCGCTGTGGCAAAATGTCACATGACCACAATGACTGTTGGTTTAAAGACAAAGGCCTAGAAATTCAGTGCCCTTAGCACCGATTTTGCGGCGCTAGAGGGCCTAGCGCTGCAATTGGCGCCGGTTCCTAAATTGCCTGGGGCCCTTCCGCGGCGGTAGACCGGTAGCGCTGCGCCGGCACCGATGACGTCATCGGTGTGCGCAGCGTCCCGGTTGCTGTGGTAACCCGGCCCCAAGTCGAAATTCAGTTGCGGCCACCTCGCCAGTGGCAGCCGCAACTAAGACTCTGGCAAACGAGTGTTGCCGGAGTCTGCGCCGGCGCTTTAAGGAGGCGCGGCGGCCGGCCACTTTCCCGCCGGCCGCCTGCCCGCAGCTCCCTCCCCGGACTTCTCCCCCCCCCCCCACTGGAACAGATGCAAGCCCGGCACTTGTCCGAGGTGCCGGGCTCATTTTTGAAGAGATTTGCGCGGGCCGCGGCCGGGTGCAGGCAGCTCCTCCTTAACGGAAGGAGGAGGCCTGCACTTCCCGAGCTTGCCGCACCGCAGCGGGCGCCGCAGCGCCGGAATAGCG
Organism: Somniosus microcephalus; assembly: GCF_052327205.1. Taxonomy (NCBI): domain Eukaryota; kingdom Metazoa; phylum Chordata; class Chondrichthyes; order Squaliformes; family Somniosidae; genus Somniosus; species Somniosus microcephalus. The sequence goes on along the minus strand of NC_140992.1, from coordinate 87,467,399 downwards.
CCGCAATGCAGCGCGTTGCGCCAGTTTTCAGGCGCTAAAACCCTTCAGTAGCGCCGGCAGCCGTTTGGGCGCGGCGCTACTGAATTTTTGGCGCGCGCAAAGGGACTTAGCACCGGCGCTAACTTCCGCTGCTAAAACCCTGGCGCAGCGCAAACTCAATTTCTAGGCCAAAGACTGCAGACAATGTGGCAGACAAGGGCACATTGAAAGAGTCTGCAAAGCAAATAAGAAGCAGAAAACTGATACAATACAGAGTAACAAGAAGGTACATCAAGTGACTGAAAACAAGAAACCTTTCAAAAAAAGATACAAGAAGGTACACCACGTGGCTGGAAACAGTTCAGATTTTTAAAAAAGTGACACAGACTCAGAGGAAGAAGATTTGGCTTGTCTGAAACTACACAGTGTGAAAGAGACAGAGGATCACAGAATAATGTGGATTACTCCAGAAGTGGCAGGAGTTAGGCTGAAAATGGAGTTGGACACAGGCTCAGCTTTAACAGTGATCTCTGTACATGACTACAAACGACTGTTTTCACACATACCGCTAAGGCCAACTAAAGTACTATTAAAGACATACACAGGACAAAGAGTGTGCCCCAAAGGTAAAATAAAAGTGACAGTGACATACAAAGAAAAAAAAATACCGCAGTTGAACCTCTATGTACTGAAAAATGGAGGACCACCATTGCTGTGATGCAAATGGCTCAGGAAAATACAGTTGGATTGGCACACCATTCAAGCACTGTTTGTGTCAGCAAAGGAGGACAGCAACGCCACTCCTGAGAGACTGTCACAAATATTCTCTGACTCTCAGGAAGTATTCAAGAAGGGAATAGGAACACTTAAGGGCATGAAAGCAAAAATTAAGATTGAGGAGAATGCAAATCCAAAGTTTCACAAGGCCAGACCAGTGCCTTATGCAATTCGCCCTTCAGTAGAAGCAGAGCTGGAGAACGTGGAGCAGTTAGGTGTCCTGTCCAAGGTGGATTGGAGTGAATGGGCCACACCTATAGTTCCAGTGATGAAGAAAACCTCCAGCACAAAACCAGGAAAGCCAAGAAAAGTGCGCATCTGCGGAGACTTTAAAGTGACTGTTAACCCAGTCCTCCACGCAGTACAGTACCCATTGCCTCGCATTGAGGAAATCTTTGCTTCTCTGTCAAGAGGGGAATGCTTCACAAAGATTGACTTGGCCCAGGCCTATCTCCAAATGGAAATTGATGATGCATCAAAGAAGTACCTGACAATAAATATGCACAAAGGCCTTTACCAGTACAATCGGCTGGTATTCGGAATAGCATCAGCTCCTGCAATCTGGCAAAGGACAGTGGACCAAGTCCTGCAGGGGATCCCAGGTACTCAGTGTTATCTTGATGCCATCATCATTACTGGCAAGAATGACAACGACCACCTTTCCAACCTCGAACAGGTGCTCATCAGGTTACGGGAGTATGGGCTCCGAGCGAACCGAGACAAGTGTGAGTTTTTCAAAAAGGAAATCTCATACTGTGGACATGTGATTGACAAGGACGGTTTACACAAGTCTCCAGACAAGATTGAAGCTGTGATTAATGCACCAACACCTGAAAATGTGTCTCAGTTGAGATCATATCTTGGACTGGTGAACTACTATCACAAGTTCTTGCCCAACCTATCCGCAGTGTTACATCCACTAAATGCACTGCTACAGACAGGGTCACAATGGAAGTGGAGTGACAGCTGTGAACAAGCTTTTCAAGAGAGTAAAAGACTCATTACTTCAGAAGAGGTGCTAGCTCACTTTGACCCATCCTTACCTATTCGACTGGCATGTGATGCTTCACCCCATGGCATTGGTGCCGTGTTGTCACATAAGTTCCCAGATGGCTCAGAAAGACCAATAGCCTTTGCCTCAAGATCATTGACTACAGCTGAACGCAATTATGCACAGATTGACCGAGAGGCCCTCAGCCTTGTGTGGGGAGTCAAGAAATTCAACCACTACTTGTATGGTCAACAGTTTACACTGTTAACTGACCACCAGCCTCTCGTTTCAATCTTCAACCCAAGGAAGGGCATTCCAGTGATGACGGCACAACGGCTGCAGCGATGGTCACTCTTCCTAGTGGCTCACCTGTATGACATTGAATACAAGGGGACCAAGCAACATGGCAACGCCGATGGTTTGTCACGTTTACCACTGCCGACCTCCGAGAGAACTACAACAGTTGACTCAGCAGAGGTATTTCACACAACAATAGTTGAGCAGCTACCAGTGACAAACTCCTTCATTGAAAGAGAAACACGCAATGACCCTACATTGTCAAAAGTTTATGACATCACTGTGAAGGGATGGCCAGTGCATGGTGACTCATTGTTTCCAGCATACTCAGCTAGGAGGGAGCAGTTATCAGTGTGTCGGGAAACACTGATGTGCGGCTCACGAGTTGTGATTCCTCCCAAGCTTCGTAACCGAATGCTAGATGAACTGCATGAAGGCCACTTAGGTACGGTAAAGATGAAAAGCCTTGCCCGTGGATATGTGTGGTGGCTGGGAATTGACAAACAGATCGAGGACCTGACAAAGAGCTGCTCAGGATGTCAAAAGGTCCAGAACGCACCATCACAAGCCCCTCTCCATCCATGGGAATGGCCCTCATCACCATGGCAACATGTGCACATCGACTTTGCTGGACCGTTCATGGACTCCATGTTCTTGATTGCAGTCGATGCACATTCCAAATGGCCCGAGGTCATTAAAATGAAATTAACCACATCTGAAAAGACCATTTCAGTTCTGAGGACCATGTTCACTAGAAATGGCCTACCAGAACAAATCTGCACAGACAATGGATGACAATTTGTCTCTGACGAATTCCAAGGGTTCATGAGGAAAAATGGAATCAAGCACTACACATCTGCCCCGTACCATCCAGCTACAAATGGCTTGGCAGAAAGATTCGGACAGACTTTCAAGAAGGCCATCAAAGCAATGTGCAGCGAGAATCTACCACTGCAACACAAGATAGACAATTTCCTCTTTGCTTATCGGAACACAGTACACGCAGCCACTAATCAGACTCCAGCGATGATGTTTCTGAACAGGAACCTGAGATCTCGCATGGACCTTCTTAAACCGAATGTACGTCGTGATGTAGAGAACAAACAGTTCAAACATTTGAATGCTAAGCCAACAAGAAGCTTCAGTGTGGGACAGTCAGTTCTTGCTCGTGATTTCTGGATGGAAAAGTGGCAACCAGGGACAATATCCACAAGAGAGGGACCACTGATGTATACTGTGGATGTGGGAGAGAACGTTTTGAGACGTCATGTGGACCAAATTCTGGATGTTCAGGTGGAAAACACCCCTATACCTCGCCCACACTCACCTGACATGGAAACAGACACTCCTGATTCATCAGCATCAGCACCAGCCTCATCCACAGCTGAGAGCTCTACCTGTGCTGATAGCTCACCTGATGCACCTGTACCTGTACAGTCTCATTCCCCAAAGCAAAAGAGTCTGCAGAGACGTTACCCAGAGAGGCAGAGGAGGCCTCCCCAGAGACTTGACTTGTAAAAGGGCTGTTGACAAAATAAAATGTTATGTTAGAATTTGAATTTTGTTACTTTTAAGAAAACAAAAAGGTTACTGTAAAGACAGGCTCTCTATGTTAATTATAGAAATTTTGCGTTAATATACTATTAAACTAAAGGGGGAGGAAGTGTAATGTATACAACATTGAAGGGACTACTTTGTTTTACGGATGTACATCCTTAGTTGCGAGCGTATATAACAGACATGTCTCGATTTGTATAGTCAGTGCCGAAGTTCCAGTTAACCAGTAAAGATCACTTGAAGTTACTCTCAGTCTCTGCTGCTTTATTATTTTATGTAGTTGTGTATAGCGGTACAAACACAACAAAAACCAATCTGGCAGAAACTGAAGAAGTTATAGATTTATACAAATGTATCTAAAATTGTATAAATCCTGATCAATGTGGATTTCTAATTCAGTTTGGAGTTCATCCCTGCCGCTCGGTTTCATTTCAGGTATGCATAACACTGGAATCATTGAGGGGGATTCATTTAGATTCTGCCCAGGATATCTGTGAGCTTCACCATCTTTATGTAGTGTTAAATTCAGCTCCACACCTAACTTCAACCAAATTGGAATTGAAATTTCTCATGCAAAGCAGGATTCATTACCTGGTGAAACATGTGCCTCTCTGATACTCTGTATCACATGGACTCTGTATGCATCTGCCACGGTTCAACAGGGGTCAATGTCTCCCTTGTGTAAATTCTGGTCTGCTTCATTTCTGTAAGGGTAATTCTGACCTCAGTCATGCAATTTAGATCAAACTGATGGGAATGGAGTATTCTCCATGTAAATTAAGTTAACAAAAAAAAGAAAAATTTGACTCTGAACAGGGTGTAAACAGGTGGTGTGCATTCAATACAAATGATATTCAAATGTTCTGCTGTCTTGCCTTTGTTTCAGTTTTCCCAGTGTATATGCTAGGATTATGATTAACTGGTTCATACGATAAACTGGATATAGAATTGCCCAGTAATTAACTGCAGCTATTTTCTCAATAAACTTGCAGTAATTATGTCTCAATAATTTATTATCTGACTTTGAAGGTCATCACTCATCAACAATGTGGAATGCACTGACAGTTCATGTTGGTGCAACAGCCAGCGCAAGAACTGGACCAACCCGAATAAACCCTATAGAGCATTCAAACTGTATATTGTTAAAACAGGCACCAAAGACTGATTTCAAGGCTGAAAACTTAACTTTTGGGTTGGATGACAGTTATAAGGTAGTCAAGCTTTGCTCTCACGGTTTATGTTGTCATCTGCATGTCTCATAGAGTTACATCGAATTTACAGCAAAGAAACAGGCCCTTTGGCCCAACTGGTTTATGCTCCACACAAGCCTCCACTCACTCTACTTCAGCAAATCCTATCAGCATATCCTTCTATTCCTTTCTCCCTCATGTACTTATCTAGCTTCCCCTCGAATTAATTACTGCTAGGGAGGCTACCATTTTAGTCATTTTGTTGAGATACCGCGGCAAACGTGGGAGTCGAGACAGAGCTATTGAAAACACAACTGCTTTATTCTGACCACATGGCAAACAGGAACTAGAAAAACCCGCACATCCACTTAAATACTTCCCAGACAGGAAGTGCTCCCGGCAGCCTGTCCCTGCGGGAAACAAGTTGCTGGAGGAAAGGGCCCCCGGCTGGGGGCTTCTGCTTAGACTGTCTGTGCCGCCGTGAGCGGATTATGTCCAGTGGTGGCGTGTCGCCACAGAGCTCCCCCCAGAATCCGCTTAGGAGGAGTGGACGAGTCGTGACGGTGGTCTAATGGTTCTGCCGCAGCGGCTCTGAGTGGTCGCCGGTCTGGTTGGTTGGGTCGGGCGGTTCGCCGCCGGCTGTGCTGGCTTGCCGGGGGGACGGCCTCTGGCTGGAGGCTGGGCCATGGGGACCTGTTCCCCTGGTTCTGTGTGTGCTGGTTTGAGCCGGTCGATGGAGACTGTCTCGACCCTGTCGCCGAGTCGCAGCTTGAATACCTTGCCCCCGGTTTGTAGTACCTCGTACGGACCGTCGTACGGGGGTCGCAGGGGCCCGCGGTGCGCGTCGTGTCGCACGAAGACGAAGCGCGCCTGCTGTAAATTTGGCGGGACGTGAGGTGCGAGTTCGCCGTGTCGGTTGACCGGAAGTGGGGCGAACTGCTGAGCGGAAGAGAAAGAGTCGAGCCGCTGCTGTTCGGCCGACCAAGACTTGGTAGGCTCCGGAAGGAATTCGCCTGGGACGTGCAGCGGTTGTCCGTAGACTAACTCCGCTGCCGAGGACTGGAGGTCTTCCTTGACCGCGGTGCGTAGGCTGAGTAGCACCCACGGTAGGCGGTCAGTCCAGGTACTGTCCTGCAGGCCGGCGCGGAGTGAGGCCTTGAGTGACCTGTGGAAGCGTTCACAAAGTCCGTTGGCCTGCGGGTGGTACGCCGTGGTGAGGTGGAGTGTCACCCCGAGGTTGCGTGCTGTGGCCGTCCAGAGTTCGGAGGTGAACTGGGCGCCTCTGTCGGAGGTTATGTCGGCCGGTACGCCGAACCTCGCAACCCAGGTGTTAACGAACGCCCTGGCGATGTCGGCTGTGGCGGTGGAGGTCAGCGGCACTGCCTCAGGCCAGCGTGTGTAGCGGTCGACCATCGTGAGGAGATAAGTTTGGCCTTGCGATGGCGGCAGGGGACCGACGATGTCGACGTGTACGTGGTCGAAGCGGCGGCTGGGTAACTTGAAGTCTCCCAGGGGTGCTTTGGTGTGCAGCTGTACCTTAGCCCGTTGGCAGGCGAGGCAGGAGGTGGCCCAAGTCCGAACATCTCTGCTAAGGCCGCGCCAGACGAAGCGCTTGGAGAGGAGCTTGACGGATGCGCGGGAACCCGGGTGAGAGAGCCCGTGGAGCGCGTCGAAGATGCGGCGGCGCCAGGTCTCAGGGACGACCGGCCTGGGTTGGCCGAGTGAGACGTCGCACGTGACTGCCGTGGCTTCGGGCCCGTGCGCGACCTTGGCTAGGCGTAGCCCTGGCAGGCTGGTAGCCGCCGAGAGGAGGTCTGGGTCCGTGAGCTGGGCCGCTGCTAGTTGTGCGTAGTCGACCGCGAGGTGATTCGCACAGACGGCGGGACGGGAAAGGCAGTCGGCGACCACGTTGTCTCTACCGGAGACGTGCTGAATGTCCGTAGTAAACTCGGAGACGGCCGCGAGCTGGCGTTGCTGCCTAGCGGACCAGGGTTCGGTGTGCTTGGCCATCGCATATGTGAGTGGCTTGTGGTCCACATACGCGGTGAAGGGGCGGCCTTCCAGGAGGAACCTGAAATGGCGGACCGACAGGTGGAGTGCGAGAAGCTCGCGGTCGAAAGTGGAGTATTTGACCTCCGGGGGGCGCAGTTGGCGGCTGTAGAAGGCAAGTGGCTGCCACGCGCCATTGACCCACTGCTCGAACACGGCCCCGACCGCGTGGTCGGAGGCGTCGGTGGTGAGCGCGACCCGGGCATCGGCCCTCGGATGTGCGAGCAGAGTGGCGTCGGCGAGCGCGTTTTTGGTGGCGTCGAAGGCGGCTGCCGTGTCAGTGGTCCAGGCTACGTCCATCTTGCCGGATTTTCCTCGGAGGGAGTCGTATAGGGGCTTCATAAGGGCTGCGGCTCTGGGGATGAACCTGTTGTAGAAGTTCACCATCCCGAGGAACTCCTGGAGGCCCTTGATGGTTGTGGGGCGGGGGAATTGCTGGACGGCCTGCACCTTGTTGGGCAGGGGGACGGCCCCAGCAGGGGTGATGTGGTGACCGAGAAAATCGATCTCGGTTAGGCCGAATTGGCACTTCGCCGGGCTGAGGATGAGCCCGTGTTGGGCTAGGCGCCCGAACAGGATGCGAAGGTGTTCGAGGTGTTCCTGTTTGGAGGAGCTGGCCACGAGAATGTCGTCTAGATAGACGAATAGGAAGTTCAGGTCCCGGAGGACTGAGTCCATAAGGCGCTGGAAAGCCTGTGCTGCATTCTTGAGGCCGAAGGGCATCCTCAGGAACTCGAACAGGCCGAATGGGGTGATGACGGCCGTTTTGGGGATGTCCGCGGGGTGTACGGGGACTTGGTGGTAACCGCGCACCAGGTCGACTTTGGAAAAGACGGTTCGTCCGGCCAGTCGGGCCGAGAAGTCCTGGATGTGTGGCACCGGGTACCGATCGGGGGTGGTGGCGTCGTTGAGGCGGCGGTAGTCCCCGCAAGGGCGCCAGCCTCCGCCGGGCTTGGGGGCGATGTGGAGGGGCGAGGCCCAAGGGCTGCTGGAGCGGCGGATGATGCTGAGTTGTTCCATGTTGGTAAACTCGGCCCGCGCGATTTCCAGCTTGGCCAGGTTGAGTCTGCGGGCGTGGGCAGAAACTGGGGGGCCGGTGGTGGGGATATAGTGTTCCACACCGTGCTTGGCGGCTTTGGCCGAAAAGGTCGGGTTAGTGAGGGCGGGAAACTCAGCTAGGAGTGCCGAGTAGTCGTCCGTGGCTCTGGCGAGGCAGTAGGTCGTCGGGCCGGCTGAACGGGCCGGGGTAAAGGCGCCGGGGATGGGGGCCATAGTGTTGATGTCGACGAGGCGGTGCCTCGGAATGTCGACAAGGAGGCCGTGGGCGCGTAGGAAGTCGGCGCCAATGAGTGGGCAGAGGACCTTGGCTGTCAGGAACTCCCAGCGGTAGCGGCGGCCCGCGAGGTCGAGCGTGACCATGCGGGTGCCATATGTGCGGATTTCAGAGCCGTTGGCTGCAGCCAGTGTGATACCCCGTGTGCCGCGTTGGATCTCGAGGGCGGAGGCGGGGGTGATGCTGTGCTGGGCCCCTGTGTCGCACAGAAATCGGCGGTTGGTTCTGTCGTCAGTGACGTACAGTAGGGGCTCCTTCTGCCCCGCGGCCATCGCGGGGGCCGGTGCGGGGGGGGGTTTGAAGGAACACGGTGGCGTGCAGCGTTGAGCCCTAGCACCAAAACGGGTGTGGTAGTAGCAGTGACCCGGAGTGGTAGGGCGGTCGGGCCTAGCGGCCCGGGAAGACCGCATGGTCGTTGCCGTGAGGTCGGGCGCGACGTCGCGAGCGGCCTGTGCAGAGAGCAGCCGGTCGGCCTTTTCGGCTATCTCATTCAGGTCCGTGGAGTCAGACTCCACAAGGAGCGGGCGGATGCTGGCGGGGAGCTGCCGAATGAAAAGCGTGCGAAAAAGGGCGCCGGGATTTTTGTCGTCGGAGAGGGACAGCATGTGGGAAAGCAGGCCTGATGGTGAAGCGTCACCAAGGCCGGGGAGGTCCAGGAGTTGGCAGTGGCGCTGGTAAGAGGACGTTTGAAATTTTTTAAGTAGCGCAGCCTTCAGATGCTCGTACTTGCCCTCCGTTGGTGGATTCTGCAGCGCTGCCCAAACCTTGGGGACTGTAGCGTAGGTGAGCGAGGCGACGAGGTAGTCGTACTTCGTGGCGTCGACTGTAATGCCTTTCAGCCGGAATCTGGACTCAGCTTGAACGAACCAGGCTTCGGCGAGATTCTCCCAAAAGTCAGGTAATTTAACCGTGACTACGTTTGTATCCGCCATGCTAGCTTAGGATTCGTCCTGAGCGTCGGGGTCACCAGTGTTGAGATATTGAAAACACAACTGCTTTATTCTGACCACATGGCAAACAGGAACTAGAAAAGCCCGCACATCCACTTAAATACTTCCCAGACAGGAAGTGCTCCCGGCAGCCTGTCCCTGCGGGAAACAAGTTGCTGGAGGAAAGTGCCCCCGGCTGGGGGCTTCTGCTTAGACTGTCTGTGCCGCCGTGAGCGGATTATGTCCAGTGGTGGCGTGTCGCCACAATTTTTAAATTTCTGAGGCATAGCAAGTAAGTGCATCTCATAAAGCAGAACAGCATAGAAATTTGATTGTAGTTTTTAAGTTGTGTTCTGTGTGGTCAATCACATCTGACTAGAGTTTTCATTGTGTCAGCGAATGCCATATTTCTTTTGGGAGGGTCATGGTTTTTTTCCTAAACACAGAAAGGAACATTATTTGTCTGATTTTGTACTGACTTGTGGAGGAGGGGAATGTGACTTTTGGCTGCCTTTCATATCCTGTAGTTGAACAAACCTACATAAGTGGGAAAAAAAAACACGGTCTTGATTTTTCTGTGTGGTGCATGTGAACCACGCTTTTGACATGGTTTGTGTGCTCGTTTATTTTTGGAATTGGGGGAAGAGGAGCTCTGGCACCGTGTTTCACTGTGTGCTGTTGATTGCTGTGGGAGAGGATGGGAATGTTAGCTGCCACCTTTACCGTGCAGTTAACTGAGCATGGGGGTGGCAGTGCAGTGCCATTCGCTCAGGCAGGTTCCTTCTCTATCCAGCAGTTAAATGGAGGAGGTGGGGTTAAGTACCATAACTCAGAAACATAACTACATCTTCCATAATTAAAACAGAAAATGCTGGAAATACTCAACAGGTCAGACAGCCTCTGTGGAGAGAGAAACAGAGTTAACGTTTCAGGTTGATGACCCTTCGTCAGAACTGGAAAAAGTTGGAGATGGATCAGGTTTTTTAAGCAAGTGTAGAGGCAGGGAGAGAGGGGGTGGGAAGGAAAGAACAAAAGGGAAGGTCTGTGATAGGATGGAAGGCAGGAGAGATTAAGAGACAAAAGGGATGATGGTGCAAGGCAAAAGGAGATGGTAATGGGACAAGTTAAGAAACAAAAGATGACTCTAGATGAAGTGTAAATGGCACTGGCAGAATGATCGACAACTGCCATGTGAGAGAGGGGGAAAAAAATGAAACAAAAGATAGGGGCAGAGGTTATGGTCTGAAATTGTTGAACTCGACGTTGAGTCCAGAAGGCTGTAAAGTGCCTAATCGAAAGATGAGGTGCTGTTCCTCGCGCTTACGTTGAGCTTCGTTGGAACAGTGTAAGAGGCTGAGGACGGAGAGGTCAGAGTGGGAGTGGAACGGAGAATTAAAGCTCGGGCTCACCGTTATGGACTGACTCTGTCAGAACTGGAAAAAGTTGGAGATGGAACTATATCTTCCATCTGGTTGAATGGAGTTCTTGTGAGTATTTCCAAGTCTATATGCACTTTTCCATTATTGCTTGGATCATTTGCACTTTTTCATGTTCAATACATTAAACAAAAGTTGAAACATGAAAAACAATACCAATTTTTTTATTAATATATTTTTTGCTCGATAAGGAGGGCAATTAAAAAAACAGTCCTCCTTTGCTTTATGTGGAGGTACTGATACATTGGTAGGTACAAAGGGGGAAAAATTGGGTTGGTTTGTGCCTCTTGTTAGCGCCCTGACTGTTATCCCTGTAGTTATCAATCAACACTGGGGAGCAAATTTAGATTACCAGCCCTGCCAACATGCCTCCATTTAGTGTAATAATGCCAGGTAAAATCATGCCAAAGGCTTTCTTAGTAAATTCAGAGGTATGTGTTTGGGTTTTTGGTGGGCACATGAGATTTCTGCTTTTGTATCGCAGAACTGCTCCAGGAAGCAGATGCAACTCCCAATGCTGTAGAAGCCATCCCATTCGTATTGCGAGAATGGATCCACACTTAAATAACTGGGCATTTGCAAGCTTTGTATCTATCTGATTCAAGGAGAGTGTTTCTAATAGCAAGTTTACTTTACCTTGCTGGTAGCAGACTTGTTGTCAGTGGCAGTGTAGTGTAGTACTGACGAGGGGCTCTGGAAGATCCAGACTCTCGAATGGAGATTGCTTTTGCATGTACCTGTATGGCATTGCTACTCTGGGTGAAAACATAAGAGCAAATCAGGTTGCAGTTGGAGGTAGATTCAGTCATATTTTTTCTCTGCTGGTGGGCTGAGCTTTCTGTCTGCCCATGGAAGTCAGTGAAGTGGCTTAACGCATTAACTGACATAGACTTTTCCAGCCATTGAGTCACATGCCAAAGATTGCACAGGGTGGATGGTTTCTCTCTATTCTGTTATTTTTCTCTTGATTTTCTGAAAGCTCTGTAACTATTTCTAGCATGAATCACAGTTTGCCTTAATTTCCCAGGAATTTTCGGATTTTTTTTCCCATTCTCTGTTGCTATTATATCATTTTTCTCCAGTTTTAGCGTAGACTGAGAAAAACTATTCGCTCTGGCAAGTGGGTCAATAACCAGAGATCATCAATTTAAAATCACTGGCAAAAGACCTAGACGAGAGATGAGGTGAATTCCTTTCACCCAGAGAGTTGTTGGGATCGGGAACGCTCTACCTCAAAAGGTGGTGGAAGCGGATTCCATAAATAATGTTAAAAGGGAGTTGGACAGATACTTGAGGATGAGGAACTTAACAGGGTTACGGACACAAAGCAGGGGATGTGGGACTAAGCACGACTGTTCTTTCAGAGAGCCAGCATAGGCACAACAGGCTGAATGGCCTCCCTTTGTGCTGCAAGTTTCTACGATTCTGTGATTTTACTTAGCCAGTTTTCACTTCACTTTAAAAGGGCCTGCCTCAGCTTTCCCTGTGTGGCTCAATGAGCTAGCATGTGGGTTAGAGTGCCGTTGACATAAATAGATCAAGAACATCACAGATTTGATGCTGAATATATCCATATTTATTTTAGCCAGGATTGATGAACCAAACTGACAAATTGATATGTTTGGTTCATTGATTCTCTTTTCCTGAATTATTTTTTTGGGGGGGGATTTTCCAAGATTTTCTATTTTTTTCCATCAAACATTTCATAATTACTCCGAAGAGTGATTCTGTGTTTTATCTTAACTACTTTATTAATTATTGAGTATTTTCTGAGTGAGAACTTTTAACTCGCTTTCTGATTTTCTGTGACTTTTGTTTGCATTTCAGATTTTTTATTTTATTTTTGTATTTCCGGGACTAACTCAGTGAAGCTTTGATGCAATAATTCCAGGGAAAGTTTCCCGATATCAAAACATTTCCCAGAAATTTTCTAAATGTTTTCAGGTTTCTGAGAATTTTTCATTTAGATTTAGATTTTTTTTTTAATTGGGTTTAAATAACTGTGGAATTTAATCAAGCAAATTGGAAAAAAAAATTAAGTTGTAAGGGCAGCTTTAATAAGGGGATTCATTACTTGTCTTGATTGTTAGTAATTCAATTAGTTTTTAGCAATTGAGCTTGAGGATTTATTTTAAATAATTAAAGAAACTGTGATTTTTATCATCATGAAGGAACATTTCCTGAGGCAGACCTTTCAAATTGTGATTATTATACCAGGTTATTTGTCAAATATCCAGCTCCTGTTTATCGTTAGCTCTATTTCATGGCTATTTTTAACCTGAAACCATTTTCATCATATTACATGCACTGAAATGATGGGATTAAGTCAGTTTGCAGAATTTAAAAAGACATTCCTTCAGTGTGAAGTAATCTTGTATAAGTCATGATATAAAGGAATGCCTGCAGTTTTCTTGTCATTATGTTGTAAAGAACATTAGCAATGAAAATGACCTACTCACATGATTCAGTAATCCCTTCGCCATAGCACACTCTGATATAATGTGGCCTCTGAAATTAAATGCATTATTTATAACTCTTTTATTAATAAAGAAAGTAGGCAAAACAGTCCATCTATAACACAGTCCTCCCTCCAACACAGTTTTGTATGACTCCCAAAGGAAATGCAATAAAAACAAGTTTCTGTATTTGCCGTAGCTCTCTTTTTGTTATTTAGCAAATAAGAGTGTCAAACGTTTCCATTCCATCAATCATAATCATCTCTATCATCACTCATAACAACATAATTGTCATGATACATTTTAGAAAGTCCTTATAAAAAGTAACATTCTAGGTAATGCGCCTTAGGCAATGTTTCATTCTGAGTAATAATTGCACTGTCAATGTTAGTGTTGTGGTAATATACAGCTTTGAATAAACTGCTACTCTACCGATATAGGGTGATTGGGTGATGCGGTGAGTTAGTGCATCTGGGTTTAAATCCAGCCCCAATTGATGGGATGAAAGTCTTCTGTCATTGCTGGCACCAAGAGTCCTATGTGTTTGGACATTTTCAACCTTGGTTCTAATGGCATGGGATAGTAGCAGGAAAAAGATGTCCATAATTTTGCACAAATTGGCACTTTGTAAAATTGATTAATGTGTGAAGCAGTGTATATAGGATTTTTTTCACGCAGAGCTTAACCAATCGCGTAGGCAATCACTGTCTCAGAGCTACCTAGTTATAGGACAGGAACAGGACAAACATACATGGCTCTTCCAGCACACTCCTGATGGAAGTCCTGTGGGAGTGGAATGGCCGGAAATTAGGCCGGAACCCTAATGTTGAGTCCTGGCCTACCCTGCCAGTTTCTGTGGGGCATTGTTTGCCTTGGAATCTCCATCTACCTCAAACATGGTGCCCCACATCAGAGGGCCTGGAAGAACTGTTGTGGGCTGGTACTGCAGGTGAGACCAAGTATGCCTGATAGCGGCCTGGACCTCCAAAGGTATTAAGAAAAAGATTGTTTAAAGTTTGCCCCTCTAAAAAATTGGGCCAATGGAGCATTCAAAAGATGATTTCAGGGAGTGCACTGGCACTCCTCCAGGTTGAGCACCAAACTCTTGAATTCCTGGCCTCCTCAGGCAGGCAGACAGGTGAGATGCACCCTTTTAGGTTGCCTGCTGGGCATATCTAAAAACATTGACGGGACAGGCACAACACAGCACTTAGGCCAGATTATTGGGTCTGCTGATTTTCGGCCCAAAGCCTGGGATACAGTGACTCTATCCTTTGTGCTTACTAGCCTGACATTCATCTTACTGGTCTAACATTTTGTGTTCTCTTTGCTTAAATTAATTCTACTCATAGCACTAAATTCACTAAAACAAATGAATAAGTTCCCAAGTCTCTCCCCAGTGCCCCTTGAATAAACTAATAAATCAATTCCCCAGTGTATATGAATGATTGCTCTGAATAAATTAATAAAGAAGTCAATTCACAGTTTTTCCCTGTAGTCTCCTCAACAACTGAATATACCAATGAATTCTCACTAACCTCAATGAATTAATGAATTGACAATGGACTTTTCTATTACTATGGATGGATCTGTCATGAAGCTATAGTGCAGCCATGTCAGTTACGGTTCACACACTTTTTTTTTGTTTATGCATGTGTATTCTACTATCATTAGTTCAGGTTCTTGTAGCATCTTGTAAAATGTCCCAGGAAAGTAAAATCAATAACATGGGCCAGCGGCTTAGTGAAATATGGACTTTGAATAATGTTGTGCAAATAAACATGAATTGCATTTCTCTGATTTCCAAGCAAAGTGCGGCTGTCACTGACAATCAAATGATAGGAACCATCAATGCCGGACATCTCCTAACACAAAATATGGCAAATTTGAGGAAAGGATTGCAAACCTAGCAGAACTGAGTTAATGAGAATAGTTAAAAAGTGTCCATATTCATGGCCATTTACTGATAGAGAGAGGTACCTTGCCACAAGTGATGACCTTCATTTTGAAACAGAAGGATTGTTTTCCGATGTGAACTTACCTGGGAGAGTCACTCAGTGACTTGCAATTCAGATGGTTTCAGAATTTGGGTTCTTTTCATCTGCCTTGTTGAAAGAATTGCCATGTTTGATATTCCAATGTCTAATGATTAATTTGTTTAAGCAGAACCATTAGTAACACTGCACTGTTGGAGAGATGTTTGGTGAAGAAGCAAAGATGCAAATGAGTTTAATCTTTTTCTTAGGTTTTATATTTCTTGGTCACCAGTCACCACTATAAAAACATGCACCATAAACAGCCTTAGGAATGCCTCCACACATTGAAGACTTTGCAGCTCCCACTTACTAGATAACAGGAAACCCACCCTGCACAATCCTTGCTTCAATTTGGGCCTTGTGTCCCACCTTATTTCTGTTCTGACTCCCACTTTAACAGACTGCTCTAATCCATGGTGCAGTATTGTATTCCTGTTTGACTGCCCTACTCTCCTCCCTGTGCTCCATTACTCAACTAAATGCTCCACTCCCCGATCCATGTTCCAGACGATCTGTGAGCAATGCCACAGAAGATCTATTATGAAAAGATAATGGCAGTAGAAGGGAATTAAAGGCGCTGGCTTAATACTGGAATCAGACATTGTCAATAAGCCTCCAATTTTGCTTGTGTCATCCAAACTCCTTGATAGATATTGCCCATTAACTCTCTTGTTTTAAAATTCTCATCCTTGTTTTCAAATCCCTCCATGGCCTCACCCCTCCCTATCTCTGTGACCTCCTCCAGCCCTACAACCCTCCGAGATCTCTGTGCTTCTCCAATTCTGGCCTCTTGCGCATCTCCGATTTTAGTCACTCCACCATTGGCGTCCGTGCCTTCAGCTGTTGAGGACCTAAGCTCTGGAAATCCCTCCCTAAGCCTCTCTGCCTCTCTTCCCTCCTTTAAGACACTCCTTAAAACCTACCTGTTTGACCAAACTTTAGGTCACCTGCCCTAATATCTCCTTACATGGTTCGCTGTCAAATTTTGTTTGTTAAAGCTCCTGTGATGCACCTTGGGATGCTTTACTATGTTAAAGGCGCTATATAAATGCAAGTTGTTGTTGTAGAAATATTATGCGTTATTCTGTATTTATATTGTAAAATCTTTATATTATGTTTCTCTCATTTCTTAAGTCCTTTGCATCACATGTAAATCCTAAACTGACAGAGTGGTACATAGTCTGATCCTAGGCATCTGCCAATGTTTCTCTGTGACTGGCCATCAGGAGATGTGTTAGAAGGGCCCAAATTATGTGGGTATCCTACTGGAACAGCTCAGTGCGCTGGAATGGGATGTGTGAGTATCCTACTGGAACAGCTCAATGCACTGGAATGGGATGTGTGGGTATCCTACAGGAACAGCTCAGTGCGCTGGAATGGGATGTGCGGGTATCCTACTGGAACAGCTCAATGCACTGGAATGGGATGTGTGGGTATCATAAGAACATAAGAACATAAGAAATAGGAGCAGGAGTAGGCCATACGGCCCCTCGGGCCTGCTCTGCCATTCAATAGGATCATGGCTGATCTGAATCTAGACTCACGTCCACTTCCCTGCCCTCTCCCCGTAACCCCTAATTCCCTTATCTGCTCGGAAAATGTCTATCTCCATTTTAAATTTATTTAATGTTGCAGCTTCCACAGCTCTCTGGGGTAGCAAATTCCATAGATTCACTACCCTCTGAGTGAAGAAGTTTCTCCTCATCTCAGTTTTGAAAGGGCAGCCCCTTATTCTAAGATTATGCCGCCTAGTTCTAATCTCACCCATCAGTGGAAACATCCTCACCGCATCCACCCGATCAAGCCCCCT
Source organism: Somniosus microcephalus (assembly GCF_052327205.1). Taxonomy (NCBI): domain Eukaryota; kingdom Metazoa; phylum Chordata; class Chondrichthyes; order Squaliformes; family Somniosidae; genus Somniosus; species Somniosus microcephalus. The sequence continues at coordinate 87,450,559 of NC_140992.1, read as the reverse complement.
CACAATCTTATATGTTTCGATAAGATCGCCTCTCATTCTTCTGAACTCCAATGAGTAGAGTCCCAACCTACTCAACCTTTCCTCATACGTCAACCCCCTCATCTCTGGAATCAACCGAGTGAACCTTCTCTGAACCGCCTCGAGAGCAAGTATATCTTTTCTTAAATATGGAAACCAAAACTGCATGCAGTATTCCAGGTGTGGCCTCAACAATACCCTGTATAACTGCAGCAAGACTTCCCTGTTTTTATACTCCATCCCCCTTGCAATAAAAGCCAAGATTCCATTGACCTTCCTGATCACCTGCTGCACCTGCATACTAACTTTTTGTGTTTCATGCACCAGGACCCCCAGATCCCTTTGTACTGTAGCACTTAGCAGTTTCTCTCCATTTAGATAATAACTTGCTCTTTGATTTTTTTTGCCAAAGTGCATAACCTCACACTTTCCAACATTATATTGCATCTACCAAATCTCTGCCCACTCACTTAGCCTGTCTATGTCCTTTTGCAGGTTTTTTATGTCCTCCTCACTCACTGCTTTCCCTCCCATCTTTGTATCGTCGGCAAACTTGGATATGTTGCACTCGGTCCCTTTCTCCAAATCGTTAATATAGATTGTAAAGAGTTGGGGTCCCAGCACTGACCCCTGTGGAACACCACTAGTTACTGATTGCCAGCCCAAGAACGAACCATTTATCCCAACTCTTTGTTTTCTGTTAGATAGCCAATCTTCCACCCATGCCAGTATATTACCCCCAATCCCGTGATTTTTTATCTTGATCAGTAATCTTTTGTGTGGAACCTTGTCAAATGCCTTTTGGAAGTCCAAATACACTACATCCACTGGTTCCCCTTTATCCACCCTGTATGTTACATCCTCAAAGAATTCGAGCAAATTTGTCAAACATGACTTCCCCTTCTTAAAACCATGCTGACTCTGTCCTATTAAATTATGTTTATCCAAATGCTCTGTTACTGTATCCTTAATAATGCACTCCAACATTTTGCCAACCACAGATGTTAGGCTAACTGGTCTATAGTTTTCAGCTTTTTGTCTACTTCCCTTCTTAAATAAGGGTGTTACATTAGCAGTTTTCCAATCTGCCAGGACCTTTCCTGAGTCCAGGGAGTTCTGGAAAATGATCACCAATGCATCCACAATCCCTACCGCCACTTCTCTCAAGACCCTAGGATGTAGGCCATCAGGTCCGGGGGATTTATCCGCCTTAAGTCCCATTATTTTACTGAGTACCATCTCCTTAGTGATTTTAATCGTGTTTAGCTCCTCCCCCCCATTGCCCCCTGTTTGTCCAGTGTTGGGATATTTTTAGTGTCCTCTACTGTAAAGACTGATACAAAATATTTGTTCAGCCTCTTTGCCATCTCCATGTTCCCCACCACTAGTTTCCCAGTCCCATCCTCTAAGGGACCAACGTTCACTTTAGCCATCCTTTTTCTTTTTATATAGCTGTAGAAACTCTTGCTATCTGTTTTTATATTTTTTGCTAGTTTACTTTCATAATCTATCTTCCCTTTCTTAATTAATCTTTTAGTTATTGTTTGCTGGCTTTTAAATGCTTCCCAATCTTCTGTCCTCCCACTAGATTTGGCTAATTTATATGCCCTTGTTTTCAGTCGAATACTTTCCTTTATTACTTTACTAAGCCACGGATGGCTGTCTTTTCTTTTACTCCTTTTTTTCCTCAGTGGAATATATTTATCTTGAAAGATGTGAAATATCTCCTTGAATGTAGATCACTGCTCTTGTACCATCTTACACTTTAATCTGTTTTCCCAGTCCACTTTAGTCAATTCTACTCTCATACCTTCATAGTCTCCTTTATTTATGCTTAGTACGCTGGTTTGAGATCCAACTCTCTCACCCTCAAACTGAATTTGGAATTCAACCATATTATGGTCACTCATTCCAAGGGGATCCTTTACTAGGACATTTTTTATTAATCCTGTCTCATTACACAGGACCAGATCTAAGATTGCCTGCCCCCTGGTTGGTTCAGTTACATACTGCTCAAGGAACCTGTCCCTAATACACTCTATGAACTCTTCCTCAATGCTGCCATGCCCAATTTGATTAGTCCAGTCAATATGAAAGTTAAAATCCCCCATGATTATAGCTGTTCCCTTATTACAAGCCCCAACTATTTCCTGATTTATACTCCGACCAATAGAGTTGCAGCTGTTAGGAGGCCTATAGACTACACCCACTAGTGACTTTTTCCCCTTATTATTCCTTATCTCCACCCAAACTGTTTCACTGTCCTGATCCTTTGACCCAATATCATTTCTGACTATTGCAGTGATTCCATCCTTGATTAACATAGCAACCCCACCTCCCTTTCCTTCCTGTCTGTCCTTCCTAATTGTCAAATACCCTTGTATGTTTAGTTCCCATTCATGATTATCGTGCAGCCATGTTTCCGTAATGGCCACCAGATCATACCCATGTGTAGTTATTTGTACCATCAACTAGTCAATTTTGTTACGAATGCTGCGTGCATTCAGATAAAGAACTTTCAAATATGTTTTCTGACAATTTATTCCTGTTTTTACCCCTTTTACTACTTTACCTTTATCATTATACATTCTGTCCCTTCCTGACACGCTCTGGTTTTTAATTCCCCCACTGCTACCTTGCTCTATTGCCTTCTCCGCTGCCATTTAAATTTTTCGCTCTCTTAAAACCTCCCCCCGACTAATTAGTTTAAAGCCCTCTCTACAGCCCTAGTTATTCGATTCGCCAGGATTCTAGTCCCAGCACTGGCCAAGTGTAGTCCGTCCCAATGGAACAGCTCTCGCCTGTCCCAGTACTGATGCCAGTGTCCCAGGAAGCAAAACCCATTTCTTCCACACCAGTCTTTGAGCCACGCATTTAACTCTCTAATTTTATTTACCCTAGCCAAATTTGCACGTGGCTCAGGTAGTAATCCAGAGATTATTACCCTTGTGGTTCTGCTTTTTAATTTGGCCCCTAGCTGCTCAAACTCCCTCAGCAGAACCTCCTTCCTTGTCCTATCTATGTCGTTGGTACCAACATGGACCATGACAACTGGATCCTCCCCCTCCCACTCCAAGTTTCTCTCCAGCCCAGAGGAGATGTCCTTAACCCTGGCACTGGGCAGGCAACACAGCCTTCGGGACTCTCGCTCTCGGCTGCAGAGAACTCTATCTATCCCCCTAATGATACTATCCCCTACCACTACAACATTTCTTTTAACTCCCCCCACTTGAATGGCCCCCCGCTCCACGGTGCTGTGGCCAGGTTGCTCATCCTCCCCACAGTCCCTGTTCCCGTCCTCACAGGGAGTAAGAGCCTCAAACCTGTTGGACAAGAGCAAGGGCTGCGGCTCCTCCAACACTACCTCCTGGATCCCCGTACCTGCCTCACTTCTAGTCACACCATCCTGACCCTGGCCACGGACTACATCTGAATTAATTAATCTAATTGGTGTGACTACCTCCTGATACACAGAGTCCAGGTAACTCTCCCCCTCCCTGATGTGTCTCAGTGTTTGAAGCTCGAACTCCAGCTCTTCAACACGGAGCCGGAATTCCTCGAGCAGCCAACACTTACTGCAAATGTGATCACCGTGAGCATCAATGGTGTCCACCAGCTCCCACATATTGCAGCAGCAACACATCACCTGATCTCCCATTCTATGTAATTAATTAAATTTATTAATATTATTTTTAAATACCCTCTGCCCCAATTCTAGATGATGAATATCGCACCTTAGAAACTATAAACCACAGAGTTTAAGCTTAAAAAGAGAGAAATACTTACCAACCAATCACTTACCCGCTTTCTGGTGACGTCACACTTGGATTACTTTTTACCTCTCTCCTTCCCTCTGACTTCGGAGACTGGAGATTGATACACCTTACCTGGATCTCTGAAGCCTTTTTAAGCTTCCCGCTCGCGCCTCCCGCCGACACCCGCGGTCTGAGGCCTTACCTGGGTCTCTGAAGCCTTTTTAAGCTTCCCGCTCGTGCCTCCCGCTGACACCTGCAATCTGAGGCCTTAACTGGGTCTCTGAAGCCTTTTTAAGCTTCCCGCTCGCGCCTCCCGCCAACACCCGCGTTCTGAGGCCTTACCTGGTTCTCTGAAGCCTTTTTAAGCTTCCTGCTCGCGCCACCCACCGACACCCGCGGTCTGAGGCCTTACCTGGGTCTCTGAAGCCTTTTTAAGCTTCCCGCTCGCACCTCCCGCCGACACCCGCGGTCTGAGGCCTTACCTGGGTCTCTGAAGCCTTTTTAAGCTTCCCGCTCGCGCCTCCCGCCGACACCCATGGTCTGAGGCCTCACCTGGGTCTCTGAAGCCTTTTTAAGCTTCCCGCTCGCGCCTCCCACCGACACCCGCGGTCTGAGGCCTTACCTGGGTCTCTGAAGCCTTTTTAAGCTTCCCGCTCGTGCCTCCCGCCGACATCCACGGTCTGAGGCCTTACCTGGGTCTCTGAAGCCTTTTTAAGCTTCCCGCTCGCGCCTCCCACCGACACCCGCGGTCTGAGGCCTTACCTGGGTCTCTGAAGCCTTTTTAAGCTTCCCGCTCGCACCTCCCGCCGACACCTACTGGAACAGTTCAATGCGCTGGAATGGGATGTGCGGGTATCCTACATGAACAGCTCAGTGCGCTGGAATGGGATGTGCGGGTATCCTACTGGAACTGCTCAATGCACTGGAATGGAATGTGTGGGTATCCTACTGGAACAGCTCCATGTCCTCTTGGCACACTTAATTTGCTGTCTGGTTTTCCTCTGATCTTTTTTGGGAAACACGTTTCCAATATTTAATGGCCCGGATTTTGCGATGGTAATGACGGTGAACTGTCCGTCATTACCCCTCTGAAACTGACAGCAATGTCAGGATTTAGTACGTGCGCAGATAAACGTGGAAATCCTGAAGTTGCGGTCAGTCATTCACTCCTCCGACACAGGCTGCACTGTTGACCCCCCACCACCCCCGCCATTGCTGGCAATCAGTGAAATTAGTGGAACTGACCAAAACTTAAGCTATTCTGTGCTAATATCACTGTTAAACAACCCATTAAATGTTGAACCTTGTTGTAACTGGGGTTTTAACAGCATATTTACCACCCAGAAAAACTAATTTTAATTTTATATTTCTGGTATGTCAAACTTCTCCATTATGATAAAAAATGACTAGATTTAAAAAAAAGTTTTTCATGATATTTCAGCTTAACCCTTAACCCTATGTGTGTGTCCCAAGCTTTACTTTGATCTTTGTAACATTTTTAAAAACTGCAGATAATCAGTGCTTTTTATTTCCTGGCTTGCTATCTGTGAGAATTCTTCAATGTGATTGGCTGCTTACACAGCTTGACGACATCACTGCTGCTCCATGCCAGGAATCCCCTATTGGCAGCACTACAATCAATTATATGTCGAAAAAGCTAAAGTTCTACCACAGAGATCACAAGATCTCTGTGGGCAGCTTTCTTCGAGGTCAGCGGCGATCGCCGTCGCATCACCGCTCACCGCAAATTAGGAGCCATTGTGTCTCCTCCAACTATTGCTTCTTCTCCATAGTCTAATTGAGATTATAAATTAATCACCATGGGAATTTTCAATGTAAACTCTAGCTCTATTCTAAATATATTTAAAACAAAAAGTAGACTGATGCCATTTTAGATTTCAATAGAAATAGCTAACAAATCTCTTATAGCACTGGTACTACCATTGCCTGGTTTAAAAATGACCTTCAATGTCATTGATAATATTGAAATATGATTTTTTAAATTATTCAACTTTTTCTCTGCTTACTGTTGGAATTGAAATTATGATGCAATTACATATGGGACCATTAGAGGGAGCCTAGGCTTGGAGGAAAAGCTGTCATTCATTTACTCAAGAATTAACCAGAATTAACTTGGCCGCTGAAACACTGATCTGCACAAAATATATAAAGGTGGATAAGAGGAGTGATTTCTCTTTAATTCTATTTGAATATTGTTCAAATATGCCGCAGACCGACAGCACTCAGTGCACCATTTCTCTTACAACAGTTTGTGCCCTGCCACAATATGAAGTGGAGCATGATGGCGACAAGGTTTTAAAATTTTAATTCACAAAACAGCTGTTTAAAATTTATTCCCATCTTTCCTCAGTGGTTGAGTGGACATTTCTGGGTCATGAAGATGATTTCTAAATGTGTTTTTATTTCTGTATTGGCAAGCTTGCTGAGTGTTTACAAACTCCCTGATGGCCCAGGGAATATGCACTCATAATATTCCCATCAATGTACTGTGATGTGCATAATAATTAGTCCTGTACTTGTATACCTTTACTAGATAATGCTAATTTTAGTCTAACTTGCAAAGAAACTACCATACAAAGCTAAAATTCCACTCATGGTACTTTTGTGGCGTAATTATATTACCACCTACTAATCAGTAATTCTCCATGTTGAACACCAGTTGGAAGAAGCACTGAGAGTAGCAAGGGCACAGAATGTACTCTGGGTGGGGGACTTCAATGTCTATCACCAAGAGTGGCTCGGTAGCACCACTACTGACTGAGCTGGCCGAGTCCTGAAGGACATAGCTGCCAGACTGGGCCTGCGACAGGTGGTGAGAGAACCAACACGAGGGAAAAACCTACTTGACCTCGTCCCCACCAATCTACCTGTCGCAGATGCATCTGTCCATGACAGTATTAGTAGCATAGTCATTGTGGAGACGAAGTCCCATCTTCACACTGAGGACACCCGCCATTGTGTTGTGTGGTACTACCACCGTGTTAAATGGGATAGATTCAGAACAGATCCAGCAGCTCAAAACTGGGCCTCATGAGGTGGTGTGGGCCATCAGCAGCAGCAGAATTGTATTCCACCACAATCTGTAACCTCATGGCCTGGCATATCTCTCACTCTACCATTACCATCAAGCCAGGGGACCAACCCTGGTTCAATAAGGAGTGTAGAAGAGCATGCCAGGGGCAGCACCAGGCGTATCTAAAAATGAGGTGCCATCCTGGGGAAGATGCAACACAGGAAAACATGCATGCTAAAAAGCAAAAGCAGCATGCTATAGACAGGGCTAAGCAATCCCACAATCAACAGATCAGATCAAAGCTCTGCAGTCCTGCCACATCCAGTAGTGAATGGCAGTGGACCATTAAACAACTAATGGACGGAGGAGGCTCCATGAATATCCCCATCCTCAATGATGGTGGAGCCCAACATGTGAGTGCAATAGACAAGGCTGAAGTGTTTGCAACCATCATCAGCCAGAAGTGCCGAGTAGATGATCCATATCGGCCTACTCCTGAGGTCCCCAACATCACAGAAGCCAGTCTTCAGCCAATTCGATTAATTCCGCATGATATCAAGAAATAGATGAGCACACTGGATACAGCATAAGCTATGGGCCCCAGCAACATCCCGACTATCGCGCTGAAGACTTGTGCTCCAGAACTAGCCACGCCTCTAACCAAGCTGTTCCAGTACAGCTACAACACTGGCATCTATCCGACAAAGTGGAAAACTGCCCAGGTATATCCTGTCCACAAAAAGCAGGACAAATCCAATCCGGCCAATTACCGCCACAATCATGGTCCAAAACATGGACAAAGGAGCTGAATTCCAGAGGTGAGGTGAGAATGACTGCCCTTGACATCAAGGCAGCATTTGATCGAGTGTGGCATCAAGGAGCCCCAGTAAACCTGAAGTCAATGGGAACCAGGGGGAAACCTCTCCACTGGCTGGAGTCATACCTAGCACAAAGGAAGATGGTTGTGGTGGTTGAAGGTCAATCATCACAGCCCCAGGACATCGCTGCAGGAGTTCCTCAGGGCAGTGTCCTCGGCCCAACCATCTTCAGCTGCTTCTTCAATGATCTTCCCTCCAACATAAGGTCAGGAATGGAGATGTTTGCTGATGACTGCACAGTGTTCAGTGCCATTCACAACTCCTCAGAAAATGAAGCAGTCCATACCCGCATGCAACAAGACCTGGACAACACTCAAGCTTGGGCTGATAAGTGGCAAGTAACATTCACACCACACAAGTGCCAGGCAATGACTATCTCCAACAAGCGAGAGTCTAACACCGCCCCTTGACATTCAATGGCATTACCATCGCCGAATCCCCCACCATCGACATCCTGGGGATCACCATTGATCAGAAACTTTACTGGACTAGTCACATAAAGAGCAGGTCAGAGGCTGGATATTCTGTGGCAAGTGTCTCCTGACCCCCCAAAGCCATTTACAAGACACAAGTAAGGAGTGTGATGGAATACTTTCCACTTGCCTGGATGAGTGCAGCTCCAACAACACTCAAGAAGCTCAACACCATCCAGGACAAAGCAGCCTGCTTGATTGGCACCCCATGCACCATCTTAAACATTCACTCCCTCCACCATCGGCACACCGTGGCTACAGAGTGTACCATCTACAAGATGCACTGCAGCAACTCGTCTAGGTTTGTTCGACAGCACCTCCCAAACCCGCGACCTCTTCCACTTAGAAGGACAAGGGCAGTATGCGCATGGGAACACCACCACCTCCAAGTTCCACTCCAAGTCACACACCATCCTGACTTAGAAGTATATCGCCGATCCTTCAACGTCGCTGGGTCAAAATCCTGGAACTCCCTCCCTAACAGCACTGTGGAAGTACCTTCACCACACGGACTACAGCGGTTCAAGAAGGCAGCTCACCACCACCTTCTCAAGTGCAATTAGGGATGGGCAATAAATGCTGGCCTTGCCAGCGATGCCCACATCCCATGAATGAATTTTTAAAACTTCATTATGAGTTTTCTTTTGGAAAATATTAAGTTTATTTTTCTCTGTTCTTAGACTCTTCCTCTCCCATCACCACTATGCTCCATTACCTAGTGCCAGTATGAATGTTGTTGGGGTGGAGGGATGCCAAATCTCTTCAGGACAGAGTTCCTGCAGGACAGAGCTTTTGCCTACCCCATCATATTCACCCCAACCCTGATCCACTTTCCTGGGTTAAGAGGGAGCCTCCCCATCTTAACTTTCCACATGGAAGCCCCAGGAAGTGGAAGTAGCGTGAGCAGAGAGAAGGAAAATCTGCTGGGGACGTCTGCCGCCCACCCCCCTCCCTTCCGCCACCATTTGAATGTAGCAGATCAGACAATGATTGGCCCAGCCGGGTCGATAAGGAGAGAAATCTTGACAAGGACAGTGAGAAGGCAATTGGCCTCACTGCCCCTTTACCCCACCACTTCTGCCATGATCTTGCCCAATTTTGGACAGGATCACAGAGGGAAATGATCCCTTTGGAGTTGGCAGCTCCCAAAATTTTCCCTCTTTTTCTATGGGTGGTACAGCTCCTAACAGTCACAAAGATCTGACTGGTGGAGGGAAATGTGGACCAAGAGTCCATGTTGTAGCACTTCATAGTGCTGCGTGTTGAAGCATCATTCAGCAGAGTGAAGAACATTATTTGCTTCCTAGACCTTCAGATGCTTACTTGAAAAATCTCAAATGCAGCAAATTCAAACCCACACCTCTTGCTATGCCTTATTCAGATATTGAACTCATTTTGTATTTGGTGGTTATTGAGAACTAAATACGGTAATAAATATATGAATTGACTGAAAATCATGTCACATCCTTGCAACTGCTTTAACTCACGAGTAAATGCTGCTATTGAAGGGAAAGTGTTTACCAAATAGTATTTGTTCCTTTGTTTTAATGTAAATTAATGATTAACAAAATATTATGGGGGAGAAATTCAGTATAGCCCTGTTTGGGGGCGCCATTAGCGGCCGTGCGCAAAGTTTAGCGCCTGGCGCTAATTATCGCCTCCGACGGCAAACTTGGCTTTTATCGCCCCTGGAGGTGATTGGAGCGCTAAATCAGGCGCTACACAACTCTCTTAAGGCGCTAAGGCCGAGGAGCGAGGTGCTACCTCAGAGGGCGGGCGCAGCGCAGGTGCTGTCGGTTAGCGATTGAACACAGACACGCTGGCGCCGGTCAGTTCTTAAAGGGGAGGGTCGATCTTGCTCTGCTCACACCCTGCTCATTGGAGCCTTGAATCTCGGCTTGGGCAGACCTGTGGCTAAATCTTGCAGCCAAGAACTATGGAGAGGGCCAGGGAGCGAGCACAGTGCTTCTGCGAGCGGGCCTTGGAGGCTCTGGTTGGCCCGGTGGAGCGCAGAAGATCTATTCTGTACCCAGAGAGTGGCAGGAGGCCTTTGCCATGCGAGTACAGAAGAGTGTGGAGGGAGGTGGCTCAGAGAGTCTCCTCAAGCAGCATGGTGCCTAGGACCCATCTCCAATGTAGGGAAAAGTTCAACGACCTCACTCAGGTCGTCAGGGTGAGTGGCTTTTTTTCAAAACCTCTCCATCCCTCCATCTCAACCTCACTTTATGGCCAGAGGGTCTTAAAAGCCCCAATGCCCAACACTCATCCAACACCTATGGCCCTTTCATCAAACACACACGCACATTCCACACTTTGCATACAGTAAGGGCTATTCAACTATGGGAGGCATTTCAGGCAAGATCATGGCTGCATACAATAAGGGCTATTCAACTATGGCAGGCATTTCAGGCAAGACCATGGCTGCATACAGTAAGGGCTATTCAACTATGGCAGGCATTTCAGGCAAGACCATGGCTGCATACAGTAAGAGCTATTCAACTACGGCAGGCATTTCAGGCAAGACCATGGCTGTATATTTACTCAGACGCCGTCCTTTTTCTTGCAGGCCAAGCTATCTCATAATAGGAGACAGCAGCAACGGACGGGTGGAGGGCGGCCTCAGCTGCAACCCCTCAGCGATCTTGAGGTGCACGTCCACAGGATTGTGGCAAGCCGGGTGATTGGTCCCGTCGCCACTGGAGACGCCGACCCCGTTCTGGACAGCAATGGTAATGTCATTACCTTTTTGTCCTCTCTCCTTCCACTTGTTCCTCACACCACCAGCCTTTGACACTTTCAATCCAAATTACTAAATCGCTGCACTCATGCCTCCCTTGCTGCCACCCTGTCCTCATGCTAAAACCACTCTTGTACCTCCCTGCTTTCAGATGGTGATTCATCAGGTGAGGAGACGGGCCCTCAAGCTGCCAGTGGGAGTGAAGCTGAAGGCGAGGAGGAAGAGGAAGCCAGAACATCAGCGCCACCCTCTCCTGAGGAAGCCCATGCCCACACTGGGAACACACCTTCCCTGGAGGGGAGTAGGGGGGAATGATCTGATGAGGGTGAAGCTCCAGGACCCAGCGGGCTGCAGCAACACAATGGGGGTAGGGAAGCTCGGGGGCCTTCTCCCCGGAGGGAGAGTATGCCATCGAGTCCTGCTGCACTGGACGCAGAGGAGGAGCGGGTCCTCACTGAAATGAGTGCCCAGGCGGAGCACAGGCACACTGAGCTCATGGCTGCAGTGGCAAGGGTGCCCAAATCAACTGAATCACTGGCAAGGAGTGTGGAGCACTTCGCTGTAGCACAGGCGGCTGCCACGCAAATGCTTAGTGCTGCAATGCAATCACTGGCTGGTCTCATGCAGACGCAGATTGAGGCCACGCGAGCACTGACTGCTGCCACCCTCGCTGGATCGGACACATTTCCCCGGGGCTCTCACCGCGCCGCAGCAGGCCAGCAATCTGTGCTCCATCAGGTTGCACCGGATGGTGAAGTGCTGCCCCGTGGGAGTGCCAGTGTGTCGGTCGAGCAGGGAGTTGCTGTCCTCTCTCAAGATGACAGCATTCCTGCTGCCACCACTGGCACTTCTCCACTGCAGTTGCCACCGCCTGTAGGACAGACTGCTGCTGCCCATGCAGAGTTGGTGCAGTCTGCAGCCAGGCCCTCCAGGCCCAGAGCTGGTCGAGGCCGTCCTTCAAGGGCATCTGCAGTCTCAGGTTGTGACAATCAGCAGCCTTTCACCAGCCTTGCTCCAGCCACTGGGGTCCCATTACGGAGGAGCTGCAGGATGGGAAGGGGGGAATTTTGCAAGGGAAGGAGATCACCCTCGAAGGGCAAAAAGTAGGAGGTGTGACAAAAGGCCGAGGTTCGTGGTCAAATTTTTGTAACTGTTTTGGACATTTGTCTCCAGGTTGTGAGAGCTAGTTATGTTAATGATTGGGTTTTTTTGTGTTTCTTTCTATTAGTTGTCATGCGGAAATGAGACACACAGAGTTTGTCAAATAAAGAAGTTTCTGCATTCAAAATGTACATGTTTGGTCTTTGCAATCGTTGTTGCCTTGACCGGCTTAGGGGTTGCGGGATGGTTTCATTCAGGTTGTTTGAATGGTAGAAGCCATTTCCTCAGAAGGGGCCTAGAAGCGCCTTGCTATGAGCCTTTGACGGACGGCCCTTCCACTTTGTACATTGTGTGCCTCCCTCCTGCCTTGGAGCTGCTGATGATCATCCTCCTCATCTTCCTCCTCCTCTTCGTCCTCCTCCTCTGGTGGTGCTCCAATGTCTGGTGGCATTGGCTGGGTCCTGAGGATTGCAAGGTTATGCAGCATGCAGCACACAGCAACGCAGTGGGAGACTCGCTCAGGCGAGTACTGAAGGGCTCCTCCAGAATGGTCCAGACAGCGGAACCGTTGCTTGAGCACGCCGATTGTGTGCTCAACGATATTCCTGGTAGCTTGATGGCTCTTGTATCGCAGCTCAGCAGGGGTGTTGGGTGTATGGAGTGGTGTCATCAGCCAGGTGCACAGAGGATATCCCTTGTCCCCGAGAAGCCAACCACCTGGGTGATGCGGTGCCTGGAAAAGTTCTGCCACAGAAGTCTGGCGCAGGATGAAGGCATCGTGGCTGCTGCCAGGAAAGTGGGCATTGACAGCGAGTATCAGCTGTCTGTGGTCACAGACCAACTGAATGTTTAAGGAATGGAAGCCCTTTCGGTTGCGGAAATTCTCGGCATTCTCTTGCGGTGCACGCAAAGCCACATGCGTGCAGTCAATGGCGCCCTGCACCATGGGGAAGCCCGCTATCATCGCAAAGCCCGTTGCACGTTCTTGCTGCTCGTCCGGGGTCATGGGGAAAGAGATGTACTCTCGTCTCCTTTTAAAGAGGGCATTTGTGACCTGACGGATGCAGCAATGCACCGCGAACTGGGAGATATTGGCGATGTCCCCAGTAGCTGATTGAAATGAGCCGGTGGCATAAAAGTTGAGAGCCACTGTTATCTTCACTGCCACCGACAGAGACGTCCTGCTCCTCAGTTGAGGCTGCAGATCTAGCTGAAGCAGATGGCAGAGCTCAGTGACCACCTCCTTGCTGAAGCGCAGCCTTCGCAAACACTGCTCCTCAGACATAATCGCCCAGAAATTCGGGTCTCCACGGGTGAGTACGCACGGGGTACTCACCTGTAGGCCCAATGGAAGTGCCGGTTTCCTGCATGCACTGCGCATGCGCGGGAAACCGGCACTTCCATTCCCCTGAAAGAAAGGGTTGAGAGTTCGAACACGTGCGCTGGAGAGGCAGCGCGTGCGCATCGAACTTAGGTTTTTCTTACAGGTTTCTCCGGGAGGGTAAGTCTCCAGAAGTTACACACTTAAAAAGCAAGCATAAGGCCTGCTTTTTACAAGGTAAGTGGTGAATTAATTAAAATTAAAACATTTTTTCCACAGGTTTATTATTTTTAAATACTTTAAAGCAAGGTAAGTTTATTTTTAGCCCCGTTACAAAATAAAATTATTTTTTTCAAAGATTTAAATTATTGTTTAAAATAGTTATTTCATGTAATTTATAGTTTATTTAAAATATGTGATTTAAAAAAAAAAATATTTGAAGATTTAGTGATGTTTTGGGGCCCGTAGTATTTCTAAGTTTTGACAGCTCTTCCTGTCAAAGTTATGAATGGAGCATTCCCTGCTCCGATTGGCTCCCCATGGCCCACGTGATCCCAGGGGATGCATTGAACTAACTGCACCCCTGGGATATGCAAGCACTGCGCGCCGGCAGCTGGACCAGGCCCCAGATTGGAATCCCACGCGGGCCCACAGCTCAACGGCCGGCGCGCTAGGTAAGTGCAGGTCGGGGGCTTGCACCCATGGGAAGCCCCCAATCCGAATTTCTGGGCCATTAATGTAGGAGAACTGTGGGCAAAAAACCCTGGGAGGGTAAGGTCTCCTGTACAGAGGCCTTTTGGCCCTCCTCCGTCTGGCTATGATTGCCACGCTCTCTCTGCGTCTCTGTGCTCTCCGAATGTGATGGAGAAGGATGACGTCCCCATTCATTGCAGCCCCCATAGTATCTAGGCAATCAAAGTTATGAAGGTCAAAAACCAAAGTACCTGCAAAGTTATGGTCAGAAGCCAAAACTACCTCAGACAGCATTGACTCAATGCAGAAGTCTCTCTTTCTCTCTTTGTCTCTCTCAAAATCTCTCTCTCTCAGAATGAGTAGTGCAAAAATGGCTACCACACAAAAGCCAGGAAGAGGCCCCCTTTAAATAGCGCCTCCCCAGCCCCACAGCGACTGGGAAGCATTCCAGTCTACCTGTCATTGGTTGCGCCAGGCGGAAAGGAGGGGGACGCCACTCAATTTCCGTCCCGGGGCATCACAAGGGCGTTGCACTCTCGAATGACGTCAAGATCTGCGTGCACAGGAGATCGAGCAGTATTGTTTAGCGGCGCCGCAAAATGTCTGGTCAATTTCGCGAGAGGCGCAGATAACGCCGCGCCCGGGCGCTAGTTGGTTTGCGCCCCATTAGCGCCCTCTTAAGGCGCTAATGGGAGGCGCAAACCAACTGAACTTTTCCCCCTATACCTCTTGACATAGTATGAGGCAATTTTTTTACAGAAAGGCAGAAGCAAATTGGAACTTGTATAACATTCAAAAATGAACAATTCACCTGACGTGAGATGCAGAACTGTATTTGATACGCATTGATTTGTGACTTGGGTGTACACAAGTAGCGCAGCGCCCAAACCAAGCCATCCATCCATTGTTTGTCTGTGCAACAACAATACTGCACTTCAGAAGTAAGGCTTTGGCTTTGAAGCACTTTAGGACATCCTGAGGACATGAAAGTCGCTATATAAATACAAGTTGTTTCTTATTATTCAAAATATAGCATACACCAGCTTTGTCTATATCCGACTGTATTTAGCCAATAACATTTGCTTGAACGTTCCCACTAAGGGATTTATTTGTAAAGAATGACTTGCATTTATATAGCGCCTTGCACGACCACCAGACATCCCAAAGCACTTTACAGCCAATGAAATACTTTGGAAGTGCAGTCTCTGTTGTAATGTAGGAAATGGCAGCAGCCAATTTGCGCACAGTAAGCTCCCACAAACAGCAATGTGATAATGACCACATAATCGGTTTTAGTGATGTTGATTGAGGGATAAATATTGGCCAGGACACCGGGGATAACTCCTCTGCTCTTCTTCAAAATAGTGCCATGGGATCTTTTACATCCACCTGAGAGAGCAGACGGGGCCTTGGTTTAACGTCTCATCTGAAAGACAGCACTTCTAACAGTACAGCACTCCCTCAGTACTGCACTGGAGTGTCAGCCTAGATTTTTGTGCTCAAATCTCTGGAGTAGGACTTGGACCCCACAACCTTCTGTCTCAGAGGTGAGGGTGCTACCAATGGAGCCTCAGCTGACACTAAGTGTACTTGAATAATTCAGGATGACTATGAGATTTTTTTTTGTTACCTCCCCGCCACCTTCCTGTAGCCTTTGCTCTATGCTTCCCCGTGGTAGCTTGTCCAAGGTTGGAACCTGCTATGCTAGGAATTTTGGGCCAAAACTTGATTCTCTGGCTCCACAGCACCGTTCATTTATACACCAGCATGCTGTGCCGCTGTAATATTTATAAATTGAAAGCAAACTTTTATTTGTAGGGTTTATATTGCAACCTTCTGCCAAATTCTAAACCAGACATGGATGGGGTGGAGCAAGGAGAGTAATGCTTTGATTTGAAATACTTTCTTTGCTGCCGATGTCAATGAATTGAAACCTATGTAACTAATGCTTCCACATCATAAGGCACAGACATCAGTGAAAATCGTAAACTTCTGGTTGAAAGTAATTTCTGGACACACCACTTCAAAAACAGACTGTTCGGTCCAAAGCTGAATGTGTGGCAACCCTAGGGCAACTTTTCTTTCAACATGAGTCACACCAATCACAATGAATTCAATGGCACTGATATCAAAGAGGTATCAGAATACAACTGAATGGCTAGCAACTAGTTTGTCACTTAATTCTGCTGGTAGTAACTGCTGGTACTAAAAACAGAATGGGGAGGGAAGAGGAGAGGGGGAGAGGAGAAGAGAGGAGCGAAAAGGGTGAGAAGTGGAGAGAGAGAAGGGGAGGAAAGAAAAGAGAAGAAAGTGGACAAGAGGGGAGGAGGAGAGGAGAATGGTGAAGGAGGGGGTGAGGGAAGGAGGTAGAGGGAGGGGATGGGAAAGGGAAAGGAGGAAGGAGAAGGGGAGAGGGAGGGGGACATGATGGAAGGAGGGAAAAGATGATGGGAAGGAAGGGGATTGGAGAGGGAGGAGGAGAGAGAGGGACAGGGAGAAAAGGAAGTTGACAGGGATGGAAGGTGGGGGAATGAGGAAAAGGTAGAGGGTGGGAGGGGAAGAGGTAGGAGGGAAAAGATGATGGGAAGGAGGGAGATTGGAGAGGGAGGAGGAGAGAGGAATGGAGCAGAGAAGGATGGGACAGGAAGGAAGGTGGGGGAATGGAGGGGAAAGGTAGAGGATGGGAGAAGGAAGAGGTAGAGGAAGGAGGAGGAAGGGTGGAGGTAGAGGTGTGGGGAGGGGAAGAGAGATGAAGGGAGAGGTAGCATGGGGAGGGAGGTGGAGGGAAGAGAGGGTGAAGAGAGAAGGGAAGGAAGGGTGGTGGAATATGGTGCTGGGAAAAGGAGTGGGCACATGCCCAGTCTGAGATTTTCACATTGGCTTGTAGGGTGATCATTGTTTTTGTTTAACTGCCTCCTTGGTAAATCCGTTGATTGCCATTTTTATGGATTGCCTGGGGCACATTTCACTACAATTGCCTAGTTCATTATTTTGTTCATTGTTGCCAGGCAAAATTTGGAACTGCTGCTGCATCAGGTCTGTCACTACTTTTTTTTTGCGCATCTTGTTTCTTTAATTCCAGTTAAGACTGTGGAGAACTTAAATGCAAAAAGCCGAATATCTATTAGAAACGGGCCTGCCTGTTTGAGTTTGTAAGTCTGTACATTTCTGATTATAGTTCTTCTAAAGTAAACACAAGTGACTTTGAGTGCTCTGGCATGGTTGGTTCTGAGCACGCCAGGAGCAATGTTGTATGGTTACACACACAAAAGGTTCTGCAGGAAACACAATGTTAAGATTTGAAAATGAGTCCAAATGGGAAAACATCTGGCTATGATTACTGTCTATTGTAGTTATGAGTATTTGGAATAATTTATTACATAATTGAAGTTCACGCCAATTGTGCATATTGACACCAAGAGACAAACAGCTTTACATTATTGCGTTGCAAATTGCTTTTGGAAATTACTGAGTCCTTTGACAAGCACAACTTTTGTAAGTATTAGAAAAATCTGTGTAATGTTCCTGAAGGATGTTTATGTTGGCACTGCTGGTTATCATTTTGTGACATCAACAAAGCTGATGTTCAATCAACACACTGTTAGCAAATCAGTTAAGTGATTAAAAAGAAAACTTCAAAGAAACAGCACCCATGCTATGACATTGTCCCATGCTAAAAGCTTTCCAGTAGATATTTGAGAGATGTTTCTGAAAATTGATTATCAACAATCAAGATTTCATGGGATAAAATGTAGAACATTGATTTGAACTGGAATCTAGTAAGGTGAAAAGTATACAAATCAAGCTGGAAAATGCAGCTGTTTATATAAAGATAAATCACGATCAGTCAAACGCATCACAAGAATGCACCTATCCATTGTGAGGCACCCTTTTGAACACACAGCAGTCTTGTTGCATATATGCTTCATGGTTAAAGGGGAAGTATTCAGCGTTCTATTGTATAGATAGAACTGCTCAGAGGGTGGCCTTGTTGTTTTTACCTGGATCGCCATTATAATCACTAGGGAGAAGATAATAGTGACCCTGGTTAACGCAGAGCCTATTAGTTCAAATTGAATTTATGGTTTTAATTACAGTTTTCATCCATTATATAGTTTTGTCTAAGGAACTTCACATAATAAAGGGAGAAACAAATAAACAAATATTGAGATTTCGTGCCAAAATAAACATACCCCTTCAAAGACTCTATCACACATTGTCCGT
This sequence comes from Somniosus microcephalus, assembly GCF_052327205.1. Classification (NCBI taxonomy): domain Eukaryota; kingdom Metazoa; phylum Chordata; class Chondrichthyes; order Squaliformes; family Somniosidae; genus Somniosus; species Somniosus microcephalus. The sequence goes on along the minus strand of NC_140992.1, from coordinate 87,432,325 downwards.
GACATTGAGAACAGATGAATTCCTCCAATTAGTTTGCTTATGGGATTGAGTTCTTTTCAACTGCACAAAATCCAATAAAGTTTTAGGCTCTTGTTTTAGATTTTTTTAATTCAAGAGAGAATACAGCATTGCAATAATCTTGTGCTCCGAGAAGAGCTTTGCAACAATAGCCATTGAGTTGAAGTGTAATTAAGATGTGATGATCAGCTTTAAAAAGCAAGGGACAAATCGTACTGTTTGGCAGCATAAGATATCTAACAGCAGCTGTGAAAATCCATGGCCAGCTTTTTTGGCTTGTTTGCAGGTTTGTTTAAATTTAAGATTGGTCTTGGAATAACCTGGTAGAAGAGTGGGAATCCTCTGGAAAGATTGGCTACTTATCATTATCAGCATCTTCATATAGCCATTGGTGGAATATTGTTGCCCTGTTTGGTTTCCCCTGTGGCCTGCCAGTCTTTCTGGACACAAGAGAGTCAAAATCCTTGTAAACCAATGGCGTCACTGGATGAAAGTAGTCATGCTCAGTTTCATCTGTTGGTCTTCTGCAAGTTTCTGCAATGTTTTACCCAACCATACATTATTTTGCAAGAAACCAGTGCTGCTAAAATTGCACCTTAACTTTTTCTACCAAATCAATTTTCCTTTGTACATAGAAACTCAACAGTGCAATAGCCTTTGCCTTTAGCTGCACCCTCTTGTTATGTCACACAACATAAGAACATAAGACATAGGAGCAGGAGTAGGTCATTTGGCCCCTCGAGCCTGCTCCGCCATCCAATGAGATCATGGCTGATCTGATCTTGGCCTCAACTCCACTTCCCTGCCCGCTCCCCATAACCCTTGACTCCCTTACCTTTCTAAAATCTGTCTATCTACAATGAGCAAAAAAAGACAAAACCAATTTTGTGCATGTGTTTTTTCCTCTCTTCTGTTTCCTTGTCTACATTGACAATATTCTTGGAGACATTGGGCTAGAAATTTGGTGCATTTGCGCCTCCTGTTAGAGCCTCCAGGGGGCGCTACAGGGCACAAACAAATTTTTGTCCGGGCGCGGCACCGCTAATGATTCCCACTAATTTCAGTGGGCATTTTGTGGTGGCAGTAACTGGTAGCACCTGTTCCACAATGATGTCATCACCGTGCGCAGCGCCCCATTTTCACCCCGCCTACAAAATTGGCGCGCGCCCCCTGAAGCTGCGCCGGGCCATGACAGTGACCAATCCAGGGGGCGGGAATGGAGCAGCAGGAGGCTTGAGGGCGGTAATTAAAGGGAAGGTGGTGGGCAGGGAAAAAAATTGGCCGACTTACTTGTCGCGGCCCGTTGCCTCTTTCAATGCGGGGTCCGTGCCGCGATCTGGCAGCCCGGCACTCCTCTTGAGTGCCAGGCTGCTGGCACGGCACCCTGTTGCCCGGTGGTCCAGGTAGGGCTCCGCAGAGTTATGGGCTTGGGCCCTCCCCTTTAATGAGGGGAGGAGCCCTTCCATGCGGCAGCGCTACGTGGCCCAGTGCGTAGCACTGCAGAACACACCGCCCAGATATTCAGGGTTAGCGCTCTAAGAAGGAAGTGGAGTACTTGAATTAGAGCGAGAAAGTGATCCAGATGGGAAGACGGAACATGTTCTCTCCCTTCTGTTAGACATAGATCACGTTCTTCCAACCCACCCCACCCCCTTTACACCTGCACCACGTTCTCCCTCTCCTCCCCTCTAGTCCTGCATCATGCTCTTGACCATGAACGACAGTGAGTTGATTTCTCGGGAAAGCCCACGCGTGTGCGGCAAGTGACATCATTGGACTGGATGAAATCCAGAAGTCATGACACTGTCATTATTCAGTGTCAGCTGTGGCTCATTTGGTAGCACACTCGCCTCTGAGTCAGAAGGTTGCGGGTTTCAAGTACCACTCCAGGGATTTGAGTATATAAAGCTAGGCTGATACTCCAGTGCAGTGCTGAGGGAGTGCTGCACTGTCAGAGGTGCCGTCTTTCGGATGTGACGTTAAACCGAAGCCCCGTCTGCTCTCTCAGGTGGATGTAAAAGATCCCATGGCACTATTTCGAAGAAGAGCAGGGGAGTTATCCTGGCCAATATTTATCCCTCAACCAACATAACAAAAACAGATTATCTGGTCATTATCACATTGCTATTTGTGGGACCTTGCTGTGTGCAAATTGGCTGCCGCGTTACCCACATTACAACAGTGACTCCACTTCAAAAGTACTTCTTTGGCTGTAAAGCACTTTGAGATGTCCGGTGGTCGTGAAAGGCGCTATATAAATGCAAGTCTTTCTTTCTTTCTATTCACTTCATACCCAATAAACCTGTTAACAATCAGTGACCCACACACAATGTCCCATCAGTCACCACAGCTCTCACCCAGTGTGTTTAATTTGACGGAGTGATTAGCGACAGTGTGGGTACTTTTGGTTTTTGGTTAACTCGTGATGTCATCCTGCATACGAGCCAGGTCACTCGATGATGTAATTCTCAGTGCATGCTAAAAATCTGCGATTCTGTTAGTGATGTCACTTGTAATGACGTCACCCTCACCTGTTCTCGTTGAATGAAATGTTCCTCACTAAACCAACCTTGCAGCTCAAATTATGTAAAATAGTCAATACTGTGGATTTGTCAAATTCAGCATCAGAGAAACGGCTACAGCACCCTACATGATCTTGCATTGTCCGTCCATGGGGTCACATTTTTGAAGGGGCCCACAAGTCAACTCAAACTTAGCATTGGTGAACAGCTCAGCAGTGGGCAGGTGTTACCAAATGGCACCATTGCTGATTCCTACCGTCACTCTGCTGATTACAAAAACAAAATACTGCAGATGCTGGAAATCTGATATAAATTGCTGGAAACACTCAGCAAATCAGGCAGCATTTACGGAAGGAGAAACAGAGTTAATGTTTCACGTTCTGATGAGTGGTCATCAACCTGAAATGTTAACTCTGCTTCTCTCTCCACAGATGTTGCCTGTCTTGCTGAGCATTTCCAGCATTTTATGTTTTATCACTCAACTGATGATTAGGAGGAGGTTGACAGGGCAGGCCGTACATGGCTGTGTAAGAGTTATTTTGCTTTTCTAGGCGACCCTCTACATTAACAGCTAGATGCCACTGTCATGGCTGTACTGGAGCTGCTTGACTCGGGGAGCCTGTCTGTGACAATGACTGGGTCAAATTACACATTGCTGAGACCTTCAATTACTCTCCAGGAGACAGGATCAAATTACACATTCCAGACAAATTGTTGGGTGTGTCTTGTCCTCCAAGGGGATCAATCAGAAATCTGGTCCAATCTACTTGTGGTGTAAATAAATGCAGCCAAATCTGTCTGTCTGTCTGTCTGTCTATCTGTCTTTCTTTCTCTCTTGCTCTCCTTCTTTCTCTTTTTCTTAAAATAAGTATGTCTGTATATGTGAGAGGTCATTTCTAATAGTTGTGGCTGTATGTGTGTGAGAGAAAGAGAAAGATATAGTATGAAAGTGTAATATGTGCGTGTATGTTCGTGTTCATATACATGTGTGAATGTGTAAAAGTAGTTTGCTTTTAACTGATACAATGGAAGTGTAAATATTTTATCTATATTGTATTGGAGAAGTAAATATTCTTTTGGATAAATTTAAGATCACTTGGAATGAAATATATTACAAAGCAGTTATTGATCAAATGATTAAAATGATGATGTAAAATGTAGGTGAAGAACGTGACTGCTTCATCACTGTTATCTGAATTCAAAGATGTGGTCTAAACGTTAACCCTATAAATTCATTGGCCCAGAAATTCGGGTCGGGGGCTTCCCGCGGGTGCAAGCCCCCAACCTGCATTTACCTTGCGTGCCGGCAGTTGAGCTGTAGGGCCCCGTGGAATTCCGATCCGGGGCCTGGCTCAGCTGCCAGCGCGCAGTGCTTGCGTGTCCCAGGGGCGTAGTTAGTTCGATGCGTCCCCTGGGATCACGTGGGCCATGGGCAGCCAATCGGCGCAGGGAAAAGCCCATTCATAAGTAGTGACAGGAAGACCTGTCAAAACTTATAAATATTACGGCCCCAAAATAGTAGTAAACTTTCAAATAAATTTTTAAAAATCATCACACTTTTTAAATAAACTATAAATTACATTAAATAACTATTTTAAACAATAATTTAAATTTTTGAAAAAAATAATTTTATATTCTAACGGGGCTAAAAATAAACTTACCTTGCTTTAAAGTAATTAAAAATAATAAACCTGTGGAAAAAATGCCTTACGCCTGGTTTGTACATTTCTAAAATCTAAAGACTTACCCTCACGGAAAAACCTGTAAAAAAAACGTAAGTTCAAAGCGCACGTGCAGACTCCCGCGCGCACGCATTCGACCTCTGAACCCCTTCGTTCAGAGGAACAGAAGTGCCGGTTTCCCACGCATGCGCAGTGCATGCAAGAAACCGGCACTTCCATCGGGCCCACGCGTGAGTACCCCGTGCGTACTCACCCGTGGAGACCCGAATTTCTGGGCCATTATTAGAACTGCTAAACAAACTTTATCGCTAAAAAAATTTCTTGTAAACTTCTGTAAATCCTTTTTTTCTGTCCCCCCTGTCCTGATAGTGCATTCTTCGTTCTCCTGAAACAAATCTAACATTTTTGGTCCCACTTTTCTCCTTCAACTAACTTCTTGATGATCTTTCTAAAGAACCTCTCTATATTGCTCTATGCTGATCTAAAATTATGACCAACACCAAGTTTTATCTCTCTCAGATCATCTGCTCCTTGGACTCCAGTAAGACTTCTGGTCACAGTAGTCTCCCTTCCCATTCTCCTCAAAATGAATGCCACTGAACTTATCCTGTTTACATGAAATCTGATCAATTTCCTTTGCTCACTTTCCTTTTCCCCGAAATTTTGGTCATCTTCACCCAATCCCAAAGAAACATATCCCTCGTACCCTTCTAACTACTGACTTACTGCCATTACTTTGATATTTTCCAAAGTTATGAAAGCTGCTGTTAACTCTCAAATTATCCTACCTTGAAAGTTCTGGTCAAATCCATAATCTCCAGTATGGATGTTAGCATGACCATTCCACTGATGAACTTCTATAAATCCTTTTTTTCTGTTCCCTCCCTGCCCTCTCCTCCCCATGATAGCCACTGATTATCTTGTTGTTCATGTAATGCACCTCTGAAACTCTGATCTTCAACACCGGCAAAGCACATTTCCAAAGCCCTTGACTGCTCCTGGGACTGTGCATTTAAAAAAATATGTGCCAATTTTCCCCATTTCTCCTTTCCTGCAGTCACCTACTCCTGCTGGGCTGCCATTCCTAAGGACACCTTATTCATCCTCTTATCCATCTGGTATCTTGTCCATGGGCTCATTCATCATGTGAGTGTTGACGGGCTACTTGAGCCTATTTATCTTGTAGTTTTTGCTGCTGGCCGATGTCACAATGGATATCAATGAAAGGCCAACATCAGGGATCAAATCACATTACTTGAACCGTTGTTATTGTAACACATGATTAGGACTGCAATGATATTGGGTTTCATGTCACTGAATGTTACAGGGGAATAGCATATCTTGTGCAAACTCTAATATAATTACAAATGTAGCTGAAAACATAAGCTGTAATATATCTTTTCTATCAGTGAACTATTTATTAGATTTTTGTGGAATTAAGAGAACGCAGTATAAAAAAAACATGTAGAAATGAGATAAGATCACCCTGGAGCTTAGTGCCAAAACACACATGAATACCTTAGCCAAGAAAATGATCAAAATATATCAGTGCCTAGTTAAAGGAATACCTCATTAAAAGACAAAATTAAATAAGTATTGAGTGCTCATTAAATTTCAGTTTTATGAGACATTCTGTTGCTTGTTTTTCATTTACTCATTCAAAAACAGGAAAGAATTGCTTTGAGGACTGCTTTTAAAAAATTACAAAATTATGGTCATCAGTACAATCCCTGGCCTGATACTTTGCTCCTTCCCCAAATTCAGTGATATGGAGAACATTCCTGAGGTGGAGGAGCAGCATTAACCAATGATTTTAAAAGGGGAATAGGATTTTAAAGATATTTGCTATTGATGTATAATGGATTTTTTTGAAAGAATTCAGACACAAAATATCTTGGACATAACCCTATTTATATATTTTCCGTGAAATGGGCTACCCATTTTGCGCTACCTCCCAGGATGAATTTCTACCCCAATGTCCCACTAACTAACTCACTAATTACCCCTTTGTGTATTGTTTATTTTGTATAGTTTTTCTTTTGTTCTTTTCTCTGAAAAAGAAGTTAGTGAAGTTATTTCCTGATGGCTTCACAATTACCATAGTGCAACAGTACAAATCTGGAGGAAAGTGCTATTACAAATAGCAAATACTTAAGGCTGGAATTTTCTGGGGTCTGTGTGGGTGCGATTGGAGGCGGGTCAGGTGGGAAATTTGAATAAGTTGCAGTGGGTCGGGAGCCCACTGCCATCCCGCCCCCACGTGGCTTTCTTCGGGCGTGTTTGCCAGTGCGGCAGCGACCCGATTGGTAGAGGCAGGCAACCAAATTCAAATCATTAACAGGTAGTTGTCCGACCCTTAAGCACATTTTTCAGCCTACCTTTCAAATTTCCTTGGCTGGCCATGGGATTCACGCAGCTCGGGAACCACGTCTGTCAGCCTGAGGCAGGAGTTGAGTGGTCATTGCTCCAGCTGATTAGATGACAGCATGAAATGTACTATAAAAGCTCCTACCTCACAGCTGGTCACTTTCCTCAGGCAGAAGCTGTTGCTGACTGCATTCCCAGCACACATTTAGCTTTCTATAGGCTGTAAGTGTTTCCAGCAAAGTTGTCATCCAGTCTCACCTCATTGGTACAACCTATCACACCATTGACAGCTTGCTCCTCTGATCTCTACTTGACCTGCCATCTATTCCATAAGAATGGGTGCCATTTATACTTTGTCACCTTGGTCCTCAGAAATGGACCGCGATGAGCCCCAACACCAGCAGCACCAGGCACACCATCGGCACCAACAACAACGCCACCAACCTTCTCCTCAACCACCTGATGCTGCAGAGGACAGAGGGCATCAGCGCAGGGCTGCACCACGCTGGAGGTGATACCCACAACACAGGATATACAGGCAGAGGATGAGCTTTCTCAACATGATTGAGCAGTAGTGCCAAAGGAGGCTCAGGCTATCATGCCAGGTCATCACAGACATTTGTACATTGCTCGAGCATGACCTGCAGCCCAAAGGAGCGGGTGGGCATGCCTTACCAGTGGCTGTCAACGTCATCAGTGCCCTCAACTTCTTTGCCTCAGGCTCCTTCTAGGGGTCTGCAGCAGACATTTGCGGCATCTCGCAGTCGGCCGCCCACAGATGCATCACACAGGTCACCGATGCCCTCTTTGACAAGTCAGCCAATTATATAAACTTTGTCACTGATGATGCCAGTGTTACTAAGCGTGTGCTCGGCTTTGCCACTCTGGCCAGCTTCCCAAGGATGCAGGGCATCATCAATTGCACACATGTAGCCATCAGGGCACCCCATCATAACCCAGGAGTCTTTGTCAATGTGCAGCTGGTCTGTAACCATAGGAGGATCATCATGCAGGTGTGTGCCAAATTCCCTGGCAGCTGCCATGACTCTTTTGTCCTTTGCCAGTCCACCCTCCCTCAGCTCTTCGCTCCTCCAAACAGACTTTCTGCCTAGCTGCTTTGAGACAAGGGCTATCTACTGAAGACATGGCTCATGACCGCCTTGAGGAGACCCAAGTACTGAGGCCCAGGAGCGATACATTTCCACCAGATGTGTCACAGAGCAGACAATAGGCATGCTCAAAATGCGCTTCAGATGCCTTGACAGATCAGGAGGAGCCCTTGTACGCACCAGCCAGGGTCTCTAGAATCGTCGTGCTTTGCTGCGCCCTGCACAACATAGCACAGCAGCAAGGATTAGCGCTGCATGAGGAGCAAGGCACTGAGCACACAACCTCTTCAGAGGAGGAGGAGGAGCGTCAGCTGGAAGGTGAGAAGGAGCAAGAGCTGGAGGAAGCTGCGGGCCAGATCCCACCAGCATCCGACCACATTGCTGCCTGGGAGGCTAGGGATGGCATCATCATGTCCAGATTTCTTTAACTTAATGCAGTACACCCATATGGCTGCCACATGCAGCGCCAGGTTGGCACTACCCCACAGCAACACCATAAAGGATCCCTACAATGACCAAGCCATTCCTTTCACACTGACCCCCATTGCTGGAGGTATCGTTAGGTCTCAACATTCACTGCAACTCACTAAGTCACTTCCAAAGGTGCACACAAATTTGTCCAAGACGGGAAAGTGGTGAAAATAAAGATTTTTATGGTTGACATCATATTAACGGAAACTTGACATTAACATTGAATAATACACACAAGTGGCTACCCTTGTGAATCTACTTGTGTGTCATCTTTCTCTTCCATGTGCTTCCATGAAGTGCTACCTCTCTGGCTTCAGCAGAGGTAGAGGCCGCCTGCTCACATCACTGCTGTGACTGCCTAGACACTCTTGGCGGACGTCCTCTGGGTTTTAGTGCCTGTGACGGCCCCACCAATGTCTGCTCCTCCTGCGACTGTGCAGGGGCAAACTCGGCCATTGCTGTCTGGGGAGGCATCTGGGGTTCTTACTGAGGGGGTGGCAATGGGGGAGAAGTGTGAGTGCTTTGAAAGGAGCCACACTTACCTCTCCCCTCTCACCGTCATCCCTCTTATGGGCCACCCACACTTCCCTGCTAGCAAGGAGCTGGCGAGCACCTTGCTGCACATCAGTGGGGCCATGAGGACCCACGTCTATGCTGACATCCCTCCTAGACAGGAGGTCTATGAGCATCTGCCATCTATTCTCCATAGAGACCATGTGCTCCTGTGAGTGGTTCATTAGCTGCTCCATGCAGGTGGCCATCCTATCCATGGAAGAGCCTACAGTTACCATCACCTGTGACACAATGATGCTCATGTTGGAGATGGACTCTTCCATTCTCTGAACATTTGCAGACATCACGGTCGCAAAACCTGTCAGAGCCCCCTGCACTTCTTGCTGCACCTCCAAGAATGCCCTCTTTTTGGATGGCCCCTGAGGCTCAGTGACTTCATGCAGCTGAGCAGAGCTGGGAGCATCCTGCACCCTCCAGCGAGGAGTCTCCACTGCTGTCTCTGTCTCCACCATCTGCTCTTGCTCACTTGTAACTTGTGACAGACCCGGTGACAACACTACTTGATCTTGAGTGGGACCCACTGAGGTGTGTGTCTCTGCGCTGGTGCTGGGTGTACTCATGTCTGGTGATGCTGCGCCCTCAAAGGCTGGAGGCTCCTCTGAGGAGTCATCTTCCTCTTCCTCCTGGTCAAACTGGGAGGGGGGTTGGTGGGGGCACTTGATGGACCTGTAGGAGAATAAAGAGATGAGTTAGATATGCCATATGAAGAATGGATACACATACCATTATGCACATGATGACCATTCAGTGGCTGATGACATCAGCCCCCATATGAGTGACTGATATATGCCATGTAGCTGTATGTTATGTAATTCTGTTACCAGGTTGCTGAGATGTCCCCCTCTCTCCGTCTCCCACCTCCAGTTGCTCAGCCACTCCAGATACTTCCAACGTAACCTCCTCTGCTGTTAGAAGTCACACAACACCAGGTTATAGTCCAACAGTTTTATTTGAAATCACAAGCTTTCGGAGCGCTGCTCCTTCGCCACCTGACGAAGGAGCAGCGCTCCGAAAGCTTGTGATATCAAGTAAAACTGTTGGACTATAACCTGGTGTTGTGTGACTTCTTACATTTGTCCACCCCAGTCCAACTCCGGCATCTCCACACCATGGTCCTCTGCTGTTGTGAGGGTGGTGCAGGGCAGGCCCCATTAGCGCAAAGTTGATCTCAGCAGCAGGATGTAAGCAGCAACGGGGTCGTGACTGCCTGCGCATGACCAGCCCAGGTACAGAAAATTCTGGCCTTCATCTTCAGTGTACTTATATTGTGGAGTCAATTAAAGCAGTTTTGCAATGACTTCCATCCCATGTAAATTGGGGCAGATTTCAACTGTGCAGTTCGTCAACTTTAATTTTCTGATTTCAAACTTACCCTGATTATGAAGGAGGAGAGGTACACAGGCAAAAACAATGAATGGTTTGCACAGGTGGTTTGTGGTGGAAGTTTGTAGGCATTTTTATACTGAAAGACTGTCATCAACAGCAGGACCATAGTACTCTGACCATCTTTAGCTCTCTCCAGTATAAAGCCTCCAGAGGTCCTATGGCATCGAAGACCCACATGGGTCATACAGGCTGTTGTTAGATCCACACTTAAATCTAAAATATTGAGCTTGCCTAGTAATGCAATTACAGCCTTCAATGGCCCTTGAGTTGGAACATCTACAAAAGGAAGTCAAATAGGGAAGAATAGAGCAGTGGGATGTGGGATTCTATTTGTGTCATTCTTCAAGGACCCACTAACTCAAATGTAAAAGTACCTTCAGTATGCCAATTTGAGGCAGTTCTGTGCCTCCTGTGGTCCCAGTAATATCACCTCCTGAGGTGGATCTCTATTTAGCTGGAAGCACTAATGCTGTCTCATTAGTTGTGCAACCAGGGGAAAACACTGAGTGAAGAGCACAGTCAGGGAGTTAATAATGGACAGCAAATTGCTTTGGGCCAGTCTCCTGTGTGATGCTGGGGCAACCTAAAAGAGAGATGGGTGGGGTAGTAAAAGGCCCAGTATCCCTAATGTCCCATGTAATTTATGTGGTAGGTAGTGAAGGTAGATGTACATGATTCCTGCAGAATGTGTCAGAGGAGATGGCCTTAGTAAAAAGCCCTGGCAGAATAACTAAGCATGTGTAAGTGAAGTTACTAGCAGCTACTAGTATTTAAACAAATAATTCATTGGAGCTTATCGGAGTACCTTATCAGCACAGGATCTCTTTCCGTTTCGGCAGCAGCAATGGCAGTAGCACGCCCTTTGATCAGTATCAAACATGATGTCTGATTGATTTTCCTGTCTCTGCATTCCCCTGATGTTTGCAGTTGACAGATTGTGTCTTGTAAAGTCATTTGCTGAGATTGGGATCTGTGGAGGGACTTTCATCTCTGCTGCTTCCATCACCTCCATGCATTAAACCAAATTGCTGTCTTAATCTGGTTGCATTTAATAATTTATAATAATCACTGTGGATTAAGTGATATTAACGTAACAATGATCTACTGTTTACTTGAGTTCCCCTTGAGACCATGTCTGTAATGTCTTGACATTTTTTAATTGCTTCAGTAGATATTACTGTTCGTCAGATGCTTGTGTGTTAGTTCAAAAGGTAAAAGCAGCAAACTTTTTCAGCCTGCTTTATTAATTAAAAAAACAATGGGGCATTTTCAGGTAGGCTTGCTTCAGAGACTGCCGTAACATTTCATTGCATGAAATTCACACTGTAAAGTAACCTTTCAGCAGATTTTTAAAAAAATCAACTATGGTAAACGAATCGCATTGAGTTCTTGATGATGCCTCATTACACTGGCGGTATGGCCACATCTGTGCAGGCGAAATTTATCAAATTAACCTGCCCCTTAACTAACTTAAAAGAGAGGTTTAAAAAGTTTATTTACCTCTTGAAATGTAAGTGATAATATTAGATGGATATGGAAACAGTAAATAAGAGCTGAATACATTGGTGAAAAGGTCACTTTTAGCTTTCCATGTGAAATATTTTAATTAAGATTACAAGCCTATCTCCAGTCCATGTTTAACATTGCAGTGAACCTGGTAAGCTGCTGTGGAGTTGTATTTGTACAGAAGTACAGTTTGCAGCAATGAATTTCATCACAATATCATCCCATTGTTGGTACTGTGTCAATACAGATCTGGAGGGGGTACGATAGCATAGTGGTTATGTTACTGGATTAGTAATCCAGAGGAGTTTAAGAATTTGAAATTCAGCTCATGTTATAAAGCCTGTGCACTACTCTGAACTCCGGCAACATGGCGCTTACACATATGTGCTTATATTTATGCACAGACCTCCAACACCAGGTCCAAGGCAATGACCAGCGTCAGTATGCTGGTCAGATTTCTAAACTTGGTGAAGAGCTGACTATTTATTGGCTGTTATTAAAAATGTAAAGGCAGTTCACCGGAACTTTTAAAACTTTGAAAAGTAAGTTTTAAAAAGCTGCAGTTATTTGCCGTTGGTGTAAAGCCCAAATGATGCGCAAAGTATGTGCTCTGTGATTATCATCGCGGTCATGTGTGTTGCTCTTGTGCTGCAGTTTTAGGATTTGCCAGTTGACACTGAAGAGATGCATCTTCTCTCATCATTGCTTCTGTTGCATGAAAATGACATGGGTAATGTGTTTTTAAAAAAGAAAGACACGAGGGTCTGTAGATCAGTGTTTCATCTAGAAGCTAGTTACCATTTAATTCTCTTACCCTGAACCTTCGGCTTAGTCAAGAATTAGCACGATTAAATGAGTTTTGGGCATTGCCATGGAAATTGGTGCCTACATCAATTAAGATATTCCTGGCATCAATGCCACCCACACAGAATAGACTGCTGTTCCAGGAGCTTTTTGCACTGGTACTGGCAACAGCACCAAGATTTAGAAGAATGCAGCATTGGAAACAAAATTCCTCACTGGTTCTCTTATTGCCTCAGGAAGGGTGATATGACGATATGTTTTTGAGTAAATCAACACAGCTATAAAAATGACACTTGAAGCCCATGATTGTGGCAGCTAAGGTCTGTAGTTACCTCTAAACTTGTCTATTCCAACGCACTCTTGGCTGGCCTCCCAGATTCCACCCTACGTAAACTCGAGGTCATCCAAAACTCAGCTGCCCGTGTCCTAACTCGCATTAAGTCCTGTTCACCCTTCACCCCTGTGCTCGCTGACCTACATTTGCTCCCGGTTAAGCAGCGCCTCGATTTCAAAATTCTCATCCTTGTTTTCAATTCCCTCCATGGCCTCGCCCCTCCCTATCTCTGTAATCTCCTTCAGCCCCACAACCCCCCGAGATATCTGCGCTCCTCTAATTCTGCCCTCTTGAGCATCCCTGATTATAATCGCTCAACCATTGGTGACCGTGCCTTCTGTTGCCTCAGCCCTAAGCTCTGGAATTCCCTGCCTAAACTTGTCCGCCTCTCTACCTCTCTTTCCTCCTTTAAGACGCTCCTTAAAACCTACCTCTTTGACCCCTGCCCTAATTTATCCTTATGTGGATCGGTCTCAAATTTTTGTCTTAAAATACTCCGGTGCAGCACCTTGGGATGTTTTACTACGTTAAAGGCACTATATAAATACAAGTTGTTGTTGTGTTGGTAGAATCGGGGGTTAGCATTTCAGTCACTTTAACTGAAATTGATAGCATGTCATTTGAATGGATGAGGCATTCTAAATCCTTCCTTCATATTTCACTTAATCATAAACCAATTACTTATTCAATCTAAATTATTAAGCATCCAAATATAATGCATGCTGGAACAATCGATAAAACTAATGTGGCATCAATAAATCCTGATGGTGACACTTTTTCTATAAACCCTGAAAGTGTCATTCTTTTCACAGTCTCCCTATGGCATTAGTACCCATCTGCATTGAAAAATCAGTTGAGCAACATGAAAGCAGCAGATTAAAATATTATGTATTTCTCTGTGGCGAACAAACTAAATACTTGAGAGAATTAATTTATTGAAACTCGTCCATGTGAAGGAAACGCAGAAAACATGATTAAAGTTTTTTTCCTCCCCAAAAAATATTGTTGGAGTCCACCCTCCCGCCTGGTTCTTGGAGTGACTGGCATGACTGGGAGTCCAACCAAACTGTCCTTGTGCATTGGTCAGCCTCTGAAATGGGATGAGACTACAGGTGGGTAGTCAGTGCAATGAAAACTGCAGGCCTGGTAGGGGAACAGGAGTGCTGCCCTGATTTAATTCCTTCACTGTCTTTTAACTTGGCAGGTTGATTGTGGTGGGATTACAATGTTACTCGTTCTAACAACACTGATTAGGAATACAAATTATTCCAATCAATTAATTATTCTGGAATTAATGTGTTGAAAAGGACAATTCCCTTTCCCCTCGCCTGCTGTCCCCTCCAAAAATGGGACAGCTGCATTCATGCTGCTAGCAACATATGCATGGGTTTTAAAAATTGTAAGCAAATATGAAGAAAATCTTACATGCTCCCCCCCCAATCCCCCGATTAACAGCATGCATATTTTTTAATAATACAAGTATGAGTGTTGGGTGGAACTGCTCAGCTGAGGCAATTATATTAAGTTGGCATGAATACACTAAAAATAACACCTGATCTGATCTCAATTCAATCCCACCTCTCGGACTGATCTTCATATACATAATAAAGGCATACATAGATACATATAAGAGAATGGTTTGGCAGGTGTTGATCTCTGACAGCTGTCATATCCAGACTCTATGTGCGGACAAAAGGCCTGCTTATCCCCGCTGCATGCATGGGCTGACTGTAGAGTGGGACTGTCAGGAAGTAATTTCTTATAAACAATGTCCAAAGTGAGATAATTACTGAAATCTAAAGTGAGGCATCGCGTTTTCAATATTCTAATTTTAACCCCAGTCTTAGCAAGCTCCAGGGACTATGCATTATGGAATTGTATGCGAGCAGATGCAGTTTGCTTTAATGAAACACATGTTGGGTTCATTTTGAAGTGTATGTTCTTTGGTCCAGTAGCTAAAGCATTTGATATGTGGTCCCAACTCAGAGAGCTGAGTTTGTACTCCAACGTGTGAGCTCTAACCTTCTGGAATTTGAAGAGGATGAGTTTATGCAATTGTCCCTTTTCTATTATCAAAAAAAGACTGGATCAAATCTGAAATCAACCAAATTATATATGTTGATATGTTGAACTGATTCTGATTTAAAGAAAAGCTCTGGGATAAAATATCAGCTCGCACTTCCAGCAACATACAGAGCAAAATATTTTTGAGCTGGAAGTGCGAGCTGATAACTGGAAACAGTGCATCTGGCACATCAGTGAATGGTGGGACCAAAAGTGTATCTCCTTAACCAATGCGATTTAAGGATTGAAAACTAAACAGAGGAAGGACTGAGAACAAGGGTGAATTACAGTGGGTGGATTCAATGTCAAATCAGGTACAGAAAGAGAAATAAAGAGAGGGAAAGAAAGATTGGATTAAGAGAAAGAAAAAAAAGAGACATAAAGGAAAAGGAAGAATTTTTTTAAAAATTGACATTTTAAAAACTTACAATTCACAAGTGAAGGAGTGAGACTACACACTTTTAATTATTCACTTTCTGGGTCAGGGAGGTTGATTGGCAGTCATTAACAATTATCACATTGTCAAAAGAGTATTTGCACTACTAATTACTAGACTTAACTCTCTGTGTACAAGTTTAATGGGCAATTAATATGCAAATGCAGCAACTTCATGAGGCTTAGGGGAAGTTTAAGTATGAGATGGCGGTTTCGCGAAGCTAACAGCAGAGCGGTACAAATCGTCCAGCAACTTGTGATGATTTGCAATTTACAGGATATCTCTTCCTTGCCACAAGTGGCTGGCCAATTTGCACATTAATAACGACGTGCATCATTCACACGCCATTATTTTTCCAGGAAATTCTGGCTCAATGCATTAGAATTTTTGCACGTAATGTAAGCTTCATATAAATGTCACATTTCCTTCCTGTCACTCTTTTTGTCACACTTTGTTAATAACAATCCTATTGTTATAAAAGAGTCAATCCTTTGACTCACTGAGCAACACCATGGGAGATCTGCTTTTAATTATATAAATAATATTTGAAAGCCATGGACTGTTTCAGCACCCTCTACTCGGAAATAACAGCCCAGAAATTCGGGTCTCCACGGGTGAGTACGCATGGGGTACTCACGCGTGGGCCCGATGGAAGTGCCGGTTTCTTGCATGCACTGCGCATGCGCGGGAAACCGGCACTTCCGTTCCTCTGAACGAAGGGGTTCAGAGGTCGAACGCGTACGCGCGGCAGTCTGCGCGTGCGCTTTGAACTTACTTTTTTTTTTACAGGTTTTTCCGTGAGGGTAAGTCTTTAGATTTTAGAAATGTAAAAACCAGGTGTAAGGCCTGCATTTTAAAAGGTAAGTGGTCAATTAATTAAAATTAAAACATTTTTTCCACAGGTTTATTATTTTTAAATACTTTAAAGCAAGGTAAGTTTATTTTTAGCCCCATTAGAATATAAAATTATTTTTTTCAAAAATTTAAATTATTGTTCAAAATAGTTATTTCATGTAATTTATAGTTAATTTAAAAAGTGTGATGATTTTTTAAAATTTATTTGAAGGTTTACTACTATTTTGGGGCCATAGTATTTATACGTTTTGACAGGTCTTCCTGTCACTACTTATGAATGGGCTTTTGCCTGCACCGATTGGCTGCCCATGGCCCACGTGATCCCAGGAGATGCATCGAACTAACTACGCCCCTGGGACAGGCAAGCACAGCGTGCCGGCAGCTGGGCCAGGCCCCGGAGCGGAATTCCACGGGGCCCTACAGCTCAACTGCCGGCGCGCAAGGTAAGTGCAGGTCGGGGGCTTGCACCCGCAGGAAGCCCCCGACCCGAATTTCTGGCCCATTATTTTTAAAATACAAGTAAATCTCTCATGCTGATTCAGGGGATTCTGTTTTATAACAATATAAAGGTATTTACACCATGAAGGCATAACATCAGAACCACTGATTTACAGTGACTGAATGGCCCAGAAATTCAGGTCGGAGACTTCCTATGGGTGCAAGCCTCCGACCTGCACTTACCTAGCGCGATTTCTGTTGTGCTGTGGGCCCGCGTGGGATTCCGATCCTGGGCCTCCTCCAACTGCCGGCGCGCAGTACTTGCGTATCCGAGGTTAGTTCACCACCTTCTGACTGAAGAAATTTCTCCTCATCTCAGTCCTAAATGTCCTACCCCATTTTTATTAAAATATATTGTGGGATTTTTGCTTTGGCTACTGAATTCCACAACTCTGTTCATTATTCTGTGAAAACTGTAAATGCGTGGCCTTTAATTTATATATATTCCTTTACCTTATATATTTAGTTTTTAATCCCTTGCTATATTAAAGTGGTGGAAATACAGCAAAATGATACATAAGATGCACCAACAATTTAATAATATATAGCTTTTCACTCATCAATGATAATTTTAAAAAAATACAAGGGTTGGAATATTTAATGAAGGATCGCTCAAAGATTCAGCCATTGTACAATCTTCTTCTCTTAAAGAAGTTCCTTTTCAAGAGAATGTCCATGTCTGCTCTGATTAAGATGCAGTCTGATTTTAACTGTAAGCATATTTGTGACTGAATCTTGTTGACTCCTGTGCTGATTCTCCCCCTCCCCCTCCCTCCAAGGTAGTGTCTGCTGTCTGCCTGCCTGTTTTCTCCAATTTAATTTGAAAAAAAATGAGTAAAAATGACCATATGCTTGCTTCTGTGCAGGCTATCTGAGAACTGCAGGTAGAACGGAACAGCTGAACTCCATCTGCGACCACATCTTCATCAACAAGTTCACAATAGAAGTGACATTAGTTACACCACCAACCCTAGCCGGGATTCAGATTGAAAACCGTTTAAGCCTGGGCTTCCCCTAGAGGGCGAGATTCACCAATTTTCCCTATGGAAAGGGAAAGTTGCTGGTATAAGGGATGGCTTCCCATACTGCTTAAAGTGGCCTCCTGGTGGTCTAATTGGAAAAACAGCACCGAGATCCTTGGAGATTTCCTTGGACTGAGCCATTCCACACTCCCCACTGAGGAGGATGTCCCTTGAATCTACTCTGTCACATAAACCTGTACAGTGTAAGCTTTTAAAATCCACAACTAAAACAGTTCACTAACTTGAAATTACATGTGTGTAAGATGTTTATGAATTACAATCTTCCAATATTAGTTTGTCCTTTCCAGCAACCATGAAATGAGCATTGCAAGACTGATACTGTAATTTATATAAACAGACACATAAAATTAAACCTGAATCTCTGATGTAAAGTACTTAAAAATAAGTATGTTGTACACCTGAAAACAACGTGAACATTTCTTATTTTCAGGTCTCCCTCTGCCATGAAAAATTCCCCAGCTGAAAGAGTGGGCAGGAGATCAAGGCATCTGCCAACCCTTCTTTTCAGTCAGCCATAAGAACATGCACAGGGTGGCTCACACTCTGGTTTTTCCTCTCATCCTCTAACAAAGTGCTTAACTTTAACTTGGTCACCCTCATCTCTCCTACCACTCCGCCTCTGGAACAGCTAAGACATGTTGGCTGGGATTTTCCTTACCTCAGTGGGTCCGGGGTGGGCGATGTCAGTGGTGGGTCACGGCCCCGCTGATGGCTCCATCCCACTGTTCAAAATGAATTTATGTTGATAGGGCTTGTTAAGCCCACCCAGCGTGTTTCCTGGGTCAATTAGAGGAAGCGGGTCCGATGATGTCATTCATGATGTGTCAGCAACCGGTTTCCTTAAAGGGACCCTGGCCAACTCTCTTTTGACATTTGTGCTGTCAGTGTTCTACAGAATTGGAGTGCTGCAAACACTGACAATGGTGGCACAGAGGCAGAGGGTTGCACCCAGGTACTCCCATGACTCCCTCCATATGCTTATGGAGGGAGTCAGAGTATGCAGGGAGGATGGACGGACGACACCTCCCCAGGAGACCAAAACAGCCTGGTTGCACATTGCACAGGAGGGCACAAGCAGGGATGTGGTCAGGAGGACCTGGGTGCAATGCCGCAAACATTTCAATGATCTCATTAGATCATGAAATGTTAGTACAAAACCACACTCAAACTCATCCTGTAGTGCCTCTCATCACAATCCCATCACTCTGCATTCCCTAACCTACTCCTGCACATCCTTACTCACACCAAATTGTGGTAGGTAAAATTTTGGAGTCCATTATTAAGGAGACAGTAACAGGACATTTGGATAATCATAATTTAATAGGACAAAGTCAGCATGGTTTTATGAAGGGGAAGTCATGTTTGACAAATTTGCTGGAGTTCTTTGAGGAAGTAACATATAGGGTGGATAAAGGGGAACCAGTGGACGTAGTGTATTTAGACTTCCAAAAGGCATTTGACAAGGTGCCACACAAAAGATTATTGCTTAAGATAAAAAAATCACGGGATTGGGGGTAATATTCTGGCATGGATAGAGGATTGGCTATCTAACAGAAGGCAGAGAGTTGGGATAAATGGTTCATTCTCAGACTGGCAATCAGTAACTAGTGGTGTTCCGCAGGGGTCAGTGCTGGGTCCCCAACTCTTTACAATCTATATTAACGATTTGGAGGAGGGGACCGAGTGTAATATATCAAAGTTTGCAGATGATACTAAGATGGGGGGGAAAGTAGTGAGTGAGGAGGACATAAAAAACCTGCAAGGGGACATAGACAGGCTAAGTAAGTGGGCAGAGATTTGGCAGATGGAATACAATACTGGAAAGTGTGAGGTTATGCACTTTGGCAGGAAAAATCGTAGAGCAAGTTATTATCTTAATGGCAAGAAACTGGAAAGTACTGAAGTACAAAGGGATCTGGGGGTCCTGGTGCACGAAACTCAAAAGGTTAGTATGCAGGTGCAGCAAGTGAAGGCCAATGGAATGTTGGCTTTCATTGCTAGGGGGATAGAATATAAAAATAGGGAGGTATTGCTTCGGTTGTACAAGGTATTGGTGAGACCGCACCTGGAATACTGCATACAGTTTTGGTGTCCATACTTAAGAAAAGACATACTTGCTCTCGAGTCAGTACAAAGAAGGTTCACTCGGTTAATCCCGGGGATGAGGGGATGGACGTATGAGGAGAGGTTGAGTAGATTGGGACTCTACTCATTGGAGTTCAGAAGAATGAGAGGCGATCTTATTGAAACATATAAGATTGTGAAGGGGTTGGATCGGGTGGATGCGGGGAGGATGTTCCCGATGATGGGTGAAACTAGAACTAGTGGGCATAGTCTTAGAATAAGGGGCTGCTCTTTCAAAACTGAGATGAGGAGGAACTACTTCACTCAGAGGGTGGTAGGTCCATGGAATATGCTGCCCCAAAAAGCTGTAGAAGCTACATCATTACATAAATTTAAAACAGAAATAGACAGTTTCCTGGAAGGGTTACGGGGAGCGGGCAGGAATTTGGACATGAGCCTAGGTTTGGATCGGTCATGGCCCTGTGGGCAGCGGAGTGGGCCCAGGGGCCGTGTAGCCTGA
The DNA here is from genome assembly GCF_052327205.1 of Somniosus microcephalus. Taxonomy (NCBI): domain Eukaryota; kingdom Metazoa; phylum Chordata; class Chondrichthyes; order Squaliformes; family Somniosidae; genus Somniosus; species Somniosus microcephalus. Next base: position 87,412,073 of record NC_140992.1, on the reverse strand, counting down.
TCCTGCTCCTATTTTGTGTGTCTAATTCTGTTAGATTCAGGAGATGGTTCTGTGATAGTAGATTGGCGGTTAGGATCAGATCAGCCATGATCTTATTGAATGGCGGAGCGGGCTCGAGGGGCCGATTGGCCTACTCCTGCTCCTATTTCTTATGTTCTTATGTTCTTATTAAATTACCTTGCACCTCCACCCATCCCTCTCTATTTACATTATCACTTCCACATCTCACTAGTACCCCTCACACTCACCCTCATCCTAGTGCAATCATACCAACTAACAACACACGAGGGTAGCCACTTGGGTGTTTTAACCAATGTTTATGTAAAGTTTCTATTAATGTGCTGTCAAACATTGAAATCTTTATTTTCAACACTTTCCGGTCTTGGACAGGTTTGTGTGCACCTTTGGAAGTGGCTTAGTGGGTTGCAGTGAATGGTGAGACATAACGGTACCCCCCACAATGGTGATGAGTGTGAAAGGAATGAATTGGGCATTGTAGGGATACTTTATGGTGTTGGTGTGGGGTGGTGCCAACCTGGTGCATCATGTGGCAGCCAGGGTGTACAGCATCGAGAGAAGTAAATCTGGCCATGATGAGGCCATCCCTGGCCTCCCGGGCAGCAATGTGGTTGGGTGCTGATGCCCTCTGTCCTGTGCATCATCAGGTGATTGCGGAGAGGTTGATGTTGTTGTTAGTGTTGGGGCTCATCGTGGTCCGATTCTGAGGACCAAGGTGAGACAGTATAAACGGCACCCATGTTGATGATGGAATAGATGGCAGGTGATGTACAGATTAGAAGCGATCTGTCAATGGTGAGAGAGGTAATGAGGTGAGACTGGATGGAGACTTGTGGAAATACTTGCAGCATGTTAAATCTGTTGTGGGAATGCTGCGAGGAACAGCTTGTGGCTGTGGAAAGTGATCTCTGTCAGGTGGGAGCTTATACTGTACATTTGAAGCTGCCAAGTAATCAGCTGGAGCAATGGCCACTGAACTCCCACCTCAGGTTGACAGACCTGGTCACCGAACAGCGTGGTTCCTGTGACTATGAAGTTAAAGTTAAAAAGTAAGGTTAAAAAAAACCTGCTAAGTGTCTGGTAAGTACATTATAATTCGTTTAATTGGGTCGCATGCTGCTGCCTGTTGGGTCTGCTCAGCACTGACAGACCTGACATTGGGAAAGGCGTGTGGCAGCGGGTTGACAGTGGGTTCCTGACCCGCTGTAAAAAAAAACACTTTCCCACCTGACCCGCCACCGATCCCGCCCGCTGACACCCTGGAAAATTCCGGCCATTGTGTTAGTGAATATTGTTGCAAATTTGCTTTGTAATGATATGTGCCTCTGTATGTTGCATCAGGTCTTTATAAACTTGATTTTTAGCAAGTAAAAATTTGATAGCAGAGCAGAGCTGTCCTGGTGCCACCCAATCCCTGATTTAGCATGCACCAACAGAAATATACACAGCAGTTTCAAACTATGGACGTTTCTACCTGGAGCCTGTGTCTTCCACAGCAATGTTTTCTGGATGCTGGCTGGAGCCCTTTAATGGTGCAACTGCAGGCTTCTGCACACAGGGTGGTGCTTCAATAATCAATTTGGCTGCTAGTAAAAATCCACAATCGTGCTGGTGAAAAGTCATAATCATTTGGCTCCACCTAGGATTTGTTAGGCAAAAAAATCGGCATCCATTTTAACATAAATTCAATTCTCCTTGCCCACTATGCCAGTCCTCCCCCTAGGCTCCCCTTGCCCTAGCCATAAACCCACATCTCTCGCTAGCTTTCTCCCATTTCCCCCCCACACACCTTTTTTGAATCATCTCATCCATGAGATCCACCTCTTACTCCCTTTACCCATTCCCACTAAACAGCTGGCCAACTAACTTCTCTTCCTAGCCCCCATACTAACTGACATTGTCAACGGTCTCTTCTCCTCAGGTACTTTCCTCCTCTTTTACAAAACTGCTGTCATCACTCTAATGACTGAGATAATGCAATAGAGAGCCACATATCCAAGTTTGCCGAGGACACAGACATTGGTGGCATAGTAAGTAGTGTGAGACGGGAGCATAAATTACAAGGAGGCATTGATAGATTAAGTGAGTGGGCAAAACTGTGGCAGATAAATTTCAACACAGGTAAGTGTGAGGTCATCCATTTTGGACCAAAGAAAGATAGATCTGAGTATTTCTTAAATTGTGAAAAGTTAGAAACAGTGGAGGTGCAAAGAGATTTAGGGGTCCATGTACACAGATCACTAAAATGTAGTAGTCAGGTTCAAAAAATAACCAAAAAGGTTAATAGAATGTTAACCTTTACAATTAGAGTGCAAGAATATAAAAGGGAGGACGTTTTGCTACAGCTACACTCTTCTCTTAGGCAGTCCCTCGGAACCGAAGATGACTTGCTTCCACACTAAAAATGAGTTCTCAGGTGACTGATGAGTCCAATGCGGGACCTACAGTCTCTGTCACAGGTGGGACAGACGGTGGTAGAAGGGGCAGGTGGGTGGGGTGCTTGGGTTGACGTGCGCTGCTTGCGCTTGGCTTCCACTTGCTCCCAGCGAAGAGACTCGAGGTGTTCGGTGCCTTCCCGGATGCTTCTCCTCCACTTTGTGCAGTCTTGGGCCAGGGATTCCCAGCTGTCGGTGGGGATGTTGCACTTTTTCAAGGAGGCTTTGAGGGTGTCCTTGAAGCATTTCCTCTGCCCACCTGGGGCTCTCTTGCTGTGCCGGAGCTCCAAGTAGAGCGCTTGTTTTGGGAGTCTCGTATCAGGCATGCGGACGATGTGACCCGTCCATCGGAGCTGATCGAGCGTGGTCAAAGCTTCGATGCTGGGGATGTTGGCCTGAGCGAGAACACTGATGTCGGTGCGCCTATCCTGCCAATGGATTTGCAGGATCTTGCAGAGACAGCGTTGGTGGTACCTCTCCAGTGCTTTGAGGTGCCTGCTGTACATGGTCCATGTCTCTGAGGCATACAGGAGGGCTCTGTAGACCATGAGCTTGGTGCCGGGTTTGAGGTCCTGGTCTTCAAACACTCTCTTCCTCAGGCGACCGAAGGCTGCATTGGCACACGGAAGGCGATGTTGGACTTCGTCATCGACGTCTGCCCTAGTTGACAGTAAGCTCCCGAGGTATGGAAAGTGGTCCACGTTTTCCAAGGCCTTGTTGTGGATTTTGATAATCGGGGGGCAGTACTGTGTGGCGGGGGCTGTTTGGTAGAGGACCTTTGTCTTACGGATGTTAAGTGTAAGGCCGATGCTTTCGTACGCTTCGGTGAAAGTGTTGATGATGGTTTGGAGTTCGACCTCAGAGTGTGCGCAGATGCAAGCATCGTCTGCATACTGTAATTAGATGACAGAGGATGGGACGACCTTGGATCTGGATTGGAGGTGACGGAGGTTGAACAGTTTCCCGTTTGTTCTGTAAATTAGCTCCACTCCAGCGGGGAGCTTGCTGAGGGTGAGATGGAGCATTGCAGCAAGGAAGATCGATAAGAGCGTTGGTGTGATGACACAGCTTTGCTTGACCCCTGTCCGTATGTGAATTGGGTCTGTGGTGGACCCATTGGTCAGGATCACGGCTTGCATGTTGTCGTGAAGCAGGTGGAGGATGATGACATTTGTTGGACCACGCCTGAAGGCCGAGGTCCAACAAAAAACTCGCGACCTAAAGAACAGATGGTGGGTGGAGAAAGCGCAGGAGATCCAGCCGCTAGCCGACAACCACGACGTACGTGGTTTCTTTAGCGCAATCAAGACCGCCTACAGCCCAAGCACCCAAGGTCCTACCCCACTGCGGGCCAAGTACGGAGAGGTACTCATCAGGGACAGAAAGGCAGTCAGTGCCCGTTGGAAGGAGCACCTCGAAAATCTCCTTAACCGAGACTCTGTCTTCGACGCGAGTATCCTCAACTCCATCCCGCAGCATGCTACCTGCCACCACCTCAGCACAACCCCAGCTCGGCATGAGGTTGAAAAGGTCATGCGACAACTGAAGAACAACAAGATCTCAGGAGCAGATGGAATCCCTGCCGAGGCACTAAAGCATTGCGGAGAAGCACTACTGGTGTGAATTCATGAACTAATTTCTCTTATCTGGAAGGAGGAGAGCATGCCAGGGGTTCTCAGAGACGCCACAATTGTGACCATCTTCAAGAAAGGTGACAAGTCCGATTGCGGTAATTACAGCGGAGTTTCCCTGCTGCCTGCCACAGGGAAAGTCATCGCAAGAATCCTCCTCAATCGCCTTCTCCCAGTGGCTGAAGAGCTCCTCCCAGAGTCTGCCCACTAGGGGGCACAATGGACATGATCTTCACTGCGCGTCAATTACAGGAGAAATGCAGGGAACAGCAGCAACCGCTGTACATGGCCTTCTTTGACGTCACAAAGGCCTTCGACACTGTCAACCATGAAGGATTATTGTTGTGTCCGTCAGTGGTAAGACACAAGACTGCAAGAGAACGGTACAACAGGTGTTTACTCAACATGGCTCACTCTGGAACTGAACTGTACAGATTACTACTCAGTGCTATATACAGGTATGGTCACTGCCGGTACTACAGTATACATGAGCTGTAAAAAGTAGTTCCCCCCTTAAAGGTATATACATTACAATTCCTCCCCTTTTAGATTAACAGTACCATAACACTCATTTAACAATTAAATATCAAACTAATTACAATTAACACTTTTAACATACAACGTTAGCTGAAAATAGTCCATTTATATATTCAGTCTTTGGGGAGGCTTCCTGATCCTTTCTGGATAGCGCCTTTCCCGAGTGTCTCGCTCTTGGTGCGGAGGCGATTCTGGCACCCTGTCGTCGGTTAGGTCATCAGCTTCCGATGCTACTGTTTCTGGGGTAGATGCGACCTGTACGTCGGGTTCCTCACCAGGTATGTATGGGCGAGGCATGGGGTTGACTTGTTCCTGTCACTCTAGGATCTGGTCAGCATGGCGTCTCACGATGTTCTCCCCAACGTCCACTGTGTACATTAGTGGGCCCTGCCGTGTGCATATCATTCCTGGCTGCCATTTTTCTGTTCGGTAGTCGCGGGCCAAGACTGGTTGCCCTACATTGAATCTCCTTGTTGGCTTCTCATGGATGTGCTGGAATTGCTTACTCTCAACATCTCTTCGTACGTTTGGTCTGAGCAAATCCAGGTGAGATCTTAACCTTCGGTTAAAGAACATCATGGCAGGGGCCAGGTTGGTGACTGCATGTGTTGCATTCCGGTAGGCGAACAGGAAATTGTCCACCTTATGCTGCAGCGGAATGTTGTCATTGTACATAGCCTTTATTGCCTTCTTAAAGGTTTGTACAAACCTCTCAGCCAATCCATTTGTGGCTGGATGATACAGGGCGGATGTGTAATGCCTTACCCCATTCTTCTTCATAAACCTCCGGAACTCTTCGGACACAAACTGTGGTACATTATCGGAGCAAATCTGTTCTGGCAAGTCGTTCCTGGCAAAAATGGTCTGTAGGATTGCAATAGTTTTCTCCGTGGTGGTGGAGGACATTTTGATGACCTCAGGCCATTTCGAGTGCGCATCCACGGCTATTAAAAACATTGAGTCCATGAATGGACCAGCAAAATCAATATGCACCCGTTGCCATGGAGATGAGGGCCACTCCCATGGGTGTAGAGGGGCATGTGGTGGTGCATTTTGGACTTTCTGGCATCCTGAGCAGCTCTTGGTCAGGTCCTCGATTTCTTTATCGATTCCCGGCCACCACACATAAGCCCTGGCAAGGCTCTTCATTTTTACCCCTCCCAGATGACCCTCATGAAGCTCATTGAGCACTCTATCCCTTAACTTGGGTGGAATTACCACTCGGGATCCACACATCAAGGTCCCCCGGCACACTGACAGCTGTTCTCTTCTTGTCGAGAATGCTGGCAACAGTGAGTCGGCATGTGCTGGCCAACCCTTCACCGTCAAATCATATACCCGAGATAGTGTCGGGTCATTTCAGGTCTCCTTTTCTATACGAGCGTTAGTTACCGGTAGGTATTCAACTATAGTCGAATGAAATATTTCAACAAGATCCACTGCTGGTGCTTCCTCCGCACTAGGCAGTGGCAGGCGTGATAGCCCATCAACATTTCCATGCTGTTTCGTGCCCTTTTATTCAATCTCATAGTGGTGCGCCCCTAGAAAGAGTGACCATCTTTGTAGTCATTGCGCAGTCATCACTGGAACGCCCTTCTTCGGATTAAAAATGGAGACAAGAGGCTGGTGGTCAGTCAGCAAGGTGAATTTCTGCCCCTGCAGATAGTGATTGAACTTTTTCACTCCCCACACTAGGCTGAGGGCCTCCCTGTCAATCTGGGCATAGTTACGCTCGGCTGAGGTTAGTGATTGTGATGCAAAGGCTATTGGCCTCTCTGAGCCGTCCGAGAATTTGTGCGACAGCACAGCTCCAATGCCATAGGGTGACGCATCACACGCCAACCGAATTGGTAGTGCTGGGTTGAAATGGGCCAATACCTCTTTTGATGTGATTAGTGTTTTGCTCTTCTGGAAAGCTTGTTTACATTCGTCACTCCACTTTCATGGCACTCCAGTTTGCAATAGGGTGTTCAGTGGGTGTAGTCTTGTAGACAAATTTGGCAAGAACTTATGGTAGTAGTTTACCAGCCCAAGGAACGACCTCAGTTGTGACACGTTTTCCGGTGCTGGAGCCTTGACTACTGCCGCAATCTTTTCTGGGGACTTATGTAACCCCTCTTTATCGATAACATGGCCACAATACGAGATCTGTTTTTTAAAAAACTCGCATTTGGGGCGGTTAGCTCGGAGCCCATATTCCTTCAATCTAGTGAGCACCTGCTCCAGGTTGGCGAGGTGATCACTGTCATTTTCACCCGTGACCAGGATGTCGTCCAAATAACACTGGGTCCCTGGGATCCCTTGCAGGACTTGTTCCATTGCCCTTTGCCAAATAGCCGGAGCTGATGCTACCCCGAATACCAGCCGGTTGTATTGGTAGAGACCTTTATGGGTGTTGATTCTGAGGTATTTTTTTGATGCTTCTTCTACCTCCATTTGCAGATACGCCTGGGCCAGATCAATCTTAGTGAAGCGTTTCCCTCCAGATAGTGAGGCGAAAATATCTTCAATCCGCGGATGTGGATATTGCACGGTGTGAAGGATTGGGTTCACTGTTACCTTAATGTCCCCACAGATGCGAACCTTCCTTGGTTCCCCAGGCGTGCTGCTCAACGACTCTTTCATCACAGGGACAATGGGTGTAGCCCACTCGCTCCAGTCTACCTTGGACAGTGCTCCTGAACGTTCCAAACTCTCCAGCTCTGCTTCAACGGCTGGGCGGATCGCATAAGGTACCGGTCTGGCCTTAAAAAATTTTGGGCTTGAGTTTGCTTCGATTTTAATTGTTGCTTTCATGCCTTTTAGTGTTCCGAGTCCTTGCTGGAACACTTCTTGCGCGTCAGTTAGGATCTTTGACAGTCGCCCAGGTGTGACGTCGTCATCCTTTTTGTCAGCCACAGTCAGTGCTTTTATGGAATGCCAATCCAGCTGTATTTTCCGGATCCATTCACGTCCCAGTAATGGTGGTCCTCCATCTTGCAATACATACAGGTCTAGTTTTCGTGTTTCCTTACCGTTATAGATAACGGTCACCCTTATTTTTCCTTTGGGGTAGACTTTTTGCCCCGTTTACGCCTTCAATATAATGTTTGTGTCTCTCAAGGGTATGTGTGAGAATAGCCGCTCGTAGTCCCATCGGTTTATGACTGTTAGGGCTGATCCTGTGTCCAATTCCATTTTTACCTGGACTCCTGCTATCTTGAGAGTGACCCAAATGGTTCGGTGATCCTCCGTTTTGATCACATTATGTAGTTTCAGACAACTCAGCTCCCTGTTTTCGGAGTCAGTATCACTCTTTTGTTCGTCTGAACTATTCTCTGTCACCTTATGTACCTTCTTGTACTTTTCTTTTGGAGATTTCTTATTGCTGGTTTTCTTTCCCGACCTGCAGACTCGTGGTATGTGTCCTACTTTTCCACACTGTCTGCACACTTTGTCTTTCAACCAGCAATCATTGTGGTCATATGTTGTTCTGCCGCAGCGATAGCACTTCTCTGTTCTGTATGACATTTCGTTGTGCCATATTCTTGCGGTCTCTGTTGTATCTCTGCAGCGCCCCGTGCTGCTGCTTCATATGATACTGCAATGCTGAAAGCCTTGTCCAGCGTAAGGTCCTTTTCAGATAAAAGCCGTTTCTGGGTTCCTTCACTTTGAAGCCCACACACAAACTTGTCCCTTAAGGTATCTGCCAGTCCCGTTCCAAACTGGCAGTGTTTCGATAGTTTGCGCAGTTCTGTTAAATATTCAGCATTGCTTTCATCCTTATGCTGGTTCCGTTTGTGAAACTTGAATCTTTCTGCTATCAGCAGCGGTGTGGGGTTTAAATGTTCCTGTAGTATCGTCACTATGTCTCCAAAACTCTTTTCCACTGGCTTCGCTGGGGTTACTAGATTTCGTAATAAGCCATACGTCTTTGCACCCATTAAATTTAACAGTACCGGCGCTTTCTTGTCATCTGACACCTCATTTGCCTTGCAGTATACCTCTATTCGTTCGACATATGTAGTCGAATCTTCGACTTCATTGTCAAATGCGGTGATACTGCCACTCTTCGGCATTTTGGGTGTGGTTTAAAATGGCGTCTCCCGCGCTTTCCTTCCTCCCCACTGCTGCCAACGCCGCTCTCGGCAGTCCTCGTGGCAATGGCGGCGCCCTGTAGGTTTCGCGCGCTTCTCCTGCGCTGCTGCCAACGCCGCTCACGGCGGTCCTCGTGGCAATGGCAGCGCCTCGCGGGTTTCTGCGCGTCTCTCTCCCTCTCCTCGACGCTGCTCGGCCCCTGAACACCGGCTGCGCCCTGTGTGCTCTGCCCTCTCTCTCTCTCTCCAGTCGACGCTTCTCGGCCCTTTGCTGTGCCGCTCGGTCGGGCTCTAGCCCGCCGCTGTCCGGGAAGGGTCTGCGCACTACCTGTTGCCAGCCCATTTCACTGGACCACCGCGACTGGAAAGCCAAGCCTGGCTCTCAACAGCCTCCCCCGCAATTCTCGAGTCTCTGCTGGATGACTGGGTGGTTGCCCGTGGTCGACGCCCGTGTCTCTGGCCTTGACCTCCAATCTACTGGTCTCCAGGAACGAATCCCTGGGAGGTGATGCAGAGTTGCAGGTAGGATCGAATTTGCCTCATCGCCAATGTCGTGTCCGTCAGTAGTCAGACACAAGACTGCAGGAGAACAGTACAACAGGTGTTTACTCATCGTGGCTCACTCTGGAACTGAACTGTACAGATTACTACTCAGTGCTATATACAGGTGTGGTCAGTGCCGGTACTACAGTATACATGAGCTGTAAAAAGTAGTTCCCCCCTTCAAGGTATATACATTACAATTATGGAGTGTCCTCCTCAAATTTGGCTGCCCTCAAACGTTTGTCACAGCTATACAAAGCCCTGGTTAGACCACATCTGAAGTACTGTGTACAGTTCTGGGCACCGCACCTTAGTAGGGCTATATTGGCCTTGGAAGGAGTGCAGCGCAGATACACCTGAATGTTACCAGGATTCCAAGAGTATTTAGGAGGAGAAGTTACATAAACTTGGCTTGCATTCCCTGGAATATAGAAGGTTAAGGGGTGATTTGATTGAGGTTTTTAGGATTTTGAAAGGAATTGATGGGGTAGATGGAGAGAAACATTTTCTGATGGCAGAGAAATTTAGGACAAGGGGACATAACCTTAAAATCATAGCCAGGCCTTTCAGGAGAGGAGTTAGGGAACACTTCTTCATGTAAAGGGTGGTAGAAGCGTGGATCTTTCACCCACCAAAAGCAATAGATGCTAGCTCAATTAATAATTTTGTTCTGACAAAAGGTCATCGACTTGAAACTTTAACTTTGTTTCTCTCTTCACAGATGCTGCCTGACCTGCTGAGTATTTCCAGCATTTTCTGTTTTTATTTATTAATGATAATTTTAAATCTGAGATTGATAGATTTTTGCTAGCCAAGGGTGTTAAGGGATATGGAGCCAAGGCAGGTGAATGGAGTTAGGATACAGATCAGCGATGATCTCACTGAACGGTGAACAGGCTTGAGCGGCTGAATGGCCTACTCCTGTTCCTACGTCATCGTCTTCAGCCCCTGCCACTAACTTGCCACAATTCCATCCCCCTCCCTGACTACTGTCTCACTGGCTCAGATTGAAGCTGACTGTTCACAACATCAGTATCCTATATGACCTCGAGCTGAGCTTCTGACCCCATATTCTGTTCATCACAATGACCACCAACTTCCATCTGCATAAAATTGCTTGCCTTGATGCCTACCTCAGCCCTTCTACTGCTGAAACCCTTATTCATGCCTTTCCCACCTCCAGGCTCGACTATTCCAATGTTTTCCTGGTTGGTCTCCCATCCTCCACCCGCCATGAACTTCAGTTCATTCAAAACTCTGCTGCCCGTAGCCTAACCCACACCAAGTCCCATTCACCCCTCAACCCTGTACTTGCTGACCCACATTGGCACCCGATTCCCAATGCTTCCATTTTAAGATTCTCATCCTCGTGTTCAAATCACTTAATGGAGTATTAGTAAAGCGCTGGCATGTATTTTTCATTCTCATTCATTTCCCTGTAGGTCGACAGCGTTCCTCATTTTCACATATACAAGCAATGTTTCTACAAGAATTACTGTAGGTAGATGAGAGCTGCTGTCTGCTACTTGTTTCAGCATCTGTTATAATGTTCTTATCCAGGATTTACTCTCATTATTCTATAGGGCGTCTCATTGTTTTCCCCTTGCCTTCTCTGTGATTTGTTTTCTATTATCTGTCTTTGTTTTTTCTATCCTTTTGGTGGTGACTTTTGCTTTGGTTTAATGTTGAGTTTTTCTGCTGCTTTTTTCTATTTTCTTTAACCTCACACCCATTCCTCTCAAACTGCAGTTCATTCCCTTTGTTTTCATCAGATGTGCCCTGTGGACTACATTACAGTACATACTGCAGTGCCATACAGTTTTCAGTAAATTTAAAACTACAAAATAAATTGTCAAAAACTAATAACCTGTCTCTCTTACCAGTTTAAGGTTTGTATTCATGCTCATAATGCTCTTGTTACTCATGAGGCAAAGAGTATGTTTCTGTCTACGAACACTCTTTGCCAGATTGGCCCTGTTTATGGGAACAACTTTATAGTTTGAGAAATGCTTTCTGTTATTCATTTTCCTTCCCTTCAGTTGCTTTCTATTTCATTCTCATCTGTTCTGGTTTATTGTTTGGTATTTTGGTTCTGATTCCATTCATATAACAAATGTGACAGAAAATCAACAAGATCCAGCAAGGGGTTTCTTTGGTCCTTAAAATAACAGTTGTTTTTGATTTAAAAAGAAAAATTGCACACATACACACACAAACGCACACATACACATACATGTGTGTATTACCCTCATGATTCAAGGTTTTTAACACTTTTGACTACTTTTCCCTCATCACACAGCCAAAACATCTTCTGAGCTCATTCAATATTTACGCACATGCACCTCTTGCTGAGGAATACTGGATGGTAACTTATTGATAACCTGATTACCTAGTCTGATGTGTGAGTCCACCTAGACAAGCATGAAATGCATAAGCATTCTACCTACCACCAAATGAACAGGGATGAGCGCCTTGGACCATCAATACACAATTCGTTTTCCGCAATTTAGTATATAAAGAAAAGAAAAACTTACATTTATATAGCATCTTTCACGACCTCAGGATGTCCCAAAGTGCCTTACAGTCAATTAAGTACTTTTTTGAAGTGTAGTCACTGTTGTAATATATGAAAATATAAGAGAAATCAGTACCATATCAGTGAGAAAAAGAGCCTCAAAGAGCTTGGTGTCAGGGCTTTACATTCTTTACTGCTTTCTTTCATCCATTCAAAATTACAATAGCATTTCAGTTACAAAAAATAAAAAGATTAATGTTTTTAATTTGTGCAGACATACTGTGGACTTAACATTAGTACCTAGCTCAACACACTGCTCTTTAGTACGATAGCAAAATACTGCAGATGTTGGAAATCCGAAATAACAACAGAAAATGCTGGAAAAACTCAGCAGGTCAGGCAACATCTGTGGAGAGAAATTTGAGTTGACGTTTCGGGTTTGACCCTTCTTTTTTATAATTTTCAACGATCAGTATTCTCAGGACAACAATTTGTAAATTGCTTGTGATGGTAGCTACTTACGTGTTTTGACGTTCAGGGAAATTTGACATTTAAAGAGTTAATTGAAGAGTTTTACAATGACTCAGTAACTCGGTGATAAGTCTGAATTCTTATTGTGCTTTTCAGATTGAAGATTCAAACATTGTTTGCTGCTCATGTTCAAGGAAAACAGGCACTTTGTGCAAGTGGCATTCTAAACACTTAACAATAAACAGGCAGCAATACAAGGTCTAAACCACAATGGCTCACAACATTCTGTCAGTTTTCACACCTAGGCTATAAGGGTGGAATAAGTAAATCACAGCTGATTGGGATCCGCAGAAAGAGAAAGGATTAATAACATTTCCTCCCCATCTGTAGACAAATAATCATTCCAACAATTCTCCTTTGTTTTTCCCTCCAGACTTATATAATGAAAGTAATTTATTAACAGCAAAAGCCTAGCTTTTCACTAATTGGACAGGAAGCAACAGTTGCTATAGCATCTTATGACAGTGTCACACTATGGTGTTAGATGTTTTATTTTGCCATTTGCCTCATGTGGAGATGAAGGAACTTTGCTGGTGGAATTCTCTTTTGTCACAGGGGGCCATGTTGAATTCAATGCCCCTGATCCCAACCATAAATAATCACATCCACACTTAATTTATCTTAATGGTTTTTAGGATTTTCTGTCTTGCAAACTAGAAATGGCTGTAAATATAACCAGGTAAAACTCAGTGAGTTCACATAATGCTTTGTCATTGAAGCCCTGGGGTGGTTTCAGAGAACCGAACAACAACAGTTATCACGTAGCCTGTTTTACATCACCAAAGGTGACCAGTGTACAAAAGATACAGTACAATCAAAAGCACTGATTTAGTTGGCATGCAGAATTCAGTCAGATGCCAAGTGCCTGAAGTATAAATAAGAAGCTCATTCCTATAAAACTACCGAAAAGCATTGTCAGTGTGTATTTGTTAGCTAGGATTTTCTGCTCCAGCAAAAGCCTGCTGTAAATTCAGTAAGGTGAGCTCTGTGCCAAACTATTAGTTCCGCCATTGACCTCAGCAAATTTTAAATCCCCTTCCACCCAGCAGAGCAAATCATTACGCCAGCAATACACCAGCATTCCTAGAGCTCAGCATTGCCATGCTGTTATTGACGGATGACTTTTCCCTGTCATTAACTTGGCCTTTGAATGCATAAGCATTTATTGGAGGGGTCATATTCAATGTCCCTCATCACCTCTGGTGGAAATTACTGGAACTGATGGCAGGCTGCAGGAAGTCAGCAGAAAGGCTCCCCTAATTATGTTCCACCTCTGCCATTGCAATCACGATGAGAAATTGGTCTAACTCCAGCAGAAAATGTCTTCAATCTAACTCTATTGAAAAAGATTGTCCATGATGGATCATGTTCAATCACTCCCTCACCTGCACCTTTGATGCCCTTATCCACAGCAATACCTTTACTCTGTTATCCTGGTTGTCCCCCTGGTACAGTCCCCATCTTCATTCTCTCAAGTCCAAAGGGTGCACACTTGAGCATATATGGTACAAAACTGGCTTAACCATCCATTACCAGATCTGACTGGACCACATCAAGTGTTATTGGGCCTCATTCTAGGATCATCCTGGAGAGCAAAGATAAACCCTGGTTTATTTTCTCCACTACCAACAAGTGAGGCAAACAAGATAGATGACAATCTGGGTAGAAGAATGAAAATCTTTAGCCCTGCTTGTTACTGTTATCCAATTTCTGAGTTCACCTAAACTTACATCTTTTCAATGATAAAATGTTGTAACATTGACAAATGCATCTTTGTGAGCTATAACTCAGACAATTTACCTTTAATAGTCATCAACAGAAATCTTGTATGAAATATGAAATGAATCTTTGGTATTTACACAGTATCCCAGTGGTCTTAGACCAGTTTCTTTACAAAGCTTCTATTAGGATCTATCATAAGATTAATCATAGAATATCATTATGGCTCAGTCAGTGATACTTTTACCTTTTATTCCAAAGGTTGTTGGTTCAAGCCCCAATGCAGGAATTTAGCAATACCGAGGGAGTTTCATTGTTACAGGCATTGTACCTCAGATGAGATAATAGACTGAGGCCATGTCTGCCTGCTCCAGTGATTCAGATAGATGTTAAAGATCCCATGACACTATTCTAAGGAGAACAGTGAGTTCCTAGCGAGTATTGTTTCCTTAACCAATTCTATGGGTTACTTGGTTATTCATCTCATTTTTGTTTGTGCACGGTGCTGGTGCCAAAATGGCTGCTGCGTTTGCTTACACAGCGACAGTGACCACAGTTCAAAGTAATTCATTATATGTGAAATGCTTTGAGGCATGATAAGACTCATATGTAAATACAAGTTCTTTCTTTTCTTAATAAAACTAGATTAGATTAACCTTGAAAATATAATTCATCTTCACTTTTGCTGAAAGATTTGTTTGAAATATGAAACTGGATAATTTCAGTACTATGGCAACATCGTGCCCATTATATACTGTAACAATGTGCATATTAAAGTGTTCAGGAGAATAATAAATGAATGCTCTGACTCTGCCTCTTGCTAGTTTGGTCAAAGAGGAGTCGAGTCACAGAATCTGCAGAGCTATCTGGGAGAGGTGGCATGAGGAGAAACAGTTTACACCCATTTTCATTATTTATTCAATACAAGTGTGGACAGGCTGAGTTCAGCTGAAAATTGAAAATTCAAACCCACTGGAATTTGACTAGTTCATTATGTCTGAGCATAGATTTGAATTCAGATTTTTGAAAGACTACAGAATAACCTGGTCAACAAGAAATCTGAAGTCAATAAAGCAGTCAAATTGACAATTAAACAGAATACAGCTAGATATTTTTAAGGCAGTGGTTTGAGTTGAGGTTTTAGGTTGTTGAACTGGGATCAGTGTGGGTCATATTGACTTAAAAGACCAAATAAGTGGTGGTTTATGTTATGTCTGAATAAACATTCAAATTGGTGTGGTAATAACTAGATGCCTTTTTATTTCCAGATCCTATAGAATATTCTGTCAAAGAATAACAAAAAACAATACAGGAGCAACCTCGGAGTGTAATTGCTACAATGTGATTACTCCCGTCAGGGGGCCATCTCGTGTTCAGTTAATGATATGCAAGTTGCGTACATATCACTTTCCCCTCTTGGAATTACAAGGTGAAAATAATCATCTCCAAGAATGAGCCTGGTTAACTGCTAAAAATACATTAAGTAAAGAAATTCAGCAACAATATCTTACAGTAACATGGTAAAAATAACCATTGCACACTCCCGGTGGTATATAGGAACATAGAAGATAGGAGCAGGAGTAGGCCATTCGGCCCCTTGAACCTACTCCACCATTCAATGAGATCATGGCTGATCATCCAAATTCATTACCCTGTCCCTGCCTTCTCCCCATATCCCTTGATCCCTTTAGCCTTAAGGAATATATGCAGGAATGATGGGTTATGCCAAAGCTAGAACCATAATGAAAACCACTAGACTCAATGGGCCAGAAATTCGGGTCCCCAAGGGTGAGTACACGTTGGGTACTCACGCGTCGGCCCAACGAAAGTGCCGGTTTCGTGCATGCACTGCGCATGCCTGGGAAACCAAAACTTCCGATCCCTTAAAGGAAGGGGTTCACAGATCGAACACGTGTGCCGGAGAGGCAGCGCGTATGCCTGGAACTTCCATTTTTTTTGCAGGTTTCTTCGCAAGGGTAAGTCTCCAGCAGCTATGCTTTTAAAAAGCAGTCGCAAGGCCTGCTTTTAACAAGGTAAGTGGTGAATTAAGTAAAATTAAAACATTTTTTCCACAGGTTTATTATTTTTAAATACTTTAAAGAAAGTTAAGTTTATTTTTAGCCCCGTTAGAAACTGTAATTATTTTTTTCAAAAATTTAAATTATTCTTTAAAATAGTTATTTTATGCAATTTATAGTTATTTTAAAAATGTGATTTAAAAAAAAAATTATTTGAAGTTTTATTTACGTTTTGGGGCTGAACTCTATTCGTGGACTTGACAGGTCTTCCTGTCAAATCTATGAATAGAGATTCCCTGCTGCGATTGGCTCTCCATGGCCCACGTGATCCCTGGGGAAGCTTCAAACTAACTGCGCCCCTGGGATACACAAGCACTGCGCGCCGGCAGTTGGAGCAGGCCCAGGATTGGAATCTCACGCGGGCCCACAGCACAACGGCCGGCACGCTAGGTAAGTGCAGGTCGGAGGCTTGCGACCTGGGTCATTACTATCTACATGTCCAAATGTTTTGGAGCTTTCCTTGACCTCTGAGCATATCTTCGAGTAGGATTGACGATGGGTGAGCTGGGACTAATAACAGGAGCAGTAGATGGTAAATTCTCAGGTTTAGTTTCAACACTGTCAGGGTTCGCAACTTTCTTCGGTGACTGTCCTGAATATTAACTGGGATAAAATTAGTGTGAAGGGTATAGAAGGTGCAGAATTCCTAAAATGCATCCAGGAGAACTATTTTAGCCAGTAAGTAGCAAGCCCAACAAGTGAGGGGGCGATTCTGGACTTAGTTTTAGGGAATGAAACTGGGCAGGTGGAAGGTGTATCAGTGGGGGAGCATTTTGGTGCTAGTGACCATCATTCTGTTAGATTTAAGGTAGTTATGGAAAAGGACAAGTATAGACCAGGAATAAAAATTCCAAATTGGGGAAAAGCAAATTTTGCTAAGCTCAGAGGGCATTTAGCCATAGTGGACTGGAAACAGCTAATTGAAGGTAAATCAGTGTCAGAGCAGTAGGAGGCATTCAAGGACGAGATCCGGAGGGTTCAGACCAAACATGTGCCCTTAAAGAAAAAAGGTGGGACTAACAAATCTAGAGATCCCTGGATGTCTAGAGATATGCAGGGTAGGATAAAGAAAAAAAAGGGAGGCGTATGACAGATACTGAGGGCTAAATACTCCAGAATCTTTATAGGAGTACAGAAAGTGCAGGGGTGCAATTAAAAAGGATTTTAGGAAAGCAAAGAGAGAGCATGAAAAATTCTTGGCAAGTAAAATCAAGGAAAACCTAAAGATGTTTTATAAATATAATAAGAGTAAGAGGATAATTAAGATAGGGTAGGGCCTATTAGAGATCATGAGGGTAATCTGTGTGTGGAGGCGGGAGACGTCGGTAGGGTTCTTAATGAATACTTTGCATCTGTTTTCACAAAAGGGGGGCGAAGCAGACATTGCTATCGGGGAGGAGGAGTGTGAAATATTAGATGAAATAAACATAGTGAGAGAGGAAATATTAAGGGGTTTAACAACTTTAAAAGTGGATAAATCCACAGGCCCGGATGAAATGTTAAGCGAAGCAAAAGAGGAAATAGCAGAGGCCCTGACCATCATTTTTCAATCCTCTCTGGCTTCAGGTGTGGTGCTGGAGGACTGCTAATGTGGTACCCTTGTTTAAAAAGGGAGAAAAGGATAGACCGAGTAATTACAGGCCAGTCAGCCTAACCTCGGTGGTGGAAAATTATTGGAAAGAATTCTGAAGGACAGGATAAATCTTCATTTAGAAAGATACAAATTAATCAAGGCTAGTCAGCACAGATTTGTTAAGGGGAGGTCGTGTCTGACAGACTTGATTGAAATTTTTGAGGAGGTAATAAGGAGGGCAGATGAGGGTAGTGATTTTGATGTAGTGTATATGGACATTAGCAAGGCTTTCGATAAGGTTCCACATGGCAGACTGGTCACGAAGTTAAAAGCCCATGGGATCCAGGGCAAAGTGTCAAGTTGGATTCAAAACTGGCTCAGAGACAGGAAGCAGAGGGTAATGGTTGATGGGTGTTTTTGTGACTGGAAGGCTGTTTCCAGTGGGGTTCCGCAGGGCTCAGTACTAGGTCCCTTTCTTTTTGTGGTATATATCAACGATCTTTACTTGAATATAGGGGGTATGATTAAGAAGTTTGCAGATGATACTAAAATCGGCTGTGTGGTTGATACTGAAGAAGGAAGCTGTAGACTGCAGGAAGATATCAATAAATTGGTCTGGTGGGCAGAACAGTGGCAAATGGAATTCAATCCGGAGAAGTGTGAGGTAATGCATTTGGGGAGGGCTAATAAGGAAAGGGAATACACATTACATTTTAGGACACTGAGTAGTGTAGAGGAACAAAGGGACCTTGGAGTGCATGTCCACAGACCCCTGAAGGTAGCAGGGCCAGGTCGATAAGGTGGTTAAGAAGGCATACGGAATGCTTGCCTTTATTAGCCGTGGTATAGAATACAAGAGCAGGGGGGTTATGCTTCAAATGTATAAAACACTAGTTAGGCCTCAGCTAGAGTACTGCGTGCAGTTCTGGTCACCACATTACAGGAAAGATGTGATTGCACTAGAGAGGGTACAGAGGAGATTTACAAGGAAGTTGCCAGGAGTAGAGAATCTTAGCTATGCGGAAAGACTGAATAGGCTGGGTCTGTTTTCCTTCGAACAGTGGAGGCTGAGGGCAGACCTTATTGAGGTGTATAAAATTATGAGGGGCCTAGATAAAGTGGATAGAAAGGACCTATTTCCCTTAGCAGAGGGGTCAAATACCAGGGGGCACAGATTTAAAGTAATTGGGGGTAGGTTTAGAGGGGATTTGAGGGGAAATTTCTTCACCCAGAGGGTTGTGGGGGTCTGGAACTCACTGCCTGAAAGGGTGGTAGAGGCAGGAACCCTAACCACATTTAAAAAGTACTTGGAATGCTCTAACCTGCAGGCCCACGGACCAAGAGCTGGGGAGTGGGATTAGGCTGGATAGCTCTTTGTTGGCCGGCGCAGACACGATGGGCCGAAATGGCCTCCTTCCGTGCTGTAACTTTCTATGATTCTATGATTCTAGAGTCCACACCAGAGTCAGGAGCAAGAATGATGTCCTGGGAGGTGGTTCGTTGCACATGGGAATAAGCAAAACATCTGAAGCTTTCTGAGGAGTAGTAACAGCGCCTTTTTTGTATTAATTGTCAGCTCCTGAAACTGCTTCATTAACTGTCAAAATATCTGTGCGATGAGCTTGTTCAGGAAACTTGTCACTCTTCAGAATAATGCCTGTGTTTTTCTTATTTCAGGATCATCAGGAACTTTTTCTCTTTCACGTAGTGAGTGCCTTCCAGAAGCTGTGTAGGGTTGGTGTGAAGTCTGGGCCTTTGGACAGCATTTGTGAGGGATCCAAAGATCTTGTCATTGGTTTGGTCTGGTTAATCTTGTCAGGAACCATATCGCTGATTGCTGGCAAACCATCTGGTTTCTGGATGCTGGCTGGTGTGAACTGGAAGCTAAGAAGAAATTCCCAGTCATATCGCTTCTTGCCATCTGGATTGAGCAATTTCCACTGCTTTGAAGCCACATAGTGCACTGGTCATCAGGGCTTTCTTTGATGCTGATCTCAGTGCTTTCACTTTCAGAAACGGTCTCCAAACAATTCTGTTCACGTTTTACCATAGGCACAATCAACTTGCCCAGTCACTGTAGGCAATTTTCTCAATTATGCCCTCACGCTCCATGCGATCTAATTCCGCTGATACCTTATACTCTAAAGGAAAGGCTGTAAAGTCCGCGCCTCAATAATACACGGACTTCGGGAGAACAGTTTAACAGGTACTTTACTGAACAGGAGGCAGCGTCAGACTGAAAATACAGAAGCCTGCTAGGGCCTTTTATACAGGGGTGGTCACTGCCGGTACTGCAGTCTAAGACCAGTTATTCCCTTAAAGGTACATACACAACAATTCCTCCCCTTTTAGATAAACAGTACATAACATTCATTTAACAACTAAATAATAACTAATTACAATTACAATTTTCTCGGTACTATATACATTAACTGAAATAGTCATTTATAAGTTCAGTCTTTGAGGAGGCTTCCTGATCCTGACTGGATAGCGCCTTTCTCGAGTATCCTGTTCTGGCGGTGGAGTCAATTCTGGTTCATTGTCATTGGTTGGTTCGTCAGCTTCCAATACCCCTGCTTCTGAGGTAGACGCAATCTGTACTTCGGGCTTATTACCAGGTGCACATGCTTGTGGTATAGGTTTGGCTTGTTCCTGTGACTCTAGAATCTGGTCAGCATGGCGTCTCACGATGCTCTCTCCAACGTCCACTGTGTACATTAGTGGTCCCTGCTGTGTGCATATCGTTCCTGGCTGCCATTTTTCTGTTCGGTAGTCGCGGGCCAAGACTGGTTGCCCTATCTTGAAGCTCCTGGTTGGCTTCTCATTTATGTGCTGGAAC
The DNA here is from genome assembly GCF_052327205.1 of Somniosus microcephalus. Classification (NCBI taxonomy): domain Eukaryota; kingdom Metazoa; phylum Chordata; class Chondrichthyes; order Squaliformes; family Somniosidae; genus Somniosus; species Somniosus microcephalus. Next base: position 87,391,578 of record NC_140992.1, on the reverse strand, counting down.
TGCTTATCCTCAACATCTCGTCTTATGTTTGGTTTGAGCAAATCCAAGCGACATCTTAGTCTCCGGTTGAAAAACAGTACGGCTGGAGTTTAGTTGGTTACTGCATGTGTCGCATTCCGGTAAGCAAACAAGAAGTTATCCACCTTGTGTTGCAGTGGTATGTCGTCATTATACATTGCCTTTATGGCCTTTTTAAAGGTCTGAACAAACCTCTCAGCCAATCCATTTGTGGCTGGATGATATGGGGCAGATGTGTAATGTTTCACCCCATTATTCTTCAGGAACCTCCGGAAATCCTCAGACACAAACTGTGGGCCATTGTCGGAACAAATCTGTTCTGGCAACCCATTCCTGGCAAAGATGGTCCTTAGGACTGCAATAGTTTTCTCCGTGGTGGTGGAGGACATTTTAATGACCTCTGGCCATTTCGAATGGGCGTCCACAGCGATTAGAAACATTGAGTCCATAAATGGACCAGCGAAATCAATGTGTACCCATTGCCATGGAGATGAGGGCCACTCCCATGGATGTAGAGGGGCCTGTGGTGGAGCGTTTTGGACCTTCTGACATCCTGTGCATCTCTTGGTCATATCCTCGATTTCTTTATCGATTCCCGGCCACCACACAAACGCCCTGGCTAGGCTCTTCATTTTTACCCCTCCCAGATGACCCTCGTGAAGCTCATTGAGCACTCTATCTCTCAACTTGGGTGGAATTACCACTCGGAATCCACACATCAAGGTTCCCCGGCACACTGACAGCTGTTCTCTCCTTGGCGAGAATGCTGGCAACAGTGAGTCGCCATGTGCTGGCCATCCCTTCACCGTCAAATCATAGACCCGAGAGACTGTCAGGTCATTTCGGGTTTCCTTCTCAATACTTGCGTTTGTAACAGGCAAACATTCAACTATGGTCGCATAGAATATCTCCACAGGGTCCACTGCAGGTGCTTCTTCCGCCGTAGGCAATGGTAGGCGCGACAGCCCATCAGCGTTTCCATGTTGCTTCGTACCTTTGTATTCTATGTCGTACTGATGTGCCCCTAGAAAAAGTGACCATCTTTGCAGCCGTTGCGCCGTCATCACCGGAATGCCCTTCTTTGGGTTAAAAATTGAGACCAGGGGTTGATGATCAGTCAGTAGGGTGAATTTCTGCCCGTGCAGATAGTGATTGAACTTCTTCACCCCCCACACCAAGCTGAGGGCCTCCCTGTCAATCTGGGCGTAGTTACGCTCGGCTGAGGTTAGCGAGCGCGATGCAAAGGCTATTGGCCTCTCTGACCCGTCATGGAATTTGTGTGACAGCACCGCTCCAATGCCGTAAGGTGACGCATCACATGCCAACTGAATCAGCAGTGTTGGGTTGTAGTGGGCCAATACTTCTTTTGAAGTGATTAGGCATTTACATTCCTGAAAGGCACGCTTACACTCATCACTCCATTTCCATGTTACACCAGTTTGAAGCAGGGCATTCAGTGGGTGCAGAATTGTAGATAAATTCGGCAAGAACTTATGGTAGTAGTTCACCAACCCGAGGAACGACCTCAGTTGCGACACATTTTCCGGTGCTTGAGCCTTGACTACAGCCTCAATCTTGTCCGGCGACTTATGCAACCCTCCCTCATCAATCATGTGGCCACAATACGAGATTTGTCTCCTGACGAACTCGCATTTGGGACGGTTGGCTCGTAGCCCATATTCCTGCAATCTCGTGAGCACCTGTTCCAGGTTGGCAAGGTGTTCATTGTCATTTTCGCCCGTAACCAGGATGTCATCCAAATAACACTGGGTCCCCGGGATCCCTTGCAGGACTTGTTCCATTGCCCTCTGCCAAATAGCTGGGGCCGATGCTACCCCGAATACCAGTCGATTGTACTGGTAAAGGCCTTTGTGAGTGTTTATCGTGAGGTATTTCCTAGATGCTTCTTGCACCTCCATTTGTAGACATGCTTGAGCCAGGTCAATCTTTGTAAAACGTTTCCCTCCAGATAGTGAGGCGAAAATATCTTCTATCTGTGGAAGCGGATACTGTACTGTGTGCAGGACTGGGGTCATAGTCACCTTGAAGTCCCCACAGATGCGAACCTTCCTTGGCTCCCCAGGCGTGCTGCTCAATGCTTCCTTCATTACAGGAACGATGGGTGTGGCCCACTCGCTCCAGTCCACCTTAGACAGCACCCCCGAACGCTCCAGACTCTCCAGTTCAGCTTCCACGGCTGGGCAGATTGCGTATGGCACTGGTCTGGCCTTGAAAAATGTTGGGGTTGCGTTATCCTCAATCTTTATGGTTGCCTTTACTCCTTTTAGAGTCCCAAGTCCTTGTTGGAACACCTCTTCCGCGTCAGATAGAATTTGTGACAGACGTCCAGGTGCGACGCCATCATCTTTTTTGTCAGTCACAGTTAGTGCCAGAATGGAATGCCAATCCAATTGTAGTTTTCGGATCCATTCACGTCCCAATAATGGTGGTCCTCCATCTCGTAGTATATACATGTATAGTTTCTGTGTTTCCTTTCCGTTATATTCAACTGGCACCCTTATTTTTCCTCTGGGGTAGAACTTTTGCCCCGTGTATGTCTTCAATACAATGGACGTGTCCTTTAAGGGTATGTGTGAGAATAGCCGCTCATGCTCTCGTCGATTCATGACAGTTAGGGCTGATCCTGTGTCGAATTCCATCTTTACTGGGGACCCTGCTATCATGAGGGTGACCCAAATGGTTCGGTGATCTTCCTTTGCGATCATGTTGTATAACTTTAAACAACTTAGTCTCCTGCTCCCGGAGTCCTTATCACTCTCCTGATCTTCTGAACTACTGTCTGTCAGTTTCTTTACTTTCCTGTACTGTTCCTTAGTAGTTCTTGTCATGTTGGTCTTCTTTCCCGACCTGCAGACTCTTGCTATATGTCCCATTTTTCCGCATTGCCTGCATATTTTGTCTTTAAACCAGCAGTCCTTCTGCTCTTGGGTTCTTCTGCCGCAGCGATAGCACTTTTCGGCTCCATACGCCATTTCGTTAGCGCTGTATTCTTGTGGTTTCTGTTGTATTTCCGCAGCTCCCCGTGCTGCTGCTTCGTAGGATACTGCCACGCTGAAAGCCTGTTCTAGCGTCAGGTCCTTTTTTGAAAGTAGTCATTTCTGGGTTCCTTCACTCTGGAGCCCGCAGACAAACTTATCCCGTAAGGTGTCTGCCAGTCCTGCTCCGAACTGGCAGTGCTTCGATAACTTGCGTAGTTCCATAAGATAGTCAGCATTGCTCTCATCTTTGTGCTGGTTTCTTTTATGGAACTTGAATCTTTCTGCTATCAGCAGTGGTGTAGGGCTTCCTGTAAGATATGAACAATCTCCTCAAAACTTTTCTCCATTGGTTTAGCTGTGGTAATTAAATTCCGCAATAGGCCGTACGTATTCGCACCCATCAGATTTAATAATACCGATGCCCTCTTTCCATCGGCCAACTCATTTGCCTTGCAGTACACTTCGATTCTTTCGACATACGTGGTCCAGTCTTCTACCTCGTTGTCGAAAGCAGTGATACTGCCACTTTTCGGCATCTTGGCCGATTTAAAATGGCGCCTCCCGCGCTTTTGCTTCTTCCCCAATGGAATAAAATGGCGCCTCCTGCGCTTTTGCTTCTTCCCCAACGGGATAAAATGGCGCCTCCCGCGCTTTTGCTTCTTCCCCTTACTGCCACGCTGCTCCTAGCATTCTACGGGGTAATGGCGGCGACCCGCAGCTTTGGCGCGTCTTGCTTTCCTTCCCCCCGTTTAGTTTCTCTCTGCTGTCCTGTTCTTGAGCACCGACCGCGCCCTGTGCGCTCCACCCTCTCTCTCTTGTTTTCTTTTCCTGGCGATGCTGCGCGGCCTGTTTTGTAGAGCCACTCGATCGAGCTTGAGCCCGCCGCAGTCCGGAAGGGTCAGCGCGCTACCTGCTACCAGCACGATTTGCTGGAACCACAGTCTCTCCCGCAATTCTCCGAACACCGATGAATTCTTTGGGCGGTTGCCCTCGGTCGACGCCCGTTGCTCAGACTACGACCTTCCAGGACCCTCCTCTCAGGCGAGATCCCCGTGAGATGATGCCACACTGCAGGTGAGTTCGAACTTACTCGTCGCCACTGTAAAGTCCGTGCCTCAATAATACACGGACTTCGGGAGAACAGTTTAACAGGTACTTTACTGAACAGGAGGCAGTGTCAGACTGAAAATACAGAAGCCTGCTAGGGCCTTTTATGCAGGGGTGGTCACTGCCGGTACTGCAGTCTAAGACCACTTATTCCCTTAAAGGTACATACACAACAAAGGCTATCATTCTGGCCATAAAAAATGTTTGCTTCGTTCCCTCCTTCACATGAAGGTGTATCTGGATACTCTTTGCTGTACCAAGTTTTGGACTTAATAAGGACTTGTACTCTTTTATGAGTATGTTCACAGGTCTTTGGGATGGCGATCTTCTTAATATTGGCCCTGTTTAACATTTGGCAATAAAACTAATCTCGGTTCATCAATGAGGGGCCTTTGCCCTTAACTACAATTACAGACAATTGTTTTGTCTGATTTCCTATTTTACTTGGGCGTTTATTTCCCCATGGACTGGCAATGGGTGTCCAGAATAACCTTTCGGTTACATTTTTTCTTAAGGCAATTTTCCGAATCTTTTCCTCAAATACTTTGGATGCATAATAGTTACTGCAGCTATAGTGTCCAATTCCAATTCACATTTAATGCCTTCTATCGAGATGGGAACCACCATTTTGTGTTGCCCCATTCCTGTTATGGAATATATAGGAAAAACTCGCCGCTTCTTCATCCGTCTTACCCTGTGCTACAGTTTCATCCTCAGGTTCTTTGTCGGAATCAACATAATGAACACGGGATTTTTATCTTTCCTTCTGTTGCTTCCTTACAGTGTTATGACATGACCTGGGCCTTCTTTTCCTCTTCCTTCCTCCAATCCAGCAGCACCTACTGGCTTCCAGCAAAACTTAGCTAAATGACCCAATTCTGTGCAGTTACGAAATTTAACCTAACAAAAACAATTGTCTGGATGATAATTCTTTACCAGAGCTCTACCATGGTTCAGCGACTTTGTTCACTCTGGAGCTGTTGAACCCTCTGGCATGTAACTAGCTAGCAGGCCTGGCAGCAATCTCCATCCTAAGTGCTATTTCGAGAGCTCTAGCAGATGTGAGTCTGTCTTCTACCAACAATTTTCTCTGTATTAATGTTTCCTTCCAACCACAGGAGGGTCTCATACTGCATCGTCGAGAAACCATCTTCATGAGCCTTCGCTCTTCTCTGTATGTCTGCAGGCAACAGAGCAGCTTACATCAAGCACCCACTCCATTGCTGCCTTTTGCACCAAATCTACACTAAATGTATAAGATCCAAGCTAGATATGCTGTAGTGTAAATGCTGGAGACCCAAGACTGCTCTCCAGTGTAAACCTACCAGAGTCAAGGGATAAATATGATGGTAGAGGAAAAGTGCAGTAAAATGTAGAGCAGACAGTTATCAAGACCCGTAACACCAATTCACAAGATCAGATGCCCAGTTTTGAGAAATAGCTTGGTTGAGCCAAAACCAAAAGATGCAACCTCTTAAAATAACATATGGTACATTTTCAAGAGTTAAAAGATATGTTTCCAAAATAGAATCTACAATTATAGAAACTGAAAGTTTCATAATGTTGCAGAAATTAGTTCAGTTCCTTGGTCAGCAGTCATTGGAGTGATATCAAGAAAACTGTGGTATGTACATTGAGGACACTGATTGATTTCTATAGGGAAATGGAAATTGAATCTAAGAACCACAAAATCTAAACAGAGAGTGTGTTTATTCATAAAATGATTTTCAGATGGAATTATAATATTTTGGAACGGTTGAAGGGGCCTCACCCAGCCCAGACCTCTGCTCTATAGTTACAAACTCAGTCTCTTTGCTGCATTATTTTAAGAGGCATAACAGCAACAAAAGTGAATACAAAGGTAATTTTGAAAGTACCTTATCTAATTTTTAAAAAGTAACATATGAAAACTATTATGAATAGTTCCAATATGTTATCATCATTTGTGATCTAACATTTGCTTGACTGTAAATGACAGCTTTTGAAGATATTTAAGATTAACTATAGTATCCGATTTAAATAATTTATTTTCTAAACAATATGCCTTCAAGATAAAATCGAAAGGGATAAGTAACATGCTGCTGCCGGACAGTGAGTTCTAAGCTATTTAAAGGGTAGGAAAGTTTAGGGCGAGTGCTTTTTGTTTAAAATACTCCTCCCATTTTATAGAAGAAGATAGTCTCAGCAGAACTTTTTTTTGATCTTTTGAGAAAACCATCAATTTTCCTACCAGTGGCAAAACCCTCAAGTCAGGTGACATTACTGGCATCCCTGTGTGTCTTGGAGCAGCTCCGTAGAAAACAGCAGGGGCCATGAATTCAAATCAGCCTGAGAGCTGCTCCACTGCTGTGCAACCCCAAGAACCTAAGCCTTTCACATGCTTTCCTAAGGTTGGGCAGTTCTCAGGCCAGCTTGAAGTCACAGCTCTTGCTGTTTGTTATGGAGCTGCATGAGGATGTTTCCAATCAGTGACAGCAGTGGAATGACCTGACTTTGAGGGTTTCCATGCTGATAAAAAAATGTTATTGTGCTTACTAATACATCAAAAAACATTCTGCCTAAGCTATTTTGTCCTATAACATGGTGAGAGTGCTTTTTAACTATCAGCTCATAGCTCAGAACCCCTTCCCTCGAAGAAAAAGACTCAGAAGAGTTTGCTGTAGTTGGCGCTGCCCCATGTGGAATTGTGCTATACAAACCAGGAAGGTCACAGGTTTGACCCCTCATTTTTGCTGAGTTCGCTGATCCCAGCTGCAGTTGCTTCCCATATACAGTGAATGCCTAGTCTTTTGTGTTTCAACTTGATTCTATTGGTAGCACATTAATAGTTGTAGATTTGAAGCCTTTTTCAGGAGTTTGAGCTCATAACCCAGGCTGACACTCCAGTACAGTACTCAAAGAATGCTGCATTGTCAGAGGTGCTGTCCTCAGATCAGATATTGAATCACAGTTCTCACTGTTTGCTTCATTGATTCCATGATGCTATTCAAAGAAGGGCAGAGGGTTCCTAAGCAGTCTTCCCTCAACTAATACTACCAAAAGCAGATTAACTGGCTTTTCATGTTGCTGCTGGTTGTGGGATCCTGTTGTGCATGCTCTGGCTGCTGCAATTGCCCACATAACAACAGTCACTGCACTTCAATGTAATTCAATGATCGTGAAGCATTTTGAAATCTTTCTCAGAGATGTGGGTCCGAAATTCCTGTGATGGGGCAGGGAACAATTCTGACAGATCACCAGGAATTTGGAGCCAAACCTGGATCTGCCCAGTTTCTGCCACTTGAAGATCCCATAGTAAATTCCGATTTGTGGAGGGTGAACAAATCTTCCACCCAATCCCATTATGTCTACCAGAGACCTTTTGGGTGTGTCTGGAGGGTGTTTCTGGGCTAATGCAGGAAATTTGCCTATTCTATACCTCCTTAGGCCCAGCAGAAGCCATGACTTTCTAAGGCCCAGAACACTTCACGGAGCAAAGGTAATGGATCTCAGAGAGGATTGATTATTTTAGAATGCAGACCATTGTTTCCCTTTTTCCAACTTATCTTTTTGGCCCATTAATAGCCTCTGGCTCCTCCACTTAGACCAGCAGGGTGCCGCAACTACTTACCTACACAATTTGGGGTAGTGCCTACAAGCATGGTTTGCCCGACCTGATTACTTGAGATGGGGTAAATGTCCTTTCCAGCAGGCAGCTGGGAGTCTTACTCCCCTGCACTTCTAGTGATGGAGCAAGCACCCCAGTATTGTGCCATCTACTTGTTCTCATCAATTTTCTCCTTGCTAGGGTATAGATCCAATGGTGCAGATTGCCCTCTGATACCTTGCTCAAATTTTCAATATTCATATGTGAACCAGGACAGTGAGTGGCAGCAGACAATTTAACCATGGATCACAGCTAAGCCAGATCCTGTGCTCACCCAACATCCACACATGTCCACTTACAGCAATCAGAAGCAACAACCCTAGTGTGGCGGAGCCACTGAATGACTCTGGGCAATTGTATATAATTCCCTTTAACGATGTTCTAACACCAGCCTAAGCCTGTACCATTGTGTTAGACATTACTTTGTTTTGTATATAGTGTTTGTATACACGGGGTGTGGCCCCTTTAAGAGCGCGGGAAAACGCGGGCAAACGCAATGACATCACGTCGCAAACCATGTGACTGCCCAAGCCATCCTTGTGGAATCTCCATCTTGTTAAGACCTGTTTTTGTGGTTCTCCTGTATCGATCTCATCAAACTGTTTGAACTCGTTTAGTTTTACATTAAAGACCTGTTTGATTGATCTCCTGAGTCGACCTCAGTTATTAGTTAGGAATTCGTCAATTCCTACACTAGCCTATTTTCCTCAGGGTTGCTGTAGTCAATTGTAGGATGCCCTACCATTGCCCTAGCTGAGATCAGCTAAGCCAGTAAATTCCAGGATTGAACCTGTGGATCTTCCCGGTCTGTATGACTCAATGGAAAACCTTGTTCAACTTTGGATTGTGGCATGTTCTGAGCACAGATAATAAACTCACCACAGAGAGAACAAGCTGGTAGCTAAATCAGCATGGGTTAGTCTTGCCACTTCGTAATAAAGTGACATTAGCAGAACTTGGGAGTAGATCACTTGTCCATGTTCTTAGTTTGGAAAAAAGCTTTAACTTGACCCATGGCTGCTGGTGGTATTGTTGTAGCTTTGCCTGCAAGTAGAGGCAAATACCTCAGCCCAAGAGGGCAGAGATGTTGGGGGCGATTTTGCCAGCCCTATGGAGGCGGGACTGCCGGGGAAATGGCAGAATTTGAAAGCGGGTGCTAAACCCGCCCCCAACCCGCCTCCATGCCATCTTCCCAGGAGGCGGGTTGCGGTCTTGCGCCGGGTCCCATCTCCTTGGAGACGGGAAGGGATTGAAAACCTTTTAACTGCCTGTTAACAAAACCCGCCAGCTCAGCGAGGCGAGTACTGGGTCTGCGGGGTTCGGGGGGGCTGCAAAAGTGTGGTGTGAAGGTAAGTGATGGGTGCAAGAGTGTAGAGAGTATCTGAGGTAAGTGCAAAGTGTTTTTAAATGTTTACTTACCTTTGCTTCTTCCTGCAGGCTTCAGTGGGATTGTATGCGGAGAGTCTCGCACCTCTGTGTTGCAGATGAGAGATGGCCGTTGCATTCTCAGATGCAACAAACACCTCATTTCTGTAAAAGAAAGAAGGTTTATGAGGTCTTGTATGCAAGACCTCATCAAACTGCAGAGATTGTCACTGTTTGACAGCTTCAGAGAGCTGTCAAACGATGACAATTCATCTGTCAAAAATTTTTGACAGATGAAACATCATACGTTGATATGCTCTGCACCTGGCTTTCCCTTAATTGGCTTGCTAAGCCCGCTGGGCAGGCTTAACAAGGTCAATCAAGGGAAAATAGCGCGGATTGGCCACAAATCGATGGAGGTGGGACATCAACCTGACAAGCAGCAGTCCCGCCTGCAATGTGCCCCCAGTCACAAAATCGCCCCCCTTGTCTGACAATGGTCTAAAAGCACAATTCTAAAAGTACTATAAGTATAAGTTCAATACTTATATAATTGAAGTTCTAATGTTGCCCGAATTGAAAAAAAAACTTTAATTGTAGACAAGGCTTTATTACAATCATAATAAACTAGATCATCACACCAGAGCTACGTAAAGTGCAATCAGATATTGTCTAGTGACATTTTCCTGTTTCCAGCCCTGTCATCTCTGCTGATTGATGATCTCAATCACATCTTTATTGAGGTCATAGAATATCCTTTTCAACAAGGTTGTAATGAGTCAAATATGTTTTCAAGAGTCTTGAAATTAAGTTCCCTTTTTGGAACCTTTGCAAATTGAACAAAACGCATAAGAATTTTGTCTTTAGATGCAGAAACAGTTGGCAATTATTAAATAAAAAATTTCAGTTTTTCTGCAGTCTTTAAACATTCTGACATTTAGAAGACTGAGCTTATGAGAAATATTAAAGCATAACTACTTTTCTTTCACTCCCTCACTTTCCTTTTTTTCACTTGCCAATTTTGTTTGCATTGCTTTAAGACCTGCCTGAATCTCAAGTGCTAATAGCATTATATTTTCTGGTGTAATCTTATTTTCATAATTATTCACAACTCCAGGTGCAAACTCAGGTAGGTCGAGGGATAGCACCTCTGGTAGGAGAGGGAAATTGTCATGTCAAATTTAAAGGGATGGGGACAATTAAAGGAGAGTGTTACAAGGAGGGGACAAAAATGTCAAAGGTTTCAGGAGAGCCTTGTCAGCCCATCAGTAAACTTTGCCAAGGTTGAAAAGAGAAGCGATTAAGAAGTGGCAGGCCAGGATGAAGGGAAAGGGACTCAGTTGCTGGTATGACCTGAAGATGAGTGATGGTATAGGCTGAACTTGGCCTCCTCTTTGATGGCTGCTGAAATTGAGCTGGTACTGCATAAGATGCTTGCAAGGGGGCTTTTCCTCTGTGCCACTCCACAGTACCATCCCATAGGTCAGCACGGCAACATGCCTGCAAGAAAGTGCAGTTAAATTTTAGGCCACAGTTGACTTATTGGCCCTGCACATGTGCAAGCTCTGTGATGCATGGTAGCCACCAGTGTCCTTGCAACAGACGAGAGTTCGACATCTTCCCCTTTGCTGATCCAGATGCTAAGAAGGCATGCTACCCTGGTTATTTCCAGGAGGGTGGCACCTTGGCTGCTGTGACCAAATAGGCAATACTGTCTCCTGATCAACTTGTTATGCCTTCTTTCATGCACTCTCATGTAAAGTGTGATACACTGTGGTTGAGATGCTTATGAAGAACCTTCCAACATAAGGGTTAGATAGGCATTCACATCTCATTGTGGTGTCATTGGGAGGTGTGCTGGCACAGCTATCATTAGGAAGAGCACACTCCACCAAAAATGTCTGCTAATGTTGGGATGCGGGCAGGCCACGGAGCACCTCTTGAGCAGCCTGACCTGCCTGGCATCACTCCACAAGTCATTTGTTCCCCTGAAGATGTCCGCTCGAATGATTCTTGGTGGCAAACCCTCTAGTCCCAATAAAGGGAGTGCGGGTCTAAATAAATAAATAATAGCAACTGGCTCAAAGGCTTATGAAAGCGCAATTGCCAGTTGGAAAAATAAAAGCCACAATCGGGCCTTTAGAAGGTCTGATGCACTTACCTATAAAATCTGTGCACCTCTGTCTCTCTAGGTTTTTATGCACATGTTGGAGACCTGCTGTCAAGCATGTCCATGGGCTGGAAAATGGCATAGTGTAGGAACGGAGGTTCCTATCTGAATAAGGTATTCGACTCGATGAATCAAATCAACAGGTTTTAATGAACAACGAAGTTAACAGGGAAACGGTACACAGGTCTATTCAGCTTGCTGGGCACTCGACGACTACTAGAAGATTCTGGAAGCTGACGTCATGACGTCATCGCGTGCTTCGCGCCACTGGTGGTCACGTGATCGGTGTCATGACGTCATCACGTGGAGTGCAGGAAAACACAATACGGTACAGTTAACAGGCAGTTTAAAGGTGCAGTCCGCGGTTGCACTACACTGTAGTTAAAGGGATTATTACCAATTGTTCTGAGACCCTTGGTGGCTCCGCCACAGGCGTCCCCCCAGAATCCACTTTAACGGACATTGTCAACCGAGTAGGAGGCTTAATGATCCTGGCCGAACGGCGACAAAATTCAGGCAGTGGAAACGGGGCATGAGTAGAAGAACCAGTGCCGGATTGCGGCAGAAGCGGCGTCTCGGGCGAGGCAGAAACGGTAGTCAAAGGTGCAGGCGCGTTAGAGGCCGAATCGGGCTGTTCGACGGTGGGCTGGTGCACGGTTGGTCTGGCGGCTAACGGCAGTCGGCCGCAGCGAGGCGGTTGGGCAGCCACGACAGGCTCACTCCGATCCAGGTGGGCTGGTTTGAGCCGGTCGATAGAGACGGTATCAGACTTTCCACCGACTTCGACTGTGAAAAACTTTTCCCCTGATGAGATGACACAAAAAGGTCCGGTATACGGTGGCTTGAGTGGGTCTCTGTGACCGTCTTGTCGAATAAAGACATAGTCCGAACTCATGAGCTCTGACGGGACGTGAGGCCTCTGCAGGTCATGGTGCGAGGTTGGGATGGGCAGGAAATTCCTAGCCGCCTCCTGATGAAGTAGGAGCTGTTGAGCTGCAGACCATGGTTCGGTGTGTGGAGGGAGAAAGTCACCTGGTACTCTGAGTGTCTGGCCATAAACCAGCTCAGCCGATGAAGACTGAAGATCCTCCTTTGGTGCTGTCCGGAGGCCTAGCATCACCCATGGGAGCCTGTCCACCCAGTTGGGTCCCCTCAAGCTGGCACGGAGGGACGCTTTGAGAGACCGATGGAACCTTTCGCACAGGCCATTCACCTGCGGATGGTACGCGGTGGTACGGTGCAGCTTGGTACCCAGGCCTTGTGCCACTGCGTTCCACAGCTCTGATGTGAATTGCGGACCGCGGTCCAAGGAGATGTCCGATGGCACCCCGAACCGAGCCACCCACGACGAAAGAAACGCCCTGGCGACATCTGCTGCGGTGGTAGCGGCCAAGGGAATCGCCTCTGGCCACCTGGTGGTCCGGTCTACCACCGTCAGGAGGTGTGTGAATCCACGCGACCCGGGAAGGGGACCTACTAAATCCACGTGAACGTGGTCGAAACGGCGCTCAGGCACTGGGAAGTTGGCCACCGGAGCCTTGACGTGACGGTGGACTTTGGCTTTTTGACAATCGACGCAATTGTTTGTCCAGTCCCGGACGTCCAAATGCATGCCTTTCCAAACGAATTTGCGGGACAGTAGCCGTTGAGAAGCCCGCATCCCCGGGTGAGATAACCCGTGGATTGCCTGGAATACTTTCTTGCGCCATTCGACCAGCACAGTGGGCCAGGGCACTCCCATGGATGTGTCGCACAAGAGCGTGGTTCCTGCCGCTTGAAACAGCACGTCTGCAACCTGCCAACTGGAAGGCGTGGTCCTAAACGCTTGTACCTCTGGGTCTGCCAGTTGATCCTCTGCCAGTCCGACGAAATCGATGCCCAGGTGGACTGCCTGGACTGGAACCCGGGAAAGGCAATCTGCCACAAGATTATCCTTGCCTGACATGTGCCGCAAATCCGTGGTGAATTCGGATATAAACGTGAGGTGGCACTGCTGCCGAGCTGACCAAGGTTCTGCCGTTTTGGCCATGGCAAAGGTGAGCGGCTTGTGGTCCACGAATGCAGTGAACGGACGGCCTTCTAGCAGGAAACGGAAATGCCGGATGGCCAAAAACAGGGTTAGCAACTCTCTGTCAAAAGTGCTGTACTTTCGCTCGTTCTTGCGCAGTTGGCGGCTGAAAAAGGCTAACGGCTGCCAACCCCCGTCGACCCACTGCTCTTGAACCACTCCGATGGCGTAGTCAGAGGCATCCGTAGTGAGGGCGACAGTCGCGCCCGGGAGTGGGTGTGCTAGCATAGTTGCATCCGCCAATGCCGCCTTGGTATCGCGGAATGCCTGGTCCATTTGCGGTGTCCAAGTGAGAACATCCTTGCCCGACTTCCCTTTCAGTGCTTCGTACAGAGGTTGCATTAACCAGGCCGCCTTGGGGACAAAACGATGATAAAAATTTACCATCCCCAAGAACTCTTGTAGGGGTTTGATCGTGTGAGGCCACGGGAATGCGGTAACTGCCTCTACCTTGGTGGCTAGCGGGACGGCGCCTTCTGGGGTAATCCTGTGTCCCAGGAAATCAATGCTGGATACTCCAAATGTGCATTTAGCCGGATTGACAATAAGGCCGCGTTGGCTGAGTCGCGTGAAAAGTGTACGTAAATGGGCCATGTGAGCTGTCGTATCCTTGCTGGCTATTAGGATGTCGTCCAAATAATCGAAAATGAAGGGCAGGTCCCGTAAGACAGAGTCCATCAACCGCTGGAATGCTTGCGCTGCGTTTTTCAGACCGAAAGGCATGTGGAGGAACTCAAAAAGGCCGAACGGAGTGATGACTGCCGTTTTGGGGACGTCTGGAAGGTGCACCGGAACTTGGTGATATCCACGAACGAGATCCACTTTAGAAAATATAGCGTTGCCAGCCAGATGTGCCGAAAAATCTTGGATGTGGGGAATAGGGTACCTGTCCGGTGTCGTGGCGTCGTTTAAGCGTCTGTAATCCCCGCAAGGTCGCCACCCGCCGCCTGGTTTGGGTACTATATGCAGTGGGGAGGACCAAGGGCTGTCCGAACGCCGGATGATCCCGAGGCGCTCCATGGTCTAGAACTCAGCCTTTGCGGCTGCCAGCTTGCCGGCTTCTAATCGCCGCGCCCGAGCGTAAACGGGTGCTCCGGTCGTGGAGATATGGTGCTCCACCCCGTGCCGTGTGCTTGCAGCTGAAAAAGTAGGCCTGGTGAGCTTTGGGAATTCGCCGAGCAGGCGCGTAAACCCGTCTTGTGACGGAACCGCACAGGCCACCGACCAGGACACGGCGGTGCTGCGGTGGCAGGGCACTGCGTGGAAAGTCGACGCATTAATGAGTCGGCAGTGTCGGACGTCAACCAGCAGACCGTTTGCACAGAAAAAATCAGCACCCAGGATGGCCTGTGAGACCTTAGCTGTAATGAAGTCGCAGACAAAACGCTGACCGGCGAAGGTTAAATTTACCGTCCGTTTCCCGAACGTACGCCTGGCAGCGCCATTTACTGCCACGAGGGAAGGCCCCTGGCCGCCGGATAGTAGGTCCAGCTTTGAAGCTGGGAGGATGCTGCACTGGGAACCAGTGTCGCACAGGAATCGTCGGCCCGTAACGGAATCCGTAACGTAAGTGAGTTTGCCCGCTGAGCCCGCCGCCATAGCTAACTTGCTGTGCTTTTTAGACCTTGTCGTCCGTCCGGTAGGACGCGGGCTTGTTGGAGTTTTTTTTTCTTCTTGAGGGAAACTGCAAGGAGGCCGGCAGCATCGAGCTTTGGCGCCAAAACGGGCGTGGTACGCGCACCATCCTGCTGGGGGAGGGCTGGGCTTCGCTCACGTGGGGGAAAGGCACCTCGTGGCTGCACAACATTGCTGAGTCACAGTAAATATCTTGTCTGCCTCTGCAGCGAGTTCAGCACCGTCTGTGATGGCAGTGTTGGCCAATGCCGCCTGAACCGGTTCGGGTAGCTGGCAGAGGAAAAGCTCACGGAATAAAAAGCATTGGGGTTCCGCGCCCAACAGCGTGAGCATTTGACTCATCAGCTCTGACGGTTTTGAGTCCCCGAGGCCGGGCATGGAAATAATCTTGCGTGCCCGCTCCGACTTATTAAGATCAAATACCTGTAGCAAACGGGCTTTAAGCACTTCGTACTTGCCCTCCTCAGGTGGGCTTCCAAGGATGCTGACGACCCGCGAGGCCGTGGCACTGTCGAGAGCGGCAACCACGTAATAATAACGGGTCGCATCCGCTGTGACCTCCCGGAGAGCGAACTGTGCTTCTGCCTGGAAAAACCATGCTGCTGGCTGCTGTTCCCAGAACTGCGGCAGTTTAAGGGCGACGGCGTTCGTGTTCATCCTCGACGAAAGTTGTCCGACAAGATCGGGGTCACCAATGTAGGAACGGAGGTTCCTATCTGAATAAGGTATTCGACTCGATGAATCAAATCAACAGGTTTTAATGAACAACGAAGTTAACAGGGAAACTACAGGAGAAACGGTACACAGGTCTATTCAGCTTGCTGGGCACTCGACGACTACTAGAAGATTCTGGAAGCTGACGTCATGACGTCATCGCGTTCTTCGCGCCACTGGTGGTCACATGATCGGTGTCATGACGTCATCACGTGGAGTGCAGGAAAACACAATACAGTACAGTTAACAGGCAGTTTAAAGGTGCAGTCTGCGGTTGCACTACACTGTAGTTAAAGGGATTATTACCAATTGTTCTGAGACCCTTGGTGGCTCCGCCACAATAGCACCTTTCTTTGCTCCTTTTACATATGCTAATAAAGCTCCTGCCTGCTTAATACCAAATTCGGGCATTAAGAAGGCACAAATTGGCCCCACTAACTCCCTGCTGGTGTACAGTTCCAAAGGTACGAGCCTACCTCCAATACCATTTGTGAGAAGCCATTGTTCATCTCAGCCATGTCAGTGAATGTCTGCAAGGTATGGACTGTTGGGGATATCATGGCTGAGTCTCATTCTGTTCTCACTCAACGTCCACACACAATTTCTTCTCAAAGTGCTGGGTAGCCACCAGGATCCAGAACGCTGGTTGCTTTTCCTCTCATTTTGCTAGGAGTGATGGTTGCTGTATCAAGTTAATCGCACGCATTATCAGGCTCTTCTTAGGCAGTCCCTCGGAACCGAGGATGACTTGCTTCCACATTAAAAAGGAGTTCCCAGGTGACTGATGAGTCTAATGCGAGACCTACAGTCTCTGTCACAGGTGGGGCAGACGGTGATTGAAGGGGCGGGTGGGTGGGGTGCTTGGGTTGACGTGCGCTCCTTGCACTGCTTGCGCTTGGCTTCCACTTGCTCCTGGCGAAGAGACTCGAGGTGTTCGGCGCCTCCTCGGATGCTTCTCCTCCACTTTGTGCAGTCTTGGACCAGGGATTCCCAGGTGTCAGTGGGGATGTTGCACTTTTTCAAGGAGGCTTTGAGGGTGTCCTTGAAGCGTTTCCTCTGCCCACCTGGGCTCTCTTGCCGTGCCGGAGCTCCGAGTAGAGTGCTTGTTTTGGGAGTCTCGTATCAGGCATGTGGACGATGTGACCCATCCATCGGAGCTGATCGAGCGTGGTCAAAGCTTCGATGCTGGGGATGTTGGCCTGAGCGAGAACACTGACGTTGGTGCGCCTATCCTGCCTATCAATTTGCAGGATCTTGCGGAGGCAGTGTTGGTGGTACCTCTCCAGTGCTTTGAGGTGCCTGCTGTACATGGTCCATGTCTCTGAGGCATTCAGCAGGGCGGGTATCACTGCTGCTCTGTAGACCATGAGCTTAGTGCCTAGTTTGAGGTCCTGGTCTTCAAACACTCTCTTCCTCAGGCGACCGAAGGCTGCACTGGCACACTGAAGGCAGTGTTGGACTTCGTCATCGACGTCTGCCCTTGTTGACAGTAGGCTGCCGAGGTATGGAAAGTGGTCCACGTTGTCCAAGGCCTTGTCATGGATTTTGATAATCGGGGGGCAGTACTGTGTGGCGGGGGCAGGTTGGTAGAGGACCTTTCTCTTACGGATGTTTAATGTAAGGCCCATGCTCTCGTACGCTTCGGTGAAGGTGTTGACGATGGTTTGGTGATTATTCTTTATGTTTAGTAAGAAGTATTGTGATTGGTTGTTTGTTTCCTGCCTTGGGATATATGCTGTAATCTCATTGGTAGTTGATGTCATGTGATTTGTGGTGGCCATCTTAAATTCAGTTCTTTCCAGCCTTTAGTTGGGACTGGGAGTTGAAGATGTGCTACAGGATTTTTAAGTTAATAAAGCCTAGATTAGAAAGGCAAATCTATTCTTTATTTCAATTTATTAACTTTATGTCAGAATGGAGCGATATCTTCAACCAGAACGATTCAATGCTGACCCTAATTCTGCAGGAGTGGATGATAAATGGAAACACTGGTATTGTACATTTAAAAACTTTTTGGGCGTGTTGGATCAAGAGTCTCTAAATAAGCTGAATATGCTGATCAACTACATTGCTCCGGATGTGTATAAGTATATTTTGGACTGTAAAACTTACGAAGTGGCTATTTCTACATTGGAAAAGATTTTTGATAAACCAAAGAATGAGGTATTTGCACGTCACCTTCTATCTGCCCGTAGGCAGCACGTGGGAGAATCTTTGGATACTTATTTACAAGCACTTCGGTGCCTTAGTGTTAACTGTAATTATAAGGCCGTGACGGCTGAAGAATATAAGGAAGAATCGGTACGGGATGCTTTTGTTAATGGATTACTGTCTAGATCAATTCGTCAGCGGTTGTTAGAAAATAAGACTTTGGATCTTAAGAGTGCTTTTGAGCAAGCTTCTACATTGGATGTGGCTCAGAGAAGTTCGGATTCTTATGCTCTTTTTAATCGGCCTGTGACTGTGGTTTCGGCAGTTCCGGATGAAAAGGAATTATGTGGACTTAATAGGAGTGGTTTACTAGATTCTGAAACAGTTTCTACTTCAGCGGCTGTTGCCTCTAGGATTCAGAAGTGTTATTTTTGTGGGAACGTCCGGCACCTTCGTCTGAAGTGTCCTGCTCGGGAGGCTGTGTGTAGTAAATGCAGCAAGAGAGGTCATTACGCACGTGTGTGTAAATCATCAGGTTCAATTACCTCCTCTGTGACTAGTCAGCCTTTAGATAGGGCGTTTATTGCATCAATTTCTGCTGCATTTGCTCATGGCCTAAACAAAGCTATAGTTACGGCCCAAGTTAATGGGTTGGAAGTGAAGGCCCTTATAGATACGGGCAGTACCGAGAGTTTTATAAGTCTTCAGTTTGCAAAGGAGAAGCATTTGAAAATTTCGCCTGTTTCCTATCAGGTGTGTATGGCTCAGACGACTCTCACTTCACAAGTAGCTGGTTGTTGCCTTGTGAAATTGATTCTTCTAGGTAATACGTATACTGATATACGCCTATCTGTTTTGCCTAATCTCTGTGCGGATATTTTGATTGGTCATGATGTGCTTCAGTTACACGAGTCTCTTAGTCTTTCATTTGGAGGGACTAAGCCACCTTTATCTATTTGTGGATGAACCTCTTTATCCATTTCTCCATTATCACTTTTTTCCAATTTGATGCCGGATTGTAAGCCAATTGCTACCAAGTCAAGAAGGTATAGCAGTCAGGATAGAGAATTTATTAATTCTGAAGTTCAACGTCTCTTATTGGAAGGAATCATTGAACCTAGTTGCTCGCCTTGGCGGGCACAGGTAGTTGTCACGACTAACGAGAGACATAAGAAACGAATGGTGATAGACTATTCCCAAACTATTAATAGGTATACTCAATTAGATGCGTACCCTTTGCCTAAGATTGATGAGCTTATCAATAAAGTATCTCAGTATAAGGTTTTTAGCACTATTGACCTAAAGAGTGCTTATCATCAGATTCCTATTGTTAAGAAGGATCAACCATATACGGCCTTTGAAGCTGGTGGAAAGCTGTATCAGTTTTGCCGAATACCATTTGGTGTTACTAATGGTGTTGCTTGTTTTCAACGGGCAATGGATGCTTTTATAAGTGATAACTCTCTCTCTGACACCTTTTCATACTTAGATGACATCACGGTGTGTGGCAAATCAAGGGTGGAGCATGATTCTAATTTAGAAAGATTCCTTCAAGCTGCGGAAAAAGTTGGTTTAACTTTCAATAAAGAGAAGTGTACCTTTTCGACCACTGAGGTAAATCTACTGGGGTACATTATCTCGGGAAACAAGATTAAACCAGACCCAGGACATCTGCGACCATTGATTGATTTACCTTGTCCTACTAATTCTAAGGCTTTGCAACGAGTTGTTGGACTGTTTTCTTACTATTCTAATTGGATTGCAAATTTTTCACCGAAGATCCAGCCTCTTATTCGGGTTACGACATATCCTCTATCATGGGAGGCCAGGACGTGTTTTGATCATTTTAAAAAGGATATCCTTGGAGCAGTTGTGCATTCTATTGATGAGCAGGTTCCTTTTGTGATTGAGACGGACGCTTCTGGTTTTGCAATTGGGGCTACTCTGAACCAAAATGGAAGACCTGTGGCCTTTTTCTCACGTACCTTGAACAATAGTGAAAAAAGGCATTCTTCAATAGAGAAAGAGGCGTATGCAATAGTAGAAGCACTGCGTAAATGGAGACATTATTTATCGGGGCGACATTTTACGTTGGTAACTGATCAAAAGTCTGTGTCCTTTATGTTTGATGTCAAACATTTTGGAAAGATTAAGAATGATAAAATAATGAGGTGGAGGATTGAGTTGGCATGTTACCATTTTGATATAGTTTATCGTCCGGGGAAGGATAATGTTGCTGCTGATGCGCTGTCGAGGGCTTATTGTTCTGTGATTCACGGAGATACGCTTATTAATCTTCACAATGCCTTATGCCATCCTGGGGTTACGAGGATGATACACTTCGTACGCAGTAAGAATTTGCCCTTTTCAGTTGAAGACGTCAAGCGGATGACTTCATCATGTTCTGTCTGTGCTCGGTGTAAACCGAATTTCTTTAAGCCTCAACGAGCTCATCTTATAAAGGCTACTTCTCCTTTTGAACGTTTGAGCGTCGATTTTAAGGGGCCTCTTCCTTCAACTACTCAAAACCGATATATATTTACTGTTGTGGATGAGTTTTCAAGGTTCCCTTTTGCTTTTCCTTGCGCAGATGTATCAGCTGCTACAGTTATCAAATGTCTGACTCAACTTTTTGTCATCTTTGGGATGCCTGCGTATATCCATTCGGATCAGGGAAGTTCTTTTATGTCTTCCCAGTTGAAGGAATACCTTCAGAGTCGGGGAATTTCTACTAGCAGAACTACCCCGTATAATCCCCAGGGTAATGGACAGTGCGAACGATACAATGGGGTGATCTGGAAGGCAGTTATGTTGGCTTTGACATCCCGGAACCTTAAGAATATACAGTGGGAAATGGTACTGCCTGATGCCCTGCATTCCATTAGATCATTGCTTTCAACGGCTACTAATGTGACCCCCCATGAAAGGCTCTTTAACTATCCGCGGAGATCTACTACGGGATATTCGGTACCTTCATGGCTTACTATGCAGGGACCTGTGCTGCTTCGACGCCATGTTAGATTGTCAAAATATGATCCTTTAGTGGAGGAGGTGGAGCTGTTGGAGGCAAATTCCCAATATGCTCATATTCGATTCCAAGATGGGAAAGAAAGTACCGTTTCAATTAAAGACTTGGCTCCTTGTGGTGGCCAGCCCTCTTCTGAGGATATTAACAATAGTCATGATTCAGATAATGTGGATGCTGTTACAGATACTACGAATATTTCCAATCCGACTGCAGATAATTATACTTCTATTAGTCAGCCCTCGATGGATGTTCATGACCGTCCCAGTTTACCTTTTGATGGGATTTCTAATCCGGAAACCGTTGAAAATCGGGATATGGATAGCCTTCCTGCTGAAGATACTTCTGTGTCTCCTGGTGTGGGAGGGCAAGGAATTTCACCAAGGTTAAGAAGGTCGACACGAACAAGATACCCGGTCGACCGATTGAAAATGGACTTTTAAATTGATAGTAATGTTTTAAAATTGTTGAAATATTATATTATATTGTTTTAGTTGAGAGATACTTAATACTTATGTGCAATGTTACTATTTGTTGTTGCTCACTTAGTATTGTGTCGTGTTGAATAGTTTTATTTTGTCTGTGCATAGTTTTAGTTGTAAATAATTAATTATAAATTGTAAAGGTTATTTAGATTGGAGTATATTTTAAAAGGAGGGGTGAATGTGGTGATTATTCTTTATGTTTAGTAAGAAGTATTGTGATTGGTTGTTTGTTTCCTGCCTTGGGATATATGCTGTAATCTCATTGGTAGTTGATGTCATGTGATTTGTGGTGGCCCTCTTAAATTCAGTTCTTTCCAGCCTTTAGTTGGGGCTGGGTGTTGAAGATGTGCTACAGGATTTTTAAGTTAATAAAGCCGAGATTAGAAAGGCAAATCTATTCTTTATTTCACTGCTGTACATGGTCCATGTCTCTGAGACATTCAGCAGGGCGGGTATCACTGCTGCTCTGTAGACCATGAGCTTAGTGTCTAGTTTGAGGTCCTGGTCTTCAAACACTCTCTTCCTCAGGCGACCGAAGGCTGCACTGGCACACTGAAGGCAGTGTTGGACTTCGTCATCGACGTCTGCCCTTGTTGACAGTAGGCTGCCGAGGTATGGAAAGTGGTCCACGTTGTCCAAGGCCTTGTCGTGGATTTTGATAATTGGGGGGCAGTACTGTGTGGCGGGGGCAGGTTGGTAGAGGACCTTTCTCTTACGGATGTTTAATGTAAGGCCTATGCTCTCGTACGCTTCGGTGAAGGTGTTGACGATGGTTTGGAATTTGACTTCCGAGTGAGCGCAGACGCAAGAGTCATCTGCATACTGTAATTCGAAGACAGAGGATGGGACTTGGTGTCTTCTTCATTATAAAAAGCAAATCCTCTGACTCATTTTTCTAGCTTGTTATTTACATAGCATTTCAGTGCAAGCAGAGGGCCAGGATGTTCTCCATTGATATCAGCCACAGGCTCAATCTTTGTCCATCTGGATCAACGCAATAGGGGTTTAAAATTTTTTGATGTTGATGCAAAACTATCATTTATTTCTAATCTCGGTAACATCTGTGTTCTGCAATGTACTACAGTATAGGAAGAGAAAATGTCTGAATGCATTTGTCTCAACAAACCCTTTGTTGACAAATGTAATAAACACTGAAGTCAACATGCATGGTAACTCTATGATGTTTTTGAGTATTTACAATGTAAACTGTGGATGGAAACTTTTATTAAAGCAATATCCTAGGGAGGTCTGTTAAGAAAAAACCTTATTTAAGACCATTTTTTAAAAAACGTTTGGCAAAAAATAACTGATCCTTCTAGGTTCTAATACATAATGCAGTCCTGTTAAATGGTGCCCTGTTTGCAGCACTGCCCATCCATTATTAATGACTTCACAAACATGAAGAATACAAAGGTGGGATGGAGAATGCAGTAATGGAAAGCCAGCCAATGGCTTTAATTTAATTTTTCAATTTCATATGAATTATTTTGCTGTATTATTTTCCTGATCAGAGAAGGGAAAATATTAAATTCTCCAGTTTCTGTTGTAGTTCAGGTAGACTGTCTTTGGATGGGGCTCATTCCACTTGAATAGAAATTTACACAGATAATTGTTTTTTTAAGAAAAAGAAGTGAGGGCAACTTTTACCAGATCAAGTTTGTTTTTGAATTCAGATTGAGGAGGGCCAGGCAAGAAGCATATTAGATATTCCTCCTGTCAGATCATTGCTCTCTTCACTTTTTCTGTAGCTGAAGTGGGGGCAATGTGGCCATGATGTGAACTTGTGCTTATCAACAAAACAAAGTAATGCTATTATTTCAGAACCTACATTTAAAATGTTTTGAAATATTTACAGGGTGATTAGCACCAATAGGGATCAAGTAAACTTGGTGGGCCAGATGTTGGGCCAGAGGTTGATATTTGCTGAGGTTAGGGGGATTAAATACGTGGGGTTACAGGGATAGGGTGGAATATGTGTCGGTGCAGGCTCGATGGGCCGAAATGGCCTGTATCTGCACTGTGGGGTTTCTGTGATTTCTGTGATCTGCCTCACAATAACATCCTACTAACAGTTGAGAAGTTGAAATTGACAGAAGAAAATTCAGTGATAGTCGAATGAATTCCGTGGGTGTAATCGCATGTACATGTATCATACAGTTACATTCAGATATCAGACTTTCCTTTTGGATAGGACTGCAGGAAGCATTACAGTTCTGAATTGCTTGCGCAAATTGTCCCCTGCTGCAGAAGTTGCATGCATGGTCAGCATTCAGGGGACTGTAAGCTACTGTGGGGGTGAAGAAAAGGAAGCATTTTGTGCCCTGCATATTTTAGACGCCTCATTAATAGAAAGAACTAGTGAATAGTTCTATGTCGGTTGACCTAGTGAGGTCTCTAAACATCATCATTTACTTGCAGCCAGTCCTCTGGGTATCAGTCTTTGCACGGACACACCTCATCACCCCCTGCTAACATTCCCTGCTTCTCTGCATGTGGATGGTGACCTTGATGCCAGATGTGGGCCACCCCCATCCTTTGGTACACTTGTTCCAAAAACACGTCCAGGAAGCATTTAAAAATGTTGACCCATGTGGTGTTCCAGCTCCTCTATTTGTGAAATAAATGCTTTTATTCATTTTTTTAAAATGTTAGCACATGGAATGCAGTTCCTTTTTCAGGTGCTTCTGTAGGATGTTGCCACACCAGCATAGGAAATCACGCCCCACAGTTAACAAGCACCCAGTATTATTTATGGGGTCAGCAGTCAACCAATACAGCAGGTGCTAACCTGCTGCACCCGCCTCCAGTCCAGTTGGCACTCGCACTGAAAAATAAATGTTTTCGTCTTCTTCCATGGGTTTAGATTTACTGTCAATTTTAAACCAAATAAAATTGGCACAGCAACTTTAATTCATGTTCATAAATATATGTTAATAATCCGCATTGTTTATTGATTTTTATTCCACATCAATATTCTCTGCTTTGGAGCATTCACTGTAAAACTGGACAAAAAGTAAATATTTAGAATATATAGTGAATGTTAGGTAATTCACTGCGTGATAAATGAATTACACTTATGGTTAATTGTGCAATTGTCTCACCAATAAGTGATTGTGCTGTCTTGGCATTACCTAGACAAATGTTAAAAGGCACTTAAGATTTTTTTATGGTATGATATAATCCTAACACTTGCACATATAAATTAAGACAAATTTAAAAGATCAGACAATGGCTGCATGACTCCGTATAATCAGTTCACCTTTTATTAATGACAAATATAAACTGCTTTGTATGTTATTACGAAATTGAAGCCTGACAGTTTTATGAGCAAACATTTAGGCAAGTAGTAAAATGCAGTTTGTTACAATGCCAAAGTTGTTTCAATTGACTCATTCATTATGTTGACTGTTTATTATACATATGCTTCAGTAATGAAAATTTACTATTAAAAGGATGCTTCACAATACCCAGTGTAGGGTTTACACTGACAATCGCAGAGGGTTTCATATCATAATTAAATGTTTAAAAGTTGGACTTTACATTTTTGATCATCAACGGAAGACATGAAGAAACTGGGGGGGGGAAATTCAGTTGGTTTGCGCCTCCCGTTAGCGCCTTAATAGGGCGCTAATGGGGCGCAAAGCAACTGGTGCCTGGGCGCGGCGATATCTGCGCCTCTCGCGAAATTGACCAGACATTTTGCAGCGGCGCTAAACAATACCGCCCAATCTCCTGCGCAAGCAAATCTTGACATCATTCGAGCGTGCAACGCCCTTGGGACGCCCCAGAATGGAAATTGAGTGGCGCCACCCTCCTTTCCGCCTGGCGCAACCAATGACAAGTAGACTGGAATGCTTCCCAGTCGCTGTGGGGCTCGGGGGGGGCGCTATTTAAAGGGGGCCTCTTCCTGGCTTTTTCTGTGGTAGACATTTTTGCACCACTCGTTCTGAGAAAGAGAGATAGATTTTGAGAGAGACAAAGAAAGACTTCTGCATTGAGTCAACGCTGTGTGAAGTAGTTTTGGCTACTGAGCATAAATTTGCAGGTACTTTGGTTTTTGACCTTCATTACTTTGATTGCCAAGAGACTATGCGGGCTGCACTAATTGGGGGCGTTGTCCTGCGCCAGCAGAATCGGAGGTCACAGAGACACAGAGAGAGAGAGTGGCAATGATGGCCAGATGGAGGAGGGCCAACAGGCCTCTGTACAGGAGACTTACCCTCCCAGGGTATTTTGCCAACAATTCTCATATATTAATATGTCTGGGGACCATTGTTTGCGAAGGCTGCGCTTCAGCAAGGAGGTGGTCACTGAGCTCAGCCACCTGCTGCAGCCAGTTCTGCAGCCTCAACTGAGGAGCAGGATGTCTCTGTCAGTGGCAGTGAAGATAACAGTGGCTCTCAACTTTTATGCCACTGGCTCATTTCAATCAGCTACTGGGGACATCGCCAATATCTCCCAGTTCGCGGTCCATTGCTGCATCGATCAGGTCACAAATGCCCTCTATAAAAGGAGACGACAGTACATCTCTTTCCCCATGACCCCGGCCAAGCAGCATGAATGCGCTATGGGCTTTGCGAGGATAGTGGGCTTCCCCATGGTGCAGGGCGCCATTGACAGCATGCATGTGGCTTTGCGTGCTCCACATGAGAATGCAGAGGATTTCCGCAACCGAAAGGGGTTCCATTCCTTAAACGTGCAGTTGTTCTGTGACCACAGACAGCTGATAATCGCTGTCAATGCCCACTATCCTGGCAGCAGCCACGATGCATACATCCTGCGCCAGACTACCGTGGCAGAACTTTTCCAGGCACCGCATCACCCAGGTGGTTGGCTTCTCGGGGACAAGGGATATCCACTGTGCACCTGGCTGATGACACTGCTCCGTATGTCCAACACCCCTGATGAGCTGTGGTACAACGAGAGCCATAAACCTACCAGGAACATCATTGAGCACACAATCGGCATGCTCAAGCAACAGTTCCGCTGTTGGACCATTCTGGAGGAGCCCTGCAGTACTCGCCTGAGTGAGTCTCCCTCTTCGTTGTTGAGTGCTGCATGCTGCATCACCTGGCAATCCCCTGGACCCAGGCAATGCCACCAGGCCTTGGAGCACCACCAGAGGAGGAGGAGGAAGAGGAGGAGGATGATCATCAGCGGCACCAAGACGGGAGGGAGGCCCACAATGTAGAAACTGGAAGGGCCGTCCGTCAACGGCTGATAGCAAGCCGCTTCTAGGCCCCTGCTGATGAAATGGCTTCTGCCATTGAGAACAACATGAATGAAACCAACCCGCAACCCCTAAGCCGGCCAAGGCAGCAATGATTGCAAAGACCAAACATGTACATTTTGAATACAAAAACTTATTTATTTTACAAACTCTGTGTGTGTCATTTCCTCATGACAAACTCATAGAAAGAAACACAAAAAAACAGTCATTAACATAACTGGTTCTCACAACCTGGAAATAATGTCCAAAACACTAAACAAAAGTTTGACCACGAACCTCGGCCTTTAATAAAAAAAAACAACATTTTGTCACACCTCCTACTTTTTGCCCTTCGAGGGTGATCTCCTTCCCTTGCGCACTTGCCCCCTTCCCACCCTACTGCTCCTCCGTAATGGGACCCCAGTGGCTGCAGCAAGGTTGGTGGAAGGCTGCTGATTGTCAGAACTTGATACTGCAGATGCCCTTGAAGGGCGGCCTCGACCAGCTCTGGGCCTGGAGGGCCTGGCTGCAGACTGCACCAACTCTGCATGGGCAGCAGCAGTCTGCCCTACAGGCGGTGGCAAGTGCAGTGGAGAAGTGACAGTGGTGGCAGCAGGAATGCTGTCATCTTGAGAGAGGACAGCAATTCCCTGCTCAACTGACACACTGGCACTCCCACGGGGCAGCACTTCAGCATCCGGAGCAATCTGCTGGAGCACAGATTGCTGGCCTGCTGCAGCGCGGTGAGAGCCCCGGGAAATGTGTCCAAACCAGCGAAGATGGCAGCAGTCAGTTCTCGCGTGGCCACAATCTGAGTCTGCATGAGATGCAGTCAGAGATGGGATCATGGCAGCCAGTGACTGAATTGCAGCACTAAGCATTTGTGTGGCATCTGCCTGTGCTACTGTGAAGTGCTCCGCACTCCTTGCCAGTGATTCAATGCATTCAGGTACCCTTCCCACTGCACCCATGAGCTCAGTGTGCATGTCCACCACCTGGGTGTTCATTTCAGTGATCAGCCGCTCCTCCTCTGCGTCCAGTGCAGTAGGACTCGCTGGCATACTCTCCCTCCGGGGAGAAGGCCCCTGAGCTTCCCTACCCCCATCACGTTGCTGCAGCCCGCTGGGTCCTGGAGCTTCACCCTCATCAGACCCTTCACCCCTGCTCCCCTCCAGGGAAGGTGTGTTCCCAGTGTGGGCATGGGCTTCCTCGGGAGAAGGTGGCGCTGATGCTCCGGCTTCATCTTTCTCCTCGCCTGCAGCTTCACTCCCACTGGCAGCTTGAGGGCCCGTCTCCTGGTGAATCACCTTCTGAAAGCAGGGAGGTACAAGAGTGGCTTTACCGTGAGGACAGGGTGGCAGTAAGGGAGGAATGAGTGCAGGCGATTTAGTAAGTTGGATTGAAAGTGTCAAAGGCTGGTGTTGTGAGGGACAAGTGGAAGGAGAGAGGACAAAAAGGTGATGACCTTACCATTGCTGTCCAGAATGGGGTCAACCTCTCCAGTGGTGATGGGACCGATCACCTGGCTTGCCACAATCCTCTGGACACGCTCCTCAAGATTGCTGAAGGGTTGCAGCTGAGGCCGCCCTCCACCCGTCCGTTGCTGCTGTCTCCTATTATGAGATAGCTTGGCCTGCAAGAAAAAGGACAGCATCTGAGTAAATATACAGCCATGGTCTTGCCTAATGTGCCCCCCATAGGTGAATAGCCCTTATTGTATGCAGCCATGGTCTTGCCTGATGTGCCTCCCATAGGTGAATAGCCCTTACTGTATGCAAAGTGTGGAATCTGCGTGTGTGTTTCATGAGAGGGCCATAGGTGTTGGATGAGTGTTGGGCATTGGGGTTTTAAGACCCTCTGGCCATAGAGTGAGGTTGAGATGGAGGGATGGAGAGGTATTGAAAAAAAAACACTCAACCTGACGACCCGAGTGAGGTCGTTGAACTTTTTTCTACATTGTATATGGGTCCTGAGCACCATGCTCCTGGAGGAGACGCTCTGTGCCACCTGTTGTGTATGTAACCTGTTCCACCTTAAGAGAGCTTAAGCCTGTTCCACCTTAAGAGATGTACTACTTTCTCAGGCTGCTGTAGACGTAATACCGGGGGTGAACACACCGGTATATAAGCACTGTGCAGTAATCTTGTATTCAGAATAGTCCCTACCTCCAACCAGTAAAGACCTGTTTTATTGTTACTGATTAAGTCTGAGTATTAATTACTTGAACAACTCACAGACTTAACACTGGCGACGAGTCTGATTCGGACCCTGCGGCAGTCACTCCACGGCAGCTTCGTCCACAGCCAGGACGTTGCAGAGAGGTTTCCACCCTCTCCACCCCACTGGAAGACATCCTGACCTCAGAGCCTCCATCGGCGACCGTCAGCTTCTTCTCCAGCTTGGTGGTGGGTAAGCCGTTGTCTGAGCCGGGCAGCGACACGACAGGCAGTCGACCGCGTTGGCCGCACGAACGGGGCTGGGTGAGCCGGAGAAATAGGGCGCGAGAGCCGCTTCGAGCGGGAGGTGTTTCAACAGAGCGATCGCATCTCCTGATAAGGGCCGCACTCGGGCGATCGCGGCGAAGATAAGGGCCGCACTCGGGGGCTGAAGGGAGACGGCGTCGGGGGACGGGTGAAGACCGCCAAGCGTGGGAAAACCGCCATTTTGTGGGCGGAGGACGACGGCAAGAGCGGGAAGCCGCCATCTTGGATAGCAGTAAAAAAAAAAAATCTGAGAAATTGCAAATCTGATAAAGTACTACAATGCCTAAACACGGGAATATTAGCAACTTTGATAGTGACATCGAAGATTGGGCCATATATGTTGAACGAGTTAAAAATTATTGTAAGGCCAATAAAATTCGTGAGGCTGATAAAGCACTAACATTATTAAATTTAATGGGTGCGAAGACATACGGGCAATTGAAACACCTGTTATCACCAGATGAACCGACGGATAAGACGTTCGATGAGATTGTTACTGTCCTGAAAGATCATCTAAACCCCACGCCGCTGATGCTAGCGGAACGATTTAAATTTTATGACAGAAGGCAGCTACAGCATGAAAGCAATGCTGAATATTTGCTGGAATTGCGTAAATTAGCGAAATATTGCCAGTTTGGAACGGGACTGACAGATGCACTACGAGACAAATTTGTGTGTGGTTTATTTAAACAGGATACACAAAAGCGACTGCTCGAGGAGAATGAGCTGACGCTTGAGAAGGCGGTCACTATGGCAGCAGCACACGAAGCTGCAGCGAGAGGCACGGCAGTAATGCAGCTACGGTCACCGGAGCTCAGTGCACACAAATTGGGTGTGAGTTCTGTTAAATGTTATCGTTGTGGAAAGACAACGCATGATCAGAACCAGTGTTGGTTTAAAAACCAAGAATGTAGAACTTGTGGTAGGCTTGGACATATAGCTAGAGTATGCAGGTCAGCGAAGAAGACCAGCAACAAGAAGTCACCGCAAGGGAAATACGCAAAGGTACACAAGGTGGCCGAACAGGAGTCCGATTCAGACGCAAGCAGTATTGAACTGGCTAGCTTAAGGGTACTCAACGTTGGTAAGGGTGCAGACCTCCAGACAATTTGGGTTACTCTTCAGATAGAAGGAGTCCAAGTAAAAATGGAATTGGACACTGGATCGGCATTGTCGGTCATGAATAAGAAAGATTACAGAAGGTTATTCCAACATATTCCCCTACAGGATACGGAGATTATATTGACAACCTACACGGGGCAGAGAGTGTACCCCATCGGGACAATAAAGGTTGCAGTGGCCAACAAGGGCGAAGGAAGTCAAATAATGGACTTATATGTGCTACCGGAGGGAGGTCCACCACTACTAGGCCGGGAGTGGTTTAGAAACATAAATATGGACTGGCATTCGCTAAAAGCCATAAAGAGTGAGAACTCGGTGCAGATAATCAGCCCAGACTCTAGAACTGATGATGGTAAGACCAACCCATGTGCAAAAGACAAAGTTTCAGCACAGAATTCCACTGAGCAACAACAACATAGTTTAACAGAGAATTCTGAGTCTTTCAAGTCTACTGATATGCACATTTTTGAGGGACACTGGGCTCGAACTCAACTCCATTTCAAACTACAACAGCAATTAGAACAAATGATTCGCCGTTTTGAGCAAGAGATGAATGAAATAAAAAAGTTCTTTGTGACAGAGTGGGAGAATCTGGAAAGGCAACAGAAGCAACTGATGGAGAAAATGGAGCAGGAGCACACCAACCATCTGCGCGAGGAGGCCGAACGAATCAAAGCTGATTCAGATTCTGAAGGTGCGTGCCATAATCTGGTGTCAGAAGAGTTAACGGTCAGCCAACTCCTTCATATGCTGAGGGACAAGACTCTGAAATGGGAAAAACTTGAACACGAGCTGCGATCTTCAAAGGAAAAGGGTTCGGAGCTCTCAAAAGTCATTGAGATGGCTGATGTGACGACACAGACTGAAACGACTGCAACAGAGCAGCCATTGGATGCCAAAAGTACGCTGACTCACGTCAATGTAGAACAACAGACCGCTGAAACAGCTGCTCCGGTAGAGGGATTGCATAGTCCGATCAATCAATCTCCAAAGGAAGTTGAAGTATTAAAATCACAAATGAGGTCACTAGTAAACGACTTGCTGAAAGCCCAGAAAAAGCTGGATGCAGAGGTACACATGAAGAAGTCTCTTCAGGAAAGATGTCTGGATTTGGAACAAGAGCTGGCTAACGTCCAGCTGGGTATGGAGGAAATAGACGACCCTCTCGCTGGTCTAGCTCAGGATGACACCGAATATTACCATGACCTGGTGGACGACACCGAATATTACGATGTCCTGTCCTGCCCAGCTTGTAACTTCGACTCCCAAAGTGCAGAAATCATGGAGGAGCACCAAAAGTCTACGGAACATCGGGAGAAGCTGGCTCTATGACGGAAACAGGAGGAAGAGAAGGAGGAACTGCGCATGCAGCTGGCAGCTGTGGCAGCTGACAATGGAGCCCAGAGAGTCTCCAAGAAGCAGAAAAGGAAAAGTAAAAACAGAAGATGACCCATCTGAACCATTATCACCTCTACCAGATCACACACGTGGTCCCTCCGAACGGAGCCAAATCAGTTCGGAAGTTCAAGCTGTTAAATCCATGAAAGGACTATTGAATGAGTAACGTGAACCGACTACACCACAGAGATTGAATCTGTGAACTGTTTTCCGCAGAGACTGAATCTGTGATATGTTACGTTAAACATGAAGTTATATATGTATATATGTTATTACGTTAGGTTAAATGGGGGGGATGACTATAAAGCTAAGAAGGGAGGAGTGTTGTGTATGTAACCTGTTCCACCTTAAGAGAGCTTAAGCCTGTTCCACCTTAAGAGATGTACTACTTTCTCAGGCTGCTGTAGACGTAATACCAGGGGTGAACACACCGGTATATAAGCACTGTGCAGTAATCTTGTATTCAGAATAGTCCCTACCTCCAACCAGTAAAGACCTGTTTTATTGTTACTGATTAAGTCTGAGTATTAATTACTTGAACAACTCACAGACTTAACACCACCTCCCTCCACACTCTTCTGTAATCGCATGGCAAAGCCCTCCTGCCACTCTCTGGGTACAGTATTGATCTTCTGTCCGCCAACCAGAGCCTCCAAGGCCTGCTCGCTGAAGCAGTGTGCTCGCTCCCTGGCCCTCTCCATAGTCCTTGGCTGCAAGATTTAGGCACAGGTCTGTCCAGGCCGAGATTCAAGGCTCCAATGAGCAGGGTATGGCTGGAGAGCAAGATCGACCCTCCCATTTAAGAATTCTCTGGCACTAGTGTGTCTGTGTTCCATCGCTAACTGACAGCACCTGTGCTGCGCCCGCGCTCTGAGTTAGCGCCTCGCTCCTCGGCCTTTGCGCCTTAAGAGAGGTGTGTAGCTCCTGATTTAGCGCTCCAATCAACTCCGGGGGCGATAAAAGCCAAGTTTGCAGTCGGAGGCGATAATTAGCATCAGGTGCTAAACTTTACGCACGGCCGATAATTGTGCCCCAAACGGGGCGATACTGAATTTTTCCCCCTGGGAGTTAATTGTGTCAATGGAGCTCTTTCTGCATTTGAGTTCTAGTAGTTATTAATGCAAGCAATTCACTGTATATATGATGAAGATCATCACCAGGTGGATCATCTCACCATAGGGACCAAATGATACTCCATTCATCTCATCCAATGTGCTGGGAATACTGCTGATTCAAGGCGTGCAGCAGTTGTGAGCCATTTACAGTGTTAGATTGTATTGTTTGGATCATGAAGATTCAAAGTAAATGGTCTCAAAACATTTCCATTACCCATTTCAGTTACAGAATCAGAGAATGGTTACAGCATGGAAGAAGGCTATTCGGCCTGTTGAGTCCGCCCTGGCTCTCTGCAAGAGCACCTCAGCTAGTCCCACTCCCCCGCCCTTTCCTCATAGCCCTGTATTTTTTTTTCCTTCAGGTACTTATCCAACTCCCTTTTGAAAGCCATGATTGAGTTTGCCTCCATCACCCTTTCAGGCAATGCATTCCAGATCCTAACCACTCGCTGATTAAAAAAGTTTTTCCTCATGTCACCTTTGGTTTTTCAGCCAATCACCTTAAATCTGTGTCCTCTATTTCTTGACCCTTCTGCCAACGGGAACAGTTTCTCTCTATCTACTCTGTCCAGACCCCTCATGATTTTGAACAACTCTATTAAATCTCCTTTCAATCTCCTCTGCTCTAAGGAGAACAACCCCAGCTTCCCAGTCTATCCACGTAATTGAAGTCCCTCATCCCTGGAATCATTCTCGTAAATCTTTTCTGCACCCTCTCTATGGCCTTCACATCCTTTCTAAAGTACAGTGCCCAGAATTGGGCACAATAGTCCAGTTGAGGCCAAACGAGTTCCTCATAATCTCCACACTTTTGTACTCTATACCTCTATTCATGAAGCCCAGGATCCCCTAATGAAGCCCAGAATCCCATAATGTTCTTGCATTAGATATTAAATTACCATCTAGCGCATAGAATCTGTTGCATTTTTGGCAATAGAAAGTAACAGGATGTCCCATTAGGCATTTACACTGTCTTTATTGAAATCATTAAAATGGGAATGCCAGTATCCATTGCTGAACATCATAAAAGCAGAAATAACTAATATTATGGGGGAGAATCAGTCAAAGAAAAGCGTCCATCAGTATAAATAACACATTACAGGATTCAGTAAGCTTTGTGGTAAGGAAAACTTAGTTTGTATACAATTACAATTTTAATACCAATACAACATCAGTTAATAAAGTCATACTTTATATTTTAATAATTAAAAAGAAAAACGTATATTGTGTAAAATCACAAACCTAACCTGCCACCTTCAAGGGAAAAGGGAATTCTTGAATGTAATGAACATTTTGTGTTGGAAAAGGAATATAAGTTAAAATGCTATTAGGTTCCCCTCCTCCACAATCCTGAAAAGCCAGACATTATGGAACAGTTCGTGGTGTTTTGACTGCCTTTGTTATCTGATCGCCTACCTGAAAAATTAATTGCAAATTGATCTATACTTAACCTTACCACTTAGTCTAGGGATATGTTTATAACAATTTCATAACATGTCATTTAGGATTGGATAGTAGAGTTAAAAATTGTGATGGTTTTTAGATTGCAAACAATGCAAAGAGCACTCATAGGGGAGAATAGCATTAATTAATGAAATTAAATGTTTGAAAAGCATGCCTAATACTGCAATAAGAACTGGAAACTGATTAACATTCTTGATTGAATTTTGTTTGGTTTGCAAGTAATTGCAGTAATCAGATATACAGATATGCATCCACAATTTTAACAGCTCAGATCACAATTGCCAATCTTAATTCCTTATATGTTGTTTATGATAACATCAAAAACAGATGATGTACAATATGTATTTTATGAAGCAATCTATCCGACAAAGTGGAAAACTGCCCAGGTATGTCCTGTCCACAAAAAGCAGGACAGATCCAATCCAGCCAATAACCGCCCCATCAGCCTACTCTCAATCATCAACAAAGTGATGGAAGGTGTCGTCGATGGTGCTATCAAGTGACACTTACTCACCGATAACCTGCTCACTGATGCCCAGTTTGGGTTCTGCCAGGGCCACTCGGCTCCAAACCTCATTACAGCCTTGGTCCAAACATGGAAAAAAGAGCTGAATTCCAGAGGTGAGGTGAGAGTGACTGCCCTTGACATCAAGGCAGCATTTGACAGAGTGTGGCACCAAGGAGCCTTAATAAAATTAAATTCAATGGGGATCAGGGGAAAACACTCCACTGGCTGGAGTCATACCTAGCACAAAGGAAGATGGTGTGGTTGTTGGAGGCCAGTCATCTCAGCACCAGGACATCGCTGCAGGAGTTCCTCAGGGCGGTGTCCTAGGCCCAACCATCTTCAGCTGCTTCATCAATAACCTTCCCTCCATCATAAGGTCAGAAGAGGGGATGTTTGCGAATGATTACACAGTGTTCAGTTCCATTCGCAATTCCTCAGATAATGAAGCAGTCCATGCCTGCATGCGGCAAGACCTGGACAACATTCAGGCTTGGGCTGATAAGTGGCAAGTAACATTCGCACCACACAAATGCCAGGCAATGACTATCTCCAACAAGAGAGAATCTAACCACCTCGCCTTAACATTCAATTGTATTACCATCCTTGAATACCCACCATCAACTACCTGGGGGTCACCATTGACCAGAAACTTAACTGGACCAGTCACATAAATACTGTGGCTACAAGAGCAGGTCAGAGGCTGTGTATTCTGCAATGAGTAACTCACCTTCTGACCCCCCCAAAGCCTTTCCACCACCTACAAGACACAAGTCAGGAGTGTGATGGAATACTCTCCACTTGCCTAGATGAGTGCAGCTCCAAAATCACTCAAGAAGTTCAACACCATCCAGGACAATGCAGTCCGCTTGATTGGCACCCCATCCACCATCTTAAATATTCACTCCCTCCACCACCAGCACAATGTGGCTGCAGTGTGTACCATCTACAAGATGCACTGCAGCACGCACCACCTAGAAGGACAAGAGCTGTAGGCATATGGGAATACCACCACCTTCAAAGTCCCCTCCAAGTCACACACCATCCTGACTTGGAAATATATCGCTGTTCCTTCATTGTCGCTAGGTCGATGGAACTCCCTACCTAAAAGCACTGCAGGAGTACCTTCACCACACGGACTGCAGTGGTTTAAGAAGGCGGCTCACCACCATCCATCTTCTCATGGGCAATTAGGGATGGGAAATAAATGCTGGCTTTGCCACCAATGGCCACATCTTGTGAATGAAAAAATTAAATAAAAAATAAAGCTAAGTTGCTTGTTCCAGAATAATTTGCTTGTTCTTTGAGATGGATGTTGATCTCTAGATAAACTAAAAACCTTTTATATCAGAGGACGTATACTTTGGCCTGGATTTTACCAACTTCGGCGGGTCCATGGTGGGCGATGTTGGTGGCGGGTCCTGGCCTCGCTGCTGGCTCCAGCCCGCTGTCCAAAATGATTTTCCCCTGATTGCCCTTGTTAAGCCCGCCCAGTGGCCAATTGAAGAAAGTGGGTCTGATGATATCATTTGATGATGTGTCAATGGCTGATTTCCTTAAAGGGAACATGTACAAATTAATTTTGACATTTGTGCTGTCAGTGATCTACAGCATTGAGGTGCTGCAAATACTGACAATGACTGCACAAAGGCACAGGGCTGCACCCAGGCTCTCCCATGACTCTGTCCATATGCTTATGGAGGGAGTCAAAGCATGCAGGGGGGTCCTCTTCCCTCCCCAAGGGTTCAACACAGCCTGGTTGCACATTGCACAGGAGGACACAAGCAGGGATGTTGTCAGGAGGACCTGGGTGCAGTGCCGCAAAAGTTTCAATGATCTCAGTAGATTAGGAAACTTTAGTACAAAGCCATACTCAACCTCATCCTGCTGTGCCTCTCATCACATCCCCATCACTTTGCCTTCCCTACCCTACTCCTGCACATCCTTACTCACACCAACTTACCTTACACCTCCACCCATCCCTCTCTATCTATATTATCAGATCGCCATCTCACTAGCCACCCCTCACACTCACCCTTATCCTAGTGCAATCATACTAACTAACAACACACAAGGGTGTTTTATGCAATGTTCATGTAAAGTTTCTGTTAATGTGCTGTCAAACATTGAAACCTTTATTTTCAACACTTAGCATTCATGGACAGATTTGTGTGCACCTTTGGAAGTGGCTTAGTGAGTTGCAGTGAATGGTGAGACATAACAGTATCCCCCCCGCCACCACCACCCCCCCCCCCACCCCCAACCCCCAACAATGGTCCTGATTGTGAAATAAATGGCTTGGGCATTATAGGGATGCTTTATGGTGTTAGTGTGGGGTGGTGCCAAAATGGCACATCATGTGGCAGGTGTACAAGTGTCCCAGGCAGCAATGTGGTTGGGTGCTGATGCACTGTGTCCTGTGTAACATCAGTTGATTGCGGAGAAGGTTGGTGTTGTTGTTGGTGCTGCTGGTGCTGCTGGTGTTGGCGCTGATCATGGTGGGATTCTGTGGACCAAACTGAGAGAGTAGAAAGGGCACCCATATTGATGGAATAGATGGCAGGTGAAGCTGAGATGACAGAAGCAATCTATCAATGGTAAGAGAGATTGTTCCAATGAGGTGACACTGGATAGAGAGTTTGCTCCAAACACTTGCACACTGCATAAAGCTCAGTCTGTGTTGCAAATGCAGTAAGCAACAGCTTCTGAGCTTAGAAAGTGAACAGCTGTGAGATGGGAGCTTTTATAGCACATTTGCAGCTGTCAAGTAATCAGCTGATTAAATGGCCATTCATCTCCCACCTCAGCTTAACAGAGGTGATCCCCGAGCAGCGATGGCCTCATGGGCAAGCACGTAAAATCAAAAGGTAAGCTAAAATCTATTCTTAATGATGTCTAAACAAGGTCATAATGAGTTTAATTGGGCCCCCTGCTGTTGCGTGTCGGGTCTGCTCAGCGCTAACAGAACCAACATTGGAAAGGTGCCTGGCAGCAGGAACCTGACCTGCTGTGGAATAAAAAACACTTTCCCACCCGACCCGCCACCGATGCTGCCCGCTGACCCTCCAGAAAATTCCGGCCCTAGTCATTTGGTAAACTATATCCCTACACTGAGAGATCTGGCTGAATATGTTGGGGATAGTTCACAACAAGGCTGTGGTGACAAAGAAAGAACTTGGTTTTATGTAGTAGCTTTTATGTTCTCAGAACATCCCAAAGCACTTCACAGCCAAATAATTACTTTTGATAACTAGTCATTGTTATTTTGGAGGCAACTGTGCAACAGTTACTGGTGTTTTAATTGCCTTTGTTACCTGATCGCCTATCTGAAAAATTTATTGCAAATTGGTCTGTATTGAAACTTAACATTTAGTCTAGGGATACGTTTTCATTAAACCATAAAGTTGCTGATAACATTTATAACAATTTGAGCCCTGGAGACTGGTTATTCAACAATTGTATTTTTTCTCAATCATATTTTACCTGAATGTGTTTTGTCATCCCCTCTGTTTCTTTCTTTCTCTCTCATTATTGACGGCATCTTGACGGGAGGGGTAACATTAGAGCATGCAACACACCAAAAATATATCTGGATGTGAAGCATGCTCAAAAATGACCATGGATACATCAGTGGAAACCAAAAAGGTATACTGGTTATTCTGAGATAATTATCCTCTGTTGCTTTTCTTCTCCTTTAACCCCAGACTCATAAAACAATCCCACAACCACTTCTATGTTGTTAGATTGCTTGTCTGAAATCAAGTTGTAGATGAACCAGAACTTTCTTCACCTGAACTCTGGGAAGATCAAAGTCATCTTATTTGGTTTCTGCAAAAAAAATCAACCCCTTGCCCTCAATTTCATCCCCTCTTTAGTTGCTTTCGCAGGCTGAATCAGATGGTGCACATAGTTGCCATCCTGTTCAACCCTGAGCTGAACTTCAAATCCCATACACTACACATCACCAAGACTGATCACATCCACCTCTGCACTATTGCGTGTGCCTTTACCTCAATCCAACCACTGTTGAAATCCTTATCCAAGCTTTAGTTAACTCTGAACCTGACTTCTTCAATGCCCTTCTCACCAGCCTCTTGCGCTGCACTCTACACATACCACAAATTGTCCAAATTTTTCTTTCAGCATCCTTTCTGGCTCTAAGTCTTGCTTATCCATCATCCCTGTCCTCACTGACCTCCATTGTTTCTCCACTCTGCATTGAATTCAAAATCTTTGTCCTCATTTACAAATCCTCTGTGGGTTTGCCCTCCCTGCCTCTGCAACTTCTTCTTTCCACAGTCCATTCCCTTCTGTCCCTAAGAACATAAGAACATAAGAAATAGGAGCAGGAGTAGGCCAATCGGCCCCTCGAGCCTGTTCTGCCATTCAATAAGATCATGGCTGATCTGATCCTAACCGCCAATCTACTATCACAGAACCATCTCCTGAATCTAACAGAATTAGACACACGAAATAGGAGCAGGATCAGGCTACACGGCCCCTGGGCCCGCTCCGCTACCCACAGGGCCATGACCGATCCGAACCTAGACTCATGTCCAAATTCCTGCCCGCTCTCTGTAACCCTTAATTCCCTTTACTTCTAGGAAACTGTCTATTTCTGTTTTAAATTTATGTAATGATGTAGCTTCTACAGCTTTTTGGAGCAGCATATTCCATGGACCTACCACCCTCTGAGTGAAGTAGTTCCTCCTCATCTCAGTTTTGAAAGAGCAGCCCCTTATTCTAAGACTATGCCCCCTAGTTCTAGTTTCACCCATCATCGGGAACATCCTCCCCGCATCCACCCAATCCAACCCCTTCACAATCTTATATGTATCAATAAGATCGCCTCTCATTCTTCTGAGCTCCAATGAGTAGAGTCCCAATCTACTCAACCTCTCCTCATATGTCCATCCCCTCATAGAGTCATAGAGTCATAGAGTTTTACAGCACAGAAAGAGGCCCTTTGGCCCATCGTGTCTGCGCCGTCCATCAATCCCTGTCCAGTCTAATCCCATTTTCCAGCATTTGGTCCATAGCCTTGTATGCAATGGCATTTCAAGTGCTCATCCAAATGCTTCTTGAATGTTGTGAGGGTTCCTGCCTCTACCACCCTTTCAGGCAGAGAGTTCCAGATTCCAACCACCCTCTGGGTGAAAAAGTTCCTCCTCAAATCCCCTCTAAATCTCCTGCCCCTTACCTTGAATCTATGCCCCCTTGTTATTGACCCCCCTACTAAGGGGAAAAGTTCCTCTTTATCTACCTTATCTATGCCCCTCATCATTTTGTACACCTCAATCAGGTCCCCCCTCAGCCTTCTTTGCTCCAGTGAAAACAACCCCAGCCTGTTTAGTCTTTCTTCATAGCTGAGGCGCTCCATCCCAGGTAACATCCTGGTGAATCTTCTCTGCACCCTCTCTAAAGCAATCACATCCTTCCTATAGTGAGGTGACCAGAACTGCACACAGTACTCCAGCTGTGGCCTCACCAGCGTTTTGTACAGCTCCATCATAACCTCCCTGCTTTTATATTCTATGCCTCGGCTAATGAAGGCAAGTATCCCATATGCCTTTTTAACCACCTTATCTACCTGTTCCGCTGCCTTCAGGGATCTATGTACATGCACACCAAGGTCCCTCTGACCCTCTGTACTTCCTAGGGTCCTAC
Organism: Somniosus microcephalus; assembly: GCF_052327205.1. NCBI lineage: Eukaryota > Metazoa > Chordata > Chondrichthyes > Squaliformes > Somniosidae > Somniosus > Somniosus microcephalus. The sequence continues at coordinate 87,351,232 of NC_140992.1, read as the reverse complement.
CACTCACTACCACTCCCCGGGATTAACCGAGTGAACCTTCTTTGTACTGACTCGAGAGCAAGTATGTCCTTTCTTAAGTATGGACACCAAAACTGTACGCAGTATTCCAGGTGCGGTCTCACCAATACCTTGTACAACTGAAGCAATACCTCCCTATTTTTATATTCTATCCCCCTAGCAATGAAAGCTAACATTCCATTGGCCTTCTTAATCACTTGCTGCACCTTGTAAGATTCGCGAAATTTTCATTAAATAATCACGTAGGAAAATAGGGTTAATAAAACAGCTTTATTGACCAAAAGAAGCTTATACAGAGAAACCTTTGATAAAAGGGCACACAAAATGGCCGCCAGACCTCGTGACCAGCTTCTGGGACCATTTGAATTTCTGTTACTGCAAGCCAGACAGGCTTGTGGATTGAGGACATTAAAAGCCCGCGAAAACCAGTTTCGGGAAGCCGAAACTCATGGAACTGAGTATACATATTGATTAGATTACAAGTACAGGATAGATTTGGGTGACAAGATGAGACCCATCAAGAAATGGGCGGACAATTGAATGAACGCTTAAGCCCATTACACTGTACAAAGAGAAGCCGTTTAACAGCCATCCAGGGCAATCTCCAGACCAATCAATATACAAACCAAGTTACGGTAACAAAGCAAAGACATTATCGGCCCAGGAAGGCCAGTTCAGCTATCACCGACTCCCGTTATGAAGACAAAACACCCCTGCAGAGAGTTCTGCCCGCCAAAATTATTACAAAGACAGGACTATGATTTGGCAGGAGATAAGAATGTTCCAAAAGGGTATAACTGGGGATTAAGTAAAGTCCATCAGTGAGTTCTCCATCGGTACGCTTCGGGACAGACTCCATCGGAACCAAGCAGCACTTCGTTTCGGACCGTGTTCGGTGTTCGGCCAGGCAAGGCCACGACGAGAGGACGACGAGAAGATTTCGGCTTGGAAGCCAGCTCGGCCAGGCAAGGCCCGGCCACGACGGGAAGGCGACGAGGGAGGCCCGGGTACTTTTGTCGGGAGATCATCGACGACCCAGGCCGGAGAAGAAGACACTCAGGGCCCAGGTACCCCAGTTCTCAGAAGGACAATGATGACTGTATAAAGAGTCATCGGGAGATCATCGACGACCCAGGAAGACACCCAGGGCCCGGTACTCCAGTTCGTCAACATCACATCGGCGAGCGCTCATCGCAGGAGAACCAAGAGGAAAACAAGCTGCGCCAGAAGCTTCCAAACCCACGTGACGACGGAAAGCTGTGTCGAAAGGCTGCAAAGCCTTTTTCGCAATTCTTAAAGTGGTGAGCATGATCCCGAGTCCCTCAAATCGAAACTTAGTTAGGTCTAGGGGAGCGGTTAAGGGTAATTGTAATGTGTTACCCCTTTTACGATGTGCCGTGTGTTCCCCATTTCTATAGAGTTAAGTTTATAGATGTGTGCATGCTTGTAGTTGCTTTAATCTGTGCATATGACATGTATTTTATAATGCTGCAAACTGTTCAATAAAGGCATCCATTTCATGCTATTCGACCTGGTCTATTGAGTTTTTCTGCACTACAGCTCCCTGCACCTAAGTCCAAGGTCTAGGACCGTAGGGGCGAGTGGGTCGAACCACTCACGGGTAATTATTGCAAGAAGCCTGGCAGGAGACCAGAACAAGCAAGAGAAACCCCCTACAACCTGCATACTAACCTTTTGAGTTTCGTGCACCAGGACCCCCAGATCCCTTTGTACTTCAGTACTTTCCAGTTTCTTGCCATTAAGATAATAACTTGCTCTACGATTTTTCCTGCCAAAGTGCATAACCTCACACTTTCCAGTATTGTATTCCATCTGCCAAATCTCTGCCCACTTACTTAGCCTGTCTATGTCCCCTTGCAGGTTTTTTATGTCCTCCTCACTCACTAATTTCCCTCCCATCTTAGTATCATCTGCAAACTTTGATATGTTACACTCGGTCCCCTCCTCCAAATCATTAATATAGATTGTAAAGAGTTGGGGACCCAGCACTGACCCCTGCAAAACACTACTTCTTACTGATTGCCAGTCTGAGAATGAACCATTTATCCCAACTCTCTGCCTTCTGTCAGATAGCCAATCCTCTATCCATGCCAGAATATTACCCCCAATCCCGTAATTTTTTTATTTTAAGCAATAATCTTTTGTGTGGCACCTTGTCAAATGCCTTTTGGAAGTCTAAATACACTACGTCCACTGGTTCCCCTTTATCCACCCTATATGTTACTTCCTCAAAGAACTCCAGCAAATTTGTCAAACATGACTTCCCCTTCATAAAACCATGCTGACTTTGTCCTATTAAATTATGATTATCCAAATGTCCTGTTACTGTCTCCTTAATAATGGACTCCAAAATTTTACCTACCACAGATGTTAGGCTAACCGGTCTATAGTTTCCAGCCTTCTGTCTACTGCCCTTTTTAAATAAGGGTGTTACATTAGCAGTTTTCCAGTCTGCCGGGACCTTTGCCGAGTCCAGGGAGTTTTGGAAAATTATTACCAATGCATCCACAATCCCTACCGCCACTTCCCTCAAGACCCTAGGATGTAAGCCATCAGGTCCAGGTGATTTATCCGCCTTGAGTCCCATTATTTTACCGAGTACCACTTCCTTAGTGATTTTGATCGTGTTTAACTCCTCCCCCCCTTTAGCCCCCTGTTTGTCCAGTGTTGGGATATTCTTAGTGTCTTCTACTGTAAAGACTGATATAAAATATTCATTCAGTGTTTTTGCCATCTCCATATTTCCCACCATTAATTTCCCGGTCTCATCCTCTAAGGGACCAACATTTACTTTAGCCACCCTTTTTCTTTTTATATAACTATAAAAACTCTTACTATCTGTTTTTATATTTTTTGCTAATTTACTTTCATAATCTATCTTCCCTTTCTTAATCAATCTTTTTGTTATTTTTTGCTGTCTTTTAAAGTTTTCTTTAGTCCATTGGTCACAGGTCCTTCAGCCATCTGGGCTCTGCTCTCTGGCACACTAAATCCCTCCATTCTGCCCCTTCTCCCTTTGCCTTTAAAGCCCTCCTCAAAACATAACATTTAACCATGCTTTCAGTCATCTCTCCTAACTCTTCTAACACTGCTTATGGTCCATTTCTCCTCCATGAAATGCCTTGGGACAGTAACTACATTAAAGATGCTGCATAAATGTAGTTAGTTGCAAAATACTTGAATCGTACTCAAAAGTTTAACTGGAAAAGTTCAAAATGAATTACTGGTATAGTACTAAGTCTTCAGTAAAGTTCTTTAATTCATAACAAAGTTTCCAAAATGAGTAGACAGCTGTCTGCTCTGTAAGGTTCTAATTACTGTCCTTAATTGTAATTATGAGGCTGTCACATAATGAGGGACTGGGTATTCCTAGATATCTGATTCTTCATTGATTCCCCGCTCCCATTGGGCTGGAAGTTATTCGTGGGCTGTTGGTACCTCACATCAGATTTCTATGTTTGATATACATGGATACATGAAATTGTCAGATTCATCTGTAACACTTAACTCAGAATTCTGGATATCTACTTGTTCTTTCTCTACTAATACTTGATCAGTTTATTTAACTACAAGTGACTTAAAACAAAGTCAAGGCGGAGTGAAGGATTAGAATATTACGGCATATAAAAGATGGAGTGAAGTATTAGAATACTATAATGCACAAACAGAATTTGAACTCTTTCTGCATCAATGTATGGGTCATATACAGTAAACCAAAAGTTTAGGAAAACATCCTTTTCTCTTACTCTTAACTAGTGAGCAACATAAATCCTGGAAAAACAGCATGAAAGTTAACATTTATACAATAAGTTTCCTGTTGCAATGTTAAATTTGCCTCTCATCACACAACATGCTTTTGTTAATGTCTCCTTCAGATCCTCAGTATATATTAAGATGACTCGGGAGTTCAAGAGTTTCAAACAGAGAGTTTGAACCCCTGCATTTCTCTTTTCCCTTCTTTTTTCTGCACGCCCCCAATTTTCATTTTAAAGTGGCCTACCACCTGAAGCAGACAGGCCCTTCAGCTACGCAGCAGTAGGCCCCTGTACAAATGGCACGGGTGTAACAGGCTGCCGACCCCATTTTGAGGCTGTTACTGCTCCATTAACACCAATTGAGTTATACTCGACCCCATAGAAACAGAAATTCTTAGCACGAGGACAACATCAGCCTTTCTTGCCTGCACTAAATCTTAGTTCCCCTCAGAGGCGGATATTACACATTCTCATTTCCCACTTTCTCCCGAAACTACTCTTACTTTCTTGCTCTCTCTGCATCCCCTTGTATATTTGTCTTCTTTAAGTAATTATCCAGTAACTGTTTAAATGACTTAGCAGTAATCAGCACTTGAGGCAAAGTATTGCACATTCGGATAGCTCCGCATAAGAAAATGTAATTATTATTATTAACCTTCCATTATATCATTCAACAATCTGTCCGACTGTGATAATGGATAGAAGTTATTTTTTTTGTCTATAATGACTGGCATATTTTCCATGTGACATGAGAGTCAAAGGGGTCAATTTTTGTATATTGTGTAAATCAGGCAGACGGTGGGTGAGGTGTCTGCTTTCACCCACCCAATGATGTTAACGTGATCCTTTTTTGGCACATTATAATAAAATTGGCACAAATCAGGCTCCCTAAGGACAGCTTGCTGATTGGTAGGGCAGGAAATCCAGAAGTCTGTTGCTATTTAAAGGCAGTGTGCACCTCTTAAAGGGGAGATCTTAGTATCTTGGCCAACATTTATCTCTCAACCAATATCACTAAAACAGATTATCTGCTCATTTATTTAATTGCTCTTTGTGGAACCTTGTCTGATGCAGCATAATAACATAAGAACATAAGAAACAGGAGCAGGAATAGGCCACTTGACCCCTCGAGCCTGCTCCGCCATTCAATAAGATCATAAGATCTAGGGCTCAAAGCCACTTCCCAGCCCACTCCCCATAACCCTTCACTCCCTTATCTTGCAAAAATTTGTCTACCTCCACTTTAAATGTATTTAATGACCCAGCCTCCACAGCTCTCTGGGGAAAATAATTCCACAAATTTATGACTCTCTGAGAGAAGAAGTTCCTCCTCAGCTCAGTTCTAAAAGGGCGACCCTTTATTCTGGGACTGTGCCCCCGAGTTCTAGATTTCCCCATGGGGGGAAACATCCTCACTGCATCTACCCTGTTGAGCCCCCTCAGTATCTTATATGTTTCGATAAGATCACCTCTCATTCTTCTAAATTCCAATGAGTATAGGCCCAGCCTGCTAAACCTTTCCTTATAAGTCAAACCCCTCATGTCTGGAATTAACCTAGTGATTCGTCTCTGAACTGCCTCCAATGCAAGTATATCCTTCCTTAAATAAGGAGGCCAAAACTGTATGCAGTACTCAAGGTCTGGTCTCACCACTACCCTGTACAGTTGTAGCAGGACTTCCCTGCTTTTATACTCCAACCCCCTTGAAATAAAGGCCAACATTCCATTTGCCTGTTTAATTACTTGCTGTACCTGCATGCTAACTTTTTATGTTTCACGCACAAGGACCCCCAGGTCCCTCTGAACTGTAGCATTTTGTAATCTCTCTCCATTTAAATAATAGCTTGCTTTTTTATTTTTCCTACCAAAGTGGATAATCTCGCACTTTCTCACATTAAACTCCATCTGCCAAATGTTTGCCCACTCACCTAGCTTGTCTATATCCCTTTGCAGATTCTTTGAGTCCTCTGCACAACTTGCTTTCCCACCCATCTTTGTATCATCCGCAAACTTGGCTACATTACACTCGATCCCTTCATCCAAGTCATTAATGTAGATTGTAAATAGTTGGGGCCCCAGCACCGATCCTTGTGGTACCCCACTAGTTACCATTTATCCTGACTCTCTGCTTCCTGTTAGTTAGCCAATTCTCTATCCATGCTGGTATGGCAATATGGTATCCATATTACCCCCAACTCCGTGAGCTCTTATCTTATGCAGTAACCTTTTATACGGCACCTTATCGAATGCCTTCTGGAAATCCAAATACACCACATCCACTGGCTCACCCTTGTCCACCCTGCTTGTTACATCCTCAAATAACTCCAGCAAATTTGTTAAACATGATTTCCCTTTCCTAAAACCATGCTGACTCTGTTTGACTGCAGTATGTTTTTCTAAATGTCCTGCTACTGCTTCCTTAATGAAGGATTTTCCCAACGACAGATGTTAGGCTAACTGGTCTATAGTTTCCTGCTTTCTGTCTCCCTCCTTTCTTAAATAGGGGTGTTACGTCAGCAGCACTGAACATGTACATCAACATCAGTTGAAGAGCAATAGCTCCCTGTAAAATGGAAGAGATCTGAGCTGTATATGACTAACTGAAGATTTGTTACTATTTACCTGGAATCATATAATGTTAAAGAAAGAAAGAAAGACTTGCATTTATATAGCATCTTTCATGACTGCCGGACATCTCAAAGTGCTTTACAGCCAATGAAATACTTTTGAAGTGGAGTCACTGTTGTAATGTGGGAAACACGGCAGTCAATTTGCACACAGCAAGGTCCCACAAACAGCAATGTGATAATGACCAAATAACCTGTTTTTGTTAAGTTGGTTGAGGGATAAATATTGGCCAGGAGACCAGGGATAACCCCCCTGCTCTTCTTCGAAATAGTGCCATGGGATCTTTTACATCCACCTGAGAGAGCAGACGGGGCCACGGTTTAACATCTCATCCGAAAGACTGCACCTCCGACAGTGCAGCACTCCCTCAGCACTGCACTGGAGTGTCAGCCTAGATTTATGTGCTCCCTGGAGTGGAACTTGAACCCACAACCTTCTGATTCAGAAGTGAATGTGCTACCCACTGATCCACAGCTGAACAGGCCATTCAGTCCATCAAGTCTGCGCTTGTATTTTCCTCCACATTTAGTTTAATCCTACTCTTCTGCTTGCTTCCCATATCATGTAAGATTATTCTTTTTCCAGCAACTATCTAATTCCCTTTTTAAAGTACAGGTAGACTACCTTTTATCCGAACTTCCGAAAACCGAAACCCTCTAAAAACCGAAGGTTTTTTCGTTCAGCGTAAGTCGTGCGCACGACATGACCAGAGTGGCGCACGACTTACGCTGAGCAGAGGGTCAGCGTAAGTAGTGCGCACGACCCCCCGCGGACCCCCGCCGACCCCCCCGCCGACCCCGACCCCCGCCGACCTCCCCGCGGACCCCCGCCGACCCCGACCCCCGCGGACCCCCGCCGACTTACGCTGAGCAGAGGGTCAGCGTAAGTCGTGCGCACGACCCCCCGCCGACCCCCCCGCGGAACCACCTGACTCTCTTCCAAAGGCTCGAAAGCAACGAGAGCTCTGAGCCCGCGGCGGTGCCGGCCCCTGTTCCGACCGAGCACGACGACCTGTTGGTGGAAATGCGGAACTTCATTGCATTCCAGGCTAGCAGCGACGGACAAGCCACGACTGCCGACCCCCCCGCCGACCCCCCCCCGCGGACCCCCGCCGACCCACCTTCCGAAATCCGAAATTTTCTGAAAACCGAAACACGGCTGGTCCCGAGGATTTCGGATAAAGGATAGTCTACCTGTACTTATATATAGTGAGCTATATATTTTTGTGGTAAAGTCAGTTCCAAATTCTCTTCCACCTGTGAAACCTTTAATTTTATTTTCATCTATTCAGTTTCTTAAATAACAAATAGCTATTTTCCAAACTTTATTTTTCTTCCCTTCGTAAAACATCTGGGAGGTGTTTAGCAGAAATGTTTCTTTATCAGATATGGTACCCCAATATAGCCAGCTCACATTGAACTATGATTACTTAATTAATCAACCTCAAAAGTAACCATTATATTGCTTCCATAAGAATCAGCTGGAAGAAATGCTTAGTTCATTAACTAGAACAACGATGGATGAGATAGAAAGCAGGCTAAATCCAGAATAATTTGCCTCCAGAGATATCCCAGAACTCCTGTCTTTTAGTTTAATGAATAATGTATTCACAGGAGAAGCAGATATTTCTGGAATTTTCATTTATCTCACTACTAAGACTTATTTTCAGATGGATGTTTATAACCATTGACCTCTTTAGGTTCCATGTACCCATTCTGACAATGCTCAATAAAAGTGATTACAGCTAAGTTTAGTCCCACAATGAGTTCAGTACAGTGAAACACAGGGGTGTCTGGTGTAAGTCACTAACTGCTCTGATAATGTCAGTTTTTTACAGTATTTAAATTCCCGTTTGTGCATACCCTTATTTTACTAAATGTATTTTCTTTGTTTTTGGAAATATGAAAAGTAATTGAATGTTTATATCAACAGTTTAGTCAATTCATACCTTGGCTTTGCCTGGAACTGGCAAGGTTGAGACCAAATAAAATTGTTTTCCTATTTTGTGTGAGACCAGAAAGAGTGATTTAGATCCTCCCTCCCTATCTCAACATATTAGCCCGTACTTTCCGACCCCCACGGGTGTGTACGAGCTGTGTACACACCCGTAGGGACCTTGCAAGTGCCGGGTTTAGGCATGCGAAGTGCATGCGCTGAAAGTCGGCACTTCCGATCTGTCAAGAATCCTCTTGACAGATCGGACGCCTGCCCTGGAGAAGGGCCTCTGCGGGGGGAGAGTTCTGCTTTCTGCAGAAATTCCACCCGCTGAAATCCCTTAAAAATCTTACCAGCATAAGAGTTTAAAAAAGTAAAAGAATATTTTTTCTTCACTCATTTATAATTTTAAAATACTTTAAAAAAAGTTAAGTTTATTCTTAGCCCCTTAAAAAACTTTAATTTTTTTTCAAAAAATTAAGTTTTTGTTTAAAATATTTAATTTAATGTAATTTTAACTAATCTTAAAAACGTGATTTTTTAAAATGTATTTAATGTTTTGATGTGTTTTTTGAGTGATTCTCATTCATACTTTTGGCGGGTCTAAGCTGAGAGACCTGTCAAAAGTGTGAAGGGGGATTCCCTTCTTTCATTGGTTCCATTCTTTCATTGGTTCCCCTTGGCCCACATGATCCCAGGGACGCTTGCGAACTGCATGTGCCCCTGGGATACCTGGGCCCTGCGCATTTCGTAGAGCAGAGGCCCAGGAGCGGAAATGCCCGGACCTCCGGAGCCCTCAGGTAAGGGCATAGACTTTTTCCAGATCGGAGGCCTCCACACGCAGGAAGCCTCTGATCGGAAAATACAAGCCACTGTTTAAAGAAGTATTACTGTTTGCAGTATAAAGAAAGAGCTTGCATATTAATGCCTCAGGTTGTCCCAAAGGACTCTACAGCCAATGGGTTTCTTCTGAAGTGCAGTCATTGTTGTTTTGCAGGTAAATACAACACAATTTGCATACAGCAAGATCCAACACAAAAAAATTAAATGGGTGAATAACCAGATACGAAGGGCTGAATTTTGCCAGCACTCAGAGTGCAGGTTTGGAGGCGGGTCCACTGTCAAAATAGCAAAGATTGACAGCAGGTAGGAAACTCACTGTCAACCTGCCTCCACGCGAGTCTCCCAGATGTCGGGTCTGTCTGCGCAGAACTGATCCGACACCAAGCGGCGGGGGAGACAATTTAGATCATTAAATGGCTTGTTAACAGCCAATTTAATGCTATTTTGAGCCTACCTGGTAATTTTGCGTCCTCCCCCATGGGTTACCCGCTGCTCGGGGAACACGCCAGTTCATCCTGGCGTGACTTGAGTCTGCTTTGATTTATCTGATAACCTGAAAGCTGCAGAAGTGGTATAAAGGATACCATGTTGCAGCTGTTCAGTTTCAGAGCTCAGAAACTGTCAGTTACTGCATTTGTAAGACATAAAGGGGGAAACATTGGATTGCTTTGTGCTTCCCATTAGCACCCCCAAAGGGGCACAAAGCCCCTAGCACCTGGGTGCAGCGCCTCTAACGCTGCCTGCGAATATCAGCGGGAGGTTAGTGGCGACGGTAGCCAGTAGAGCCCCATGGCGCTGTGCCTCTGGCGATGTTGTCATTGCCGTGCGCAGCATCCCGTTTGCGCCCCGGTCGCAAATTTCGGTCGTGTCCCCAACCTACCACCGGATGCTATGTCCGACAGGGTCAGGGAGGCATTGTTGCGGCTGCGGCGGTGCAAATTAAAGGGCAGGTGCTGGGTGGCCATTTTTTTTGGGCCACTTGCCAGCACCTGCCCTCTCTCGCCTCCTCCTGCGGGGTGCCGGATGCGATCGGTCAGCCTGGCACTCCTCTTGAGTGCCAGGCTGTTTCCCCAGCACTCTGCTGCCCAGTGGTCCGCAGGGCCCTGGTGCATGCTGCGCTAGGCCCCTCCCCTTTAATCAGGGGAGGGAGGCCTGTAATACCATGGCCTACGTGCCGACGCGCATGGTGCCGTTGCACGTAGCGTCGCGATATTGAATGGTAGCACCCCAGGAAGGAGGGGGAGTGCTTCCAGTAGCGCCCACCTCCTGCTTGAGGCGCTACCACTCAATTTACAGTGTGAGGGCACTAACTTTTTTGGGGCGCTAAAAGTAGCGCCCCGGCAAAGTTAGCGCCCAAAGGGGGCATGACTGAATTTTCCCCCTATAGAGCTTTCTGTAGCATGCAAGTGTTTAGAGCCAACTCTCTATCCAGTGTCACCTCATTGGAACAACCTCTCTCACCATTGACAGATCGCTTCTGTCATCTCACCTGCAGCTGCCATCTATTCCAGCAACATGTTTGAAAAAATCTCACCTTGGTCCTCTGAATCCTTCCACGATCATCCCCAACACCAACATCACCAGGCACACCAACATCACCAACAACATCCCTAACCTTCTCTGCCATCACCTGATGCTGCACAGGTCACAGGGCATCAGCACCTGACAACATTGCTGCCCGGGAGGCCAGTGATGGCATCACCATGGCCAGATTAACTTCACTTGATGCTGTAAACCCTGACTGCCACATAATGCGCCAGGTTGACACCACCCCACACCAGCACCATAAAGCATCCCTATAATGTCCACGCCATTCCTTTCACACTCATCACAATAGCAGGGGGTGAGTTATGTCTCAACATTCACTGGAACTCTCTAAGACACTTCCAAAGGTGAGCACAGATCTGTCCATTAAGGTGAAGTGTTGAAACTATAGATTTCAATGTTTGACAACACATTAACAGAAACTTCACATGAACATTGGCTAAACCACTCAAGTGCTTACCCTTGTGTGTTGTTAGTTGGTATGCTTGCAGTCAGATGAGGGTGACTAGTGAAATAGGAAAGTGATATCTCGCCTTATCTGAGGAAGGATGTTCTTGCCATGGAAGGAGTTCAGCGAAGATTCACCAGGCTGATACCTGGGTTGGCAGGAATGACGTATGAGGAGAGATTGGGACGATTGGGCTTGTACTCGCTGGAGTTTAGAAGAATGAGAGGGGATCTCATTGAAACTTATAAAATTCTGACAGGACTGGACAGACTAGATGCAGGAAGGATGTTCCCGATGGTCGGGGAGTCCAGAACCAGGGGTCACAATCTAAGGATAAGGTGTAGGCCACTTAGGACAGAAATGAGGAGGAATTTCTTCACCTAGAGAGTGGTGAACCTGTGGAATTCTCTACCACAGAAGGCAGTAGAAGCCAATTCATTAAATATATTCAAGAAGGAGTTGGATATATTTCTTAAGGCTAAAGGGATCCAGGGGTATGGGGAGAAAGCAGGGACTGGGTACTGAATTTGGATGATCAGCCATGATCGCATTGAATGGCGGAGCAGGCTCGAGGGGCCGAATGGCCTACTCCTGCTTCTATCTTCTATGTTTCTATGTCTATAATGCAGATAGAGAGGGATGGGTGGAGGTGCAAGGTAAGTTGGTGTGAGTAAGGATGTGCAAGAGTAGGATAGGGAAGGCAGAGTGATGGGGATGTGATGAGTGGCACAACAGGGTGAGTTTGAGTGTGGCTTTGTAGTAACGTTTCGTGATCTACTGAATTCATTGAAAGGTCGGCGTCACTGCAGCCTGGTCCTCCTGACCACTTTCCTGCTTGTGTCCTCCTGTGAATGTGCAACCAGACTGCATTGTTCTCCTGGGGAGGTCTCTTCCACCCATGGGAAGGGAAGAGAATCTCCCTGCGTGCTGTGACTCCCTCCATAAGCATGTGGAGGGAGTCATGCGTGAGCCCTTGTGCAGACGTGTACCTTTCTGCGGTACTTGTCAGTACTTGCAGCACCTCAATGCTGCAGAACACTGACAGCACAACTGTCAAAATCAATGTGGCTGTGGTCCCTTTAAGGAAACCGGCAGATGATGCGTCATCAAATGACGTCATCAGACCCGCTTGCTATTAATTGGCCAGGAACCCCGCAGGGCGGGCTTAACAATGCCAATCTACGGAAAATCATTTTCAGAGAGCAGCTGCAGACGGGAGCAGGACCGGAACCTGCCATCCAGTTCTCCCGCCGCCGTCCAGCTCTCCCGCCGCCGTCCAGCTCTCCCGCCGCCGTCCAGCTCTCCCGCCGCCATCCTGCCTCCGCAGGGAAAATCCTGCCCGAGGTTGTTGGTTGAGAGAGGAATGTTGATGAGGACACTGGGAAACTGTCTACTCATTGAAATGCTGTGGGATCTTTTACACCCACCTGAGGGGGTAGATAGGGCCTCAGTTTACCATCACATCCTCTGGCACCACCTCAGCACTGCACTGAATTGTCAACCTAGATTATCTGCTCAAGTTCATAGTGAGGTTCAAATCCACAACTTTCCGACTCATACGTATGTGTTCTTTCAACTGAGCTAAACTGTCACTTTATGAAATATATGTATATGGAAAGGGACTGTAACTGGTCTGTGGACATATAAATCATCAAACAGATTATTTGTGCAATATTGCAAGACACAGATGTAAATATCAGTTGACATGTTGACATTTATGTCAAATAATATGACATAAGGGAATGTGCGCTGATAAATACATTGATATGATCAAACATTTTTCTATATTGTGGTTTGCTGTACTTTATAAATTTAACACATACTGCACATGGAAACATGAAAGCTTATTTTTATGTTTTCCTGATCCTCCTTCCCTCTGATACTCAGTGGCCCAGACTTATTTCAATACATAATTGTTTTGTAAAAATAAATAACAAAAAAGCAATTATATTACTTATATTTTCTAAAAGGGAGAGGAGAAGAAATGGAGAGACAATGCAAAAAAAAAATTTGCTGAAAAACAAGAGTTAATATTGGCAAGAGCAGCAGCAGTTACTAGTCCTGTGTCCTTTCTCTCATATTGTTTATGTTCATAATCCGTAAAATCCAGTTTAAGATGTAACATGACATTGAAGGGTTCTGTGTTGTATTCGTGGCTGAAGCTATACATTTGGTGAAATGGATGCATCAGTGAGGGCTAGAAATTCGGTAGGCTAGCACCTCCCGATATCACCTCCGGGGGGGCGATAATGGGGCGCTAAGGTCTTACCGCACAGGCGCAGCCACCTGCGAAATTAACCTGCCGGCTTGCAGCGGTGGTAACCCCTATCGCCACACCTGCCTGCGGCCGGAGATCATGACTTCATTCGGCTGCGTAGCGCCCTGGACCCAAAATTCATTTCCGCCTCCTGAAACATTGCCGGGCAAAAACGACGGCAGCTTCAGGGGACGTGCATCAGGCGACCGGCTGCTTCGGGGGCGATGCTTAAAGGCGAAGTGGCCGAGGTAAGTAAAAAAAACGTACCTTTTTTGATCCGTTTTTCTGTGGGTTCCTACCCGCGATCGATCAGCCCGGCACTCTGAGTGTGTGCTGGGCTGATCACACGGGTTTGTCGCTCCCTTGGTGGTCCAGGTAGGTGCCCTTTCTTTAGCAGAGCCTGCAGCGACGGCCCTTCCCTTTAAGGGAGGGAAGCAACCTTCCAACGCAGCAGCTCCCTGAATATCTTGAAAGCTTCACAGATCTGTGGTTGTCTGAATGAACTTGCAATAGTTACCACAAACGAATGGCCCGTAATTTCCGATCGGAAGCTTCCTGCGTGCAGATGCCTCCTATCGGAAAAAAATCTACGCTCTTACCTGAGGGCTCCCGCGGTCCAGACACTTCCGATCCTGGGCCTTTCCACAGTCGAAATGTGCAGGGCCCACGTATCCCGGGGCGCATGCGGTTCGCAAGTGTCCCTGGGATCACTTGGGCCAGGCCCGCCAATAGGAGAAGGGAATCCCCCTTCTTACGTTTGACAGATAGACCCGTCAAATATATGAATGGAGATCACCCCAAAAACACGTCAAAGCATTAAATACATTTTTTAAAAGTCACATTTTTAAAATGAGTTAAAATTACATTAAATTAAATATTTTAAACAAAAATTTAATGTTTTGTAAAAAATAATTAAAGTTTTTTACAGGCTAAAAATAAACTTACCTTTTTTAAAAGTATTTTAAAATTATAAATGAGTGAAAAATTTTTTTTTTTTTACTTTTTTAAACTCTTATGCTGGTAAAAGCAGGCCTTACTCCTGCTTTTACCAGGTGTAAGATTTCTAAGGGTTTTCAGCGGGTGGAGGTTCTGCAGAAAGCGGAACTCTCCACCCGCAGAGGCCCTTCTCCAGGGCAGGTGGAGGATCTGTCAAGAGCATTCTTCAAACCGGCATTTCCGATATCCCTATGGGTGTGTACACAGCTCGTACACAGCTGATACACACTCGTAGGCATCGGAAAATACGGGCCATCATGTTGAAAGATTGAAGATTGATTGGTGCATATGATGGAAGGATAATTTTCTGTAGAACCAGCAGATCAGCTGATTTTGACAGGTTTGGGTGTCTTGCTCACCACTGCTGCTTTTCTCAATGTTACTGTTTAATGGTCAGAGGTTCTGATTAAAATGCAACAGTTGAAAGATATACCTGTGTCTTTTTTCTCATATCTTTCAGTCCTAAAATCCTGAATAACATTCACTGCTCGATAAGATGAAACATGACTCAGCACATTTTAGCAATTTCAGTTTTAAACAGCATTGCACTTCATAATACACAATCTGAATCTTTCTTAAAAAACTAAATGGCCTGGAATTTCCTAGAAACATTGAGATTTTATGGATTCTGCACGAAGCAGAGTACAATTTTTGCTTCAATATATTATAGCACATGTAAATACCTTAAGGAGTTACAGGTGAAGTAGCTCCACAACCTTGCATTTACACAGGGATAGGTGCAAAATAGATCCCTTCTGTCAATTCAGCAGATGTGTATTTATTGGATTGGGTGAGTGGTTGCTAACCCAGCTTCCCCATATGACAATGTTCTCATTGCAGTTGTGGCATAATACCAAAGCCTAGGTATTATTGAAGGAGGGACACATTGTAGGATATGTCATTTTAGGTGTCTCTTTGTTGTATGGGCAGTGGCTTAGGTGCAGACTGTTTGCCCACCCTCTTGACTGGGGCTGGTGGAGGGCAGCCAAAAAGGAATAATCACCATCTGCTGGAAAATGTAGGTGTGGACATTGGGTGAGGACAAGATTGGACTGACCTGTGACCACCACCCCCCCAACCTCCTTTCCCATGGTCAAGTGTCAAGTGTTCTGTCGGCAGTCAATGTCTGGCCTCATGCATGGCTGGCACTTGTGGAACCATATCCCATCATGAGTTAATGCCATCAGGTGAGGCACGAAAATTTTAGGAAAGGAAAAATATTTTAAAGCAACCTTTTTATTGCACTGCTTGTAGCAGACAAATTTTAAAAAATTATTTAGGAGAACTTCTTTAAAACGTGAATTTATTTCTATAATGTCCTTTTCTGAGATGCACGCGATTTAAAAAAAAAAGTGTACTGTAGATTTTGGAGTCTATCTTGATAACACAAGAGCTCAGTGTCATGTAAAGTAAACATTCCATTATTACAATAATCTGTATTGATAAAGTTGCTGAGATCTCTGTGGTTTGCTTGCACCCACCCCCCCGCCCCCACATGCAGTCTGCATGGAAACATGACCCCTTCTATTAGAAAAGAGAAGAGAGTCTGAGTTCATTTCTATTCTTATGTTAATTTGTTTAATAAATGGTATCTATTTAGATGATTAATTTTCTTTGGGTAGTCTAATAATAGTGGCACACCTGCCTCCTAGCCAGATGGCAGAGGCCTGAGTCCTGCAGTTACTTGTTACTGAGGAGAGTGGGTGTTGTTGCTTCATTTCCCATGGGGAAGAGAACTGATAGAGCAGGATCAGCACTGGGCAAGCACACCTTCTGTCAGCTGGCTTTGGTGCAGTAAAGAACCTTACAGCCCACAACATCCCGTCCTTCAGGAGCTGTGAGACAGTCATTGATTTTTGCAGCGAGGAAGAACTGAGGCAGAAATGGATTATAAAACATTTCTTTTCTTAACCTATGCAGTTTTTGCTGGTTCTCTTGCTGCAATATAATTACATATATTAAACTATAATTTATAACCAAAAATCAATACTGCATTTTTACAACTAGCCTCAGTGAACTTACACAGACATTTTATGTAACAAGGGCATCCAGACAGCCTCCTTTGACTTCTATAGTATTAATTAGCTGTCCTTCCTTTCCTCGCTGCATCTCCTGTAGAGCCTTTGCAAATCACTGGCTGGTACATTTAGTCACTGTTATGTGGTCAGTATTCAACAACTAAACTAAAATCAATCACTCATGTAGTCTGCTTTGGCGAGGATTAAAAAAAAGTCCAGATAGAAAACTCACTTAATAAAGACAAGTAGCCTAAGCTCTTGGTCAATGGTCAGGGAAAATATTTTTCATGGAAAATCTCTTTCATCACCTTTGCTTCAGATCTTTCAAATGGATAAATCCATTTTCATTAAGGAAAAATGAAGATTGGAGATGATGAATGTAATGATGAAAAATGTTGAGCAAAATGATAGAACTGTAGGAATAAGAAGGAAGTAAGAAAAAAAAACATAGAGAGGCCCTTCACGAGAATAGGTAAAATGAAAAATATAACAAATACTAACTAAAAAAAATGATTAAACACAAACACCAAGCAATAGATGAGAAAAAGACTAATCGAAAAGTGAAGTGGACATGAAAGGAAGTAGGCAGCGGGGCAACTTCATCTAGTTTTTGTTAACACTGGACCAGTGTGAATCATGATTTCAAACAACACAGAGAAACTCATTTTGAACCAATTTCTTTTTAACCACCTTGAGGATAGATTTAAGATGGATCCAGACAAAGTGTCTCACTCAGTCAAGACCAGGGTAGAATATTAAACAGCCACAAGTCTGCTAAAGCTCCTGATAGATAATGGAAAATGAACAGTAATACAGGTGGATAATTACCAAGGCATCAACATTCATCAGGATCTTTATATTTTCAATTAGTCTAGGCATAATAATTTAACCTGGTGCAAAGACATTTCTACCAAAGATGTAAAACTGAATTAACTAATTACCTGAGGTAGAAAAATCTACCATATATTTGTATATTAGCAAAGAGCCCTAGAGAAGCCAATACATTGATAATGGATAACTAGGATCAACACAATGAACCTTTAGCTATCTACATATTTTCCCATAGTCCAATCATCCAGTGTACCTTCAAAGTTCAGCTTTTAATTCAGATCAGAAAAACATTGAGCCATAATTTGCAATCAAAATAACAGTGAGGCTAATGGTGCTCTCAATTATTTATGCACAAGTGGTATAGCAACTTCAGGCGAGGAGCAGATGCACAGTTAAACTCAAATATCCAAATGTTGCTGTCCAATGCTGCGTTGCTCCGCCATTAGCATTGCACTATCTGGCTCACCATTGAAATGCATTGAATGGCATGAAGTTGCTGTATCTGGGCGGTAGCTATGAACCAAACTCACCACAGAAAGTTAAGGCTTATCCATTTCAATCTAAGTATCCTTTTAACGATGTGATAATTGTCAATTACTCTTTGGCACTGATAATTAACTATTACAAGTGTGGAGTCTCTTTTCTTCAGCTTTTAATTGTTGCTGGAGATTTTAAAAATGTGAAATATAAAATTAAGATTTTTTTACTTTTCCTTTCTGTCTCTTTTTTTCTCTCTCTCTCTTAATCCAATCTTTATTTGGCATTGAATTCACCCACTCTAATTTACACTTCCTTCTCAGTTCTTGCGCTGTTAATTTTTCAATCCTTCAATCGGATTGATTAAGGAGATACACAGTTGCTTGCCCTGTTCACTCAGATCCCAGATTTCCAGTTTCCGTCACTGCGAAGTTATCACCTTGCATTTTCAGCAACTTGCCACGCAAAAAATGTAAAAACCTAAACGTGCCTGCGCAATTCTAACTAATGGCAGATGACCTTCTTTGGGGTCCAGTTCTTAGCACTACATGGAAATGCTGACTGGTTACTACCCTCATACTCTGTCCTTCTCGTGTCCCATATGTCTCTGATTCTTCAGAATAGTTTGCACGGTCCATCAAAAACACAATAGCCTGGATAATGGTGAAGCTAACAGCACTCACCGTTATTAAAGTGTAAATCGGACAGCAAATTCCAGTGACCTCACATGCGTGGTTAAACACAGAAATCAGAAAGTTGCTGTCTGAGTTGCCCTGCTCCTCCAGAAGCTGCACTGTAACAGTATCTTAACGAGAGACTCGGCATTGAAATACATGGAATGGCATGAAGTTGCTGTACTTACTAAACTCGCCAGAAAAAGTTAGGGCGTGCCAATTCCAGTGTAAGTACATTTTTAATGGTGTGGTAAGTCTTAATTACTGTCAAACTTACTACCCTCATACCCTGTCCTTCTCGTGTCCCATATGTCTCTGATTCTTCAGAATAGTTTGCACGGTCCGGCACAGACTCGATGGTCCGAGTGGCATCCTTCTGTGCCGTATGACTCTATGCCATTAGATGCTGTGCCACAGAAAATTATGTTCACATATTGAAAAAGTGTACTGAGTGTTTTTAGACACTTAATTGGCTTGTATATTTATGCACAAATTAATATTCTATTCTTTTTACATTCACACTTCGTAGTTGCTGAATGACCTTTGTGATTGCTCACTATTTCTTCCCATCACCAAACTCCTCCTTTCTCAGATTAGGAGTGTCTGGGTCGCAAGCTTCTCCATGACCACTATCAATGTTACTTTGTGATAAGCCAGCATGTGGTGGAAATCAGATTTTCATCCTCCAAGATGAAACAGTTTACACTTTGATCCATCATGCAGCTTAACTGTGACTTCAGAAAACTCATTCAGTAAGGGTAGGCCAGGTCAAATGTCAATCAAGGCTAAGATTTGAACTTGTGACCCTTTGGTTGGGAGCCCTGTAAGCTACATTATCTTTGGAGCAATTGGGCCAACCATTCTGTTAAAAAAAATACAAGAATTAAAAAAATTGTGGGTTGCCCCAGTTGTTCAATTGGTAAATTTACTGTCCAGTGTGAAACTGAGCCATGCAGGCAAGGTGGATCTCGGGTTTGATTGCTGGTGTGTGTTGTGTTAGCTGATCTGAACTGGGGCAGCTGTAAGTACATTACATAACAAGATGGGAGAGAACAGGACCAGAAAAGATAATGCAGCCCATCTGTCTGGTCCCAAAAATGAATCGCCCACCCCCTCAAATATCTATCAAATTCTCTCTGTAATTTCCCCACACTATCTGCCTCCACTGCCCCTCAGAGCACTCCATTCCAAATGACTCCCATTCTCTGAGTAGTTAAATCTAAACTGTCTGTGTACTTTTCCTATTCTTAACCTGAGCCTGTGTCCCCTAGTTACGAGCATACGAACAATGATGGATCATCCAGCCTGTCCCACATAATTGCGATACCTTGTGTATCACAATATATACACTCCCCACCCCCCTGAAACCATGTGATCTCCTGGGAGAGCCGAAAAAACAGATAAAAACCCAGGCCAATTTGGGGAAGAGTTTATGTCAATCTAAAACATATTGGACCATAATTTGCTGTAGGAGTGAATCTAATGGCATTGCCGTTAGTTAGACTTGCCCTTGCCCATTTAATCTCGACGATATTTTGGGCCGTAAGTTGCTGAAAGTGCGAGCTGAAAAACTTGCAGCAAGGGCAACCACGGTCTGGATTTTGAGTATATCATACACTGTAAAATGGATGTTTGAATAATGCAATACCCATTGGATATTCAGTTTGGTCTGATTCAAGAACAGACTGAGCAAATCTTGGTGAATGTCAGGGAATCTCTGAAGTGTGATGATGATGCTTGTTATTGAGCACAGCTTCTGGTTATTTTGGTGTCAGCTATTCCATCCGCTCCATCTCTCCTACCTACTCAGACCATTTAGTTCTTAAAATAAAATTCCACCTCTCAAGTGCAACACTGTCTACAATATGCAACACCTACATGAGAGTTCTGGTCACAATTTTCAAATATTCCAAATGGATTTTGTTCTTTTAAATAAAACGTGTGTTCTTCTGTCTATGTTGGCAACTGCATTACAATTTCTCCCATTCCTCCCAGAATATTTAGTATGGAGAATATGCACTTGTGCAGATCAGTGACCCGGAATGGCAAGATTGCTGCTGCCGTCATCAGAGCAGCAGATTTTCTGTGGAAATGTGACACTGCTTGCCCCCCACATTCTGTTTGCAAGCATGGTAATGCGACGTGTGCAGTGAAATATGTTTTTAATGTAAATTTTTCAACTTTAAAACATTTGCGGGGAGAAATTCGGTTTGGGGGCGATAACTGAATTAGCGCCAACCACTTAGCACCCAGCGCGGGAGTACCGCCCCAGCCGCTAAATTGGGCTTACTGCCCCGGCAAGGAAGCAGAGCGCTATCTCGGGCGCTCCACTTCCTATTAGGGCGGTGTCTGGGGCGTAAAGCACGGTAGCACCGGAGCACTATACGGCTGCTCCATGTAGCACTGATGCATTTCATTACCTCTCTCCTTCCGTTAAAGGAGAGGGACGCTGCACACTCTGCAGGCTGTTTGACAGCCTCCACTAGCCCACCAGGGCGATGTGGTGCCGGGCTGCATGATGACGGCCATGGACCACGCCAAGGGCCACCACGAGGGGCAGACCTGGAGGTCGGCCAAAACAATTAAATAGCAGTGTGGGGCGCAGCCAGGCTTCCCCTTTAATTACCGCCTCGTGAGCGGAGGTTGGCCCGGTTCGCGACCCGTGAGGTTGTCGTTGACATCGCCCGCGGGGCACAGCTGAATTTCTGCTGCGGAGCGGTAAGGGGCCACGGCGGGGTGCTAAGGGGTTGCGTTGCTCGGTGATGATGTCATCGCCGGCGGTGCAGCACCGCGGGACGATATCGGCTACTGCCGCCGCTAACCTCCCGCTGAATTTTGCGGGAGGCGTTAGTGGCGCCGCGCCCGAGCGCTAGGGGATTTGCGCCCCCATGGGCGCTAATGAGAGATGCAAATCAACCCAATGTTTCCCCCTTGGAGTCACAAATAATAAAGAAATAGGATGAAAATGACTCTTTTATGTGCAACAAACTCAGAACGAGGTGACAGACAGGTACCAGCACAGTTAGATCATCCTGTACACTGTACATGCACAATTCTTCAAACAACACTCTGGGTCTAATCTGGAGACATCAGATAATGCAATATAAATAATTGTATTAATATCAAGTTCTGGGGTACACCAGTAGGAGGACAGTAGAGGCATATGACTTACTTCAGTGAACCCTATCCACAGCAGCATCGCAAGACCTCCAGTGTACAGGGAATCAGCTGAGAAGTTATTTTTCAGCCACCTCTGATAGGATATCACCCTCGTGTTAGCTTTGATGAACTCAGAATCTGAGTACAGCCTTTAAGCTGAAGTGAGTTGAGATGTTACTGTTTTCAGATGTCCTTCCTCATTTTTCAGCTGATAATACAGGAGTCAGGGAAAGGGCAGAGCAACCTTTTCTCGAAGCAGCTGTATTCAAGTGGTTTGAATAATTTGATCTCTCTCACCAAAAAATCCAAAGCCTTCTGCAGTAGGACAGTAAGGCCTAGAAATTCAGTTGTTTGCGCCAGCCGCTAGCGCCTTAGAAGGAGGACAAGTGGGGCGCTAAGTGGCTAGCGCCCGGGCGCGGCGCGATCTGCGCCTCTCGCGAACTTCAGTTAAGATTTAACGGCGGCGCAAAACCTTTGCGCGCTCTCAGCTGCGCGCGCAGATCCTGACGTCATTTCATGGTGCAACGCCATTTGTGCGCCCCGAACCGGAAATTCAGTGGCACCGCCCTATTGTGTGCCTGGCGTCCCTAGCGACTGGTAGAGGGGAACGGTTCCCAGTTGCTGCGGGGCGCGGGGGGTGCTAATTAAAGGAGACTCCTCCTGCAGTATAAATGACAGCCATTTTGCACCACTCCTTCTTTGTGAGAGACGGATCTTTGGAGAGAGACAAAGGTAGAGAGCTTTCTGGTTTGGCTCAATACTCGCACAGGTACTTGTGGCTTCAGGCCACAGCTTTGCACTTGTCTTTAACTTCAGTGTCATAGCATTGATTGGAAACATATAATGGAGGCTGCAATGGGTGGAAACGTTGGGCTTCTCCATTGCATTCAAAGGGCTCAGAGATGCCGTGAGAGAGTGCCTGTCATGGCCAGACGGAGAAGGGCCAACAGGCGTCGGCAAAGGAGGCCTTACCCACCCAGGGTATACCGCCAGCAGTTCTCATATCTGAACATGTCTGACGAGCAGTGTCTTCGGAGGCTGCGATTCTGAAGGGTGGTGGTCACTGAGATCTGCCACCTGCTTCGCGGAGATCTGCAGCCACAGCTGAGGAGCAGGATGTCGGTGTCAGTGAAGGTGATGGTGGCTCTCAACTTCTATGCCACCGGCTCCTTCCAATCCGCTACTGGGGACATTTCCAACATCTCCCAGTTTGCGGTACATTGCTGCATCCGCCAGGTGACCAATGCCCTTTTCAGAAGGAGACGTCAGTTCATCTCCTTCCCCATGACTGTTGACAAGCAGCAAGAGCGTGCAATGGGCTTTGCAGCATTAGCGGGCTTCCCCATGGTGCAGGGCGCCATTGACTGCACGCATGTGGCTTTGCGGGCACCTCTAGAGAATGCCGAGGATTACCGCAACCGGAAGGGCTACCATTCGCTCAACGTGCAGTTGGTGTGTGACCACAGGCAGCTCATCCTAGCTGTCAATGCCTGCTTTCCAGGCAGCAGCCATGATGCCTTCATCCTGCGCCAGACTTCTGTGGCAGACATGTTCGAGGCCCAGCCTCACCCACGAGGATGGCTTCTCGGAGTCAAACGCTATCCTTTGTGCACCTGGCTGATGACCCCGCTCCGTGCGCCCAGCACCCCTGCTGAAGAGGGATACAATGACAGCCATCAAGCAACCAGGAACATCATTGAGCAAACAATCGGCATGCTGAAGCAACGGTTCCGCTGTCTGGATTGTTCCGGGGGAGCCCTACAGTACTCGCCTGAGCGAGTCCCCCATTTCGTTGTCGTGTGCTGCATGCTGCACAACCTGGCTATCCGCAGGACTCAGCCACTGCCAGCAGACATTGGAGGACCACCAGAGGAGGAGGAGGACCAGCACAGGAGGGAGGCAGAAAGTGCACGGGCCGCCCGTCGGCGGCTTATTGCAAGTCGGTTCTAGGACCCCTCTCAGGGAATGGCTTGTGCCAATGGCAGAAGATGAATGTAGCCGCTCCACAAGCCCTCAGCCGAGCTGGGCAACCAGGACTTCCAAAAGAAAGCATGGACAGTGTGATTTAAGAAAATGTTTTACTGTGATACCTCTGTGCCCTTCCCACATGACAAACTAATGGAGAGAAACCGCCCCCCCCCCCCCCACAAAACACAAATACACCAGTCTCGGCCTTTACAAGTAAAACAAATATACCAGTCTCGGCCTTTAAATATGAAACAAATACAGCAGTCTCGGCCTTTATATATGAAACAAATACACCAGTCTCGGCCTTTAAATATGAAACAAATACACCAGTCTCGGCCTTTATATATAAAACAAAACATTTGGCCACACCTTCTACTTTTTCCCCTGCGAGGGTGATCCGTTTCGCTTCCGTGACTGGCCCCTACCCGCCCTGCAGCTCCTCCTCAATGGGACACCGGTGGCTGCAGCAAGGCTGGGAGAAAGCTGATGAGGGTCAGATGGTGAGACGGCAGATGCCCTTGGGGGTCGGCCTGGACCAGCTCTGGGCCTGGAGGGGCCGGCTGCTGACTGCTCCAACTCTGCTTGGGCGGCAGCAGTCTGTCCAACAGCTGGTGGCAGCTGCAATGGAGGAGTGACAGTGTTGGCTGCAGGAATGCTGCCAACCTGACACATCACAGGCACTCCCTGGTTGGCTGATACATTGGCACGCGCACGGGCCAGCACTGCAGCATGCGCAGCAATCTGCTGAGGCACAGACTGCTGGGCTGCTGCGGCACGGCGAGTGCCCCGGCGATGCCTGGCCGATCCAGTGAGTGTGGCAGCAGTTAGTGCCTGTGTGGCCCTGGTCTGTGTCTGCATGACAGCAGCCAGTGAATGCATGGCACGACTGAGCACTTGGCTAGAAGCCGCCTGTGAAGCAGCGAAGTCCTGCTGACTCCTAGCCTGTGCTGCCGCGATGTCCTGCAGACTCCTGGCCTGTGCTGCACTGAATTGTTGCAGACTCCTGGCCTGTGCTGCCGCGACGTCCTGCAGACTCCTGGCCTGTGCTGCCCCGAATTCCTGCACACTCCTTGCCAGTGACTCTATGGAGTCAGGCATCCTTGCCACTGCAGCCATGAGCTCAGTATGCCTGCGCTCAGCCTGGGTGCCCATTTCCGCTAGGAGCTGCACCTCCTCTGCGCTCACCGTAGCAGGACAGGAGGCCGCACTCACCCTCCGGGGAGAAGGCCGCCGAGCTTCCCCACCCCTCCTGCATTGCTGCAGCCCGCTGGTCCCCGGAGCTTCACTATCCTCCGACCCTTCCCCCCTGCTCCCCTCCAGGGAAGACGTGTCACCATCACGGCCATGGGCTGCCTCGGCTGTGGGTGTCCCTGATGGGCTGGCTTCCTCTTCCTCCTCCTCTGTCTAACTCGGACACAGTGCCAGCTTGAGGGGCCGCCTCCTCACCTGGCGAGTCACCATCTGAAAGCAGGGAGGCACAAGAGTTGCTTTAGAGTGAGGACAGGGCGGCAGCGAGGGAGGCATGAGCGCTGCTGTGCACTGCATTGGTTCGATAGTGGCAAGGATGCTGGTGTGAGGCGCAAGTGGAAAGGGAGAGGTCAAAAAGGTGATGACCTTACCATTGGTGCCCAGAACAGGGTCAGCATCTCCAGTGGTGACGGGGCCACTCAGCCGGCCTGCCATGATCCGCTCCACTCGCTGCTCGAGGTCGCTCAGCTGTTTCAGGTCAGGACGGCCTCCCCCGGTCTGTCGCTGCTGTCTTCTGTTATGCGCCAGCTTGGCCTGCAAGAGAAAGGACAGCCTCTAAGTATAGTGTCAAGCCCTGATCTTGCCCGCACTGCCTCCCATGGTCGATTAGCCCTGACAGTGTCTAAAGTCCTGAATGCGCAAGTGCTATTCATGACAGTCCCATAGCTGCTGGATGAGGGCTGGCCATTAGGGCTTTCAGACCCGTTTGGCCATAAAGTGAGGTGCACATGCAGGGATGAGGAGGATACTGGAAAGGGTACTCACCCTGACAACCCAAGTGAGGTCATTGAATTTTTTCCGGCACTGGGTTGGTGTCCTGCCAACCACGCTGTTGGACGTGACCCTGTTTGCCACATTCCTCCATGCTTTCCGATATTCGGTGGGCAGCGGCCTCCTGCCACCCTCGGAAGAAAATATGGCACCTGCGGTCCACTGTGCCAACCAGCAGCCTCAGGTCACCCTCGCCGAAGCACTGCGCTCTCTCCCTGGCCTTCTCCATTCTCCTGGGCGTGGAGCTGTTCCAGAAGCAGTGTTCAGGCCTTGGCTTAGGGCTGCAGTGTGCAGGGCGTGGCAGCCAAGCAATTCCACCCTCCCCCTTTAAGTGCTGACCAGCGCCTGACTGTCTGCCCTCAATGAGCAACTCGTCGCACCTGCGCTGCGCCCGCCTTCGGTGTTTGTGCCCTGGATCGCCGGCTTAGCGCCTAATGATAGTCGTGCATCGCCTGCTTTAGCGCAGCAGCAACCTCTTGGGGCGATGCAACTGAATATCGGCGAAGGTGGCGGGCGCAAATGTTAGCGAACGCCATGCTGTAGCGCCCCAAACATGGCTATACTGAATTTCTAGGCCTAAAGGTCCAGCACTGCTCAGAGAAAAATTTTATTCGAAAAAATTAATTTTGCCAGCAAAACAAACAACAGCTATGCACTTTTATTCTCATGTTGCTTGTTCAAATTAATGTGGTAGGCCCGAGGCCTGATCGAAATTGAGCATTGAGCCTCATTTAAATTAGATCGGCGAGCTGCTGCGCATCACCAGTTAGCTTGTCAGTGAAGTGGACATAAATTACAGGCCTGTGCAACACTGGGTGGGGGGCTATTGGGAAGGGTATGAGTGGGGGTTGGCAACGGTCTTTTTGTCTTTTTGATTGCTGTGGAGCCGGGAGGAGCACTCTTGCTCCTCCTGGCTCCACAAGAAAGGTTTTTGAGGGGGAAAATAATTGAATAACTTACCTCTCATTGGCGGCTGCCGGGCTGCTGAAGAATCCAGAGTCTATCCCGCTCATTGCTGACGCATTTTCAAAAGGGGTCCTTAAATAGGCATTAGGCCCCTAATTTACATGCTCAAGGGCCCAATGCCTGATTTGGGCCCCACTGATTTAGCAGTGGGACTAATGCCTGCGTAAATTGGGCACAGGCCGTCCTACTGCTGAATTGGTATGCTTTGTCCTACTGCTAAATTGGTATGCTTTGCCTGTAAAACAGGCAAAACCCATATAATTTCTACCCCAATGTGATGATGCTGAATCTAAATGGATAATTAGCACTCCAACTGTAGGGATGAAATTCACTCCTGTCAAAAGTGGGCATGAGTATAAAACAGGATATCCCATTTTGTACTTGCAGTGTATGTATCTTTAAGAGAGAACTACTTTTACAACTCCTGTATACTGTAGTACCGGCAGTGACCACACCTGTATATAAGCCTTGAGCAGGCATCTGTACTGTTAGTCTTTAGACTACCCTCCTCCAGTAAACACCTGTTAATTGTTAATCTGCAGCCTCCGTCTAGTTATTGAAGCACACCATACTTTAAGATTCACGGGTTCAACAGTAGCGACGAGGTCGATTCGAATCTACCTGCAACTCTGCATTTCCTTCCAAGGATTCGCTCCGGGAGGAGGGTGGAAGAAAGTCGAGGCCAGAAGCACAGGCGTCGACCACGAGCAACCGCCCAGTCATCCGGCAGAGAGTGAACATCGCAGGGGAGGCTGTTGAGAGCTGGGCATGGTTCTCCAGCCACGACGATCCAGCAACAGACTGGCAACAGGTACAGCGCAGACCCTTCCCGGACAGCGGCGGCTGGAGCCGGCCGACGGCACAGAAAAGGCCGAGCAGCGTCGATGGGGTAAGAGAGAGGGTAAAGCGCACAGGGCTCAGCCGGGGGTTGAAGATCGAGCGGCGTCGACGGAAAACAAAAAGAGAGAGAGGGTAAAGCACAGCCGGGGTTCAGGACCGAGCGGCGGCAACAAGAGAGGCGCACAGGAGAACGCGCAGAGTGCAGCCAGGGCCCAAGGGCTGAGCAGCGTCCGCGGGGAAATAAAGGGAGTGCGGGAGATGCCATTTGAGCCGCGGAGAAGAAGTGAGAGCGCGGGAGACGCCATTTTTGAAGCCGCAGCGGAGTAGAAGGGCAAGCGCGGGAGACGCCATTTTGAGCCAGCGGAGAAGAAGGGAGAGCACGGGAGACGCCATTTTAGAAAGTCTAACCACACCCAGGGATGCCGAAGAGTGGCAGTGTCACTGCGTTCGACAATGAAGTCGAAGATTGGGCGACATATGTGGAACGCATTGAGGTGTACTGCAAGGCGAATGAAGTGCCAGATGCCAGGAAAGCACTGGTTTTGTTGAATTCCATGGGTGCAAAAATGTATGGCTTACTGCAAAACCTAATAACCCCAGAGAAGCCAGTGGATAAGGGTTTCGAAAGCATAGTGGAAACCCTACAGGACCACTTAAACCCTACACCGCTGCTGATAGCAGAAAAATTTAAGTTCCACAAAAGGAACCAGCATAAAGACGAAAGTAATACTGAGTATTTAACAGAACTGCGCAAGCTATCGAAACACTGCCAATTTGGAATGGGACTAGCAGATACGTTAAGGGACAAGTTTGTGTGTGGGCTTCAAAGTGAAGGAACCCAGAAACGGCTTCTATCAGAAAAGGATCTTATGCTGGACAAGGCTTTCAGCATGGCAGTATCACACGAAGCAGCCGCACGGGGCGCTGCAGAGATACAACGGAGACCGCAAGAATATGGCACCAATGAAATGTCATATGGAGCAGGGAAGTGTTATCGCTGCGGCAGAACAACACACGACCAGAAGGATTGTTGGTTCAAGGACCAAGTGTGCAGACACTGTGGAAAAGTAGGACACATAGCAAGAGTCTGCAGGTCAGGGAAGAAAACCTGCAGCAAGAAATCGCCACAGGAGAAGTACAAAAAGGTACATAAGGTGATGGACAGCAGTTCAGACGAACAGAAAAGTGATACAGACTCCGGAAGCAAGGAGCTGGGTTGTCTGAAACTACATAAGGTAATCAAAATGGAGGATCACCAGACTATCTGGGTCACGCTCAAGATAGACGGAGTCCAAGTGAAAATGGAATTGGACACAGGATCAGCCCTAACAGTCATAAACCGAAGGGACTACAAGCGGCTATTCTCACATATACCCTTGAAAGCTACAGAGATTGTCTTGAAGACGTACACGGGGCAAAAAGTCTACCCCAAAGGAAAAATAAGGGTGAACGTGATATACAAAGGCCAGGAAATACCAAAAATGGACCTATATGTATTGCCAGATGGAGGACCACCACTACTAGGATGTGAATGGATCCGGAAAATACAATTAGATTGGCATTCCAGACAGGCACTGAAGGTTGAGGCCAAAAAGGATGACGACGTCACACCTGGACGACTGTCAAAAATTCTAACTGACGCGCAAGAAGTGTTCCAGGAGGGACTCGGAACACTAAAAGACATAACAGCGACGATTAAAATAGAGGAAAATGTAAGCCCAAAGTTTTTTAAGGCCAGACCGGTGCCTTATGCGATCCGACCAGCCGTCGAAGCAGAGCTGGAAGGGTTGGAACATTCAGGAGTACTGTCCAAAGTGGACTGGAGCGAGTGGGCTACACCCATCGTTCCTGTAATGAAGAGGTCGTTGAGTAATATGCCTGGGGAACCAAAGAAGGTCCGCATCTGTGGGGATTTTAAGGTGACAGTGAACCCAGTCCTTCACACGGTACAATATCCGCTTCCACGGATTGAAGATATTTTCGCCTCGCTGTCTGGAGGAAAACGCTTCACTGAGATTGATCTGGCCCAGGCGTA
Source organism: Somniosus microcephalus (assembly GCF_052327205.1). Classification (NCBI taxonomy): domain Eukaryota; kingdom Metazoa; phylum Chordata; class Chondrichthyes; order Squaliformes; family Somniosidae; genus Somniosus; species Somniosus microcephalus. Next base: position 87,321,799 of record NC_140992.1, on the reverse strand, counting down.
CCTGCAAATGGAGGTAGAAGAAGCCTTGAAACAATACCTCACGATAAACACTCACAAAGGTCTCTACCAATACAACCGGCTGGTGTTTGGGGTAGCATCGGTTCCGGCTATTTGGCAAAGGGCAATGGATCAAGTCCTGCAAGGGATTCCAGCGACCCAGTGTTATTTGGACGACATCCTGGTCAGGGGCGAAAATGACAGTGATCGCCTCGCCAACCTGGAGAAGGTGCTCACTAGATTGAAGGAATATGGGCTACGAGCTAATCGCCACAAGTGCGAGTTTTTCCAGAAGCAGATCTCGTATTGTGGCCACGTTATTGATGAAGAGGGGTTACATAAGTTCCCTGAAAAGATTGAGGTAGTAGTCAAGGCTCCAGCACCGGAAAATGTGTCACAACTGAGGTCGTTCCTCGGGCTGGTGAACTACTACCATAAGTTCTTACCAAATTTGTCTACAGTATTACACCCACTGAACACCCTACTGCAAATGGGGGTACCATGGAATTGGAATGACGAATGTAAACGAGCTTTCCAGAAGTGCAAAGAATTGATCACATCAAAAGAGGTGTTGGCCCATTTCAACCCAGCACTACCAATTTGGTTGGCGTGTGATGCATCACCCTATGGTATTGGAGCGGTGCTGTTGCACAAATTCCCAGACAGGTTGGAGAGGCCAGTAGCCTTTGCGTCTCGGTCACTAATCTCAGCCGAGCGCAACTACGCCCAGATTGACAGGGAGGCCCTCAGCCTAGTATGGGGAGTAAAAAAATTCAACCACTATCTGCATGGGCAGAAGTTCACCTTGCTGACTGACCACCAACCACTTGTCTCCATCTTTAATCCAAAGAAGTGCGTTCCGGTGATGACTGCACAACGGCTACAAAGATGGTCCCTTTTTCTAGGGGCGAACCAATATGAAATAGAGTATAAGGGCACGAAACAGCATGGAAACACTGATGGGCTATCACGCCTGCCACTGCCTACTGCGGAGGAAGCACCAGCAGTGGACCCTATCGAAATATTTTATTCGTCAATAATTGAACGCTTGCCAGTAACTAACGCTGATATAGAGAAGGAGACCCGAAATGATCCGACACTGTCTCGGGTATATGATTTGACAGTGAAGGGATGGCCAACACATGGCGACTCACTGCCAGCATTCTCATCCAGAAGAGAACAGCTGTCAGTATGCCAGGGGACAGTGATGTGTGGATCCCGAGTGGTAATTCCACCCAAGTTAAGGGAGAGCGTGCTCAATGAGCTTCACAAAGGCCATCTGGGAGGGGTGAAAATGAAAAGCCTTGCTAGGGCTTATGTGTGGTGGCCGGGGATCGATCAACAAATAGAGGATCTAACAAAGAGTTGCTCAGGATGCCAGAAGGTCCAAAATGCACCACCACATGCCCCTCTACACCCATGGGAGTGGCCCTCCTCTCCTTGGCAACGGGTGCATATTGATTTTGCTGGTCCATTCATGGACTCAATGTTCTTAATAGCAGTGGATGCGCACTCAAAATGGCCTGAGGTGATCAAAATGTCCTCCACCACTACGGAGAAAACGATTGCAGTCCTACAGACCATATTTGCCAGGAACGGCTTGCCAGAGCAGATTTGCTCTGATAACGGACCACAGTTTGTGTCCGAAGAGTTTCGGAAATTTATGAGAAGGAATGGGGTAAGGCATTACACATCCGCCCCGTATCATCCAGCCACCAATGGATTGGCTGAGAGGTTCGTACAAACCTTTAAAAAGGCAATAAGGGCCATGTGCAATGATGACATTCCACTACTGCATAAGGTGGACAATTTCCTGTTAGCCTACAGAAATGCGACACATGCAGTTACCAACCAGACCCCGGCCGTGATGCTCTTTAACCGAAGGTTGAGATCTCGTCTGGATTTGCTCAGACCAAATGTGCGAAGAAATGTTGAGGATAAGCAATTCCAGCACATCAATGAGAAGCCGACAAGAAGCTTCAATGTAGGACAACCAGTCTTGGCCCGCGACTACTGAACAGAGAAATGGCAACCCGGAACGATATGCACACGGCAGGGGCCACTAATGTACACAGTGGATGTCGGGGAGAATATTGTGAGACGCCATGTCGACCAGATCCTAGCGTCACAGGAACGAGTCAACCCCATGTCTCGCGTACCTGGGGATGAACCCGACATACCGGTAGCATCTACCCGAGAAACAGTAGCAGCGGAAACTGATGAACTAACCAATGACAGGGGGCCAGAATCGCCTCCGCACCAAGAACAAGACACTCAGGAAAGGCGCTATCCAGAAAGGATCAGGAAGCCGCCCCAAAGACTGAATCTATAAATGGGCTATTTCAATTAAATGTGCATGTTAAAGTGTTAACTGTTATTTGAATGTTATGGGTACTGTTAATCTAAAAGGGGAGGAATTGTAGTGTATGTACCTTTAAGAGAGAACTACTTTTACAGCTCCTGTATACTGTAGTACCGGCAGTGACCACACCTGTATATAAGCCTTGAGCAGGCATCTGTACTGTTAGTCTTTAGACTACCCTCCTCCAGTAAACACCTGTTAATTGTTAATCTACAGCCTCCGTCTAGTTATTGAAGAACACCATACTTTAAGATTCACGGATTCAACAGTACTCACACCGACAGAAGGGATTTCAAGCCCAAAATTTCTTAACCTAAATCTCAGAGGAACATTTCTTGTGGTATCAGATTTGTTTCCATTTTGCATACCAGTCATCTCATTGACTTCTCGCTGTAAGACTGTGGATGATTTTGTGCCATGGTTCAACACTTATTGGGCTCAGGTTGCTGAAACGTATTTTATATAATACCCTTATAACTGGCAGAGAAAAGAGGCTCTTTCATCCCATACTCTGAGGTTACTCAGAGATGAAAGACAGAACACTAATCATTCAATATCCAAGTCTCTTCTATTTACTAGCCTCGCAATTTGTCTTTTTAGATAATAGAACAGATGACAATGCCCCTTTTAAGAATAGTCACTAATTCCTCCACTGACATTTAGCAGCAATGGCAACAAGTTAGGTTTTCTGTGTTTTTTAAATAAAATATTACTGTTCTTGAAATGTGTGCTTTTAAATAAGAATATAATAATGTACCCACAGTGTGTTACATTGATAGGTATCTGCTGTTGTAAAACGAGCCCACAATTCTGTCTTGCTATCAATCACATTGAACAATGTTCTTCTCTGTCACTTGCTCTGATAAGTTCACAGAGTTAGTAACACACTTCTTTAAACTGATTCTTCAAGCACCATGAAAAATACAAAGCTTCTTGCAATCTGCAGTCTGTCAATCTGACAGCAGTTGATTCTTTACATCAATTCAAGTCACAAATAAGATAACATTTATCAGTTTACAAGCTTATACTGGCGGACTCAGATTTCCAGTAGTAAACAATCCAGTTAGTGACAGTAATTTTATCAAAGTTTTATCATTGCAACCTGGGATTTGCCCCCAAACCTCATAACCTTCAAGTGACTTGAAGTATAGATGACATGATAGCCTACAGCTCACATCATGACCCCATATGATTTCAGGTATGATCCTATAGAGACCTCTTTTCATTTACTTTCTTATTGCATCCGGCATTAATCTGATCCTTATTTTAATAAAACTTATCTTGCAGTTGGCATAAGTTATCTACGATGAGCATTAAGATTTGTTTGAATCTAGATTCTAAGAGCTAAAAATTCAGATATTCATGAAGATGAAACCTAGAAACTAAAACCAAAGTATAAGCCCTCCCCTTATTGTCCAAGAATACAGATGCGTCACATATTCCCTGCCCACCTCCCAGGTCTATCAAGAATCAGAAACATACCATTAAATGGCTCAAAAGCACAGACACATTCTTCCCCCATTAGACCAGCAATCATTGGACACATGCCGTTAGAACATTAAGGATGGGGGGCCTACCACCCTTCCCCCATCCCCAGCCACAACAAATAAAAGTGAATAGTAATTGAACCTGCATTTGATGATTTAGTAGATAAGTGCACTATGTTGTGAATTAAACGTTAGAGACCAAAAGGTCCCATGGTTGAAACCTGGTCAATGCTGAGTCAGCTGATCTTAGCTCAGTACTCCCTTGACCGGGGCGAGTTGTAGGTACTATAACATATTCATGGGCATTTGCCGATCCAGAAGAATCCTCCTGTGCAGCTACCAAAATCATTGACCGGCTTGGCTGGGAGTCCAATAGGTGGCAGATGAGCCTGGCCGGCACATTCACCTCTATTGTACATGCCTGTCCCGGAAATTATATTGGTTAAGTGCCCTATCTGTCCAACTTGGTGGAAATACTGCTACGATGGGAGGTAATTTCTCTTGTACAGGATTGAAAGTGTACGAATTAGGGATCTGAATCCTGCGTCCGACTGTGCGTATGGATAGGATTCCCTTATTTGCACAGGAATGCATTATGTAAGTGACATATTCCCTGTTTTGGCATAATTAAGTTTGATACCTAAAAGTTGACCAAATTTCTTGATAACTTGGAAGTTAAAGGATAGTGAAGGAATGGGGAATGGTCATATATAGTAAGTAATATGTTATCAGTGTACAACATTGTTGCGTGTTTAATCCCATCAGTCTGCACTCCATAGCTATCTGAATTTGCCCATCTGGCTATTGCTGATGGTTCCACGATCAAATGAAAATGAAAGGAAAGGGTGTATGGGCGCAAAATTCAGGTTCATAGCACCTGTTTTTTGGGTGCTATGAGTGCCCTCAGAGATCCAAAATGACATCCTTGGTGCGCATGCACACTTCTGGTGCACAACAACGGTGTCCTGAGAGCACAGCCCTTGTCACTAGCTATACCGTGAGCAGCTGAGGAGCAGGAGGAGGAGGCAATCTATACAGTCCCTTCCTGGCCAGGCTGCCCGTGAACAACTCATCCGACTGCGATACCAGTAAATGCCAGCTCAACTCCCCATTCACTAACAGTCCCACACCTTACCTTCCCTCTGTTACTGACCATCACAGCGTCCACTGGGCCACAATGCAAAAATAAAAGCCAAAACAAAATAAACATTCTAAACAAAATTTATAAATCAAATCATGCTATATTGCATACAAAGTAAACGAATCACCCTTGTGCATTCCCTTAGTGCCTGTCTTCTGTGTGCCTTCGCCTGTCCTAGTGTTCCTACGCAGTGCTACCCCAATGGCTGCAGCATGGCTGGTGGAAGGCTGCTGTGTTTCAGTGGGGGAGACTGCAGATGGTCTTGGAGGATGACTTCGAGCAGCCCTGGGCCTAGAAGGCCTGGCTTCGGACTGCACCATTTCGGTATGGATGGCAGCAGTCGGGGCTGGCTGGCTGACAGGCAACAGCGGGGGCACTGGCGGAGTGGCAGTGGTGGGAGGATGAACGCTGTCATCCTGAGAGAAGACAGCAGGTTCATGCTCCACGGAGCCACTGCCACTCCCTCAGTCGGCACCTCTGCAATCCTAGTCATCTGTTAGAGGACAGATTGCTGGAACCCTGCTGTGATACCCTGCAAGTCCCTTTGAACATTGCTGTCTGCAGCCATGATGGTAGCAGTCTGAGCTTGCATGCCCAAAAGATGAGCTTGCATGAGAGCAGTCTGACCTTGCATGACAGCAATCTGAACTTCCACTGCAGCACACAGTTGGATGGCTGCTGCTTGTGCTGCAATGGAAGCTGAGACATTGGCCATCAGACATTGTATCATGGTTGGGTCCACAAGTGTGCTTATGGAGTTGGCCACCACTTCCATGCTGGAAAGGATGGGCCACAAGTATTTGCGCAAAGCCCTGTGCAAAGTTGGTGCAGGACTCCTCGATGCTCCTTGACATTGCACACAGGCTTCCTGACAGGCTTGCCAAGACACCAAGCATTTCATTGTTTCTTTTTATTCATTGAACAACAACAACAAGTTGCATTTATATAGCACCTTCAATGTAGTAAAACGTCCCAAGGCACTTCACAGGAGTATTATAAGACAAAAAAAAAATTGACACCGAGCCACATAAGGATAAATTAGGGCAGGTGACTGTTGTGTCGGTACCTTTCTACCTAGACACAATTTAGGACTCAGAACTCAGAGATTCAAACATGAAGTGCTTTATTGGAAGGAAAGGAAGTTCTGGCAAGTTCCGAACAAAGAGAGCTGAACTTAACCGAGAACACCCAACCATTTATCTCCTGTGACAGCGCCACCACAGGTGGGAGGAGAAAACACAATAGAACACACAACACATAACATTTCCTCCCCTCTTAAATGGAAGGTCCACATTATTCCTCAACAGGTAAGTTACTTTCAATGCACTCAACGAACCTAGGGTAGAGGTAGACTGCCTCAAACCCTGACTTTACCCTGGGGTTTATTCTGCCCCAGTCTTGTGGGTAAGTCACTAAGCCTACAGATCCAAGCGTCTTGGAGGCCGCCGCTCTCTGACAGGATACCGGCGGTCATCGCTGGCTTCCACAGCAGTAGGCATTGACACAGGCCTGGATGGAGAAGGTGCCTGTGTCAGTCGAAAGTCAGGAGTTTGCACAGGTGGAATAGTCTCTTTGACTTCCTGTGTTGGAGAAGAGCACTGTGGCAAAGGATGCTGGTTTGCGGTATCATCCGGAAACAGTTCAGGCCAACCAGCCGTTGGAACCTCTGTGGCTGTCTCTGCTCCTAGCAACAGTTGATCTGTGTGTCTTCTCCAGACGACGTCCTTAGCAGTCTCAACCGTGTAAGACACAGGGCCCGTCTGCGCGATCACCGTAGCAGGAACCCATTTCGGTCCAGTGCTGTAATTTCGAGCTAGGACGTGCTCTCCCGGATGAAACCGTCTCTCCTTGGCTCTTTTCTCTCTCTTTTCAACTTGAGCTTGTTGTTGACAATGGACAACCTGTTCTGCCCTTGGAGGTTTGAGTAAGTCAAAACTTGTCCGCAACTGCCTCTTCATCATGAGCGAAGCGGGGGAAGTTTTGGTTGTGGCATGCGGCTCGTTCCTGTAGGACAACAGGAAGCTGTTCAGACGTTGGTGGATTGAGCCCTGATCTTGCGATGCCTTCAAGGCGTGCTTCAAAGTTTGCACAAACCTTTCTGCCTGGCCGTTAGTAGAGGGATGATAGGGCGCAGACCTGATGTGTTGGACCTGATGTGTTGGACACCATTCACATGCAGGAAGGTTGCAAACTCCTGTGATACAAATTGTGGACCGTTGTCACTTACGAGTTGTTCCGGTGAGCCATAACAGCTGAACATCTCACCAAGTTTCTCAATTGTTTTCTCTGCCGTGGTAGACCTCATCACAGCGACCTCCAGCCACTTGCTACGAGCGTCCACAACCACCATAAACATCTTCTCTTCGAAAGGACCGGCGAAGTCCACATGTACTCGCTGCCACACTTCTGCAGGCCAATCCCAGGGGTGTAGGGTTGCCAGCTGTGGAACATTCCGGACCCTTTGACATGGGGAACATGTTTTGGCTTTCTCCTCAATATTCCCATCGAAACCTGGCCACCAGAAGTAGCTTCTTGCCATTTCCTTCATCCGAACCATCCCACTGTGGCCTGTATGAAGTTGTTGCAGTATAGTTTCCCTCAGAGGTGGCGGAATGATGACACGGCGTCCCCAAAGAAGACAACCTGCCTGGACGGAGAGCTCATTTCTTTTTGAAACGTAAGGTTTCAAACTAGGAGAATCTCCTATAGCTCTCCCTCGAATGACATCGTCCATTACCTCAGACAGGACTGGATCGTTGCGGGTGTACCTTCGCACCTGAACTGCAGTGACAGGTGCTCCCTCCACTTGTCTAAAGTAGAAGATGTCTATCTAACGAGGCTCTGGGGGAGTAACAGGCAAGGGTAGCCTCGAGAGACTGTCTGCGTTGCCGTGCAAGTCTGATTTGCGATATTTGATGTCGTATGTGTGTCCTGACAACAGTAAAGCCCACCTTTGCATCCTGCTTGCAGCGAGAGACGGAATTCCGGTGTGGGGCCCGAAGATTGAAGTCAATGGACGGTGGTCCGTCAGGAGTGTGAACCTTCTCCCAAACAGGTACTGATGAAATTTTCGAATTCCAAAAACGATTCCCAAGGCCTCGCGCTCGATCTGCGCATAGTTACTCTCAGCCTTGTTCAAGGTGCGTGATGCGAAGGCGATAGGTTTCTCTTCACCCGAAGGCATGATGTGGGATATGACTGCTCCCACACCATATGGTGATGCATCACATGCTAGCTGCACGGGTAGCTTTGGGTCGAAGTGTGTCAGGACCTCCGATTTCAGCAATGCTTTCTTTGCTTGGGCGAAAGCTTCGTTGCACAGTTCAGTCCATTTCCATGTTTTGCCTTGACATAGCAACTGATGTAACGGCTTCAGCAATGTTGCTAAGTCTGGAATAAACTTCCCATAGTAGTTAAGTAGCCCCAGAAATGAACGTAACTGGCTCATATTCTGGGGTGCTGGGGCCTCCACGATCGCCTTGACCTTTGACGGCGCCTTATGCAGGCCAGTAGCATCAATCACATGCCCCAGGTACTCAACTGAAGACTGAAAGAATTCACATTTGTCTTTACGAACTCTGAGTCCGTACTCATTTCAGTCGTTGTAGTGTCACATCCAAGTTCAGAAGATGATCCTCCTCATTTGTCCCAGTGACAAGGATGTCATCCAGGTAGCACTGGACTCCTGGCAGTCCACTCAAAATCTGATCCATTGCCCTTTGGAATAGAGCAGGGCCTGACGTAATTCCAAACGGAAGGCGGCAGTACCTGTATAGCCCCTTGTGTGTCACAATTGTCAGCAGCTCCTTTGATTTGTCATCGACATGCACTTGTAGATAAGCCTGGCATAAGTCTATTTTGCTGAGCTTTTGCCCTCCGGCCAGGCCCGTAAAAAGATCATCAATGAGGGGAAGAGGGCACTGTTCCGCAGACAGCACCGGGTTAATAGTCACTTTAAAATCCCCGCAGATTCGAACAGATCCATCCTTTTTCAGGACAGGAACAATGGGTGTGGCCCATTTGCTCACGCTCACAGGCTCCAGGACTCCATTCTCGACTAAGGCCTCCAAGTTAGCCTCAACTTTTGGCCTAATTGCATAGGGTACAGGTCGGGCTTTGTGAAACTTCGGCTTGCTGTCAGGTTTAATGTCCAGTCTCACGCTGATCTTTTTCATGCTCCCAAGTTCCCCATTGAAGAGTTCTGCATGTTTGTTTAACACTGCAGTCAGACCTGACTCCCCTTTTGACATCATGCGGACTGCAGGCCAGTCCAGCGTGATTTTCTCTAGCCACACACGTCCCAGTAGCGATGGGTAATTTCCCTTTACCACATATAGTGGCAGTTTTGCAGTCTGTCCGTTCAATTTAACTGTCACCTCAATGACGCCTCTCATGGCCACAGGTTCGCCGGTGTTTGTTGGCTGAAGGGTAAGATGCTTTATCGTTTTGTTGCAGACAGTGTCTGAAACAAGGGACACAGCCGCGCCTGTGTCCACCTCCATCCGCACTGATTGTCCCTCCACCAGTGGTAACACCCAGTAGCCATTTGAATCACCTGCAACCGTCAGTATGTGCACCTCTTCCTCCTCAGAGGAGTCGCTCCCCTCTGTTTTGCTTGTTCCATCATACTGCACTGAATGAACACTCTTTTTCCTCTCTTGTCCAAATACAGACATTTTGCTTCCATGCTTCCCAGCTCTGTCTGTTCTTTTTTTTACCTCTACAGGCGCGTTCAATGTGACCCTTTTTGCCACAATTTCGGCATTCCAGCTCCGTACACCAGTAGTCATTAGCGTGATGGCCCGTTTTCCCACAACGGCAACATGTGCCGTTCCGCGCACCTTTAGGCTCAGACGACACCTTGTGAACTCTCCCTGTTGAACTCAACTGGTGAGCCTCCTTTTCCGCCATCTCCATGGAGGCACTAACTTCAATGGCCTTTTCAAGAGTAAGGTTGTCCTCAGTAAGAAGGCACTTCTGTGTGGCTGCATTTTGCAGACCACACACAAGTCTGTCTCTAATGGTGTCATTCAGCACCTCCTTGAACTGGCAGTGTTCCGACAACCTTTTTAAAGCAGCAATAAACATTGTCACTGATTCCCCCTCCTCTTGATTCCGTGTGTGAAATCTAAATCTCTCAGCAATAACCAGGGGTTTTGGTGAAAAATGTGCTCCAAGAATTTCCACTAGTTGCTTATATGTTTTAGTTCCTGCCTTATCTGGCTGCACGAAGCTGTGAAGTAAATTGAATGTTTTTGGCCCGATTACACTCAAAATCACCGATGTTTCCTAATATAGTAGCCATCTCACCTTTCAAATTAAATTTTCTGTTTACTCACTGCACCCGTAACGTACGCAGATTCATCCGCTCCTCGTTGCCACTTGTTGTGTCGGTACCTTTCTACCTAGACACAATTTAGGACTCAGAACTCAGAGATTCAAACATGAAGTGCTTTATTGGAAGGAAAGGAAGTTCTGGAAAGTTCCGAACAAAGAGAGCTAAACTTAACCGAGAACACCCAACCATTTATCTCCTGTGACAGTACCACCACAGGTGGGAGGAGAACACACAATAGAACACACAATACATAACAGTGACCAAAAGCTTGGTCAAAGAAGTAGGATCTAAGGAGGGTCTTAAAGGAGGAAAGTGATGTAGAGAGGCAGAGAGGTATAGTCAGGGTATTCCAGAGCTTAGGACCCAGGCAACAGAAGGCACGGCCCCCAGTGGTTGAGCGATTATAATCAGGGATGCTCAAGAGGGCAGAATTAGAGGAGCGCAGATATCTCGGGGTTTGTGGGGCTGGAGGAGATTAAAGAGATCGGGAGGGGCGAGGCCATGGAAGGATTTGAAAACAAGGATGTGAATTTTAAAATCTAGGTGTTGCTTGACCGGGAGCCAATGTAGGTCAGCGAGCACAGGGGTGATGGGTGAACGGGACTTGGTGCGAGTTAGGACACGGGGAGCTGAGTTTTGGATGACCTCAAGTTTACGTAGGATGGAATGTGGGAGGCCAACCAGGAGTGCGTTGGAATAGTCAAGTCTAGAGATAACAAAGGCATGGATGAGGATTTCAGCAGCGAATGAGCTGAGACAAGAGCAGAGACGGGTGATGTTACGGAGTTGGAAAGAGGCGGTCTTAATTATGCCGCGGATATGTGGTCAGAAGCTAGTTTCAGGGTCAAATGTGACACCAAGGTTGTGAACAGTGTAGTTCAGCCTCAGACAGATATTAGGGAGAGGGATGGAGTCAGTGGCTAGGAAACGGAGTTTGTGGCAGGGACCGAAAACAATGGCTATGGTCTTCCCAATATTTAATTGGAGAAAATTTCTGCTCATCCAGAACTGGCTGTCGGACAAGCAGTCTGACAATTTAGAGACCGTGAAGGGGTTGACAGAAGTGGTGGTGAGGTAGAGCTGGGTGTCATCAGCGTACATGTAGAAACAGACGCTGTGTTTTTGGATGATGTCGGCAAGTGGCAGCTTGTAGATGACAAATAGGATAGAGCCCAGGATAGATCCTTGGGGGACACCATGCGGGTATAATTACTAGTCCTAGCCCTTTTCGGGCTACCCCGGATCAGGCATATTCCCCAGATGTTCACCTTCAACTAAAGTTAGAGATAGCCGAATGCTAGAAGATGCTTAATTGGGTCTAAAGGTCCAGACTATCAATTCCTAAAGGAAAGGAACGACTTGAGGATGTTACTGTCGTCCAGTACTTCCCCGGAGCAGAGAAACTACGCCATGTTCTTGGCAGCCTTCAACTTGTCATCGATGATGATGAACACCTCGCTAAGGCCATCCCCACGCCTCCACTACTTGCCTTCAAACAGCCGCCTAACCTCAAACAGACCATCGTTCGCAGGAAATTACCCAGCTTGCAGGAGAACAGTGACCACGACACCACACAACCCTGCCACGGCAAGCTCTGCAAGACATGCCAGATCATCAACACAGATACCATCATCACACGTGAGGACACCACCCACCAGGTTATTGGTATATACTCATGTGACTCGGCCAACGTTGTCCCCCTCATACGTTGCAGGAAAGGATGCCCCAGAGCATGGTACATCGGCGAGACCATGCAGACACTGCGACAACGGATGAACGGACACCGCACAACAATCGCCAGGCAGGAGTGTTCCCTCCCAGTCGGGGAACACTTCAGCAGTCAAGGACATTCAGCCTCTGATCTTCGGGTAAGCATTCTCCAAGGCGACCTTCGAGACACACGACAACGCAAAATCGTCGAGCAGAAACTGATAGCCAAGTTCCGCACTCATGAGGACGGCCTCAACCGGGATCTTGGGTCCATGTCATGACGTAGGGTCATCCAGACTCGAGTCGTCATTGGCTTGTTCTCTCTACACAGATGCGGCCGGACCTGCTGTGATTTCCAGCAAAAAAAAATGTTCTTTGTCTGTTTTTTGTTTTTCATACAGACCCCAGCATCTGCAACATTTGACCCCTTGTGACCCCACCTCATTGTTCTTTGATGTAATGTTTTCCTGACTGACCTGTTTGGACACCATTCACACCTTTGATTGCTGTGATTATCTCTCTGCCGAGGTGTGAGAAAGGGCAGTTAGAAAGATTACCTGTAATCATCTGGCAGTATTCTCTGACTATATATGCTGTGTCTATATGCATCTCTCCACTTCACCTGATGAAGGAGCAGCGCTCCGAAAGCTTGTGATTTCAAATAAAGCTGTTGGACTATAACCTGGTGTTGTGTGACTTCTTACATTTGTCCACCCCAGTCCAACACCGGCATCTCCACACCAGAGTCTACAGACGCAGGGTCAGCTATCTCAACATGTCTGATCAGCAGTGCCAAAGGCGGCTCCGACTTTTGCGACAGGTAGTGGGTGACATCTGCGCAATGCTGCAACAAGACCTGCAGGCCAGAGGGCGAGGTGGACAACCCTTACCAGTGGCCGTCAAAGTCACCACCACACTCACATTTTTTGCCTCAGGCTCATTCCAGGGATCAGCAGCAGACATCAGCGGCATCTCCCAGGCGGCTGCACACACTTGCATCACGAAGGTAACCGATGCCCTCTTTGCCCTCGCGCACAATCACATCCATTTCACCAAGGATCGAGCATGTGTCATGGCGCGTGCGGTTGATTAGCTCATCTGGCAGGCTTTCCAAGGGTGCAGGGTGTCATTGACTGCAGACATGTGGCCCTTAAGGCACCCCAGCGCAATCCAGGTATTTTTGTCAATTGCAACGGCTTCCACTCCCTTAACGTTCAGCTGGTGTGTGACCACAAGAAGGAAATTTTGCATGTTTGTGCCAAGTACCCTGGCAGTTGCCATGACTCCTTCATACTGCGCCAGTCTAGTGTGCCTCCTCTATTCAGTCCGCCAGACCAACTTAACGGATGGCTACTTGGAGACAAGGGCTATCCCCTGAGGACGTGGCTAATGATGCTGTTGAGGAGACCGTTCAACAAAGCTGAGGAGAGCTACAACTCCAGCCATATTTTTCATAATTTTAAAGACCTCTATTAGGTCACTCCTCAGCCTTCTCTTTTTCAAGAGAAAAGAGACCCAGCCTGAACAACTGATGCATGGGTGCGTTAATTTCGGAGAGGCTCGGGGCAAACTTGGCTAAGTAGTTAACCATGCCTAGTACTATCTCTAGCTCTGCGCGGTTCTTCGGCGGCTCCATCTTCTTGCCATAATCGAGCAAACCATCGGTTTGCTGAAGATGCGCTTCAGATGCCTGGATAGATCAGGTGGAGCCCTGCAGTACCAACATCAGCAGCCAGGGTCTCCAGAATCGGCGTGGTTTGCTGTGCACTTCACAACATGGCACAGCGTCATGGCTTGCAGATTCCTGAGGACCAAGTGGCTCCTCACATATCCTCCTCAGATGAGGAGGAGGAGGAGGAGGACGAGAGCGAAAACGAACATCCTGCAGAGGCCCATCAACCAGCGGCAGCAGTACACGAGAACATAGCAGCCCGGGATGCAAGGAACGCACTCATCTTGGCCAGATTTGCTTCGCCTAGCCACTCAAGCACTTATGCCTCGCAGCTTCTTACCTGAGCATCGACAATGGCCACGAACCAGCTGATTCCTAGCAATTTGACCACCATACTGACAATTGCAAATAATCCTAAGCCCTCAATGTGGAAGTCCCATTCGCAAAATGACACACGCCACAACTACAGCAGTAGCCATCAGATTTTTTATGTGCATGATTCATATGATGGCTTTTACACATAAAACATCAAATTTCACCCAAGTGACTACCTTTGTGACTACTTGTGCAGTATCTTTCTCTTACACGTGCTCCTACATGGTGCTTCCCCTGTGGCTTCAGCAGATGTGGAGGCCCTTTGCTCAGTTTCTTGCTGCTCCTGTCTCGACACCTTTGGCGGGCGTCCTCTGGGGTGGCGAACCTGTGAGGGCTCATCAAAAGTCTGCTGCTCCTACGGCTGTGCAGGGATTGAGACGCCGATCTCAGTTGTGTGTGGACCCTGGTGGGGCTCTGACCGAGGGTCAGCAGTGGCATGGAAGTGTGAGCGCTTGGAGAGGAGCCCCCACTTCCTTGATGTCTGCCACCAACTTCCCTCTCATGGGTCAGGTCCCCATCAGTGCTTGCAAGTGGGTTGAGAGCACCTTGCTGCACATCAGGGGGGGCCATGGGGACCCGTATCTGCACTGGCAGTCCTACTCAGAGGGACTGCCATGAAGGTCTGGTTTCTCTGTTCAATAGATGACCATCGCTCCTCCAGAGATGTCAGTCTATTCTGAACACTCACCGTGTTTTCAACAACCTGGCGACTTAGCACCTCCATGGAGGTTGCCATCCTTTCCATGGTGATGCGTTCATGCGCCAATGACTCCACAAAGGCTCTGCTCATGTTAGCGAGGGACTCCTCCATTCGCTCCACACTCGCAGCGACCCTGGAGACAAAACCTGCCAGAGACTCCTGCATCTTTTCCTGGAGTGCCACCACCGCTGATACTGTGGATGGGCCCAGAGGCAGAGGGTCGACATGCAGCTGAGCTGAGCTGACAGAGTCCTGCGCCCTCCAACAAGGACTCTCCACTGCTGTCCCTGTCTCCACAATCTGCTGATGCTCACTTGTGAGCTGTGATACACCAGGTGACAACAATACTCTATGTCCCGAAGGTCCCACCGAGGTGTGAGTGTCTGCGCTGGTGCTGGGTGCGCTGAATTCTGCTGATGCTGTGCCCTCAGAGGTTGCAGCTTCCTCTGAGGAGTTTGGAGGCTCAGCCTGTTCCTCCTAGCTAGTGGGGACGGGTGCTTGCGATGGTCCTGTGGTGGAGTAAAGGAAAGAGTCAGAGATGTGATGCCAAGGTTACATGCACATTGCATATGATCATTAGTCCATCTGTTAGAGCTTCCGAAACATTATCAGCGACTCATGCACTGTCAATGAGAGAGATGGAAAACTATTCTGTCACCAGCTTGGTGTGATGCACCCGTCTGTCAGTCCCCCACATGCGTGTCATCCTCCACTCCTGCAAACTCCAGGACCGCCTCCTCCCAGAGGGTGAGGTGGGCTACTGATGGTGACCCTCCTCCTGTCCTTGCTCATTCTCTTTTATTGTGAGCTCTCTTTTCCTGCAATGAGGGAGACAAGTGGAGGTTGAGTGAGAATGAAGGAGTGAGTGTAGAGAATCCATAGCATAGATGCTTAGAAGGAGACAAAGATTGAGTGAGGTGGCAAGACCAAGGGCCCTCCCTGTGTGTTGTCAGTTGTTTTCATAGCATCAGAGTGACAGGGAGTGTGAGGGCTGCATAGTTGAATAGTTAGGTGAATGTGACCATCGAGCGAGGGGGAATGGGTAAGGGTGCATGGACGTCAGTGTCAAGTGGGATGTGGAGGAAGAGATTGCTAAAGCTGAGTGCTGGTGAGGAAAGGCAATGGGGATCAGATTGAGAGTGATGGGAAATTCATACTCACTTTTCCAGTGCGTTGAGGGTCATGAAATCTCTTCCTGCACTGTATCCAGGTTCTGAAGGTAACCGATAAGGAGTTGACCTCCTCTGCCACTTGCAGCCACACAGCCTATGTCTGCTGGGGAGGCTTCTTCCTCCCTGATGAAGGGAAGAGCACCTCCTTGTGAACTCTTGCTCCCTCCACTAAAGCCTGCAGGGCAACATCGTCAAAACGGGGTGCAGGCCTCGGTCTTTCTCTGGCCATTCTGCTTCCAGCTTAGTGTATTAGCAAATGCCAAAAGGTTGGCAGTCTGCAGAAGAACCAAGGCTTCTTGCAGACCTTAAATGCAGCAGCAATGATGACGTCATCGGAGGTGACTTTCAGACTGGAGAAACTCATTTGCCATGGGTTCCCACACGCTGGAACTCAATTGGGCAATTTAGTTAAAATAGCATCAATCTCCCACATCGAATTAGATTCATGTGGATAACACGAAATGCGGATTACACGACACCAACCCGCACCTGAATGAAAATCCAATTTAACTGGGTTATGTTTTATTGTGTTTTTTCCAAAGGTTAGACTTGCTGGAAGCTCCAATCTGCTGGTTCAATAGGGCCATTGTTTCATTGTCAACAACCCATTCCCATTTCAAAAGCTTGTATGGTGTTTACAGCTTTGTATCAACAACTGATCTTATCTCAAAAGCCTGTATTCTGTTTACAGCTTGTGTCATTGAGGCTTTTACATTTTCAAACCCAGTTTTCATGTATTAATAAAGTCAGAATTCTGTTCATAGGATGGTGTATTTCTTGGAATATGGCTATTTCCTTTACAACCAGAGGTAACAGTGTGGGAGAGGGAAGAGAAGCCATTGCAGGTGATTCTCTGGCTATGATTAGATAGATAAGAATGGAATCAGGCGAGTGCAGTCCCACCCAGCTGGACGACGGTGAAGAGGTGTTGGAGAAGGATGGAGTGGTCAACCATGTCAAAGGCTGCAGACAACTCAAGAAGGACAAGGAGGGATAGTTTACCGTTGTCACAGTCACAAAGGATGTCATTTGTGACTTTGATGAGAGCCGTTTCGGTACTGTGGCAGGGACGGAAACCTGATTGGAGGGATTGAAACTTGGAGTTGCGGGAAAGATGGGCACGGATTTGGGAGGCGACAACACGTTGAAAGACTTTGGAGAGGAAAGGGAGGTTGGAGATGGGGCGATAGTTTGCAAGGACAGAAGGGTCAAGGGCTGGTTTTTTGAGGAGAGGGGTGATGCTGCAGATTTGCGGAGAGGGGGACAGTACCTGAGCAGAGAGAACTGTTAACAATGTCAGCTAACATGAGAGCCAGAAAAGGAAGTTGGGTGGTCAGCAGTTTGGTGGGAATAGGATGGACTCCAAGATTTTCACAAAGTGCTGTGCAAAGTTGGTGCAGAACTGACGAAAGCTCATCGAGCTGAAACATTAGGGTCGATTTTGTCGAACCTGTCGGGAAGAGGGCGGGCCTTCCCCTTTCGGGTTTTTGACCCGCCTACTTCGACGTCCGGCCAATCCGCATGATTTTCCCTTGATTGACCTTGCTGAGCCCGCCCAGCGGGCTCAGCAGGCCAATTAAGGGCCACCCGGCAACAGGTGACGTCACAGACTGAAATTTCATCTGTCAAGATTTCTTGACAGATGAAATATCAGTGTCTCACAGCTGTTTGAAGCTGTGAAACACTGACACTGTGAGTTCTAAGCTGAGTCATTCTGCACAGACTCAGTTAGAACTGTCACCGGCACTCAAAGCTGAAGGCTGTGACTTTTCACAGATCGCAGCCGTTCAGCTTTAAGTTCCAGCTGACTGATGCGCTCCCAACGGCTACAGGAAGAAAGGCTGTGAAGGTAAGTACAGGTAAGTAAAAGCTCTTTACACACTTTAGACACACCAAACACACTTACCTTTGCACTCATGCACCCATCACTCACCTGAGCGCCGACATCACGACCCCTCCAAGTCCTTCAACCTGACGGCCCGCCTGCTCTAACCTGGCGTGGTTTGGAGCCATCGGGAAACCCACACGAAACCCCTCAAAATAGGGATTAGGCTAAAAACTGCCTGTTAATTACCTGTTAATTACCTGTTAACAGGCAGTTAATTGGCACTAATCCCTTCCCGCCTGGTTTCGGCGGGTCCCAATGCGGGGCGGGTACCCGCCGCCCCTGAAACTTACATGGGGTGGGGTTTTGGGCGGGATGGTGTCGGGACCCCCGAATTCAGGATTTCCCCCCCCCCCCCCACACGCCTGAAACCCCGCCTGACGGCTCCCCGAAAATCTAGCCCATTAACTCTGTTTCTGTCTCCACAGATGCTGCCTGACCTGCTGAGTATTTCCAGCATTTTCTGTTTCTATTTTGGTCCCCTGGCCTGATGGTAATGGTAGAGTGAGGGATGCCAGGCATGAGGTTACAGATTGTGGTGGAATACAATTCTGCTGCCCACAGCACCTCATAATTCCTAGTTTTGAGCTGCAAGATCTGTTCTGAATCTATCCCACTTAGCATGGTGGTAGTGCCACACAACACGATGGAGGGTGTCTTCAGTGTGAAGACGAGACTTTGTCTCCACAAGGACTGTGCAGTGGCCACTGCTAGCAATACTGTCATGGACAGATGCAGCTTGGCAGGCCGATTGGTGAGGACGAGGCTTTTCCCTCATGCTGGTTCTCTCGCCACCTGTCACTGACCCAGTCTGGCAGCTGTGTCTTTCAGGACTCGGCCAGCTCGGTCATTAGTGGTGCTACTGAGCCACTCGGTATTGTGCAAACACATCAGCCTTCTTCTGTAGCCTACCCCATCGAAGTGCTCATCTGACTCCTCTGCAACAGAACTCGTGTGTGACCTCACCCTCCGGCAAGCTGGCACCTGCGCAAACCTTGTCCCCTGCTCTAGCTGCAGGCCACTCATGCCCGGTGTCTCACCACATGCTCCCACTTGTATGCTATCCTCTAACTTGCTTGTAGTAACAGTATCTGAGCTGGTGGCTGCGATAATGAAATCAAGTGGTGGTGTTTCTTCATCATCAGTGTCTTGTTGCTCTTCCACCTGTGGCTCTTCCAGCATTTCTTGGGTATTTGAAAGGAGAAAGGCACAAGAGTAGGGTTGTGGAGAGGAGAAGGGGGAAAACAAGAGGTGCATGCTTAGACCATTGAGCCTGCTCCGCCATTCAATAAGATCATGGCTGATCATCGACCTCAACTCCACTTTCCCACATGAATTAGTGTGCTGTCTGCATCACATTAAACTGGCTTGGGGTAATCGCACATTATAAGCCCCGCATCCATTTTCAGGGGCTGTCCAATTTAGCTATCTGGTTCTACTTTGGAGGGAAAATGAAGGGGAAGTGTAGCTGTTAGTACATATTGTGAAACTGGGGCTTTCATCTGCTTTGAACTGACCAACAACAGGAGTATGACACAGCGACCCAATGTCATCACGGTGCTACATTTACAAAAGCATAGATGGTGCTTGATGCCAACCAAAGTATTATATGAAAATAAGAGCAGAATGTCTGACTATAAAATGGAGTCTGAATTATATCTGCACACCATGGTTCAATTATCCCCTCCACCCCTGCTTCACCTGAAGATTACACTTGGTCTTGACTGCCCATGTGCAATGCCATGGGTGATTGACTCATAGTTAGAAAACATTTACTTTTGTTACTCAAATGGAAAGAAAGTTCAGTGCTCAAAAGATGAAAGACCTATTAGAGTAACTAATCTTGTTTAAAGCTTAAAAGATAGTTCCATTACTATAACTTAAAAGCCAAATGATAGCACTGCTAACAATATAACAATCATTATCCTCTGATGTATGGTGCCAGCTGGTACATACACATTGAAGAAGATTAGAGTCAATGGCTGTTCTCTGCCATATCACTCTTACTTGTAATGCTTTCTTGGCATGAAGGTGGGCTGCAAGTTGAAAGAAAATGTGACCTTACTCCATTTTCAGGTCTTTGGAACTCTGAAGAATTGTTAGCAACGTCTGAGAAGCTGCTGATATCTTTTCAGATCACTTACTTGTTTGTAATATTGCAGAATGTACCATGGTGTGATCTGATTAGGGTAAGCTGTTCTCTTGCTATAAATATAGAAATGAAAAGTGCTGAGAAATGTATTGATAGACTTATTTCTGATCATGATATGGTTATCAAATTGCAAAGACACATTGTCATTGAAAGGTATTTGGCAAATCTTTTGTATGAAATTCCTACAATAATGCAATCTGCATCAAAAAGCATCATTGCACCCAGAAAAATGTTAATTTTGTTTTTGTGTGATACTTTCATGATAAAAATGGTGTGCAGGTCTTTTAGCATTTCTCTCATCAGTGGAATCCATCACATGACAGTCCTAGAGAAAGAAAAAAGAAAGAGTTGCATTTATATAGTGTCTTTCATTGTTTTTTGTCTTAAAATATTCCTGTGAAGTGCCTTGGGATGTTTTACTACGTTAAAGGCGCTATATAAATACAAGTTGTTGTTGTTGTTCATGACTTCAGGATGTCCCAAAGCGCTTTACAGCCAATGAAGTACTTTTGAAATGCAGTCAGATATAGGAGATGTGCTAAATTCATTTTTCACATAAGCCTTCACGAATGAAGATTATGGGCAAATTCCAAATCCCTATGCAGACAGGATACTTGGATCAGATGGAATTCAACTTGAAATCTTCAATGAACTGAGTGAGGAAATGGCTGAGACGTTGGCTTTTTGGAACATTGGAGGTAGAAATACTGACTCTGCTAACTTACATCAGTACCGCCAAAGTCAGGGGTATCAATGGGGACAGCTGTTCTATAAGGTAAATGCACTTTTACAATATTATCATCCAGTGTTACTGCATGCCCAAATCAGCTAGATTAGGATACAGAATGTTAGCAGTGGAACATTCACAATAAGATTTTTGATATTCAGCAATGGCCCACCACCATTTGTAAACAATGACTGCAATGCAACTGAATATCAGGCGCTGTGTATAATGGGCGGACGATCCGATCCGACACTGCCTGTTCTTCGCCACCGCCCCAGACAAATCTCTAGGCCTACATGTTTCAGAACTTATCAGCTATTCCTTACTCTTTCGCAACAACCCAAATATTTCTGCTCGCAACTCCCATTATTTGTGCTTAATCCATTTCAACACTCCGCTCCACTCAAAAGGGTAATTTTAGTTTTTGGTGATTGTGCAAAATATGCAATATCGGATCAATCTCCCATTGAACACCTCTCCTGATTTTCATTTCTGTTGACTTCAATGGATACAAAAATCGAGAGAGTTGTATAACGAGCAGTTAATTCAATATCACCCATTTTACACTATCGCCAGAAGTCAAAATTACCCCCAATTCAGGTTCAAACATCCCTTCCTGCTTCCTCACTGCCTTAAGTCCCCTTCCCAACCACCTGCCCTAGTGCCTTCCCAGAACCTGTCTGCATCTTAGCTTCATCTTTTTGCCTCAACCTCACACCACGCCTGTCCCAATTGATACCCCTGACTTTGGCGGTACTGCTGTAATGTAGCCTCAAATCACTTCTGCTGCTTCCTCTTAGCCACATTTTTTCCAGCCATGGCAGCCTTTTTCATGCTAGTGAAGGAATACAGCATTTCCATAGATGATGGGATAGTTTCCCCCTCCCCCTCCCACTCTCCTCCCCCTCGCCCACTCTCCTCCCCCTCCCCCTCCCCTTCCTCCCTCTCCTCGCCCTCCCTCTCCTCCACCTCCCC